>NC_045640.1:15904940-16553690 GCF_009829145.1 Chiroxiphia lanceolata
TTTTTATCTGTTGCTTTGATTCAACAGTCAAAGCTTCATTGTTTTCACTGTGGGTTGTTTTCCTTCTGCTTCCCCTACTGTGGCTTTATTTCTTTGCTCTGGTAGATTTTTAGGGAATTTCCTTGGAAGCATCTTTCTCCCTTCAAGGGCTGCCCATACATCTTTCTCGTTGTTAAGAGCCACTTCAGAATGAGGGCTCAGATCTGATGCTGACCCTTGACTGGAAATCTGTAACGCCCGTACGGGTCAATGCAGCTTTAGTGCCCCATGGCAGAGCAACCACCTTCTGCAAAAAGGCAGCACTGGGTCAGCTCTGGCCATGGGCATTCACAGATAAATGACTTCTACAACAGCAGGTGCCTTGCTCAACTTGACAGGTCTCTGCAGAAGCAGGTTCTCTGAACCCTTGGTTGTGTCTCTGCCTGGATGTGACTTGGCAGGCATGGGCTGGCCCTATGCTGTGTTTCAGGCTGGTAACAAAACTCCTCTGGTACCCAGATGTTGCTGAACACTGGTCTGCACTCAGAGGCTGCCCTGTGAGGTACAGCAAAAGGAAACTGTATCATGAAACAGCACACACTGCTCGCACCTGTGGGTATCCCCCCCCTGAGTAGGACTGTAGGCTGCCCGTACAGGGAAAACAGGGGCTGTGGCAGTGTTAACCTGGTTGTCTTTGAATCACAGAATCATCATAGAATGGTTTGGGTTTCAAGGTTAATTATCATCTAGTTATAACCCTCCTGACAAGGGCAGGGACACCTTTCACTAGACCAGGTTGCTCAAAGCCCTATCCAGCCTGGCCTTGAACACTTTCAGGGATGGGACATCCACAGCTCTGTGGGCAACCTGTTCCAGTGTCTGACCACCCTCAGAGTAAAGAATTTAATCATAATATTTAATCTAGACCTGTCTGCCTGTCCTTTTTCAGTTAAAAACCATCACTCCTATGTCCTATCACTACATCACTGTCTTCCAAAATACCACTTAATATCTTTTGTTTGTTGTTTTTTAATCCAGAAAATTTTCTATTAAATCCAGTATATCGATACATTAAGCATCATATTAACCATGCCCGTATGCAGTTATGAAATTATCCCCAGGGAGCTCTAAACCCATCACAGCGTCTCAGCTGTAAGAGGACAGGGAAAGCAGCACCACATGTGGTAGGTGTGAATGGCACTTCCCTAGGTTTCTGTTTTTGGTGGTGATGGAAGAGTTAAAGATTTGTTTTCCACAGGAAAGAACAGACAAAAACAAACAGCAGTGACAGTAATTGCTCTGGCTTATTTTATTTTAGTTGTCAATGGTGAGGTTTTTATATACCATCACTTGCCGGCACTTAATTGTTGTCACAGAGCCTCAGCTGCCAAATTACCTGTCTCCTGCTACGTTTTTACCTATCTCCTGCTATGTGAAAGGCTCTTATGTCATTTGCCTTCTGAAGAAGCCATGGCCATTCCAGAGTTAAGGCTGTGTTATTTTTTGCTTCACACAGGTACTAAACACTTTTCCTTGTGTTAAGTATAAATAGAAGATCAGGTTGTCTTTCAAACAACTGAGCAGGCTGGTGGTAGAGGAGGCTGCTGACAGCAGGGAGCTGCCGCCCCAGCACCGACAAGATTCTGAGGTGGCACAGGAGAGCTGGGCAGAGTTAGTTGTAGCTTCAAGAGCGACCAGCTGACCTAAAAAGCAAGCAGGAACAATCCACCTACAAGCACAATGGACAAGTGTGGGAACGTGGTGCATAAAGCTGCTCTGTTTTCTTTAAATAGAAAGTGTCATAGAGATGAGGTCTAGGTCAATGTTCTGGCCACAACTTGCTTCTGCCTTGGCACACTGGTCTCTCACAGTACTCACACTGATCTTTTACCAGAAGCTCTGTGTTTACATTGCCTGAGATTTTACCCTCCATACCTGAAGGGCTTCATATAACTGAGTGCTGCTGCATTGCTGCAGAAGGCAGGCACTGGGGCTGGCTGGCTGGGTAATGCAGGGAAGAGGGGACTGGCTGGGTGGTCTCTCCACATCTCACATTTTAACAGGTTCACATGTCTCTCATTTTCATTTTATTTCCATCTGCTTTACCTTCAGGTTCATGACACCCTGGTGTTGTAATTTACCCAGAGCTTATGGACAGATGAAGACTTAAGGGGAATTTTGTCTGTTTTCTGCTAGCCTGGTGCAGACCAGGGACTTCAACCAGTCTACTGAGGTTTTGATGAATGCACTGATCACCCACTGTTTGTGCTCCAGAGATAAAAAATCCTTAGTTACTCCATTCTATCTGAATTAAGACTGCTTGGTTCACTCAGTTTGTTGTCTCTGTGGCAGATGTGCAGCATAGCAAAGGGGGAAGCTGCCTTTTACTCACCCAACCAGAGGGCCTGGCTGTGATCTGATCTCCCTGCCCTGGGTACCCTCCTAAGGACATGAAGCTACAAAGGGGAGAGTTTGGTAAATGCCCCATTGTCTCCAGGACATGAAATTATAGGAACAAGACATTACTAGGGTACACACAGCTTCCATGTGCTCCTGGGTCAGTTCACACCCCATGTCTGTACTTTATAGAGCAGGAACACTCAAGGTCCAGGTTCTGATTTGAGATCAAGCATCTCATTTCCTGCCTTCCTTCCACGAAAAACTTTCATCCTGCTGTACTGAACTTGCCAGCAGTGTTGGGAGATGCAAAACACAGATCATCTAGAATATTGTGTCTGGTCTGAGAAGAAAAAGAAAATAATAATGAGGTATTATAATTTGACTGTTGTGGTGTGTGAAACTGTCAAAAGAAGCCCCTTGTCCACACCCTGGTGAAGATGTGAGGCTGTGCCCCAGTGAACCAACTGCTTGCCTCTGGGATGGAAAATATTTCAATACTTTGTTTTGAAAATGTGCAGAGATGTTAATGTTTAACTGGGAAAGGTTGCATTATCTGCCATAATCAACAAAGTGCACCCACAGAGGAGTCAAACGGGACATTCTGTCTGAGTTTCACAGCTGTGTGAGGAAACAATCACAGTGAACACTGTCCACCTCTCATGCAGAAGAATCACACAAACCCTACAGAGGCCCTTTCTTACATATGCTCTTGGAACGGGCCTTACAAAAGCTTCAGCTCACGCGTGGGCCTTCCACCGAGAACTGAATTTCCACCTTGAAGGTGAAATCTGGGTTAGCATGACACCATCTGTCTAACTTACCCATTTTGCATGAGAACATGATGCACTTGCCCAACATTTTGAGTGCTGTGTAGAGCGACTGTATAGGGAGACCATGAGAGAAAAGTGCTTCTGGGAACTACAGGAGTTTTATACTGAGTTCTTTAAAGCACATGAATAATACTTGCCTGAAATGTTACTTCCTTGTACAAGATAAAAGTTTCTTTAAACAGAATTCAAACAACATTTATTTCAATAAATACTTTCAGGGAACTTCAGGTTTATAAAGGTAGTTTGGTAAAAACTGGATTTTAAATGAATACTGAAAAGACTGAAAAGTTACTATTTTTGAGTAACTTATTCAATGATAAGAATAATCAGGCAAAAAAATGTTTGGAAGTCTGAAAATTCAGAGATAGTATCCAGTGATTAACTATGTCCTTTCCTAATCACAGGTAGCTCGTGGCTGCAGTAACAGTTTCATTAAATTCCAGGAATGCCATCCATCCTGCCCTCTGCTTGCTGGTGCTTTGCCGTAGCTCCTCTTCCAGTCTGCTCTGGAAATTGAATGCACTTCAGTCTGGGCAGGGGCTTTTTGGTAAATCCAGTTGCACTGCCTGCTGACATCAGGCTCAGATGTACAGCATCTGGGAAAAGAATCGGTTGATCTGCTGGTCTTCTGGTCCCCAGCACAGGTGACGCTGTATGGGGCAAGTTGTTTTGATTCTGCTGTTTTGCTTCATGGCTGGGGCAGGGACAAAGTTTGGGAGCTGGGTGTGGGGGCAGAAGGGGAGAAATTTGGCAGCCTCTTTACTACTGGAGTAAGTTGAGAAAGATATTTTTTTCTTTTGTATACAGTTAAAAATTCAGATTTATTCTATGAACGTATTTCTAACTACAACCTTCAGTAAAAATGAAAACTTCCCTGTTGTGTTTATAAAACAAATCATATCTACACTGCTGGAAGGCAAAGCCCAATGCTGGCACAATAACACGCAAGGCAGGTTGAACCAGTTCAGCACAGCTGAACTTCTGAACCAGAGCTGGATCACATCCCACACTTGGACGCATAGACAGAGATGGCCACATGACTTCCCTCACTAGATCACATAAAAACACCCCCAAAGACAGTGTCTGGAGCCTGCTTAGATCCAGGAGGCTGAGCATGACAGAGGAGTTGTTTCCAGAAGCAGTAGCCAGGTGACAAGCCAGAGAGGAAAACCTATGGGATCAGTGGGAATTACTGGAAGTAATTCAAAAAGTCTTCAATGACTGTATCTGAAGGGCAAGAGGGGGATGAATAACTATGGCTTTGATGCGCAGCATTGATCCCTCATGGCAAATCTCAGTAGAGCCAGCAAGAGTGCTTTGTGTGTATTTGCCTAAAATCAACTTTTCTAAATATCTGAAGAGTGTAAGTGGTGGAGAAGAGACTGGATCCAGGAACTGGCATGTGGAGATGCTTCTGTCAGGTCCTTCCTTATCATGAGCCAGCCCAGTCCCACCTGCAATTAGTTTGTATTGCCATGGCCATAGCTAAGAAGTGTCTTTGTATCTGCTATCACTAAGGCTTGACCCAGTGCTGGGTTGGCCAGGCATGGATGCAGCAATTTTACCCCATGCTCCCCCTTTGGAAAGGACAGAAATGCCTCTGACTAGAGAGACACTCAGAGGTTTGGCTTTCAGCCCTCTGTAAGGGCCTTTTCTACAGAAGGGTATCTAAGGTCTGCTTGCTAGAAGAGAAAGCTGAAGACTTCAAAGGTCTCTCTATCTTCCCATGGTGAAGCCATCATTTAGGCTGTTTAGCACCAAAGATTAGATTTGGGGTGTTTTCCAATAACCTACCGCATCATCATTTACTCTCGTTACTAATAGTCCAGCAGATCTTGATGACCTTTGCAAAAATAACATCAAACTAGATTGACATATTTGGTTTAGAAGATGCTAATCAATATCTATTTTGTTAGCCAATATGGTTATGTCTCCTGTTATTGTGATTTATTTCGTTATTGTTGACCAAAGGTGATTGAATGGGTGATAACAGTACTGAAAGTGGCAAGGGTTAATAAATGCAGATGAGGTTGTCATCTTATTACCAGAGTGCAGGAAGTGAAGCACAGCCATTTAATTAACCTAGTCGCAATGAATTTTATGCAACATGCAGTTAACACTTCATCTATTAAAACCACGAAGCAGATGGTTGTGAGCAGTTTTGTCTGCCATAAATAGGGTACCAATTTAAATTACTCGCTGTGCAGGATTTTATAGGACAAAATTATCTAGATATTAAATGGTGAGATATTTAATAATCTCTCTCTTTTAAGTCATGCATATATCAGAGTCTTGGTTCAACAGTGGAAAACTCAATTATTTCCATGAAATTCCCAAAATGGAGAACTTAAAAAAAAAAAAGACAAAACATTGATGAACTGTCATTTCTTCAAACTCCAAGGCCTTCAGTCATCATCTGTGCTAGAGAATATATACTCCGTTATAAAGTTTTATCCTACTTTCTCTATCTGCCTAAGAGATTTTTATTATTCACATAAATGGATAATCCTAGTTGACTACTTAAAGGCCACATTTATCAATAGACTGGTAGTTTCTCTCTTGCTCTTGAAAAATGATTGTGATAAATATTACAAAATTTAACATTTTCCTTTTTATTTCCCACAGTTAGGGAGAGTTATACGAGCACATGACTGCACATACGGGCAAGGGGGCTGTATATCAAGGGCACTGCAGGCAACTTAGTGCCTGAAGCTGAGTAGCTGCTTTGCTTCCCTGTCTTTTATCCTAGGGAGGGCAATGTAAACTTAAAAAAAAACAATCAACCAACCAAGCAAAACTAAACACAGTTGTGTGATATGGCTTTATATGCACATAACAATTGAGACACTTCTGGAACTTGCCAGCTCTTGAAATAATTTCATGCACAAAATTGCTGCCCTCATATACAAGGCACAGGAAGAAGCAAACAGGCTCTTCTTGATTGCCTCAGGACAATGTGAAACCCATTTTTCAACAGAGAAGCAAATGTTTGTTTGAAGTCAGAGCAGAATCCCGGGAAGAAAAGCAAAGCCTGAGACAGCAGAGCAAGTAGGTCGCTGCACACCCAGAATTGTGCAGCTCCCACAGTCCCAGGCAAGGGCAGAAAATTGTCTCTCCACTCCTTCAGAAAAAACAAATCTGACGGACTTTCCTTTGGCATTCTCCTTCTGCCTTGGAAGTCAGAGGCTTGACAACAAGGCTGTGCTTCTGGTGAATAGGGTTCATTAAGCCCACAGAAAGCCAGAGGGTGTGCATTCATTTGTTTGAATGACTCTGGGAGACTCCTTTATTTGAATGACTTTTTCCTTAGAGAGGCAGAAGGCAAGTGTGTCCTTTGTCACCTCCTCTGATTGCTGTGTCCACTGAACCGCTAGCAGTAGCTATCAGAAAGTCTCCAGAGATTTGAGGCATCACAATTCATGACAAAGGACATAAATTGCTCTTTTCACAGATGACATCCTGCTTTATCTCAGTAAAACACAAATCTCTGTTCAATGCCTGAAGAAGTCCTGGAACATTACTTCACTGGAGCAAGGCTTCATGGAAATATGACTAAATCAGAGGTGATCCTTACACAACCATCCCGTGAGATTTTTTTCATTCTCTGTGCTATTGACCCACAGGAGAATTCAACTATTTAATGGTACCAGCCCCACCCTACTAAGCAAACTACCACAGTTCTTTTTCAGCCCTTCATATCAAGGCCAGAAAGGACTTCATTTGCTACTGAATGTACTAACACAGATTTGGTTCGTCTGTAACAAAAATGAGTCACATGGTCCTGAGTGGTAAATAACATGCAAAAGAGACCAAGAATCAACTTTCTGAGGCTCAGCAAAACCAAAATAAAAGTGAAGGCTTGCCCTAATGGGGACATATGATGAGCAGGCAGAGTTACTGCTTTGTTGGGAAGGGCATGCAGAGCTCCCAGCACCAGCCTCTCCACACAGGGAGCCGAGGGGCACTTGACTACTCCTTCTTCCTTTACATGTAGTTCACAACCAAGTCTTATGGACTCCTTGAGGAGTACAGGCAGATCTAGAGACCACGCCATCACTTCTGGGAAAAGGACAAATTACCTTTGTGCAGCCACACACGTCAAGGCCCCCACAGATTGCCAAAGCAGCAGGCCACAATGCATAAAAGGTAGGAAGGAGAGGAATGAGGAGCAGAACATGGTCTTTGTTCAAGAGCATAACCAAATAAACTTTGAACAGTTCAAAACTAATTTTTATTTGGTTTCCATTCAAACATACTATGAGTTAGTTCCTTCCTAGCAGTTGCTGCTGAAGAGAAATGGATAGCCAGCTGTTTGGTGACCATACCCTAAGTCACAGAAGCTACCACTACTAGAAAGGGGATCTCTGCCCTTTTTCACCTAGAAATAATAATAAAAAAGGCATGTTAGTGCAAGTTTGACAGTAGCAGTTTTTAAGATGCAGTGATTTACTGTCAGTCCATGCATACCAAAGCACATCAATATCCACAGTCTGATAGTTTCCCCTTTTTCTTAAAACATCATTAACAGGATTTCCTATAACAATAAATACTGAAACACTGTGAAACAGTTAAAAATATTGATTGGATATTGATGGATATTGATTGGATATTGATATTGATATTGATTGGATATTGATGTGTTTGTTCAGATAGGTCAATACTACTGATCAGTCTGAGATGCTGAGGCAAAGTGACCAGCCTGGGACAACTTGGGTCGTAGGTCAGGCCCAGAAACAAACCCTGTCTCCTGACTGCCAAGTCAGTGCTTTATCAACAAAGTGCATTGCTCTTTAGTATATTCATTTATAATGCAGATTAGGTGGATGAGAGGGAAATTTAATCATTTAGAATGACTAATAACTATGCTAATGTGTTCAGATAAAATAAGCATTCACATATGCTGAAAGCCTTTATAGTGTAATAAACTTCTGTTATCTTTTGAGGCGTGTACTACTTTGATTTTCATATACCAACTCCTTTTTATTTCAAGTGCAATAAAAACATTTTTTTTAAAAAAGACTGCAAAGCTCAAGACTGCTGAACCTCGTTTCAGTAGTGCTTGTGTGAAGTGCTGACAAACTACTCAGAATAGTGGGCTCAGCGGTTTGGGGTTTCTTTGGTTTGCTGGGGTTTTTTGCTCTCCGACAAAGTGTGTCAAACCAATTTGAAGACTTGGACTTCAGAGATGGCGAAGAGCTTTGAGGATATTGATTTCAATGACTCTGTATAGAAACACTAATCCTCTTGGAAGTTACTTTTATTTTTCTGCATATGATCAAACACATTTTGATCCCCTGTCTAGATTTGTATTGTTCTTCCACATAACATAGACACATTTATACAACATTTAAAAAAGTTTTTTCTCTACTGTTGCAGGGCCTGTTGCTAATGACTTGCTAATGATCTCTGGTACAATGTGCGACACTCACAGCTTTTCCTCTGGCTGCAGTTCCTCTGTTATATCCTTCCCGCTGCAGCCACAGACACCAAAGTTATAGCTGCTGAGGTGCAGGTCAGGCTTAATGTTTCAGGAAGCAGATCCCTTTTGCCTGAAAACATCTCCAAGTTGTTGATGGTGTAACCGGCACAGAAGGTCAGCCCCATAGCCTAGCAGCCTGTTTTATTATGGCATGGCCTTGACATCCTTGGGGAAAAACATGATGCTGTTTTTTACTCTTGTGCTGCACTGTGTTATGGTTCCCCTGTACGGAGCACTTCAAAAGGAGAAAAGTAAGTAAGTGAGAAGTCATGGGAGAAAATAATCTCAGAGTGATACAAAAAAAGAAGCTAACATTCACTATTCATTTCAACCTGCACTGAAAATGATTTTGTTCAGTCTGGAGAAAATCAACTGTCTTGTAAGAAAACGGAAGTAGACCAAATGCAGTAATATTATTTGTTTAGTCTTCTTCCCTTGAGCAGAATGAAATATCAAAATACCCTGTCTATAAAAGGAGAGAATCACCTGGTAGGAGGCAATAAATGACCACATATTAGAGATATCATCAAAACCAATAGAAAGTCTTGGGGCCTGTTTTTCCCTTTCAATAGGACAATGAAGGATAACTAAAATAAAAAAAAACTATAAAGCAATGGTGTGTCATCCTGGATTAAAGCACGAGCCTCACCAAAAACATTAGAATAGGATTGTGCCCCTAAAACAAAAATGGGGCCTCTCTACCCAGTTGACTTTTGTGAATGAGGACAGAGAGCTCTATAAAGGGATGTCTGCCAGCACAGGGAAGGCACAAGTGCTGTGAAGGGCATCATCAGGGAAAAATTAGAAGATGAGTCTACTGAAGCTGAAGTAGAAAACAGAAGGAAGGCTGACTGGGAAAGTGCAGATCTTAGACAGTTTGTCAGAAAAATTGCCTACCTGTTCCCAGCTCTGTGGTGATGCACGGGTTATATTTGGCACTTGAGATTTTGTCATTCGCACTCCACTAAGTATTTGCCTGTGAGAACCTGTATTTATATCACAAGGTTAATCAGTCATGCTGCAAAGCAGTGCCACAGAATCAACATGAAGGGACAGACACGTCCAAGTCTTTAAATACTCACTGCCAATATTTTCTAAGCTGACCATGAAATCCAGATTCCAATAGCTGTATTCTTTACACGGAAGAGCGATGGAAAATAAAGGGTGATGGAAGAATTTTTTGTATCTAGCATTTCCCTGCAATCATGAAAATAGCCAGGAGGGCAGACAGCACGCACAGGCAGAGGCTATGCTGCCACAGGAGCTGGGAGTGCCGGAGTAGCCCGTCCTGGCACGCCAGGCTGGATGCCTCGGGGTGGTTAGGGGCTTTACAGCGGACAACTGGGTTACCTTCCTCATCTGGCACAGGCTGAATCAGTGTAGATAACAGTCCTCATCTGCTTTTTTCAGCTGCTTAGCAGAAATGTCATAGATAAGTGCAAGGTGTGAGTATTTAGGAGGAACATTTCCTTATCTTTTAATTAAGAATGTTACAAAGGTATTTGGTTTTGGGGTTTTTTCCTTTTTGCAAGGTAGGTAAAATAGTAGACTTTTCCAGTCTAACCTTTTATATCTCAGGCATGTGATATGTGGTGAGAGCCATGAGAGGCATTTAAATTATCTCTTTTGAGACCTTTCCATGCTTATTTTAGTTTCAATAGAATTGGGTCTGTTCCATATGTCTTGATTCACTACAGGACGCTTTTCTTGTTCGAGGAGTGGCTCTGTTTGATCAAGATGGTACTGACCTCATTTGTGAAATCAAGTATCAACTCAGTGTATGGGGAAGTGTCTTCCTAGCACAGCTTCTAACAAAAAATCTTGAAAAAGCAGTTCAATACAGCTTCAATTAAGAGTAAGCCAGAAAAAAAAGAATGAACCTTATGTAATGTCCTATCCTATAGACATTTAATTTTCCATTCACCTGATAAAAATTTTAATCAGAAAAAGCTCTCATTTGAAATAAGAGCACTATCCTATTTTTAACACTCTTAGGCTTCTGCTGATGTGAGACTATAAGATGCTGAAATCGTAATAGTAAAACTACATAGTTCTTGTTTTTATCTTTGTGAGAAAAATTCTACATAGCTATTATCTGCATGTTCCCGTACCCTATTCACAGATAGGGAAGCTAAGGGAGCAGTTTTACTCCATCATAATTGACCAGACATTATCAAGGTGTATATGCTATGTGAACAACTCAGCCTTCCCTTATTTTAACAGCTGTAATGTTTGCAAAGCTATGCCCTGAATGGTAAAAATATATATCTGAGGTATCCCTAATTAAGAGCTGTAAAAATATTGGTTGACTACAGGCTATGACTGTATTTAGATACATATTTCCCTGAAGAATGCTATCACCAGGGTAAAAATATTAAGAGTTGGTTTATAGCATTGCTGTTTCCCTTTTATTTCCTCATTCATGTGCATGTGGAATAGGGGAGAAGGGCTGGGGATAGGCTGAGGAGGGGATTATGTGTCCAGGTAGATCCAGTGGCTCAGCAAGAGGGTATAACACACTCTCCCTGCTTAAGAAAACTTTGGGAGAATTCAGCTACCCCTCGTGGCCTGAGGTCAGCCAGCAGTACAGAGCCACACAGGTTAAACTGAATCTTTACCCCGGGCTTTTTCACCTGGAAAAGCTGCCATGGCAGTCAACTGGTACTTGCCTGAGAAATCTGTTCTGAGGGACACAGATTTGTGCAACTCTACGCCCAGACTTACTGTCAGGGGAACATCATGTGCATCTCTACTGCCTAAAACAAAATGAACCCCTGGAAAAAACACAACATAACTTCAGCCAACACACAGCCATCAGCAAAACATGCCAGGGCAGACACACTTGAGCGGTGCAGCAATGTCAGCAGCTGTGGGCTGTGGGCTTCTGTCCACCGCTCCTGCCAGCGCACGGTCCCGGCACGGCCACGCAGACACGTGCCCAGGTGGCGCAGCCTCGCAGCAGCTGTGATCTGGAAAAAAGTCCAAGGGAACAACTTTCTGGCATGGATGGGTAGACTCTGTCTAGCCTGCAGCAATGAACACGGATGGGAGTTAGCTGGTAGGAAAAAGTGAGCAGCAGCACTTTTTTTATCAGCAGCTGGAAACAGAGAGGCCATGTGGGCCGTTACTCAGCTTAAGCATCCTATCCAAACTCTGCCTTAAAACAGGGAAAGTAGGAAACATGCCTAAAATCTGACAAATGGTGCAGAGGACTTCCAGAAAAAGTACCTGGAGAAGATATGCATAGTCATCCACCCTCATGCTTTGGGAGGCTGTCTGCTCACTGAGTGTGGGTAGGAAGGACTTCTCATGGTGCAGCACTGTATAGACAGTAAAGATCCTGGGCTTTTACATTCTTGTGCAAAGCATCCATGTTTGACTATTGTTGGAGGCAATATAATACCCTGCTACAGATGGATCCATGGCACACTCTGCTATGGCAATTTCTGCTGCAGTGAATTTCCAGGAACATGGGAAGTTGCATTAATACCGGAGCTACGGCAGCAACAGCCACAGCAACAGCTCCTCAGAGTTGCTCATCCCAGCTGTTAGAGAGGGACTGCAGATGCTTTCTGCCTTATTTTCTGTTGCTGTTCTTAAATGTAGAAGATGCACATGATTAAATGGTCTAGATCTGGACATCATATTTTAATCTCAGGGTGTGTGTCAGAGAAAGAAAGACAGGCAGAATGGATTAGTTTCTGAATTAGTATTTGTAACAGTTCTAACAAACAGACAAATTCATAGTCAAAAGGATAGTGTCAATGTTTCATTTAAAAGCCTCTTTAAAGAGTTTAATTGCCGTATGTTGAAAAATCTAATCTTTAAAAGAGCCAATATCTAAAAGTTTGGCTTACTTCTCAAATGCGTCAATTGATATTTTCCTTAATTTGACCTATTTATCTTAAAATATTTATAATCTGTTAGGGGGACATTCATAGCTAAATGTCCAATTTAGTTTGTTTGTTTTTTAAATCTGCCGTTCTGTTGCCAAGAAATTAAACAAACAGATGCCACTCCTTTTTGAGGGGCTCCATTAAATACAATGTCTTACCCACCATCTGCTGAATCTGCAGCAGCAATTAACAGCTACACGCTATTCCCAGAGCAGAGCTGACAGCAATTGATGGTGTTGGGATCCTGGCAATTTCTCCTTCCTGCTCCTTACCCTCTCTCTTCCAAGTACCTATAATGCAATATTTCCTCATAAAGGACTACGTCTGCTGAGAAAAAAAGGAATTAATTATTCCTTGTTCTTTGCACTGTGATGGATGAAAGTCCTTCCCAGGCGTTACATTTTTTGAACATATTTTGAGCGTATTCAACAATAGCAACTGAGCCAAGAGATTTCTCCAAAGGCCACGTGGGCAAAGTTTTTCTGGTGTCTTTTTGGGCAGGTCTCCTCTACAACAGTGCACAGCTGCTCTGAGGAGCCAGGGACCAGGCCTGCACACAGGCTCTTCCCTTCTGCATCACTTGCTACCTCTGTTTGATATCGAAACACCTGGGAAGGCTCAGCCTAGTGAGCAATCATGAATCATGAGCACTGAGTGCAATTCATGTCCATTGTCTGGCAGCCAGGTAACTGGCTTTGTACCAGTACAAACTCTTGGAGATTGAGTCTTTTATTGGCAAGTGGCCCTCTTTGTCACAGGATAACATGGAGTGTTTGGGTTCCCTTTACTGACTGGGGTGTCAGCCTTCAGCCTACAATCCAGGCCTTTCTTTTATCTGAGCTGATAGATTAGCAGCCAATTCCAGTTGTGCCAGGGGAGTTTTAAATTGATCATTAGGAAAATTTTCTTTACCAAAATTGTTGTCAAGCATTGGAACAGGCTGCCCAGGGAAGTGTTGGAGTCACCATCCCTGGAGGTATTTAAAAAATGTGTAAATATGGCACTTAGGGACATGGTTCAGTAGTGGTCTTCTCTGTGCTGGGTTAACTTGATGATGTTAATTAAAGGTCTTTTCCAATGTAAGCAGTTCCATGATTCTGTGATTACTTACACTGGAAAATAAGAGCTTCCCTGGACTTTTCTTCAGTGTTTGTGGTGATGGCCCTGTGGCTCTTCCTGGGCTATTGGACCTGGCTGTTAGTTATGCTGTGCCTGGCAGCAGTGGGGGCTTCAGGGAGCTTCTCAAGGCTTCTCAGAGGACTTTTTAATGCACTAAAAGGCAATTAAAAATCTGTGTACCTGAGGCTTCAGGTTTCTAATGGATGCAGAAAGTCCACTTGCACATAGACTAGCCTGCCTACTCCCATAACTTCTGGCACACATCCTTACAACTCTCCCATGTCAAGATCTTCTTTAAAAGACCATAAGCTTCTTCCAAAGAATATATTTGTACAGTATTATTTGAGAGAAACTCTTGATGATGCAACAGTGTATTACTTTACTTTCAACAAGTTATTTGCATTGCTGACACGGCTGAAGGATTTCTGTGTCTCTCTCTGTCAGGCCTGTAGCCTGTCCACAGTACAACTGGTTTCTTTTCTGAGGCAAAAAGGAAATAAAGAGACATCAGGGTTTAACATTTCAGATGCTCAGATTGGCCACAGTGTCAGGATAGACAGGTGTACATTATTTTGGAAATTAAAAATTCCATCCTGACAATAAATCTATATAGTAATTATCCTTATTGCCCTGTATGGTGACCATCTGTAAAGACAATCTGAACTTAGAAAGGGCATCTCATAAATCAGGTGAGATTTAAAATCTTCCAATAGTTTGTAAATCTGCCCAGGATTTAGGGATTAATTGAAGAGCAGACAGCTTAATACATTAACCTTTCACCTCTGCAGTCCTGAGTTCAAAAGCTGACTTAGGTCAAGAAGTAAAAAATTAGATTGGTGATTTTGTCTAAGTCCTTACAAACGCTGGAGTTCAGGAAAGCCTGGTTAGCACTGCTCACAGTGCCCTGTTCTCTCAGCAAGAGTTTGCTTTGAGGGTTGCATGTGTCTTGTTTGCTCCTGGTACTCTACTATGAGGTTACTAAAAAGTAAAGTCAGATGCCTGAGAAGAACTGTTAGTAGGCTATGGTGGCTATAAGAGAGGTCAGGAAGCATCAAGGACAGTCCTAAGTAGTTTGTTTCTTAAAGTTGAGTCAGGGCATTGAAGAAATTGTGGGGATGCTGGGACGGGTGAGGCTGAAGGGAACATCCCCCTCAGCCCTTCTGCAGCCCTGCTCAGCCTGGTGAACGGCCATACTATTGTCACCCCCTACACTCCCACTCCACTGCTGGCTTCTCCCAGGGCTTGCCAAGAAAGCAACATTACAAAGAGGCAGTAAGAGAATCTGGGGTCAGAAGGCATTCCTTAATTTCTTTGTCTGTGTCTGAGCGCAATAAATGCAGTGGCATGCAGCAACCTGGACTGTCCCTCTCCCAGTTTTCTTTGTCTTGCAGAAGATGGGGACACTGCAGAGGTCCTTGATGTACTCTCAGATGTGTGACAACAGAGTATTCTGTCACTTGGCAGTGACCCTTAGCAGCCTGTCCTCGCTGACTGGAAGCCAAAGTCTGTGTTACAGGGATGCCCCATTGCTGAAGGTGAAAATGTAGCCAGTCCATAAAGGTGGTGGAGTAACCAGTCATGACTGGCCGATGGTGGTTCACCCTTGTCCGTGGCCCGAGGTTGTTGGCAGTTCATTCCCAGTGGCTTAGCACTGACCACTGGTGGCAAAACACAGTGTGATCTGCACCCGTGTTAAATCTGGGGAAAGGGACTGATCAATGCAAGTGTCTCAGCAGCAGGCATCTCTCTGGAGAGCTAACACACCCTGAATCCCTATTAAATAGCACCGGTCTGGGAAGTCACTTGATGGGGACCACCCTTCTTCATCCATGTACAAGCACCCCTGAAGATTTATGTTCCTCACACCATTCAGACCACCCTGGAGAAATATCCATGCAAAAATAAAAATTGCCCATGACCCCAGTCTTTGACTTTTCGACCTCTTCTTTTCCCCGCACATACCCTGTCTGCTTAGGATTTGCCAGTTAACTAATGAGATCAGGTCTGATCTCTGCTCTGAGAGGACATTTGAAAATAATGTGATTTTCTGTAAACCAAAAGTACACACACAAAAATCTACATTTCCAGCACTGAGTTGGTTTTTTTGGTCTGCTTGGAACAAATGTCATCCTGGGAGTTTTTTACCTTACAAAAATGCATTCATTACTGATGCAGGTCAGAGGTGAGATGGAAAACACACTGTGAAATCCAGTGATAGGAAGCTTAATCATTTATTTTCTTGCCTGGGATCTTTTCACTTGTTCCAGCTGGTTCAAAGGCACTTGGAATGTACCAACAAGGCTTACATGACTGAAAACAAGCCTTTGCCAGCAGCAGAACCAGACTGACAGAGGACAATAGTTTTTCATGCCACAAAAATGTTATTAAGCAGCATATAGTTTCATGTGTGCTTCCACTTTCCACTCTCCCAATTAAACATTGAAATATTATTTACTAGGAAACATTATAGTTCACTTTTTAAGAGAATTAATATGATTAAAGGGTTGGTTGTGAAGCAATGATTGAAGTTCCAACTATTAAAATGCACATCAGTGTGCAGGGAAAATAAAAAGGCACTGAAATTCTTTTCAAACCCAAGCACCAGGTGCGTTAATTACATTTCATTGCATGTTGGTTTATTACTGCGGTCACTTGTGCCTTATGATCTGCATTAACACCTGTGTTCTATGGATATGTTGGTATTTCACTAAACAAGATGAATATTGGCCAGATGGTGACTCCAGTAGGAAGCACTTCACATAGATTTTCCTGCTTTTCATAGTTGCCTGTAAAGGAATCCTGAATGTCATGCTACATGAAAACCCAAAAGACTAAATTTAAGATCAACTGCCTTGACAGCATATTCAGAAAGGATCAGAAGGTAGACAGATCGAGGCCTTGTAACATGGATCTTGCTAATAAATCCTTACGTGTAGCACAGCAGCATTTTTTGTACCAGCATTTCACCCCATGGGGTGACCCTGCCGAGTGTAGAAACACAATTCCACAGAAAACTAGGTCAGCTTAGGTCTGAAACATGTAGCACAGACAAAGCACTGATTTCTTTTTGTTTGGTTGTGTTTTTTTTTTCTCCATGTTGCACACATGACCTTTCTTCCATAGTACAGGTTAGTTAATGTACAACAGGCATCCAGCCCTGGGTACCTGCCAATGACAACGAGGCAGGACAAGAGCCCACCACACCAGGCACCTTACCCTTTGACCAAAGTGGGGAGCACTTCAGGAGAGGTGGGAGGGACACAGACCTCATCACTGTGCCTGTTACTGGCACTGTCTGGCTCTTATCCAACACATCAGAAGTTACTTGCTGACCTGCACCAGAAAAGAGCAAGAAATCTCAAATTTCATGCTGGCATGGTATTACACTGTTAAAAACTTGGACAAACGTTACAAACCTTCAGTTAACGCCTACATCAAACCCACACCAGCTGGAACACACAGCATTATTCCAGGGCACTATTCTGTGCTGTCTGTGAGCTTTGCTGTTGATACATGATGAGGAGAAGGTTTTGTCTATGTGAGTGAGATTTTTAGTGGGGACATACATGTTTATGGCTTCTTCTTGCAGATGTCAGTCCTTCACTTGCAGATGTCAGTCTAGGACTATGTGACCACAGCAATTGAAGTGTCAATACAAATTGTCACAAGACCAGAAGCACTGAGTTTTCAGTCTCCTTGGTACTGTAGTTCCCTTGCCTCCCACTGGGTGTACTGAGAGGAGCTCAGGGAGTGCAGCCAGTGCTTGCCAGCTCCCTGCTCTCCCTGCTCTGCTAGGACCAAGCTGTTCCACCTGTCAGCGCCAGAAATATTTCTTCCTCTGGGGGGCCAGTGGACACCTTTTCCTACCTTAATGCAGGTAAAGGTGGGATGCTCTGAGTGTGCTCCTTGCAGAGTGCAGTCCCTGGGCTGTGCCTCTGAGAGAGGCTGAGCAGACACAAAGGGACCAAGTGGAGAAAATGCAGCAAAATGGCCAGGCAGGCCAGCAGCTGGCAGACTGGGGCACAGAGCAGGCACATAGTGTTGGAAATCAGGCTTTTGCCCTGAGGGCAGAACACAGCAATGCCCAATAGCTGGCTTTCTGAGCAGTCCTTGATAAAGTGGATACAGGCACAAAATAGCCCTCCAAACTAGACACATTCACCAAATCAACACTCTGATGTATGCAAATGAAGCCTGAAAGGGAAACATAGGACTGGCCAGCCACTGAGCTCAGCACTGTGCTCGGGACAGGTGCAGAGCAGCCACCGACCCACACAGGTGCTGCGCCCAGCCAGCCCCACGCCAGCTGAGAGTGGCCAGCTCCTAACCCTACTGGTGTGCAGAGATGACCATGGAGCTGGCAAATGCTGTGCCCTCTGACAAGGAGCTCCTCAGATTGGTGACCCTGTTGTTGCCCATAGAGGCACACAGCACCGGGTCCAATCTACAAAAACAAGAAGCCAAAAAGGTACAAATTAACACTCCCACCTTTCCCCCAGGCATGCTTTCCCCTGAGATGCCAGTTAAATAAGACCAATATCTCACTCTTGGAGACGTGTAGGCAAATCCTATTACAAGTTGAGATTAACCGTCAGTCAGATAACTCACCAGTGCAGAGATCAAATATAAAAGATGTATGTTCTGTGTCATCTGTTTAGCAACCTTAAATTAGCTCACACGAGTGGATGGTGCTGGCCAAATGGCAGAACATGTGCTGCAAATGGAAATCAGAGTCAAAGCAGAATCCTGTGGGATACCCCCAGCAATTTTAAAGCAGCTATCTTATTACCTAAGCAATTTTCAGGGACAAGCAGAATTCAGACCCAGCCGACAACACTCTCTGGTCCAACCTTGGTGAAACTACTTCATTATTATTTCAGTAGTGCCTGGAGAGCTCTATCTGCTGCTCCAGTTTCTCTGCAAAACCCCTTCCGACAACCTACAATAAAAGACATCTCCTGCGAGGACAGGCTTACAGTTTAATTTAAGACAAGGAACAGCAAGTGAAAGTAACAAACAACCAGAGAGACTAGAGGGGAGAGGGTTGATGGAAATGGTGGAAAGCACTTGTCCCTGGAGTCCCTATATGTGTATACATACATACTAGATACAGATTAATATGTGCACAGATATTTCAGAAGCCTCTTAACCTGAATATAAGACATCCAGAAATAATTTATGAAAGAAATACATGCATAGGGTGAAGAGCTGGAGGATGGGAGAGACCTGCCTTGCTCTCTGCTGAGGATGCAATGTAAATGTGTGGGTTTGATTTGGGTTTTTTCATATCATTAGCAACTTTGGGGTCCATAGGTAGCTCTCTTACCAAGTCACATACCTGACTGGAGTCAATGATCTTAAAGGTCTTTTTCAACCTAAACAATTCTATGATTCTATGATTGAAAACTCTCTTGTTTCTCAGTGTACATAGTACATACATTTGACTTCACGGCCTTGGCCTGGGAAGCAGGAGAAATAAGAGGACTGTGCAAAGTGACCTTGACATGTGCATTGGGTGAGCCGCACATGAAAGCTGGGCAGGGGCCCCACTGCAGTGCTACTGAGAGGGGTGTGCATTGTCCTGCTGTCCACACAGGGTGTCCTCAGGCCCCTGTTAAACCCTCCTCCATGGTGAGGAGTGCCCTTGGGAGGAAGGGAAACCATTAAAGAGATATGTGGACTTCCAGGTGGAACAAAATGTGAGGGTGTTGTCTTGCAGCCATGTGCTCTTTGCTGCCTGGGGCATGACTGCAACTGAGCTGGGAAGCAAACACGACAACAGCAAAATTCACCCCAAAGGGATCTGTTTGTTTGTCTATTGTTTAAGTGCTTCATATTTCTTTTAAGTCTTGCTGAATAACTGCTGCATTGCCTTATTTCTTGTAGAGCCCCCAACCAGGTCCCAGCTCCCACAAGCCCTACCTGTGCGTGTGGGTGAGGACGTTCAGCCACAGGGAAATCAGCATGTCCTGGACCTCTCTCTCACAGAATCACAGAATATGCTGAGTTGGAAGGGATCTACAAGGATCATCGAGTCTATCTCTTAGCCCTACACAGGACCATCCCCCCGGGGTTTAAGGGTGTGGGGGTGGGTAGGAAGGTGGTTTCAGTTCAATTTTTCCCTTTTCCTAGGAGAAACTAGGTATGCTGAGTCCATCTAGTCCAGTTTCTCCCTTTTCCTAGGGGAAACTAGGTGTGCTAAGTCCATCTCTCATCTTCCTGCCACCTGGCATCACATTACAGTAGGAAGCAGATTGTTCAGGCACATATAACTCAGGAAGGATTCTCTAAAGGTGGAAAACAATTTGCAGAGGTACTGATGGTAGCAGCTTTTCCAGGTTTGTTTTTGCTCAGGACTCAGGGATTATGAGAGGGGGCACATTGAAGTGCAAACTACTATAAACATGACTGTTGTAATCAAAACATAGTGCTTGTTTGGAAGCAACATCTTAAAAAGCAAAGGAATAGTTTCGAGAGGTCACTTCCAGAAAGAACAATAAAAATTCCTCTGTGTCAACAGCAGCATGTGCGTTGCTCTCAGATAAGGAGATTCCTCCTTATCCTCCAGCCCCTAGGAGCACAATGTGCAGGAGTTTCTCCTGAAACACTGACAATGTGTAATAAAAATTCACTTTGAAAAAAGAGCATCTCTGGTTATGTCTACAGGCTTTTGACTTTGCTCTTTCCTTCAAACACCACTCGTGATGCTGAGCGCACATTCTCTTGGCCTATTTGTTCCTGGCAAACAAAGAGCAAATTCCCCTGGGTACAGCAATCCATTTTTAACACTCTGTAATTATTTAGAAAAATGTTTTGATAGGAGAAATGAAAAACTGGGGCATTTCAGGTGTCCCTGAGAATGTTCTTGGAGCACTACGTGAAACAGGGACTTGGAGTCTCTTTATTTATGGCAATACACCCCCCCCCCAAAAAAAAAAAAAGTCCACCTTTTTGGCTGTGGCATTTCAATCTATTTGCAATTCATCAAACAGCCTTGCCTGCCTCTCATTGCCAAGTGCAGAAGGAACAAAATTCCTGAGGGTCTGCTCCAAAGTGATGAGGGAAGGGAGAACACAAGGACTTTGCTGGTGGGGTAGGGCAGGTGTGGAAAACTGTCCGTTTCTGAGCTATTGTCTCCTTCTGTCCTCCCAAAATCTATGAGACTTCATATGTTAATGTACCCTTTTTGGAAGCTGTCTGATGGAAGACATTGCTGCAGAAAATGTCAGAGTCCTTAGCAGGAGACTTGCAGCGCTATGAGTTATATGGCCCAAAGGCACACAGGCTTGACATGGGCAAGGAAATGCATCTCCTGCCATCCTCTGGCTAGCTGAGAACATCAGGGATGAAAATTGAGAAGCTAAATGTCAATTCAGTTTTGCCACAAGGATGTGTTTTTCTTTAATACAAGCATAGGCAGAAAACCACTGGGATCAAGGCTGTGTAAAAGGTGCAGCAGCCTGTGCATGCGCTGTCTGCTAGCTCCAAAATGGGCCACCCCCTCTTCTTTTTCATCCTCCAATATTGATATTCAGCCTCTGTGACACTGCTTTGCAGCTGTCTGTAGGGGCAAGCCACCGGTATTGGAAAGGTGAATAGCTGGTGTGGGGTGTGGGGGCCATTGTGCTGCAGAGAGAAGTAAGTGTGGAAAGGATGGAAATGCAAGCAATGAAAAAAATATTGAACAGAAACTAAAGTGTTACAGCTCTGTTGTCCTGAAAAGACCCGTTATCTTTCAGGGAGACAGTAAAAGAGAAATAAAGGGGAAAAAGCCCCAAACTTAGCATATCCACTGCCATCTCCTGGTGGACAGAGAGAGAGACCCGTCCCGCCCTGCCCCGCTGGCTGCCCTTGTGTTACAGTCTTCAGTCACTGCAGAAACACAGACACAAACGGCAGTGTTAGGAAAAGGCCCTATATATATTTTGGTAGTGTGCTGCATGCTAAAAGCAGAAGACCATCAGGCCAGATGGGTTTTGCTGAAACCAAGGACAGAGTCTCTCATCCTGTAGTGGGTGCTTGGTCCATCCTGATGTTGGCCATCAACATTTATGACACCTCTACCACAGTTCCCCTGTGGCAGGAATGATGTATCAACTAGAATTACAGACTTTTCAGTAAGTGTTTCTGCCTTTAAATATAATTTGTTGTTTAGAAAAATCCTCAAGTGCAATTAAAGCCGAAGGAAATGTTAAAACAGAAAATGAAGTGGGCCAAGATGGATAAATTGTGGTACCGGAAGATTGATATTCCACCATTCTCAGCAAAACAGCCAAAGTTCTGTGGGTTCATGCTAATAAAAAGGAATAATTATTTTTAGCATTGCATTTCATGCAAGAATAAGAAGATTTTATTGATACAGAAAGCCACAAATGCAGGAAAGCATTGCAGAGCTGCAGGGCACATGCCTGAGAGAAAACCCAGATTGCTCCAGCTCCCCACTGCGGGAACAGCATCTCCCCCTGCCTTTGCTCCTGTTTCCCAGATAACGCTCCAGAAACACAACACAACATCAGGAGCTGAGATCAAAGCCAGGGAGGGAAGATTTGACTTTGCCCCCAAGAAAGGGATTAAAGTATTTCAAAATAAAGTTCAGCCAAGATACCTGTGATTTGACACAGTTTTTGAAGGAGGAGTTCCAGCCCCATCCCCTGCCCTGCGGAGGCAGGTTGGAAGCAGCATTCCCTGCCTGGCTACTGAAAGCATCACTCAGCAGTTTTAAGTATGTCACCACCAGGATCAGTCTTTTCAAAAGTCCTTTCAAAAGTGAACCTTTGAAAAGGCACCTGTTCACGGTACACGGCAAATTGGGCCCATGGCACATGGAGCCATTTTAAAGTTTCCATGTTCGAGTACATCTGGTGGAGCTGCTATTTCATACACCTGCCAGGAGCTGAAACCTAACACACAGTGGCACTTGGAGAGGAAATATTGTGACAGCCTTTATTTCTGGTGAAATACACTGAAGAAAGACAGTCAGGCAACCAGGTGCACAAGCAAAAGGGCAGGGGAAGAAAAGCAGATTTGAGCTGAGGAAAAGATCCTGTAGCACTTTTTCAGAATTGCCTTTTCTCTCTCTTGCTATCTTCAGTCTTTTCCTTCTGCCTACTTTAGCCCCTGGATAAAAATATAGAGAACCTTTTAAAGGAGAAGATAAATCCTTTCTTTAGTGAGATGTAGGTTACTGATATCTGCCTGGTTATAAAACCAAACTTAAATTTCTAGCTCAGGAAAATTCCAATGCATAGAAAAGCAGATTTTTTTTTTGTTTGCTGCCATAGGTTGGGTGCATCTCCATTCCTGGACAGGACAGTATCATTCCTCAGGATCCCAAATATTTTGGCCTCTCCTCTTTGCATCAGGAGAGCCTGGCTCAGTACTGTGACCATGTCAGAGCAACACCACCACAAAGAGATTTGTACAGGCAAATGTCCCACACTGAAATCTTTCACTGGGCTGGGCTTGAGTGCATGGTGTCTGAGGAGAGTGAGTGCTGCCCACCTCCAGCTGTGCACAGACACACTCACCTTACGCCTGATGCTCAACCTGTAGTGATTCTTCCCTCAAGAGATTCTATCTCTTGAGACAGGTGAACACCTCTCGTGCACCATGCTAATGAGCAGACTCTTTGGGAAATCATTATCTTTGACTGCACTGGCTTCCCTGGAGTGAGAAATGCAATTTGATGTGTTATTGTGGCTCTAGAACACCTGATCTTCCCTGTCCAGCCTACTGTCTGTCTCCAGATGATGTCCCTAGACCAGACCTACATGGGTTTGCTACCCAACTATATCTATCCACCTCCCAGGGACATGGCTGTGCCTGTATGAGGAACATGTACTCCCAGAGACACAGGTTGGTCTCAGCACTGCTCACAGTGAGAACTTGTGCTGGGTCCCACACCATGCAGAGCAGCAGAGAAGTGTCTGTGACTCCTAAAGGTGAGGCACAGTGCCCAGGCTGGAGCCAAGGCCAACTGCAGGGTAGCTGTTCATCCCTCAGATCTCCTGGTAAGAGGATGTGGGTGGGTGACTTTTAGCAGTAGAACCATAGAATCATAGAATATGCTAAGTTTGAAGGGACCTATCAAGATCATTGAGCCCAGCTCCTGGTCCTGATGAGGACCCTCCAAGAATTGCACCATGAGCTTTCTTAATGCATGTCATTTTGAGAACTAGCTCACACATGCAGTTGTGCTGGCAGGTCTGAGAAGCTGATGAATTTAGGAAGGAGGAAAGTGAAGAAGAGAAGAGCCTTTCAGTTCTTTAAACCAAAATCTCTTAATAGTCAAGTGGTGCCACTACAGTTCTGATCTGATTAGTGTTACCCATCCCCTTTGCTTATTTTGCACAATTACAATTGCTTTTGTAAGCACTGACAGAGATTAAGATACTACAGATCTTAGAAGAACAGATGATGTATTGCTAATTTCTGAACATTAGAGAGAGAGGTCACATCTGAATGATTAGGTTAATTCCTGAGACCTCTGCTCATATAGTACAGCTACCTCAATTAATTTAGCTACAATAGAAGTACATATACCATAAACATACTAACTGTCGTAGTTCATCATGTAATTCATCTTATGGTTATTGGATTACTCGCCCTCCCTCAGAGATCTGGTTTATTCCCACATAAACCTGCCACCCCAGAGTGGCAGGAGGGGCCCTGCAGATCCACTACACCCCTTGCAGTGCAAACAGTCTCAGTCACTCTCCCTGCAATGACCTCCTTGAAATGCTGAGCCCAGCCCCTGGCCCTCCAGCAGCGCTGAGCTTCCTTACTGCTTGTTCCCTTTTCTCTCTCAAACATGTTCATATCTTCTCCAGGCAGCTTCTTCTGTTCAGGAAGGAAAGGAGGAAGAGCCCCCCTTCATAACTGCATGGCTGATCCCTTGCCTGCTCCACAAAACCTTGATCCTGCTGCGATGCTCCCTGAGAAGTGCCAGGTGTCCAATCAGCCAGTGACAAGCCAACAGTCTTGCTTCACATTTTGCAGAGCCCTCATTTTAGTGCTATTCTGTGCCATACATAGATACCCACTTTTCCCTGTAGACTTTTTTTATCTACAGATTATGTCATCATGACTGGGCTTCGCGAACGAAGATTTGGGAAGGGCTCTACCCATGTTTGTTACAAGCACACTGGTGGCTAAAAAGGCCAGTAGGAGATAGACACGTCTGGTGGCAAAAGGCACAGCAGAAAAACTCCTTAGGTGGTATATGACAGATTATGTATTGCCACTATAACTTGCTGATGAGTGTGCTGTTTGTTGATGATGCTTCTCTTGCTTGAGCTGCAGATGGATCAGTTTTGTTTTGGTATAAGAGGGGCTCCAGCCATGCCTGCAGCTCTGGATGGTGCCCATTGAATCAGGCACATGAACTTTATACTCCAGAGGATTTTGCTCTTTTTTTTTTCAGGGCAGCTAACTCAAAGATAACTCAGTCACTGCTCTGAACTCCTAGACATTGCTACAATACTGCTGCTGAACAAAGGCAGGCTTTGATTTATGCAGTGAAAACAGAGTGGGTGGAAATGTCTCAGGATTCAACAGCCTGTCTGTTTTAAAGCTTATCCTCAGTCCCTGTAAATCATGTTCGTATTAAAAGCCAGGTTGGAGCAGCAAAAACTAAATTGGGGTATTTAGTGTGTGTGTGTGTCCCCTCCTTGTGCCATACTCCAGCCCAGCACTGCAGTCACTTCTTTCCATGGGATACAGCATTTCCAAGCTTTCATGTGAGAATACGTTATGCTCCCATTTTGGGTTTCTGAGGCATTATTTTTTGTGCTCCCATTTTGGGGTTGCGAGACAGAAGCAGAAACCACTGCAGTTCCTGTTTTTTTGCAGAATGAATTTGCTTTAACCCAACAGTTTACTTAATTTACCAAAGCTTTAGCTGTAACACCTGCAAGGCACATCCTCATGTAATTTTCCTACAAGCAGGAAAGAATCCAATAGAGAAATTAGTTTCCTTTTTTCTCTTTCTTTTTTTGGTGAAGCAAAGCTGCTTTTCAGTAAAGATGCCAAAAATTTCTCTGCCCAAACAGTGAGTTTAGTGTGTTTGGCTTTGTGATGTGAATATTTTTACACAGCTTCTAATCTGCTGTTATTTAGTAACAGTTTTTATAGGGTTGTTTTCCTGCACTACTTGGAGATTGCAGATGGTTCGCAAAGATTTTTAGCAACTTTTTGACTGGTCTATTCTTTACTGTGTGCATTTGTGCTTGGAAAACTGAGAACAAATTGGTCTGGAGGATAGAAAGCCTTTAGCACTCCTGGCTATACAGAAAAGCTTGAAAATATGGGCTGATTTCATATGAAAGATTCAAAAGCTAGAAGGAAATGAAGACTCACATATATTGTATTTAACATTTTATCATTTGGGGTTGAGAATAGCTGAATTCATGAATTTTGCATGTTTGGAAGTGCTCTTGTTATAATCATAGTCTAAATCAAATGTAAGTAGCAATAATCAGATCTGGTTTGTGGCAATCCTAGACAAGAAAAAAACCCTTAAACTGCTTGTAAATGTGCAAATGAAAGCTTTCCAAATGACCAGATGAGTGAGAGAGACAAAAGAATGACGCAAAACCCTTTTAAATTGGGTCTGCAAACAGTTAGATCATATATTCTGGGCATGCCCAACCAAAGCGGTTACTACAAACTCTCAGTACAAAAATGAAATGCGCAGTACAGGTCTGCACATCTACTGCTGAAAATCAGACACCTTTTTGGCAAATACCTACCTTTTTGCTGGAGAAACATTCACTTCAAAGGTTAATAAAAGAGTGATTTTCAATAAAAACAACATCATTAAATTTTCTGAGTCTCTGAGCTGTGTTTAGCTCTTCAGATGCAGGATGTCTGCAATCATGCCACTCACCTCAGGCTGTTGCTGTAAAATCTGAGCTCTTACCTCTGCACAAAGCTGATTTGCTCTAGTTTTGATTTACTTATCTGGAGCATAAAATAGCCTGTCAGCTGCAAAAATTAAAGGTATTGGGACCCTGTTTTTACTATAATTAAAAAACACTTCAGGGATGTATAGAGGATGTGTTTGGGGGTGCATTTTTTTATACCTTTTAACTGACTGACTTCTACGTGTGCTAATTGATTCCATTACTATTTTAAGCTAAATGCTCAAATAGCTATATGTTCACAAATGCTACATTTTTCACCATTGTCTCTGGCAAATATCATATAATAGTTCCACTGTTGTGGAGCTTCAGAAAACCTCATCAACAGGCCAAAATAAGGAAAAGAAGAAACTGGCATAAATCTGGACATAATCACAGCTCAGGCTGAGTGTTGTGATATTCATGTCACCCACTTGGTGGTCCCAGAGACCTCCAAGCAGGGCAGGGTGGCTCAAACCTAAGAACTGTAATCCTACTAAATCCTGAAAAGTTATCTGGATGCTCCAGGCTGTTAAATGACTGCCATGCCCATCAGGTCATGTGCTCAGCCCCCCTCACCTCCCTGTCCTTTTACCAAGGGTGGTAGGACACCACACCAGCCATCCCTCATCAGACCTGCACCAAAGTGGCCATGGGGGGAGTAATGGGGAACAGCTGGACCATTCAGGTGAAACTACTTCCCTCTGTTGCTCATTGTTAGAATAAGGATAGCAGCACTGTGCTCCCACAGGAGATGACCTGGGGAAAATAGATTAATGGCCATTAAGCATTTGGGTGCTGTGATGGGCACATCAGCACTCAATTCCCCAGCCTGCCTGTGGCTGCTTTAATCCTGCACACCACCAAAGACAAGTCTGTTCTGAATCTGCTTCCTGTCTCCTTCTTCTGCAGCCAAATCCCATCTTCCCTCCCCAAGCCTTTGTGTCCCCTCTCTCTGTGCCTGCCCTTGAGCTAGGTCTACATGGAAATAATCTCAGCAGCACCTAATTCACCTCATTTATAGTGTGAGGAAAGTGCTGGCCAGCTTCACAGCACCAGCATTTTTTAGTCTAAAAATGGCATCTCAGTTATTGCAAATGGGCAGTAAACTGATAACCATGTTGTTTCTTCCATCTTACTGCTTTCATTCCAAGAATCAGATAACAGTCTTGTTCTGCATTTAGAGAAGTTTTTTTTTTTAATTATGTATCTTGAGGTCAAACCTTTGCAGGTTTTTTTCAGTGATTAGCTGTAATAGCCACCTAAAATTCCACTTCCAAAAATAAGTTGATTATTGACTTTTCCATATTATGTTACTAATTCAAATTTTTGTAAGAAGAAACTGCAACACAGCACTGTAATCTTGATATTGCTGAAGTAAAATGTGTATTTGATCCTACTCAAGAGATTTTCGGGTGCTCACCGGGACCTTGAACAGGTTGTGAATTCACATAACCATATATCCAAAAATAAATAGAAAACTCAGTGAAACACTAAGACCACTCTTGGAGTGAAATGACAAGCCAAATTACATCTTAGCCTTCATCAGCAGGACAGAGGTGTGCCACACAGCTGCTATTGAAAATACCAGGGGGCATTAACATCTCAGATCACAAAAAAATAAATGGAGATGCTAACAAAATGAGAGAAGAATGTACTCCTTTGAGTGCAAGGACTTTGAAAACAAAGGGAAGACCCTGGCTTTCTTCCTACCTTGTTTTTCTAAAAAAAAAAAATATCTTATAAACAACACTGTATAAAATTTCCCAGTTCCCAGTTGTGATCCCACCCGTGTGGTTCATCAGACACAACTGCCATCAGAGTCCAAGGCAGATTCCTAAAAGATAAAGGTCCTGTCCTTTTGCCCACATGAAAGGCACTGTGAGGTGGCCGTCCAGTGCCTGAGCATCCGACATGCTCAACACCACCCTTCAGCCACAGCATTCTCACTAAGACCAATTTTTAATTATTAGTCAGAGCTCATTCTGTTGTCATATCCATTTCCATAATTAGGAATTAATTTCCCAAACTAGTTTTCAATGTTGAGGACTGGGATGGAGGTACTTTCCCTTTTTTTACTGCATCAGAGGACTCAGTACCTGAGTTTAGCTCTGCTGCTTTCCCCGCACATTAAATCCCTTTTAACATGTCTCTTTTCCTTCCTTTGCAACTTTGACTTGCTCCCTTCTCTCAGCCCACCAGATGCCTCTTGATCCTTGCAGGCATTTCTGAACTCCCTGGTCCTTTTCTCCACACAGCCCCAAGGACTGAAGGCTTCCCGCCAGAAGGGCACAGTAATATGCTTTTCTCACTCTGACCTGAGGCAGTCCCAAAGGCCTGTAAGCGTAGAAGATATCACCAGCAGCAGGAGACTCTGGAATACCAGCTTGGCTTTGCTCTTGTCTCACTTCTGGGCTGGCATAAAGCAGGGCTCAGATCTGAGCTCTGCTTTTCTGTTGGGTTTGTTAGTTAGTTTGTTTGTTGTTAGCTCTGATCTCTCATTCAGAGAATGCAACAGTTCTTTTTAAACCTCTGTGAAAGTCCTTTTCTAAGTTTTGGAACAGCTGGGTAGAATGGTTCAGACTGGAAACCAAGGTGTAAATTGTTCTTTTTATGCTCTTCCATCTTGTGTTGTTTACAGCCCAGATCTGGTACTCAGCCATGAAAGCAGAAGATAGTGTTGGTGAATCAAAGTAGTTTGACTGCCAGTTGTTGTCTGGTTGCCAAAAGAAGGGAGCCCATACCAGCTGGTTTATGTGGGTCACTGCTTTTCACAATCTTTAGTGCAGTTCGCACTGAACTTCCTCTGCTGTAGAGACAAAGGTCTCATCAGCAGAAGCAATGCTATGGTATAGAAGGCAACACCATGCTCAGATTTCAGCTGGCCAAGTCACAGCCTCAGAGGACAACTGGTGAGATGAATATTAGACAGCCAAGATACCCTTTGTAACAGGAGGCAAAAGAGCTCATACTCCATGTGGCATGGAGGTGGGCTATGAGTCTGGGAGGCTCTAGCTCTCCTCTTTCACAGCCAGTCATCTCCACCCCACACAGTGGGTCTACAGCCTCAGCCTGACATCCTGCATCCCTTCCTCCTACAGCAAACTCTCAGGCCAGCTGTGTGGTTTTGGGGGGTATTTCCCAAATTTAGTCAAAGTTTATTAAAAAAAAAAGTGGACGTTTTCCAAATCCAGATGAAGTGAGGAGGGTTCATTCTTTTATTTTATATGAAAGAACTCTAAGCTTTAAGTTACATCCCTAATAAAAGATGCTTACCTCTTTCTTTGTTGAAGCTGACTCCTAGTCTTGGTCCTTTCAAATGCACAAAAGTTATGCAAAGAAACTGTAATGCTAGGCTTGTTAGGGCAGATCAGCTCCATCCATTTTCACTGATGTACTGGAGAAAACTGTTCACTATTGTCCTGGTTTCAAAAAAAAAGAAACAACAAAACCTTTCTCGGACAAAACCATGTAATTGGAATATAAACAAGCTGTTACTTTCAGCTCATACACAGGGTGAGGGGGACACCGAAGCTTGTCCATCAGGATCTACTGTTCAAAGAGTGCCTAAAGGATATGTTAAATCAAGAAGGGCATATCCCGAGCAGACACAATTTCGTGTATTTGCAGGAGTGTCCACCCTGAGCAGGTTAGGTGGGTGAAACATCTGTAGCAAAATCCCTACTGACAAAGGAGGAGCTTTTAGAAGAGCTTGGTAACTAAGTATGTTTTAGCATCACCAGTCTGAGGGTGCTCAAGCTGGCGACGCAGTGAAACACATTGGAGGCAAATTGTAACACAAGAGCAAAAAGAAAAGAAGCAATGGGAGAGGGAACAGCAGTCCCAGAGACAAAAACAACCATGATGGCATTTCCACAAGTGCCACCAGAGGGCAATAATAGGCAGAAAAAGAGAGAACCTTGGGATTTTCTGAGGCTGAGCGCCTCTCACCTTCGGGGATGGAGGGGCTTTTGACTTGCCTTAGGGAAAAAAATGTTCCCTCTGATTTTCCCTGCTCATCCTGCATGGGAATGTGGGAGGACTTTACATTTCAACCCTTTGTAAAGACTTCTTTGTGTCTGGGCAGCAAAGGGAGCACAAACGCAGCCCAGAGCCCGCAGTGGCCCCTCGGGTCCTGCAGCCTTGGCTGTGCCCGTGCCTGGCTCGGGTACCTCTCCATGACCTTCCTTAAGGACGGAGCCCAGGCGTGCGCTCCTAACCCTGCTCGTCTGGGGCAGCAAACAAGCTGCTACAAGCAAAAGCAGTTTTCTGCTGGTTTTATTTGTTTCTTTGTTAGTCTGTTGTTGTTTTGTGTTCTTTTTCTGGTGGGGTTGGGTTTAATTCATTCATAGGAAAACTTGGTTGGATGGCTGTTGTAGGGACTGAAGCTGCAGAGGGAACCAGACTCAACCTCAGGCACACAGGGCAGATGTGTCTGTGCAGCTGCTGAGCTGAGAGGATTTTCCACCTCAAGAAGGAGGCTATCACCTCCTCATATCCCTGCATCCCCCACATCTTCACATCTCCACACTCCCCTGCCCTGAGCACAGAAGCCCAGATCCTCCCTTCCCTGATGCAACACATCTGCTCCAGAGGGACTTCCCCCCATTGCTCAGCAGCAGACACTCCTCAGTGAGTGAACTGGGAGCACTGATTCGATCATTTCTCACCATGGAGTCCAACTGTGACAATAGCAAATCCTGCTTTTAGGTTACCCCTTCTTTTGCTGTTGTTGTTGGGGAGGGGGGCCTTGTTTGTTTGTTTGTTTGTTTGTTTGTTTTCTAAAAGTTTAAAAGTAACCAGTAAACTAAGAGATAGATTATCTGGAATACAGCTAAGTGGAGTATTCTGTTTCCTACGCCTTCTCTTTGAGGAGGGGGCAGGGGAACAAATCACTTATTCTTGAAATAAAATAATTTTGAAGCAGCAGATGTGAATCTGTGAACTCATGCTGAGATGTTCCTTTGAATCACAGGAAGAGTCACTGGGATCTGGAGCCTCCCCCATCACTGGGGAGTGTCCTCACCCTCTCAATGATAATCTTCACTCAGTCTGTAAAGCTATACTTATGTCAGCAAGACTCAGAGGATCCACCCAAGAATATTCTCACAGCTGAGTATCAGGATATTTTCCTGGAGGGAGGGATGGATTCAGTTACTCTGAAGCAGAGGAAGGAGTTGTCTCCTATGCTTCATGACAGTAATTTTTTTTTGTTTGTTTCATTGTCTTTTAATACCAGTATTCAAAAAATTAATACATATTTCGAGCTCAAAGCAGCTCCCTCCATCCTCCCTCCTTTTTTGTTTTTTTCTTTAAAAAAGAGAAAAGCAAATTAAGTATTTTAAAGCAGCTTAGCCCAATTGTTCTCCTGATTGACAGCCAAATCAAAACAATCCATGAGCTGTAAAACTGTTATCTAGACTCTTTAACCCAGTACCAAAAGGTGTCAAATGGGAATGCTTGAACATAGCAGATTCCTTATTTGTGGGTAAAACCATACACACACACAAATTCTAGCACAGAGATGTGAAGAATAGTTTAGCTCATGCGGGAAATTGAGGGAAGCGGTAAGATAGAGGGTTATCTCCTCATGTAGATGCTGTTATACAAGCAGAAAGGTCAAGCAACACTCTCATTTTTGGTGTGACTATGTATAGAGTTCCTTGGTGCACTGAGCTGTAATCATGGCCTTGTGTCATGTTGGAGGGGAAAAAATACTGATTTTAACTAAGAAATTATTAGAAAAAATTTACCTCTTTCTTAGCAAGTGATGTTCAAACCCATTTGATACCTCAACCCCTCTAAAAGTTACCATTACTCCTTGCTCTCAACACTGGCATCAGGAGGGTACTTGGGGACAGGCGTAGCCTGTCCCTCACTGTGGTAGCTTTGGCTTTGGGAAAGTGCTGCCAGGTGCCGCATGCTGTGGTTCTCTCCCTCTCTGTCCGGCTCATACACTCCTGATGCTGGTGGGATTCTCCCTGCTGACTTCACCAGCAGCCAGATGTGGGCTAGGGAACATCCTGTCCAAGGATGCTTAAAAATAGCAAAATACCATATGAAAATCATTCCAGTTTTCAGGTGCTCCATTCTAACTCTGAGGAGAGGCTTTTAGCAGCAGAGAAGGTGTTAAAGAATGATCATTAAAGCCATGGTTGTGCTCTCTGCATTTGGAACCATTTGGGAACTGAAGTAATTGTGTCTCTCAAAGATGAGCCTTCTGTATGTGAGTCCACTCAGGTACATCTGTACTAGCAAAGCAACCCTTAATGAGCCCGTTCAAATGCTGCAAAGAGGCACAAAGATACATTAGTGCAAAAAGAGATCGACTTCATGATTTCTTAGTAATTCCTAATGATGTCATTCTTTGCTTTGCAGCACTATTACTCCCGTGTTGTTTGGATGGAGTCACTCGGGAAACTTCAAGAAACTTTGGAAAAGAGCGCTATGGAAATTTGAGCTTTCTCTCATATCTGTGAGGATGATATATCCACAGCACAATTAGCTGTTGTGGAGTTAAAATGCTGTCCAGGAAATATAAGGGGTGGAGAACAGGGACATTTTGGAACAAGAAAAGAAAGATATTTGGAATCTTTTAAAATAGAAACCCTATAGAAAATAGATCACATGGGACAGAGAAAGGATATCCTCATTATTCATCATTTAAAAGAAACAACACTGTAATTAAAAACACATTCCAGAATACTAATCTGTTTATTCATTATAGATGGGCTGAATTGGCAATGGGTTAGGAAACAGACACACGCAAGGATAAAAAAATAAGGGTACATAAGACTGGATTTTCCTTTTAGACTTTCATATTCAAACACAGATAAGTTCTTTCATCTAAGATTGCATGTTCTCCCCTTTGCTGCAGTGAGCTCATTAAACAGCCCCCTGCCTTAGACAGATACAGGGCATGGCCGTGATGGGCTTTGCAGCTTTCTGGGCTTGTTACCACTCCAGCTTCTGCTGTGTTCCATGATTTTTCCAAATTCCTTCATGCTTTTCATATTACATTTGTACCTTCATTTCCAAGCAGTTAAGGCTGAGCGGGGGAGCTGCGTAAGGACAGAGAGGGGAGCTCCCAGCCTCTGGCTGTTTCCCAGCCCTGGGCAGTGAAACTGGAGAGGGAGGCACTTGTTCCTGGCAACAGCAAGGAGAACGTTAGCACTCCTCTCCTCCCCTTCCTGCTGCTTTTCCTCTATAACACTATTCGGCCACACATGTAGATGGTTGTTCCCATGGGCTGGCTGCTGAAACACCATCACCCCACCAGCCAGTTCTGGACTGCTCCTCACTGCTGCCTTCAGCACCTTCCCTCCATCTGCACCATGCTTTGCTCTACCCAGGCACCAAGTTTTGCTATGAGAGTGCAATGCCCCTGCAGCCAGGCGGGCAGCCATCATCTCTCCCGCAGAAAGGGATGCTGAGAGTTCCAGCACCATGGGAGGAGGCTGTAACATTGAAGCAGCTTCTGCTTGAGGCACTCCAAAAAGAACCTAGAATGAAGACTCGTAGATTCCGGTCTCTGTTTCTTTAATTTAATGAAAAACATGCTGCAACCTCAATCAAATCCCACCCTCCAGGAAAGCTTGTGCACTCCCTGTCTCAGTGAGTGATTGCAGTATCACTGTGTCCAACCACATTTCTGAAAACTGTACCATGAACTGCAGCATCGTGTACAGCCCATGGGCCACTGCCACTTGCTCTCGGCTAAGCAGCCTGCAGAGAAGAGGGTGGTTGACAGCAGGTGGCAACACATTCAGCTACTCAGGTCTAACCTGTTTCCTGACGTGGGTGGGCACCTACAAGGCCGGTGGCCTACACATCCTGCAGTAGGGAGTCCCCCCATCCCTGCTCCCTGTCATGGCCCTTTGCACAACCTTTGATGCACTCTGGGGTCCTTCAGTGACTCTTCTCCTTGCTAATTTGACAGAAATAAAATGTAACTTTTTGCTAGGTGAGTTTGTGCCAGACTAACATGCTGAATTGGCCAAAGTGGTATCCAGCGAGTGGGAGGAGCAGCAGCAGGAGCACACTGCTTAGTAGGGCAGGATGCTGGGGGGCAGACACCCCATTTTGGTAGCAGGGAACTGCTAGATAAGGTCATTCTGTCTTTTGGATTGCACCCTGTGATAGCTGGTTCCTCCAATGTTATATATTTAAAACCAATATTCATGGGCCACCATGGACCTGATACCCAGTTTCTGTTAGTAGCACACTCAGTTGCACCCAAGGTAGCAGTAGGTCTCTACCATAGCAACACACCTTGGAGACTGAGGAAAAGCATTAAAACCTTCAGCTGTGTCTACTGAAGTTGCTAACTTAAACTTCTGGTCTTTCTGGTACATCTCTGAACGCATGAAAGACAGATTTTTCTGCTAACAAAAATAAATGTTCCAGCTTTTTGAGATAAATTCATTCTGGTCACTGCTGTTATGTTCCCTCATCAGGTTTAAGTAGTCCAGCTAATTATGATAGCAGTGATTTGTTTGTTCTTAATCAGAAGTTTCATTTCAGAAAGTTACCAGCTATATTTTGTTACCATTAGTGTCAGAGAACTTGTAGGTCAGGAAATGCATAGGGCCAGCAGTCTACTCACTTGGAAAGGCATTCGTAGACAATAAAGTTTTATTAACAGAAATTTAATGGCATGGATCTTTCCAGACTTTTCAAAAAGCCTGAGCATAAATGATTTTTTTTTTATTCTGAATCTTTTTAGTTAGGTAACTGCTGGTAGAGCAAGCTGCATTCTGCTCCACTGCAGTACAATGGGGCCATCTGTAATTAATGGAGCTTCAGCCTCCCTGCATTAGTTTTGTCTTAGCTTTGGGGGATGGTGTCAATTAAAAATTAAAAGAATCCTCTTTCCATTAAATTAAAGAGCATTTAAAAAAGAAATGCCACCTCTGTTAGCAGTTTAGCAGCCGGAAGGATAGTCTATCAGCCAGCCAGAGAAGGAACAGCAGAGATGAATATACATGCGTATCCATATGTACTGTTTGGTTTTCTTGAGCAATTTTATCCCGGAGTAACCCTCGAATCATTTGCAGGAGGGTGTCAGATAATGCTTTCTTCAAACCCAAGCCAGCTGTATGTGCAGTCAGGGAGAACCGTATGGTGCCTCGTGTGCAAGGCTGATATTTGCTGGGTTTTGAAGATAGCACTAAAGCCTGTCTAGCTGACTGTCTCATGGCATGATCCCTGAGCTGCACTTGGCAGCTGCCCTTCTGCCCGAGGGATGCACGGAATCAGGGCCACATTGGATGGGTTGGAGGTAGGACACTTCCTGAACTATGTAGAAGACTCACCTCTCTTCAGGGGAGGGGCTTTCAGTTTCACCATTCATACAAACCACTCTCAGCAGATAAAGTAAAGGTGTATTTTTTTAATGCGTTTGTCTTCCTGGTTATGCATTGCACGAATTCAGTACAATTCTTGTCCTTCTTGGAGGTATACAGCCTTTTCTTATCCAATGATTTTCTACTGTGGTGACTAACTGCTAGAACTTAATCATGAGTTTTGAGACTGGGTAAATATGCTGAAACTGATCCAAATGCCATATTTCTGTCTGGATAGGACTGCCAACATTTCAGCACAAATTGTTATATGTATACACTTAAAAATTCACTTTTTTGGTGTTTGAATTTCTTTTACAGTGAGGTTTTTCACCTCTGTTCAAGGACAGTAGAGCTTGAACAACCCATTTTTGAGAGGTTTGTGATATTCTCTGCGCCTCCTTTATATTTGAAGGACTCTCTCCTTGTAAACATGGTGTGGAATAGATGCAGACCTTCATATCCATGGACTTCATAGTATTTTATAAATATATAAAATATATGTTATAAATCTTTTACAAATAGCATTTGTGCAGGGGAGTTTATATGCAGTTTAGGACTTGCCTGAGGGAATTCAAGTCTAGACCTCTTGCTGCTCAGGAGGATGCCCTGACCATCAGGCTGTGGGTTCCCTCTGCCCAAAGGACACTCTCTACCCTCTGTGTCACACTGCAGTGGAGAAGTTGTGGTAGTTTAGTTGCTCTTTAGCCCTGTGCTTAGTGTCCCTGTTTGGAAAGGGCATATCTAGAAGCCTAGGGCTGCTCTAGTACCCATGCCAAGCACTAGCAATGTTAGTGTTAAAACAAACATAGCACTGACCCCTGCATTTGTTCAGGAGTTAGGAGCTGGGAATGTGGCAAATCTCAACGTGTAAGTGGCACAGCAGAGTGGGTAAATTCTGGAGAATCTTGCCTGAAAGCTGTGATTGTATTCCTAACTCCGTATCAGCCGGTTCATCTCTATCTTTTTTTTGTCCTCTTCATATTCCTGGGAAAAAGTTATAGTTACAGAAGATTAGACAAGGAAAAATATGGAGTTACAAAAAAAAGGAAAATATGGAGTAACAATAGCTGTGTAAATTAAAGGAGTTGGCAAGGTAGTCAGAAAGAAACTGGAGAGACCAACAGTAGAAGTTAGATCATTGTGAGAAACAGGAATACTAACTGCTTTGTACAGGGGTGGTGGGATACATAAGATTATTATTTTTTCCCGAAAAGATTTATCAAAATATTGTAATAGAGTCCATAATTTGGTCAGCAATTGTGAAGTCCAGGCAAACTCAGGCAACTTTTCAAATTCCTACATAATCTTCAAGGTCTATGGGAAACACAATGAAATATGCCCTGTTCTTAATTGATTCCTTTTTGCACCATCATTTTTCAACACAGACTTGGCTGTTGGCCTTTCTTTGCTAAGTGAGGGTTTCAACAAGTGAAGAGATGGAATGGCCAACCAATCACTCCAGAAACATGCAAAAGGTCAAAGCACTCAGCTTAGCACATTGCAGACTGCTTCCAGATACCCAAGCATAATGAATCGGATAACTTTCTCTTTGAACAAACAAATAAGGAAACTAGAAAAGTAGTTCAAGCTGATAATGTTTTCTTATGACTCAAAGAGCACCATGCATAGCCCGTGGAGTATGAAAGAGAGTAAAAGTCCTTTCTTAGCCTATTCTGTGAAATAGAAGAGAACAAAAATAGTAGTTTTCATTTGTAATGCTGAATAGATTTGTGTCAATATTTAAAGTAAATTAAGACTGATGTAGTGCAAACAGAGAATGTTGTTAACTTTGTGTATGGTTACAGCTTTTTTCTTCTTAAGGGCTTTAAATGAGAGGCCTTGCAGAAACATGACCTCTGTACTGCACCCTTTAGTCCTGGGCAATGGACACAGCAAAGCTGAGGAGCACAGGAGTGCTTGGGTGCTGCCGCCGCCATGGTCATCTCTTTGTGGTATCCAGTGCCAACAGGTCTACATTGTAAACAACTGAACTAAAGCCTAAGACTAATGTTTTGGTGGGTAGTGCTGGGGGATTCCTAGCCTGCAGCATGCCAGCGGCAGCGGGCTATGGGAGCTTCACCAGTGCCAGCAGAGCACCAACGAGAACTCTGTGTGCGCACCCCAGGGCCAGCAGATCTTGCTTCTCACTTGTACCAACTCAGCGCAGGGAAAACTGTTCAGAATGCTCAGAAGAAGTATTGGTTTCGTCCAATCCTCCCTAATCAGTATGTGTGCTAATTTTTAATGGGTCTCTGTTACTTCAGGTTATCTTAGTTACTGCTCTACAGCACTTGGCAGAAGAGAAATAAATATAAGCCATTATTGCTACACTACTGAATACCAAGCATGTTTCATTCCATCTAGCTATATGAGTAGAAGATAAAGTGGAGGCTTATTTCCTCTCTATTTACAAAAATAAAGGAGTGTGATAAGTGGAGACCCTCATGCAGAGGAGGCTGTGGCGGCTGTGGAGAGTACATCTCTAAACCACATATGAGATGAAGACAATAATACTGCTCTGAAAGGGAAATGAACGACAGATGTAAATTTATTTCCATTTCCATCATAAACGTTTATGTGGATTTGGAAGAAATAAAAACCTGGGTATTTAGTGAAATGTCTTTATCCCCTGTGAAGGGGCTTCACCTTAGCCCATGTGAGATCATAACTCCCACTCAAGTAATATGGAGGTAGACCTTGTTTTAGTGTTGAGGAAGGGCCTGTACTCAGTGATATTACCCTGACACTTTCTGTGAAACACAGAAGTCCAGCCTTTTGGAGGAGATGCTTTGGTCCGCATTGATACAATGGTCACTCTCTCTGCTTGGGAAAAACAGACTACTGAGACAAAACGAGCTAGAAGATCTATACAAAACACTGCTTTTGGCAGATATTGTTCTCTTACAACAGCCCCCACTCATTTCAGGAGCCCTGTAAATTTCACTGGGTTCCAGTGATGGACTGGAGGCATCGAAACATCTTTGCAAGTCTGGCTCTGGTATTTAAGATTCCTGCTGGAAAAGTGGTGCTATTGAAGGCAAAGGGAGCGGGAAGTGGGGAGCAGTGCTGGAAAACCCCTCATCATGTGGAAGTGTAGGCATATGAAATGAAGCTCCAAGTAAAATTTTAATGGCAAATATGTAGTGGAGGCAATGGAGCTGCAATGTTTCTGCCCCATTAAGACTCCAAGCTCTTACACTGAGGTGATCTGACTCACTGGAGATGAGAAATGTAATGTGCTGTACTTCTTGCCACAAATAACATTTGATTTCAAAACAGTAAGTATACCAGAGTTGTTCCAAGCTGTTCCAAGCAGATAAGATTTAAACCCAGCATGCTAGCTTTACGTTGGTGACTAATGATTGCATGGAGGTGCAAAGCAGAGGTGTCTTTAGGTAGGTAATCTCATTGGGTAAATGAGATTTGGACTGTGTTTTCTAGCAAATTTAGGCTTAGAATAAATTATACTTGTTTGAAAAGTCACAGGCCCGGTTGGAGATGCACTTTTCATCTCATATAGATAAAAAATGCATGTGGAGTTAATCCATTAGTACCTAGGTGCCTCCCTGAGGTGTGCAGCCCCAGTACCTGCACTGTTATCTGGACATGAGCTGTTTTTCGTTGATTTTTCTCCATCCTGCAGCCATTCACTTGTTGGACATCTCCAGATGGGTGTAACAACTGGGAATCATATATTCATAGAATGGTCTGGGTTAGAAGGGACATTAAAGATCATTTAGTTCAAATCCCCACCCAGGGATGGGCAGGGATGCCACCCACTCAGGTTGCTCAAAGCCCCATCCAACCTGGCCTTGAACACTTCTGGGGATGAGGCAGCCTGTTGCAGTGCCTCAAAACCCTCACAGTAAAGAATTTCTTCTAGTATCAAATCTAAACCTACTCTCTGTAAATTTAAGGCCATTCCCCCTGGTCCTGTTACCATGTACCTTGTAAAAAGTCCCTCTCCAGCTCCCTTGTAGCTCCTTTAGGTACTGGAAGGTGCTAAAAGGTCTCCCTGGAACCTTCTCTTCTCCAGGCTGAACAATCCCAACTCTCTCAGCCTGCCTTCAGAGCAGAGGTGCTCCAGCTGTCTAAACAGCTTTGCAGCCCCCCTTTGGACTCAATCCAGCAGCTCCACCTCCTTCCTATGTTGTAGGCCCCAGAGCTGGACGTAGTGCTCCAGGTAGGGTGTCATAAAAGCAGAGCAGAGAGAAGGGCAGAGGTCTCCTCACTTGATCTACTGGTCACACTGGCTTTCACACTCATATGCCAGACCATATGAGCTTCTTGTCAATCAAAAAGCAGCACCCCTTAAAATGGGTCGTGACTTATCATAAAAGCAGGACCCCTTAAAAGCAAACCTATCCCTTCCTATTCTGTTAAGTTGCAAATGCCAGGAGTTAGTGATCAAAAGATCCCCCAACAAACCAAATAATAATAATTAAAAAACTGAAACACCAGAACAAACCCACCCGTGTGTGTCCCCCCCCCCCCCCCCCCCCGGTCAAAGTAAGCAAAAAATTCCATGTGTTTTGACATCTTATTTCTTTGTAACAACTGATTTTTCTTCTCATTTAGGGCCACTGGATAGTGACATATTTTTGTTTACCAGGATGAAGCCATTCTCCTGCATGAGGGGATAATTAGGCTTCTGGCTTTGTGAACTCCTAGAGTTCACTGGGCCTTATACACCTACTCATTTTCTCAATACTGAGGCAAGAGAAATCCTGAGCATTTACATTTACATCCACATCTTGGCGATTGAACTGAGTACTATATGGACTTCAATGCATTCAGCCATAACACAGGAAAATCCCAAATCCCAGCATCACAGGATACTTCTCTTTTTAATGCCACAAAATCATAATTCCTTCCTGCCGACAAAACAACTTCTTAGTGGTTCACTGAAGATGAAGGATTTTGTTTGATTCCTGGTTCAGATACTTGTGTTGGAAACATCCTTGATACTTATTTAAACATGCTGAGTCTTAAAATATTTTGGTAAGAGACGGGACTTAAAGATGTCACCAGGAAAAAGTCTCAGCTGCTTGCTACCTGAGAGGATTAAGGATCACAATTCGTCAAGGGTGTGACAACTATATTCCTTAAAGCACATGCATTCTCATGCATCTCTTAAAAACATTCGTGTTTTTTGTCTTCAAGATGCAACTCATGTCTGCACTCACAGGCCCATGTGAAGACTTGCACTCACAGGTGAGCCAAGGGGCATTTTCCTTCCCCTTTGAAATTTCTCTGAGATGAATGATTCCATTTTTCCTAAACCCTATGTTAGTTGTTCTGTTGTACCTGTGAGGACATGAATGCCAAGTAGCAGTTCCTAGCTCAGTGCTGCAGCTAGCAGCTCAATCCTACCTCAGCTGTGTCCGGACACAGCCAAAAGCAAGAAAATCAATATTCTGGTGAAGTGCTAAAATATGAAATAGTTGCCTAGAACTGTAACTTTAGAGGTATTAAAAAACGAGCCTATCATGGCCACCAGTGAACCACTCTACAATATAAAATCTTTCATTCAAATATTCTTCTTTTCTGTTGAACACTTAACCCTCCGAGGCTTGCACAGCACTTTGCAATTTTTCCTTCACTTTTACCCCTGTCTCCTGCCTCTGATCTGAAAAGCCTGGTAAGCAAATGAAATAGATTCAACTTCTTCCTTGTAGGACTTTTGCTATGTTGGCACTCATATCCCTGGCCCTCTGACAAAGCTTTAGCTGCATCTTTCCCTTTATGCCTCCTTCCCTATAACCTAAGAGCCGAACTGGCATCTGGTTCTTTAACTTTGTGTTGTGGACCATAGAAAACTACTCAGGTAGTCTCAGAGGGCATAAAATGTTAACAGCTTAGAAGGAATATTTGATTTTAATTATTACTGCTATAAAATTAGTGTGATTAATCTTATTTACTACTTCACCAATGGCTATTTAGCCTTAGTCACATTCCTATAAGGCAGGTAAATAAATGACAGCGAGGAAGATTCCTAGCCCAGAGCTAGGTATGAATCAGTGGCAGAGCTCAGGTTCATAATTCCTGACAGTCTTCTCCACAGACTGCTAAAAAACATGGGGTTTTTTCCCATGTGATGGGCAACATCCTTTGCTTCCCCAAGAAAGACTTATCAGGATGAGGAAGGATCATCTCGTGCTTCCCTAAACAGAAGCAGAAAGAGATCAGCTGAGAGAATGAGGGCAACCACTCCCTGGGTAATCTTTAAAACCTTCTGTTTTAACTCCCACAAGCATGCAGGTACAAGTTTTCAGAGGGTCCAGTACCTAAAAAGATTTGCCTAATGCCTGATTACTAAATAAAATTTAGGTAATCACTTAGAAAGAAATCACAGAAATCACTTAGGTACATTTAAGTGACATGACAGGATTGTATTTCTACTTTCACTGTTGCCCACCAGCAACTAAGCTTTATCAGCAGATCCATAGAGCAAAATGAAAATATTCTGATAGAAATAATTTGGGGGAAAATTGAGACTTGTAAAATCATATACTGAAGTTTTCACAGCACCATATGGTTTTGTAACAGTTTTCTATATCCTGGTTATTACCATTTAGCACTGAAATGAAACTCCATTAGAAGAAAAGAAAAAAAAAAAAGTTTGGTTTTCCTTAAACCCTTTCTTCCAGCTTTGGGCAATACTTTATCTATATGTTTGAATGAACAGGACTCCAGGTTTTAATTCTCAGTTTAAAATATGAAATACTTAATATTTCAGAGTCATGGAAATTAGAACATTCAAACGAACAAGATCTTCTTAGCCATACCACAAGGACATCCTGACATTGACTTGTATTTTCAGAGAGGATTCATTCCTCTTTTAGGACATCAAACACCTTTGAAATTTTCAGTCTAATGATTCCATCTTCACTTTCATTAGTTTTGCAATAAAATGTGACTGACAAAACCAAAGTCACTTAGTAATAACCACAGTAAACCTTATGTCACCTTAACATCAGCAGGTCAGTTGGATGCATTTCCAAAAGTGCTGAATGATTTGGGGTACAGTCTGAGGTGCAATTTTCAGAACGCTCATTTTAAAAAAAAAAAAGAAAAAAAAGTTTTTTATGGTACCCACAAGGAAGCTTGGAGACTGAAATTTCCCAAATCACAATATTTTATCATTTGGCTTTTTGTTTGTTTGCTTTTAGCTACTCTGCAGAGAAAACTCATATTTACAAAGGGGACCTATTTCATAGGTCATAAATGCACACCACATGTGCCAACCATAACTGGTTGAAATAAGTTCCTTGCAAAAAGGAGGAATTTGACATGGGCCTAGGCAACTCTCCTGTATGAACAACATTTTGCATGCTTCACTATCTTAATTTGTGCAAAGCAGAACAGAGCCATGCCCAGTAAGTGGATGCCTTTGAAAACCATGCCTCTGTTATTTAAAGCTTGACAGTGACTCAGAGGGTAGGATCATTGCCATGAGCGTATTTTGAAACTATCCAAAACCGCAAGTTTGAAACTCTCCAAAATCAACATGTTTGTGGTTGTGCTCAACCACGAACCTCGACACCCCGTGGTAGAGGACACCTCACACTACACTCCAGAGCAAGCCGTGGAGGAAACCCCTGGCCCTGTCCCCAAAGCCTCAGACAAGGACTAGTGTCTTTTGGCCAATTTGGTGTCCATGTTCATCTGGGAGCTCTGAGCACTTCATGTATTTGAGGCTGTTGCTTCTTCCTGCACTTTGAGGCAGATGCTGCTCCTCCCAAATCCATGCTGAGGGGACAACATGCCAGAATCAGCACGATTTTTTCCTCTTCTCTGTGCTTTTACTAAGAAGGAGACAGCTTAGCCTATCATGCTTTCCAAAGATGATATAACGTTACCTCGGGGAGGATATGCCCCATGTCCTGTTAGGATTCTGTCATACCACGTCAGTCTGGAGCACATGCTTGCTCCTTGCTCCATGGTATACACTGAGCTCCTTCCAGAAAGAGTTTTACAGCAAGCTCACAGTTGCTTTAAATTAGAAAAGTTGGCAAATGGCCGAGGAAAGAAGCGAGAGCTTAGTTAGCTGAGACAGACAGTTACAAAACTCCATGCGAGAGAATCAAGCTTCAGATACCTTTTCACAAAGTATCCTATTTGTCATCACAACATTTTGAATTTGTTTTAAGGGCTTTTGAATGACCAAAAATTACCTGTTGGCTTGAATTTACAACTCTTACATTACCCAAAACGGAGCACGTTGCTTTCCCTGAAAAATCCGATGTCACCTACTCGAGTGTGAGGGTAAGTTGTAACTGATTCTACTTTCCTGACTGACTTCTCTGAAATGCATTGGAGAAGGGGAAGCAATAGAGGACTTTTCAGAAAAATGTGTATTTTTGCTGGAATACATGGGATTCTGCTAGAATAGACTGTGGTAAGGTCTCTGTGAAATCTATTTATGTATCTTGTCTTGTAAGAAAAAGTAATAAACTTGGACATTTATGCACACAACGTTCCCATCAGAAAATTAGAAGACAAATTGTTTTGAAAATCAAAGATGTAATTTTCTGGCAAAAAAAGTAGTTTTAAATGTCTACCTTTCACAGGGTTTAAGGTGATTAAATTACCTAGAATATTTTGAAATATTTCTCTCTATCTAGTGTTAATCTTACATTCTACCAACTCAAACCAAAGACTATTTGGGTTTTTTACTTGTGAGTGATTTCATTATCATTTCAAATCTTCACTTGAGCAGTTGTTGCTATGGTTTCATAGAAACTTGTTTTGCAAAAAAAAAAAAAATTATGAATACCAAATAAATCATTTTGCTTCAGGCTGTGCTATTGCAAAAGTTAAGCTTCTGCATTTAACTTACTAAACCTCCACAAATATATCCATTTGTTATTATGCTGTTGTGTTTCTTCTGTTTGGTGGGGTTTTTCCAAGGTTTTTTTTTGTGCTTCCATTGCTACCAGCAGTGGGCTTTGTGCCTGTGTGTAGGCTGGGGAGAGAATATGTGTTGTTAAATACAAATGAAATGTAGAGTGTAGAGTGAATAATCACAACCTTGGTGTGGGTAGGTGAGAGTGTAATGGATTAGCAGTTTCTTGCTCCCTTTTTTCCTCTGGGTCTCTGGTTACCATTACCCAGGCGAGGCTGAGGAGAGCACTGCCTGCATGCCAGCTGCCCAAAACCTGATACTCACAGTGGTGGCTAATTCTATCCCAATCATTTTCAAGGAAATGATGAAGCTTTTCAGGCTGATGTTTTAGGAAACTATGGGTGTGAGCACAGCATTACCCACAGCCCTTGGAGCAGTAATGGAATGGAAATTCAGTAATAGCAACCTGCTTCAGAACTCACACAAGTATTGGTTTCTATAGCTGCATTTCAAGAGGCAGAAAATTCTTCTTCCTGTAGTGCCTGCTCCCTGTTTTCCCTGACTTGAGACAACTTCAGCTGTGCTACTGGAGCAGATTTACCCTGGTGAGAATGTAGGGCTGTCAATCCCCCTGATGCTGTGTCCCTGTGGGTCACGCTGTAGGAAATTAATTTAACAGTAGAGAAACAGGGGAAAGGAGTGCAGAAATAAAACCTGGAAGTGGAGGAACTGATATGCCTGCCCACTGTCATGGAGAAAATCCTAAAATTCTGGTTCACTTTGAAGCTGCCCTTGGGTTAAGTTTGTGCTGAGTGGGAAGCCCACCATCACCACCCTTACTGAATTCTGGAAAGGTAGGGACACCTTTATCAGTTATCACCTGGGTGAGGATTATGTGGAGTAGGGATTGGGAACTGTATTACCCTCTCTCAGTGGTTGTCTATATCCTCGTCAATGCGATGGGCTGGTGGGAGTAAAGGTGGTAAGGCTGGTCCTGCTCCATGTTACTTAATGACACAGGAGCAGGGAGGTGTATGAAATTGAGTATCTCACAAACAGGGGCTGCCTCTGGCTCAGCAGCAATGACAGGGAATGATGCAAACGAAGAATGTAGTGGTTTATTATTTCATTCCCTCCTCTATCTTCACACTTCACTTTTGCATTTATCCACAGTTCAGTCACAGTGACAAGGTGAGAAGGTAGAATGAAATTCATATTCTGAGGGCTGGGTTTGAGTGCCTGCAGGAGAAGTTCCTGTGTCCCATTCACAGAGCTGGCTTATAATCCTTAATTTGCTGTGACATGTCCATTCACAGGTCTGTCCCATGAACTGGTAAGCCTAATTTCCAAAGTCCTTAAACAGATGCTACATCAACGCTACGTATACTGTCATTGCATGATCATATAACATCCATATTACCAAAGGAATACATTGCAAATGATAAAATGGAACTTAGATTGACAAGACAAACTTAACCTCACACGGGAGTGAAAATCCTAAGGCTGCAACCTTTATACAAATAAAGTTCCTCAGAAAAAATCCAGTGCACTTGTAGCAAGTGTGGGTAGAGTCCTTTCCACATCTTCATTCGCAAAGCCTAGCCATGATGATGAGGAAACATACAGCATTCTGATTCCATGAGTTGCTTGTCACAGACACAAGACAGGTCAAACTCCATTTTCACTGCTGAAGTGGCTTCTCTGTTAGCCAAAAGGACAGCAAAGCAATTATGTGATTGCCTTGACAGAGAAATCTAGAGTCTTTGTAGGCTCATTTTCATGGTCCTACCCCCCAAACAAAGACCTGCAAGTGAGATAATTCCTGAGATTTACATTTTAGTCACAGATATTGGGCTGCAAGTGTCAGCAAAGGGAGTCATTTCTGCTCCCAGTCTCTCTAAAGTAAGAGGTACAGATAAGTAGACTAGTTTCTCTGTTCGGCTGAAGAAAGAATCTAGATTACTCTGATTTCCCAATGCTGAAATAAATTGTTCCTGTTCTTCATAAATTAGGATTCAGTTTTCATTTTGGAAAAGCAGTGTGAATCTGTTCCTGGTTGTTGAGCCTCAAGCCTCACCTATTGTTAGATGTAGATGGGAAAGCTCAAAGCACCTGATTCAAGTCTTCAAAGTTTCACTAAGTCTTAGAGTGGGGATAGGGCCATATGATCAAACAGTCTACACATTTCTGTGGGGGGTGTGTGTTGGGAAGGACAGAACTATTTAGCATAAAGCTAATTCTTATCACAGAGGAAAATGAGGACCACATGCATAATGGGAAAAATATCCTGGCAGTGGGAGGTATATGATTATAAAATAATCAGAGGGAAAGAGGGAAAGAGAAGGAAAGTCTCACTGTCTGGGATGTTTCACTTAGTCTAGGCAAACCTAGCAGAAATCTGTGGGGAGCAATCTTTCCTAGGCTGAGAGATGTGATAGTCCATATGTTGTGCTGGAGTTAATGTATTGGCTCATCTTTAGTCTATCTACTGGATTTATCTTCCTCATCCCTGTGAGTATCACATCCCTCAGACCCAAGTGGGATGCAGCCTACAGGAGTGGAGGCCAAATCTCAAATAAGATTTAATGGAAATAGTTGACTGTGTTTGGACACCATCAGGCCACCCATCCTATTTGCAGTTCACACTCTCCCCTTCCCCTTTGGAAAGACCCCAAACCCAAAATCAGACATCTTGCAACAAACAGGAACATCTGTCAAGAGTCCAAGGTTAAAGCTGGAGAAGGAAGGGAACTGTTCAGTAGGGGGATGGGTTTTTCGCATGTAATTCATGCACTCTGTGTTATTCTCTCATTTTTTACTATGTTCTTTAATAAAGATATTTTTCTTTCTGGAAAAAGTGAGTTGGAGAGGGTATTAATAGCTGAGGTGGGACCTGAAATGTAGTTTAAAAAAGTGCAATAAAAACAGGGAGTGACATTACTAGAAAACCAAGGAGAGCTCAAATGGCAGAGCTGAAAAGGTGTGTCCAGACTGCTCACCCCACCTCTTTCCACTGGTCTGATGGGCCTTGTGACTGGATTCAGGCCAGTGTGGGAGTCCCATCACTGCAGCACAGGGGAAACTGATCTGTGATCTGCTGAGAGAGACACCTCTTTTGTGTTTTTTACTCCTTGGAAAAAAAGAGAAGTCTGTCCTTTTTCTGTATTTGTCCAGGAAAACTCTCCCTTTTCTTGGAGGGGGACTCTCCCTGTGCTGGAACATGCATCTGCTATTCTCACTAGCAGTTACAACTCAAGACCAAAAGTCTTTTCCCTTTTCAGCAGTCTATAAAAACTTGATGTTACGCCAGCCTTGCTAGCCCTGCACTGATGTTCCTGCACAGCGCCAGTCTTCTGCCTTTCAGTGCGCCTGGGGGTTGAACCCGCCTTCCTAACATATCCCAGACTGCTGTTCCAAATCCTTTTTCTCTGTCACTAAGCAGTGGGAGTGCAGAGAAACACCTAGATTACTCTTTGCATCCATTCCTTATTCTAGACACCACGTTGGTATTTATTTTACAGAGCAATTGGCTCATTTGAGTCTTTATAAGCTCCAGCTCTGCACAGATGTGCTCTGAAAGTTATCTTCCAGAGACTGTCCTTTTTTAGGCCCCTAAACATGAGGACAGCCTTTGATCATAGCCCTGCATTAGCCACTCTCCCAGTCTCACACATCTTTATTTGTCTCCAACTTCTCTTCAGTTCCTCTATCCTTTCCCTCCTGTAAATTACCAACCTGGTAGCCTCCTAGACCTTCCATTTTTCTGATGTGTCTGTGTGTTAACCCATGGGCTCCCCTTTACCACTTCCTCACAGGGGGCTTCTGAGGAGGGCTTGCTGTCAGCCATTCATCCCCAAACTCATGGTGGTTGATGGGCCATCCTGTAACCTGCTCAAATGATGTGAGAAGGCACTCTCCAGATTCCTGAGAGCTGATTTTCCAGTGGAAAGACAGAGGCTGCTTTGGTCTCTCTTCAGTTACTGTTTGTGTTATTCATTGCAGACATTCATGCTAGAAAGCGGCGATACATGTCTGTAGATGACCTCTGAGCACCAGATTGAGGTGGGGTAGCAAAAAATTATTTTAGGGAGAGGCAGTGATTTGAGAGTGGGAACAGGTTGGTTTATGCTCCAGCAAAACAACTTGCATAAAGTCCTGGTCGTTGGATCACAGCTCCTCTCCTGGAAGAAGGGCGTTTTCATTTCTCTCCCTATCTTGGGTAAAGGGAAAAGAAAATAAAGAAAAAAGCATCCCATTTACTGTTTCAACTTCATCATCATCAACTTCATCATGTATCTGAGTCTTCCTCATGGGAATACAAAGATCAAGTAACATCCATAGTCAGGCTGATGGAAACAGTTTAGGCATGATAAGAAGGACCAGGGGTCCTGGCTAGCTGTGAAACAGGTTGTCCTTTTACCTCTCCCCTCTCTCCTACACCCCCAGAAAGAGCATGTACTGTCTGCCAAGGGTTGGCCCTTGGGGTGTCAGAAGGGCTGTGCTGCATACCCTCCATGGACCTCCATGACTGTGCAATGAATATTTATTTGTTTCTCTAATGGAGCGGCTGCATTTCTCTGTATTTTAAGCTTTACAGATGGATGATGCTGCTTTGCATTGGAATGGGGTTTCAGAGGCTGCATTGGGGACTGCCTTCAGCTTTTTAAGGAGAATTGAGAGTTTCATCTGCAGGATTGCCTAGGATGATCCCCTGCATGCTGACAGACCACACACCTCAGTACTGATTAAAAATTTCTGTGCCTGGAGTTTCTCAGACAGAAATACATACACTTTGCACTCACTGTGTCACATCTGAACAGTGCCTCCTGCACTAGCAGGAGGTGCCCAGCTTGTAGGACCTGTTCTGTAATGCTGGTCTGAGAGCCCGTTCTGAAACTGCCTGGAGTTTCTTGTTCTTACAGATTCTGATAGATTATGGGGAAATCTTGATTAAATGTAGATAATCCTTAAACTCACCTGGAGAAAATATCCAGGGGAAAAAAAAAGGCCATCTTGGGCATAGGAGCTGTTAGAAACTACCCATCACCTTGTCTTCTCCCTTTCTGCAGTCATACTCTGTCCTTGAGAGTCAGGGCTTCTGTCTGAGAATTTTGACTGCCAAAGGCTGGGAAAAAAATGTCTGACTGGTGTGTGTAAAGTATCTGTTTCTGCAGCCCAACAGGGCATTTACTAAACTTCTGCAGCGAAAGCCAGGACACACCAAGGTCAAATCAATCCTTCATGGAGATGCACAGACTGGGTCTGCCGTGGGTGCAGCTCCAGGGATGCCCAGGTTATATTTGTATTGCTGTATCTGGCAGGATTTAGCCCCAGCTTTCCCCTCCTGCAGATAATGGGTCGTAGCCAGGAGGGCTGTTTTCATACCTCCTGCACAAGTTGAATGCCCATGTGAAGTACTTTGATGTGATGTATCTCTTGGCCATTTCCAGCCTGCCTTGGCAATCAGGAAGTTATAACACTTCTGCAGGGATATGCCAGAGTTGTAAAACATCTTGGTTCCCTCAGTTAGGACCATTTTCTTCATCAGAAGGGATGGCCAGGCCACTGATTGCCATCAATGCTCATCCTTGAGCAACCTCCGCAATGACTTTGGCACAAGGTTCGGATTCCTTGACATCAAGACTTGATGATCCCATAGTGGAAACAGTTTTGCTTGCACAAAAGAAGTGCCAAGACACCCTTAAAAGGAAGAGTCTGCAGAGAGCAGACTTCTGGAGATGCTCACCACTGCTCCTGCCTCGCTAGGAACCATCCTGAACAAGCCCAGGAGCAGGCACACACCTCCCTTGGCCCACCGAGTCCCAGTGCAGAGGGGGGACAAGCCTGAATCTTGTGGACTCCACAGGCAGAGGTGGAAAGGACCATGCCCCAATACTGAATCCCCCCATTAGAGCAGCCCAGCCAGCCACTTTCCCGTATGCGCCTCCATTCCAAGCTGTCAGCGGAAGCATGTTTCTAATTTATCACTAAAACCAAACAACTTAATCCCCAAAATATGCAGCAGTGGGGGGAGGAGGGGCCCTTTCACTTAAAACTGATTTATAAATTGGACTATTAAGGTTAATTTGTCTATGAATGAAGCAAATGTGTCAGATATCATTTCTAACGTTTCCTCCTCTAATTTTTGCAAGTCCTAAACATCCAAAGCCTTTTCAACCTGAGGCGATGGGATGTGTTCCTATTCTTCTGGCCAAAAGTGGCTGGCACTGCTTCCTTTCATCAACAGCTCTAATATTTATCTATTTAGACCTTCAGAACATTATTTAGATGCAACAGGGGTTGCAGCCCTCTGTAGCACAGGTGCCAGAGGCAGGCCTCAGAGGTAACTCCAGTGTACCCCTTCTTGCTTTTGGGGATGTTAGTTCCCCCCTGGCTGCCTGGGAGTGATGGCTGGAGGGCAGCCTGGTGCCAGAGAATCCTATGCTGAAAGCCCTGGCAGTGGGTAAGCCTGTGCCATGGGCTTGCATAGAAACTGCACCCACTTCACTCCACAACATGGCTGACGACACAGATGGGAAGGGGCCTGAGTCCAAGCCCATTTCAGATCAGAATGAGGAAATTACTGGGTTTGCCTGTGTTGTGTCAGTGCTGGAGGACATGGCCAACATCAGATCATCTGTATTTCAGCACATGCACAGATATCGAGCCATCCAGCCTTCAAAAGCTACACATACCCTGCTCCTGCAATCAATACACGTGCCCTGCTTCTGCTGACACCCACTTCAGACCACCAGCTCCTATCGCTCATAGCTCATGTTGTTGTTCATGGAAAAGGGCTCCTCTCCAGGCAGCTGGCACCCAGCCACAGCACATCTGCCATGCAACAGCAATGCAGTAGCCTTAAAAAACCCTAACAGCATAAGCATTGTGTGTCTGTGAAAGGTGATGTAAAAAGGCAACCCCAAACAGCAGCAGGATGGTCGATATGCCTGGGCATCCACAAAACAGAAGATACCTCATATGGGTCTCAGCAGCCCACAGACCCCCCACCTGGGATACCAGGCTGGGAACACCAGAGCTCAGTGGGGCCGGTCCCAGTGGCTGTGGTTTGCTGTGCAGCCAGGAATAAGGTGCACAGGGAAGCAGGGTTCATTAGCATGGCGTTAACCAAACCCTGGTGGTTATGGGTTTATTGCCTATGGGGTAAAATGGGAAGAATACTGAGCTCAGTCTGCAAATTGGTGCACTTAACCCAGCCTGATTACATAGGAAAAAGACAGCTGTACCAATTTCTTCAGCTACAGCTTTAAAAGTAAGGATTTAATTAGGTATCCTCATCTGGTAGACACTGCAGTGCTCCTTATTCCTCATATGCTGGTGTCCCTGCTGCAGAAAGGGACCCAATGTCACAGGCTGACCCCTGGGTCTCACACGCAAGAATAAGCCCCTGCAACCGCAGGGGTGTCGGTGCCCGTACTGAAGCCATGGCACAGCATACTGCCTTTGGACATTCAGGGTTTCAGGTTTAGTTGCAGCTGCTGAGTGGGTTGTCAGAAAATGCAAAACAGCCTCATGTGCAGCTCTCTGCTGGGATCACAGGAAATTCAGCTTTGCACTGGAACAGTGGTAAGGTTTTGGGATGCTGTTGCAATGACCAGTGCACCTCTCCTTAGCAGTCTTTTCCGCTGTAAGCAGCATCTCCTGCAGCTGGAGCAGACAGGAAAACCTTCTTCTCCATTATTTCTATTAAATGGTAGAATTAGACAATTTACCAGGATTTCAAGGAACTTTTCTTCAAGCCCAAATGTCAGGTAGGCTAAAGGGATGAATGAGAGAGGAGAATAGAAGAAAACCAGAAGGAAAGTAAGTCATCAACAGTAGTAGGAGCAGGAATCAGAGCCCTCAGTGCTCTGCTCCAGTCACTACACTCCCATCCCTCCTACACACAATATACAAAAAGTGAGCTGGGAAAACAGTGGGTTTGAGAAGAAAACTGAAGACAAGTGGAACAACACTGAGCTTGAACAGGCCTGAATCAATTCTAATTTTTTTCTAAAACCCCCCATTTTATACCTCAATCCAGACAAGTATAATCACTTTAGTAGTTTTAAGCTACATGCAATGGGGGCACCAGCAACAGTTTATTCTGCAAACCTGCAATCTACTTTTTTTATCTTGGAGCCTTTTCCCAAATGAAGAAATACCATTCAATTCATTTGTACCAGCAATGCAGCCCTGTACTTTTTGAGAACTGGGCTGCACTTCAGTAAGTGCCACAGTAAGTGGCTTCTCCTCTATCTGGTTAAAGAAGTACCTTTCCTCATTCTGTGTTCATGAGGGATGGTCAGAGACACCCTCATGTCTGAAAGCTTTGTACTTGTAGGAGGGAGAGTGGTTGCAGCTCATTGCAAGGAAAGAACATTTTGCTTTGATATTTTAGATAGCTTTGTCTGAAATAACCTCAACCTCACTCCAGACTTGATGAAAAGATGAATGAATTTGAAGGAGGAAAGCTGCTTCAAATTCCCGCATATATCTTGAACATTATATTCTGGGGCCCTTATTTTTATTCCTGATTATTTTTTCCAAGGTTGCAGAGAAGAAAGGGCTACAGATTTAACTTGTGGGAGATTTGATTCGAGCATAAAGGACCGTTTTCTCAAACCGGCAAAAGATTAAACTTAATGTTTTACAATCATGTTCAAGGTACATGAGCAGCAGATTTTTGATGGGAAAGTGACACAAGCTGCTGATAGAAAGCCTGCTCTCTAATTCCTGAGGAGTTTGTTTTGTCTTGCTACCCCTGATGTAGCTGTACTTGAAATGAGTTTTGCTTTTGGCTGAAGAACATCCCACAATGGAAGAGAATTAATGTCCTTGCCTTAAAGCATCTCCTGGCTTTGTCCATTTTGTCTGACCTCTAAGAGGCAAGGCAATTTAATAAAAATTCTTTCTGACCCTCAAATAGAAAATCACACACCTCCTTGAGTGCAAGCTCAGGACATTTGTGTCTGAGCATGAGACTTGCTTTTGATGGGTTTTAATGTTATGTGTTGTTGATGTTCCTAAATTATGTAGCTCAGTGAAGCGTTCAAAACCAAATGTTCAGCCCTCATGGGGTATGGTAGAAGGCCTAAGGATAAAGCTTTGATGTGGATATAAAGCCATGGTAGCTGTCAGGTCCTGAGTCATCTTCCAGTGGCACCCATGTGGCCAGAAAGGGAATATATATGCTTCCACACAGTTTCGAGTCAGAATTTCTGCTACTCTAAATTAATTATGCTGCCTCTGCAATCAGTGCAGCAGCACTGATTTGTATCAGCTCAAGGACTGGCCATTTGGATTTCAAGACTGAGAAGTCAACAGGTTTAAAAAGGAGATTTACCTTTTACATTTTAATAACATACTAATATAAATTATGAACTAAAAAGTCAGAATTCTTCCTTTTTCTAATGTATAGTTTGAAGCATCAATAGGAATTTGCAGCTCCTGAGTTCTTGCCCATTATTCACTAGTCCCTACACTAGCCGAGACCACATGAACCAGTGCCATTAGCATCTCACCTCAAGTGAGAAAATTCTGCAATCCTAATTTGGCTGGCTTGGCAAACCTGAGCAGGTATGCAGCACTGTGTCCAGAACTGTGGTTGGTAATATGGGACATCCACATAAGGGTTGCAAAGGAGCTTAACTGGATCACTACAGGAAGCAGAACCAGTCAAGCATAGATCTGTGACCCATACTATATTTTTTTCATTTTTTCTCAGAAGTAACACATTGTTTCCTAGCTACATGCCATTTATATATATAAAACCATGGTGGGTAAGCATGTATAAAAGCATACTAACCAAAAGCTATAGACATGAGATGGAAGTGTGAAGGCCATGCATATGAGCCACTTGTTTAAACATAAACATTCTTGTCTTTCAAGGACAAGGCCTATCTTGTCTTTCAATTCTTCCCAAGCCCTCCTTATGTATGAACTGAATTTCAAAATGAAAATGATTGCAGGTGTCTTAAGTATATTTTTTCAGGCCTTCAATTTAAACAAGTTACAGCAATCCTCACCTTCATAAAATTTTTGATCACTGCAATATAAATTCTCACTGACAGCAGCAGAGATCATGGGGACCTTTCCTGTTTTCCAGAACCAGCTTTTACTAATTTAGATCCCATTCCAGACTGGCTGTTTTTTTTAGGAAGAATTATTCATTTGATGATCCCTAGTACAGCTGCCTACCACATGTACAGCAGCAGTGTACATGTGCAGCACTTTTAATTTTCCCCACTTTCAGCCTCAGCGCTGGAACCTATTTACATAGCTGGTGTTTCACAAATGCTGTGTTACTTCACCCTTTCTTCAAAAAATATCTGTAATAGCAATGGTGGCTATTAATAACTACAGCTAACTAATAGCAGGAATGCTCAGAGGGCTGGACAGCCTGTTACAATGACAGCCCGGAGAGATGACCACTCAGTTTCTTACTGTGCACAGACTGTGATCTCTGGCTAATTCATCCTTGTGCCCTTAGTCCACATCTGTAAAATGAGATATTATTTTCTGGCTCAGGCCAAATAAGTATAATCAACGACTGGGTAATCAGCTATTGCAATAGTCCCAAGTTTGTAATTACCTGAGATAAAGGATGCAAAATCCCGCTGGATCATAATTACTGAGTCATCTCTCTGCTCTTGGGGGTAATGGGGGTCAGATGTGCTGCATGGCATGGAAAACTCTGAATAACAGAGTCATCATGCAGAGACAGCTGCCAGCTGATTAGACCTGCTTTTAGCAGATGTTGGATGAGAGGACACTCCAAAGGTGGTCCCTTCCATCCCAATACCCCTGTGATTGTGTTCTAACACTGCACCTCTGCAAATACATCCTCTTGGAGCACTGGAGACCATGGGCTCACCCCCAAAGTAGTGCTGCAGGACACAGACTGCCTCCATCAGGGACAGACCGAGTCATACTGGACTGAACTGACTCAGGGCAGCTTGATGCCTCCACCAAAGTGCTTTGATACATGTGGCTCCAGATTGATCCTAGAAAAAGTATAGGTGCCTTTAGGCAGGACTGTGCCTCCATGGAGCCAATCAATGGCACAGTTTATGTCCAGATGAACCATCTAAAGGTAATGAAAGTTTATCATGTTAGGAAATATGCTCTCTAGCTCAAATTTGCCTGCCATGTCATCTTACATCACCACTGCATCACTGGTTTAAGTCCTTCTTGCCCAGCCTTTACATGAAAAAGCGAAACTAAGCCTTGTGGTTCCTGTTGGCTCTGTGTATCAGCAATTAAGTAAAGATTTTGGAAATAACAGCTACTGGGGTGAATATCCCTGTGATGACCAAATTTTTTAAAACTGTGCGTAAAATTAGACATTCAAAAAGTTTAAGATAGTTTAATGGACTGTGTCACCAGGGACCTACTTTCTCAGGGTCCTCAGAGGTAACCATAGTGCCGTGCCGTCCGAGCAGCACTCCCAGCCTGAAGGCAGCACAGCCCAACCAATCTCTTGGGTGCTATTTGAAAGATAAATAAGAAACATAGGACATTAATTTATGTGTCAAGGTCTACACTGCCTCTAGGGTTAAAGAAAAAGGAAGAAGAAGGAAAAAACATTTTAACATTTTTGATGGGGGTTGATCACGACACAGACTTTATCCTACATGTCTCGTACTTTTCCATCTGTGTTACAGCTCATGGGGTCCTGGCCAAGGTTCCGTGTTCACATTCGCAATTGTAGTTGTAACTGCGACCCTTGGTTTGGTAACTACTTTCTTAACTGCTATATAAACATCTGTGAATGCATATACAATATTCAGTAAAGCAGATGACATTTGCAGTGACCAGCTGCCTCCAGTCATGAGACAAGATTGCACACGGCCACAGTAAAACAGAGCACCCAGAGGCTTGCAGGGCTTACACAGTTGGGGTGTGGATGAAATGGGCTGGGGAGAAACGACATCATCCATGCCTGGGGGGCTGCAAGTGCACTGCCCAATAGCTGTTCTTCCTCAGTCAAAAGCCAGATCCTGGGGCAGAAACCAAGTCATGACTTGGAATAATTAGCTGGCACACAAATTACTGCTGTGTTTAGATGTTGGTAATGAAAACAACACCACTGGGTCCTCAGAAGTTAGGTATATATTCTGCTTGTCTCTAAACACGTCACAAAGCAGCAGGTCGTAGCTCCCAACCAGTTTTGAAGTTTAGCCTCTGGTAGTTACAGGCAGAAAGCTGGACTGGCTCTGATACACCCTGCTCACGGGACTGCTGCCTGCAACCCGGGCGTGTGCGAGCAGTCCCGTGTGTCAAGCCTTGTTCCTACAAACCAGATCACGAGGTCCTCCACATCACAAAATGAGAGTAAAAGTAAAAAATCCTAGCTATTTTCCAAAAATAGAAAAGATGAACCAGGAGAGAGGGAGAAAAAGCATCCTTGCTGCTGGTTTAGCCGAGAGGGGAGAGGTCCAGCACGGCAGGTGACAACAGGCTCAGCTCTGCGTGGCTGAGCAGGGCAGCTCTGCACCCACCTGTGGGAATGAGTCCTAGGTGTGAGACTTGAACCCACTGCAGACAAAAGGTGTTTGGTATCTTAAGATAACACTTATTCTCACAACAGTTTTAAAGGAATAGCTTTTAAACACGTATTTAAATTAAAAACAAAAACCAACCAAACCCAAACAAACAAAACCCAATGCAAATAATTTGAAATTCAAGATATACACGTGTGTTTGACACTGCCTCATATTTTGAAAATGTTAGTGGAGAAAGGGAAGGTGAAAATAGCAGGACGCAGCTGAAAGAGTCAAAATTAATTTATTGTAGACTTAGGGTTTCAGTATTTGACAAAGAAATTATACAAATGGAAAACTAAATTGAAACTGAAGCTTCTCATATTTGACAAAATATATCACTGCTACTAGTCAACTACAACTGGGAGAGACAATTTAATTACTATAAACGACTTGAAGTTGTACATATGTTTCGTGTCTTAATAAAGTTACAAAAAAAAAAGAAGCAAAAATAAAAGCTGAAGCCAAGTCTGAGGTCAAGAAAAAAAAAAGTGTAAGGGATTTTTTCAAGTCCGTTGTCACACAAGGGGAAAAATACAGTTGACAAAGGAGATCATTTGATCATTCATCCTAAAACTACTACTTCCCTAAGCTAGAAATGCTTATTAAAAGGTTTGAGGGCTTTTTTGTTTGTTGTTTTATCTTTACGTTTCATAAAACCCAGAAAAATTGCATTTACAATATTTAAAATTTGATGTTAGACTGTAAGCTTGTTTTTCTTTTCCCCTCTTTTGCAACTGAATACAATGGAATGAATAAGGACTTTGGATTTTCTTTCTTATCTTTGCTGCTCCTCTAATAGGTTTTTTCATCCTCTACAAAAAATCTCTGTCCTCATCGTCTAAGAATTATATTACTATATGTAAACTATTTTCCTTTATTTTTGAAGGTGTAACTTTACAATGGAGCAAGGAATTTCTTTTTTTCTGAAACCTTACATTTACCTATTTTAAGCTACATCATTATTTTGCTTTTCTTATTCATTTCCATATTTGTTCTACTGAGGACATATTTGGTCTACTGAGGACATGTTCCAAAAGCTATGCTTGTTTTTATGAAGTTTAATAAGTACAAGTAGACAAAAAGAAAGAGGGAGAGAAAAAAAAAAGAAGTAAACAGATCTTTTGAAGGAGAAAAAAAAATCTGGAAAAACACTCATTTTTCTTGCAGGCAATTAATTGCATTGCGATATCTAAAATGCTAAAATTCAGTCTGGGTTACCATTTCCTGGTTGAGATACAGAGAGATTCTCAGAAAATCGAGGTTTGAAATAGAAAGTCAGCAGTAACCTCATATGGAAGACAAGGAACGCCAGCAGAGGGGACAGAGCCTGAGAGCACTGCCACTTGGGAGCCATGAACTGAAATAGAGAAGCCTGTCATTTTTGCTTTATTTTTAAAATATCGGAAAAAAATAAAAGCCGAAAACACGCATTGTGTTTTCGTTTTGCCGTGCCTGTGCTGGAAGCATTGCTCACATACCCTCCTGGTACAGAGCACACATGCCACGGTTTCTGCGCTGCGATCGCTCGCTCTTATGTTACTGCTCAAGTATGCATTCAGAAAAGAGCCAGCAGATACAGTAGATTTATTCTGGTTGTTGAGGTCAAGGGCTTCTTTTTTTTTTTTTTCTTTTTTGGACTCAGTAGAGGGGGAACGCTTTCCTCATAACACCAGACAGGCTTTCTGCTTTGCAGTCTACTGTCAATGTGTACCACTGATAAAAAAACATCTGAGAGCATTTTAAAGGATTTATCAGTCTAAAGCACCGGTGAGTTATATGCTGTCTCCTGTGTCAAACTTAGGAGGCTTTCAGCAAAGCACAATATCTGTACGCAGTGCAAGTCAGAGGCTACAGCTGCTGGAAGCTCTTGCAAGCCATGTAAGTAAAGGGCTTTATTTAGCTGAAGCAAACTTTGTATATTCTCTTGCTTCGTAAAAACTCTGAGATAATCTAAACTTAAGATGAATTTCCTAATATTAGTAATGTCATTATCCTGCTGTCCCTTTGAGTAATGCATGTATGTCAGCACAATAAATAAATATCTTTCCTTGTTTTGCTTGTGAGTAGTGTACGGAGCAGAATCTGTACATGCCTCAGACAGGCTCTGTTTGCTTTTCTGATTGCTGACCATTTCTGTTCTCTGTTTGTGATCAACACAGAGAACTCTGATTTCTTTGATTTCTTTGATTTCTTTGATTTCAAGGACAATGGGAGTGTGGCAGGGAAATGCAAAGACTGTGCGAAGGAAAACAAATAGGAGAAAGGCAGTTTACAAAGTAGTGTCAGTGAACCCAAAAGTTGTGGAACTTGTGGTCAATGGGATTCTATATGATTTATAGTGATGTTTAACAGGTCACAGATAATGTGACTAAGAGGAAAATTAAATAACAGAAGAAATGTTTTGATTTCTTTATAAAATGCATCTTTATGTTCATGCTCATATTTAAAATAATCACTTCCTGTATGGTTATTTGGAACTTATTGCAGGGGACAGATCACCTTTCTCTGAGCTTCATGATGTAATTTAAGGTCAAGAAATATTTCTTTGTTCTCTATCTAGTTCATGTACTTATTGACGTCAATAGGCCTGGCAAATAGGTGTTGAAATGCCAAATTTCTCTTCTTGTCTGTGAGATCCTCCCTGATGTTTTGATGGCTACCAATATGCAGATATGGTGATAAATAAATGGAAGATGGATTAGCTCCACTGACAAGGTACTGAGAAAAAAATTCCATGCACTCACACTTCTCAGTATCTTCCTGTTCAGTTTCTAGTCCCCTTGCATTCCTTGTAGCCTTTCCAAAAGCACCTGATCTCTCTGATTTTGTACGTTCTATTTGCCTCACACTTTTTCCCAGTTTGCAGTAACTTTTAGCAGGCCCTTCCCTCCAAACCCACATGTCTGACAGATGCAAATCCTGCCTTCCAATCCTCACAACAAAAATCTGCCATGGACCCACAGGGCAATACCAGCTTTATCTTTTGCAGATACACTGCTGCAATCTCCTCTTGCATCAGGTGCCCAGAGGAACATGGATGCTGCCCTAAATAGTTTTCTACCTCTCCCAGCCCTTCTCTTGACTTATTTATTTCCATGGCAATGCAAGATCCGCATGGGGAGAGGGGCACTGTCCATTAGAAGAGATGCCCATGATTCATTGAAGGCAATGGAAAAGCCTTCCTTGTCTTCATCCAGACAGTCAGACCTGGGTGCCTAACACCAAGGAAATTAATGGACATGCTGGGCTGCAGAGCTGCAGTGTGCTGCTTCCAGTGACACTGAGGTGTCACCTCCCTGAGCGAGAATGGGGAAAGGCTCTGTACAAAGAAGTTTGCAGAGAGACAAAGAATCACATCTTGAAGGTGCACTGGCAGGAGTGAGTCAGAGATGAGTGGGGCTGGTGTGAAATTCAGACTCCTCTGATGATGGAGGAAGAACATGTTGTTTTTCAAAGAGTGTTTGGGGAATGACAAAAGTTTAATTTTCAGTACAGGGATGGGTAAGAGCTTTTTTCTTTGCAACACAAGTCTCTCATACCTAGTTGGTTCAATGGCACTCCAGGGAGAAAACAGCAGTTTGTTATAGTTTTTTGAATTTATGTATATTCATGTGTTCCACTAGTCTCTTGGCAAATGCATCTTTTGATTTCTAGAGCTTTCTGAACCTTTCATATAGTCCCTTTGCTTTGAAGCAACAGATGTCTGTGATAAGCAGATGGTTATGGCTTTGAATTTTAACATCTTTAAATAGTTTTGCATATATTTTACAGAGAGGAATGTACTCTGTCTTACTATGCAGTACTCATGCACTAAATGAAAAGTATCCATGTCTGGATGTTGATGTCACTTCCTAGCTTGAAAACCAATAAACCACATGTTTTTTAGGATTAATTTGTTATGACATATTTTCATCCAATCATTCAACTTTTGTTTTCAAGTTACAAACCAACTGCAAAATGCACTAGTCTGATGTAAGCTCAAAGAGAACAAGCAACAAAAAGAGTAAAAGGCGATGCCTCACTTGTGAATTGCTTTCTCACTCTGATGTATACTGGGAGCAGGCTGAAATCTTCCCCTTGCACAATTTCCCAGAAGAAATCATGTAGTGCCTACGGAAACAACTGAGCAAAATCTTTTGATCTTTTTTATTCTACAGTTTCATTTTCAGGAGGTACAGCTATGAAATCTGATGAGTGGAGAATCTAAGAACATGAGATCTTATATCGGGAATAAATTTGAGAACAAAAATGAAAAGAATAGATCTGAAATAATTTTCTTTCAAGGAAAAGAAGTCATATACACAGTTTCATCCAAATGTTTTGCTATTGGATATTAGTTTACTGCTCTAAAAATTGTAGTTCTTTTCTCCCTCTCTGCCTGACTTTCACACTTGAAGAGTTTGGTTTTAAAGAATCACTTGAGACAGTCTGTGACATGTCTGAACTGTTTAAACTTGACTTAGTTGATCTTAAGTATGGATTATTGCACATATTATCAAAGGCTTTGTTAATTATAATGACATAAGAGATGTTATTGCATGGACCCAGTCTTTACACAAGGCACCAGCCTGACTTGAAAGAAAAGAAATGCCTCATTTCAACCAAGCTTTGGAGCTTTTGCCTCCACCTTTGAAAAGGCTTTTGAAGGGTTCATAGTGCTGGAGAGGTGTTAGAAGAGTTCAGCGATGATGCAGGATATGCTCTTTCCTTCTCTTTTTTCCTCATTCTCCAATACTTCTTGAAACCTTTTCCTTTCTCACTTATTCAGGATATGGTAACCTTTAATCCCAGACTGCCCCAGAATACAGGTTTTCCTCTTTATGCACCTCAAATCAGCCTCTCTTTACTCCATAAACACTATGGCTAGTGTTCATCCTTCCTGGAGTAGAGAAAGCTTGGGATGCAGAAGGGGCCTGATGGGGACAGCATGCCCCAGCACAGCTGATGGACCAAACTGTCCCCCTGTTTGGATTTCAGTGTCTAATCCCCATCTCTGCAGGTACAAGCAAAGTAGACAACAATGTAAGCAAAGCATGAAGGCTGATGACCCCTGTAAACTGATACCCAAGGCTAATGGATGCTTTACTTAGTGCCTGGCATTTAATTGCTGCCTAATGCTATGCATTTCCTGGTGGTTTCCTGACCCAGACAGCTTCTGGGACCAGTCAGTACCCAAACCAAAAGTGGACTGATCAAACCTAGAATTTTGCCTAAAGAGAGCATTTCCTCCAGTTCCACTTTGAAAGATTTAAGATCTCTTCTGTATCCAATACTGAAGAGTTAAAAGAAAAGAGGAAAAGAAAAAAAAATTGTTGAAGAGTTCTATTTTAGTATATTGTTTGACAATATCAGGTTTTCACATTTAGAAATCTATATATAAATGAGAAGAAGTTGTGAAAACTTCTTATTGATGGACCGTTTTTCTTTCTGACAATTTTAATTATTTAAAGACTGCAAATGTTCAAAGACTTCAAAGACCACAGGTGGTACTCTGCTACCTGACAGCAGCGGTAACTCAGAGAGTGGCTCTCCTTAATAAATCCTTGCAATATGAAGAGGTTACCTTCTGATGTGTGACAGACTTCTCTTGTGTCTATCTCAAGATCTCTTTCTCTCTGTGAAGCTCTGCTATCCATTATTGGTCTTGTGCAACACTTCAGCACATGTGTATTTATGTCCCTGGATACCACTTCTTGGCCTTACAGATGTGAGGACTGAGTATGAAGATAGAGAAAACTGAAGGCAGTTTTCCTGAATTCTGGAAGTATATGTTCATTCACTGCCACACATAAATAAACAGGTTCTTTGTAAAGAGGGAAAGAAAACAGCTTTTAATCCTTAACAGAGTCCTGTGTGCCTATAATATTCCCATAGGGTCAGAGGTAGAAATAAACCCTCCAAACCTGCCAGAAAGTTCTCAACAGAAGTGTTGACAAGACAATCAGCAAAACTGACCCATAAGTAGCAAAATATCCACATCAGACCTGTATGGAGAGCTGAGACCAGTTAACAGGACTGTGGTGCCTGTAATGGAAAAACTCTTGGCAGCAAGGAAGCAATGCACTGAAATGCCAGTTTGCAGATGTGAAGCAAGCCTGGAAGCTGCTGTAAATGAGCTGCTGCAATGGAGGGTTGTAATGGGAACGTGGATTTTTTGTTGTGAACCTGCTGGAACAGATATCATCATCCTTAGTTATCAATTGATGTTAGTCAATGCGCCTTTGAGTGACTGCCAACTTCATCAGTCCAGTGAAGTAACTAACACACTTGATATCTTAAATGTTGCTGGGCAGGGGGAATTATTTCTGTTATATTTTTAAGATATCCTCTGTGGCTTTTGAGATGTTTCCTGAAATCTGCAATTACAGTAATGTAAGATCTGCATCCAGCTTTTTCTAAAATAACATTGAAGCAGACTACACGGTAACTAAAACAATTCTTTCTTTGTCATCTTCCTTTCAGTTTGTCAGCTACTGCTCTAGCAAGTAGTTTCTGCCTTGAGGGGCTGTTGATAGATAGTTCATTGAGATAGCTCACTATCTCAGCTGCCTTGTCCCTGTGAAGTCCTTGAAAACACTGAGAAAAATTTCTGTGTTCACCACAAATTGACTTTGACAGCACTGAAAGCCTTTGATGGGGCATGTGGGGAAAGATGGCAGTACTGGAAGTCAAAAGAAAGCATTAGGACTGTTTGGGGGGTTTTGTGACAGTGGGGAACCAGATTCAGCATCCCAGGGTTGCAACAGCAAGGGCAGTGCCAGCATGCTTTGATTACTGCCCCTCGGTGCATGGACAACCTCCCCCCTACCTGCACAGTCATTAGCATGTCCCCTGAATCTCCTCCCTTAGAGGAAAAAATCCAGACAAGGGAGTCCTGGAGGACTACAAAAATCCCTCAGAGTTCAAGAGTGCAACAAAACAAGTGCCTGGGCATCCCAGATGGGCAGAATGATCCCCAGCTACAAAGCTGAAGACTTGGAGTCTACGTGACTATGCTGAGTTGATCATTCTGTGGCTGCTACGTTCTGCTCCTTAAAGAAAATACTCTGGATTCATGACCATTCCTTGTTCAGGAAGGAAAATTTTCAGATTCCCTAGTTAGACTGACCACCAGTGGTCATAGAACAAGAGGATAAGAATCCATATTAACTGATAATTAAGATATTTTATCATTACAATTACTGACAGACACTACAGACACCTAGAATTTTGTAATCTATAAATGGGCAGTCATCCTTCTTTTATCTATATCCATTTTTGAACATTATTTAAATTCCTATATCTTAAGTGGAAATCAGAGGAAAAAAAATACAATTTTGGGGGATTCTGCTTAAATCAAAGTAGTTTGAAAAAGAAAGACATAAATGATACAAACCTGTGGGGTTGACAGGTGACTCAAATACTGTTTTTTGAGAACAGGCATGAACTCAGCACATGAGGGAAAGAGTCATCCTCATGTTTATCTTACTAGTTGAAGAAAATTATAGTTTCAGGTCAACAGCATGCAGAGATGGATGAAGTTGTTGCCAAAGACAATCCCAACAGTGAATCTGTGCTGTGAATATTGCATTTGAAATTAGTCAGCAACAGCTATGTCATCTTGATTTGCATGCTAATACAGATGATGCAATGAGGCTCTGGAGAGATGGATCTACAGTAAGCTGGCAATAAAATTTTGTCTTTTAGGGAGCACTGAAATTCAAAATTCTCAGGGGTGTATTTCTCTAACTTTGCACCTTGCCTCTTAAATGAAGAAACATACCACTGTGGCCACATTATGACATCATCTCTTCAAGGAGAAAGGGATGTCACACCTATTCTTTCTGAAAACAGCAGGTGCAGAAACTAAGTTTTGGACATTTTTCCATAGACATGAGCTATTACAAAAGCTTGCACGTTATCAGCTTTCCTGCTGAGAATAAGGCTACATTATGATTGAGAACAAGCTATGTTTTAGGGCCTGCTGGACCCTGAAGCAGAGCACTAGACCCTGTTCCAGAAAAATAACAGTTCTGGGAGAAATATAAAATGCCTTCTCATTGATAAATGTTGTTTCCAAGATAATCTCATGAGAGAAGGTCTTTGAACTACAGCACCATTTCCAAAATATGAAAGAATATTGGATCCTTGCAGGCAAGGAAGGGACGTGAAAGTCCAGAGAGACACCTCAACATGTGGGGTGGTGGTAACTGGTGATCCCTCTCCTTATAGCAGATAAAGCAACGTGTGGGTCTTTTGACATCTTCGTCCCCCTTGGTGTAGCTCTTTCTCACTCTTTTTTTTTATCATAGAAAGACTGAAAAAAACTTCTTCAACATCTCCTCACTAACACGATTTCTTAGTGTAGGATTTTATAAATCATATTTTTCTACATTTATGGAAGCTACGACCACACTTGTGTATGCATATTTGCTTGCATTGATTTCACTGCAATGCTAGCCTGTTGCCTGTTGTTGTAATGAAGTCTTAATATTTTTCCCTGTCGGTTTGAGGTGGCATTTTCCAGATTATGGGATTTCTTTCCCCAGACAAAAGGTGTGTTATGTGTTGTAGCACTGTACCCCTTTGCTATGTCTTTGAGCGCTCAGTTTTCATGCCAGTGCCCAATGCTGTTCTTGAAGATGATGCTCTAATGCAGACAGGGTGTTTGGCCGATTTCTGCTTCAGATGGCTTCTACCATCTTTTCTTCATTGCTGCCAGTGTTTTCTTTTGCTTCCCTGGGGACACCAGATGCATCTAATGAGTCAGTTCCAGCTTCCAAGCTGAAACAGCTCATGGACAGCAGCCATGTGTTGTTCAGATTCTTGCATGGGAAGGAGAGATCTCCTTCCTTTTTCTCTTGCTAAACCGATTCACTCAATAAGAATTTGTTTCATATCAAACTGGCATTGCTTTTAGCTAACTCCAACACTTTTCTAACTTCTATCCTTAATTCCAAGCTTTTATTATATGCTAAAAGAGGAGAGCTGCCTTAAAAGAAAGCTGTTGCCTCAGACAGTTCACTTTGCTCCCAGCTTAAATGATAGGATAAGAACTTTTTAAACCCAAAAGTCACAGGCAGTAGCTCGTGAAAAATAAGACAACGCTCAGAGACATGCTTCTCTCCAGTGTTGCATAAATAGCTATATAACATATAATGTACTGCAACATCACAGCAGGTCTCCCAAATTGAAAACAAGGAGGAATAAAAGACTGCCGTACCTTGGCTCTTAAATCCTTGAATGTGTTGTCTGTGTTGATTAGTTACTTTGATTTGTGCTTCCCCGCACAGCTCATTTTTCCTTTTAATAAGAGTTTGGCTTGTAAATTGTCACTTGTATTTTCACCAAACACTGCAATTAGACTGGAGTGACGGAATATATTACATTGTTTGTTTTCCATTATGTTTATTCCAGATGGGTTTTGTCACTGACTCTTTTTCCACTGAGCTGGGCTGTTAATAAATATAGGATAAATCTAATGAATAAATTTGCTGTGCTCGGTATAGATCTGTGGTGGTGGCTGAGACAGGGTTATGCTCCTAAATAATGGGTTCTTATTAGAACTACAGAAATGTTAATTCCTGCTCACTTATGAGAGGAAGATGGACTCCATGGATAGTGAGGGGTTAAAGATGATGCATATGTGGGGTTTTTTTCCTTTAAAAGACATCCACTTAAAACTTAAGCTGAGATTATGATGACTTCACAATTGTGATGTTTTATTGCTTCTCTGAACAAAGGAAGTGTTTTATGGAAAAGCTACAGAGTGAGTACCTGTTTTCATGCCTTTTATTGCTGGAAAGCTCCTCTGTGCCCTTGAGCAAGCTGTTTTTGTCTCTGTCTCGGTTCCTGAACAACACTTCTTTTCTTGTTCAACTGGCTTGTCTCTTCAAATAGAAGTTGTTCAAAGTCCCTGCCTAGGTGGGAAATGCAAAATTGATTTTAGAAAGAGAATTGGAACACTTTGGAGAAAAGAACCCCATACGGGATGGCAATGCAATGTGGAAGTCTACAGGGCACCAGGACTTGTCAAAGTGGCATTGACTGGAAAAAAATGGAAGCTGTGACAGGAGACCTTGGAAAAGTCCTATCACTTACAGAGTTTTCCAGTAGTGGTCTCTTAGTTTTTCCATTAGAAAGAAACATAAGAAAACCCAGGATGAAACACAACATGGTCAGTCCTACCACCTTGCAAAAGTTTTAAAACGAGAAGAGGTGACCGTGGTTGCTCAGAACTGGGATTTTAGAGTCTTGGTTAAAGAGCTTGTATTTTAGAAGATCAGGTATAATCAGCAGATTACAGCAAACAAATTTTGTTTCTACTACCATTTCCCACTTTCTCTGAATTCTTCCAGGGAGCACATAAGCAAGAATCTACCAGCAGTGCTGCCTTTTGTCAGTACAAGTGGCTTCTCATGTGTCCGTTAGCTGCTTAGCTCTGCTCTAAACAACAAAAACTGTCTCTGTTTCTGAAGGTAATGCAAGGCAACACTTCCCCAAGTGAAAAACCCAGTGATGAACACGAGTGTTGATTTCCTAATGTCTGAAGAAAGAAATTGTTCATCTGGGCTCACATGGGCCCACTAGCAGCAAGCTGGGGAGCCCAGTCAGTGCTGTGAGCTGGGTGGCAGTGGGTCTCAGCCACAGTGAAGAAGGGAAGTTTCTAGGAACAAGATCGGACAAGGAAGACGAAGGACAAGTACGAGATGTGGGAGTGATAACTCAAGAAGGCCCCAGAGGAATGGTGAGCTAAGAAAGGCAGGAAAGGCATGGCTATTTTGATAACTGAGATATAAGAAAAACGAGGATACAGCCCATACCCTCAGCACTGGGTGTGCTGCCTGGCCAGGCTGTGAGGCATGAAAGAGTTAACCCTTCTGGAACTCGTTCAGGACATTCCAGTGCTTGAAGTCACACAGCAAAAATAAACCTCATGCCAGGCATGTTGCCTGTGGGGTTTATGCTCTACTTTTTGATTCAATCATTTAGGAATGCAAAGCCCTTCTACCAGGTCTGGCCTTTAACAGCATCTTTGCTTTGCCAACACCAGACTGTGGCAGACAGTGGAGTAGATCCCATGGTAATGAAATCCACAGTAAAAAGGTCCATGTCTGCCTGTAGCTGCTCAGACATGCTATTTCTGTAGGGCCTGATTCACCTCTGGACTGTGCTGTAGCATCATTTTTTGAAGACTGAAGACAAAATGCTTTCCCTTCTATTTGTCTTACACACCATACTCTTCCTAGGCACCACTGCGTGTCCACTGACATGGCAGGGAGATGGTGAGTCCGCTAAGAGAGGCTGAGTGTTTGCTAGGAAATAAAATAGATGGACAGCTTGTACATTAGATTCCTGTGTGTTTCACTGGCAAGGAGAAGGAGAGTTTAGCCATGCCCAGCCTGCTCCCTTTGTAAGCAGTGTCACACTAAATGCAGCAAGGTGCAAGTTGGACTGCAGCACTTGGAGGTAGACAACCCCTCTGGGGATTTGCCTGGGGTAGGACTTGGGTTTTGTACTTTTGAGCAATAGTTCCTGCTTCTGTCACTGAAATCTTTATTTATTCCAGTACCCCGCACTTGGAGGCCTCCAGTGGTGGTTTCCTCTCATTTCACATCTTTCTCCGTTGCTCTCCTTACTTTTGAGCTGACCATGATCAGATACTTTCATGTCATTTCTCTTGTGCCCTGGCATTCCTTTGGGTGGCAGATGGCTTCAGATTTCACAGTTATGCTTCCTCTGCTCCCCAGACCCACCAGTTTTGTTTTTCTTAGAACACAGGATCATCGAGGCTGGCACTACTTTGCAATTCTCACGATGAGACGTGGTCTACTAAGAAGGCACGTGGGGAAAAACATTGTGGTGTTATTTTTTCTCTTATTAAGAAGTGGAGAACATGCAGTGAGCATGATGTTCTCATTATCTATTTATGAGTAGTTCCTATTCAAAGGATTGTAAGAGAGAGTCAGTGAACATTGGACCAATTTCTATTTGATTACTCCTTGAAAAACTGGAAATTATCATGATGCAGTCCAATGACTTACTCTGGATTTACACCAGTGCCAATGAGAACATAATGTAGTCCATTAATTTTACATCACATCCCAATGGACATGGACAATATATGCAGTGTGTTAAAACCTATCTGAATGCTTATTAAGAGTCCAATAATAATGGTATTTACTGAGGATTATTTAAAAATGCATTTCCTTTCTTCACAACTTCCACACTCTCTCTTTTGGTCTTCTGTGATTTACACTGAGGACCTTGGCCATAAAAATGGACTGCAATTGTGAAGTCTTTAGCGAACTTTGTGAAGTATTTCACACTTCTCATTCTATTTGTCATAGTATTTTGCTGTCAGCTTAGACTTTCTCAGTCTTGTCTTTTTAACTCCAGAATGCACTACCATGTTTGGAAATATTTCATGTAGACTTTTTAAATAAAAAGAATTCATAACACCCAACAATTATGTCATGAACCAAAATTTATTTTATCTATCTCCTTTATGAAAAGGATATTTTGGCCTGTTATAAGAAATGTTGATAATTATTCAATCTCTGCATTGACCTCATTAATACCACTCAGGGTGGTATTTGATAGCTATTAATGAAAACTGTTTCACCTAAAGATCAGTTGCATAGCAATTTCTGTAACAAGTACAAATAGAAAAATGTTCTAAGTCTCTTATAAAGCTCTATCCAATTCTACTCATGCCACTAAAGATGATTCAGAAATTACTACACGTCCAATCCAGGTCAGCTTCTGTGCTTATAGCTTGCATAATCCTAAAGACCATACCAGTGCCCATACCTCACTTGATTCATATCACTACTCCCACATAGTAATGCATTGCAACACGTACAATATACTTGAAGTTGATGACCTTTTCACCAAAAAAAATTAAAAATGAGAAGGAAAAAAAAGTCTGTGCTTACAGTCAGAGGAGTAGAAAGCAGAAGAATGACATTACAGCATGAAACCTCTATGGAGCTGGAGGTAACAAGAGGTGCACTTTGCACTGAAAATTTCCTGAGCCTTCTCCCACTTATTTTCATCTCTGTAATATGCTAATGTGTTAGCTTTACAGTGTAGTATGCTGCCAGAACATTGCAACAATGGCACTCAATGCCAGATGCAAAAAAATCTTCTTGAAATATTACTAAATAAGGTATTGTGAATGTTCTACGTGGGAAAAATAAGTACATTCCCTGAGCAGTAAGAATAAGGGAATTTCTTAGGTCTGATAGCTCTTTGTCAAATGCTTGTCTTTCTTTATGACGTTTTTCTTCCCTTTCATTTAATTTCTCCAACTATCTTAGCTTTTTTTCTTAAACTAAAATGATCTATAATTTGCTATCACTTTATTGTAGTTTGAGATTCATCTTGATCCATTTAGAGGAGTAACAACATACCAGGATTTCTGTATCTAGAAAAGAAACAGTATCAGAAGCTAATTATTTGGGATAAAATGATGCTAAGGGCTAAAAGTCGGTACTGTTGCTGGATGCATTACTACATTTCCTGTATAAAGCATCGTTTTCCAGATCATAAAACACTTTCTTCAGGTTGCCATGATGACTAACTGCCCCTCATAGTCTCTGGCCATGAGGAGAACACTGTACTTACTTAGTGAATGTGGGCAAGGCCTAGCTATGAGTGGGGGCAAGTCATGGTCCCAAAGGATTATGAACCTAATGTTGGCCTTCAAAGCTGGAACCCAAGACACTTTTTTCCACACCCTGCACACACACAGTAGGCATGTCACTACAGGGGACAGGCACTGCCATACAACCCCTGGTGATGCATCACAGCCAGGGAGGCCCAGGCCCAGGGGCACTGCAGCAGTAGCAGAGCAAAGAAACAAGCCAGTGAAATACGTCCTTGATTTTCTGGTCCATGTGAAGAACTTCTGGATGCTCCTGAAGCTGTGCAGTGCTTGCTGTCACCTGGCTACAGTATGGCTTCAGAGAGAAAATGTATAAACTCTTTCCTACACATCTTCTATCTACTGCATTAGCTCTCTCATAGGCTGCCAAGATCACTTTATTTACTGTTTAAAGTCTTTAATGGAAATTGAAAAGTCTCCAACATCGTCACTAAAATGTGCAGTGGGGACAAGTGGAAAAACTAAATTTATCACTGGAAAAACAAAGCCAATACTTTTGTGAGTGGCTGGAAAACAGTTTGGCACTGCAGTTACAGCACTTCAGTGTCTTATTTTTGCTATGAAAATTGTTTTTCTCAGTTTTCTTCAAGGCCAATCAGTAATCATTTGTTTTGTTGGGTGTGTTTTGGTCTGACAGTTTTCATGTTTCTCTCATTCACAGCCTGATTCCTCAGTTTGCTAAAGGACAGCTGATAAAACTCAGTTTCAGATAAACCAAAATTACATTTATGCCATAAATACCCTACATGATTATGGGAAGACACAGTCAGTCTCTTTTCATTGGCAATGAAATCAGTGTATAAAGCATTCTTGAATATCATTGTTCATTGTTTTCTCAGGGGAATCCTGCCAAATTCTCTTTTTTCAATACTATCCTTATCTGAACCTTTAAACCCTTTCTTTCTAAATGGTGAAAAGTAGTATCCTGCATACCCTGTAAAATCCTCTGTCTCTCTTTAGGGTATCCACATCCACTACACTCAATAAAGAGAAGAGTGTAAGGAAATATGTCATCTCATGACCACAGCAGTCATACCAATTGGTGTGCTGGGATTTGCCCAGTCACTAATAATTTACAATGGATTCTCTACTCTTTTTACTTAGCTCCTAATAGTGTTCAGAAATGTCTTAGTTTATGGTCTGGAATATCAGAAGCCGTTATAGTCAGATTGCATATTTCAGTGGTAAGATCACTGAAGATCTTCATCCTGAGGATGTACAAGAGATGTTACAGAATCACAGAATGGATAAGGTTGGAAGGGACTACTGGAGGTCCTCTAGTCCAATTCCCCTGCTTAAGCAGGATCCCCTAGAGCACGTTACTCAGGATTGTGTCCAGATAGCTTTTACAAGACTCCACAATCTCTCTGGGCAGTCTGTCCCAGTGCTCAGTCACTCCAACAGTAAAGAAGTTCTTCCTCATATTCAGGTGGAACTTCCCGTGCACTAGTTTCTGTCCATTGCCTCTTGTCCTATTGCTTGGCATCATCGAGAGGAGCCTGGATCCATCCTCTTGACACTCCCTTCAGATACTTACAGGCATTGATGAGGTCCCCTCTCAGTTGCCTCTTCGCAAGACTGACCACGTTCCCTCAGCCTGTCCTCGTAAAAGAGACACTCCAGTCCCTTAATCATCTTTGTTGCCCTTCTCCAGACATGCTTCAGGAGCTCCATGTCTCTCTCGTACTGAGAAACCCAGAACCAGTTCCTTTCACAGAAACTGCAAAGCACACTGAGCAACTAGGAATTTTAATTATGAATTAACAACCAAACCAGAGACTACACCAACGCTTCCAATTGGAACTGAGAGTTTCCCTCAGCTGGAGGAAAGCTGGACCATGGGCGGGGCTCAGGCCATGCAAGTCACCATCCATCAGCATCAAGCTGTTTCTTTGACTCAGAGGGACTTTGGAGAGCAGCAGCTAGGTTTTTTTTCCCTTGACATGAAATTCATATTAGGAATTATACTGAAAAGAGAACAACAGCAGCAAAGTTAGTCCATTTCTTTCAGTATGTTTTAAATTTATCCATACTCAATCATCACACTGTAACCATCACAGTGTCACAGGAATAGCTGGATGCTGCAGGATGGACAGGCCAGGACAGCTCTTCCTTGTAAGTAGCTTTCATGAGTCATTAATGTCTTTCTTCTCTCTGTTTGTGCTGTATGAGTATTAATTAACTCCTCTGGTACCACTGTAGGGCAAGAAATCATTGCCTTCCATATGGAAATAGAGAAATGAAGCAGATTATGTGATTTGCCCAAAGCTAAAAAGAGAATTGTTATCAGCATGAGGAGGAGAACTGATAATTTTTCTTAGTGCCTGGTCCTGTAATGCAATTAACAGAGCAACCTTCCTTCACCTCATCTTCTGCTGTGTTACCCTCCACCTGTGAATAGCACTGTCTCCAGCAGTGCTTGCTATCTGAAGCTGAATTTTACTGCTAAGATTAATTTCCACTCAACAGGATGACTCCAACCAATACATTTTTGCATCTAAGAGAAACATTAAAATCTACCTCTGATTAAAAGGGACATAAGAATCCCCTTAAACTGCAGCATGAGCTTGACACTTAAGTAATTTTCCAGGAACAAGCTGATGTTACAACAGCATTTTTTGTGCCACCTAGTGGTTGCAGAAAATTAGATGCCAAGCTCTGACCCAGCATGCCACCCAGCATCAGTGCCACAGTAAATCTTGCTCCTGCTCTGAGAACCCCAGCCCTGCTTAGGGCTGCTTGTTCCTTTTTCTTTTGCTGCTTCTATTGCCAGTGTTTCACTTGGGTGACTGTGAGCTGTGCCGCTAAAACTCCGGAAAACTGCAGTAAGAAGTGGTCTGAAAACAGAGTTAAGTAAATGGATATTCTCAGGAGCACTCTCAGCTTACATATATGCCATGTTTCTGTGGAATATTGAACACTTCCTCCACTGCTTGGAGAGCGTGAAGGAAACTGTGGGGACTGAGGAAACAACCAATAAATAGTATAAGCCTATATACACAGAATATTAGTAACTTGTTTCCTGAGGAAAAGGGTATAACTGGGTGCCTTAGAGAAGGTAAGTGGCTGCTCCACTGGGCTGACCTACCAGTGGGGAGGACAAGCAATACTCAGAGAGGAGCTCAGGGGTGGAGCTTGGACCTGGGGTTATTTTCAGACATGTTTTTATTCGCTTCTCGAAAAACACAGATAGGGACTGATTTCTGCACATAGCCATGAACTTCAAAAGCACAGTCAAAAGAAATATTCCCCTAGCAAGGGCAGTAAGGAAAGATTGCATCATATATGCTTAATTAAAAACTGTCTTGGAGAGTTAAGGAAAGCTGCACAGTAACATCAGCAATAGTGATATTTTTCCTACTTTTTATTCGAAACAGCACTACCTGCCTTTTTTAAAAATAAGCAAATTGCTGAACAACAACAAGAAACCAGAAATTTAGTATGCTTGAAATAGGTCAGCTCAATAGCTAAGGTCATGGCCACATAAATGATTTCGTAAGGGATTTAAGGTGCTTCTAAGCTAAAACATTTTAGCTGAGAATAGTCATGAGAATAAATATGATAGTCCCAATGCTGATAGGGTTTAAGATACAAAAAGCATGTTCATTTGTCACAACTGACCTTAGTGTTACATAGAAAGTTTAATACCATCTGCTAAGATAGTACTGGCCAAGTGAAGCTAAGCAGCTCACCAGACTTGGTCAACATTGTGTCATACTTTGTCTGTACACACATTAACACATTTGGTAAAAATATAACAGCTTGATGAGAAAAGCTTCCGTGTTTGGATTGGACTGCCTTTGACAATCCTTCAGCATCCCTGCGGCCCCAGCTCAAGCCAATGCCAAGTCCTTGGTAAATGAGCAGTCCAAAGACATCGAGTCCCCGCCACACTCCAAAACTCCTCACCCAGAGGCCACCCATCATGATTTCAGCAGCGGGAAATCCTGCTCCCACCCCAGCATAGGAGGGCTGCAAATAGATGGCCTCATGCAGATTCAGCTGTCGACCCAAGCTTGTCCCCTGTGCTAGTTAGGGCTCCCCCACTTCCTGCCAGGCACAATCAACCAAAGCAACAAGAGCTCTCTTATTCCCACTGGACAGGCCAACCTGGTTCATTTTGACTGAAAGAGGCCGGGAGACACACTTCAGAGCGCTTCGGACTGTGTGCCAGGGAAGACAGCATGGGCAGGCAGGTAGTGATCTCTCCAGCCATCACCCGACATGCATGTCTGCACCCTCTTTAAGCTGAAGAGGATCTGGGATGGCTGTGCCAGCAGAGCTGCGAGGGCAATAACCTCCAGCAGTGTGGCTTGTAATCTTCATCTGGCACAGCTCTCTACAAATAGAACATCTGCCCACAGCCCAAAGAGATGTTTCAAAACTGATTAAATTAGACCAGCACAAGCACCCATCTGGATACTTTTAGCGTTTTGGCTCCCATTCACCTTGCAAACAACAGCGATGGATAAAAATCATTTTCACCTGCCCCAGTTACAAAGTGGCCAGAAGGAAAGGAGGATGCATCAGTCATGCCAGAATCTTAAACTTTTGACAAGTATGTCTGACGAATCCTGATGAGGTTGTTTAAGTTGCCACCTGAGATCTCCTGCCCAGCATGGCCACAGCTGCAGAAGGGGCAGTGGGAGGAATGTGTTCCTGCAGCCATGCAAAGTCCAGTGTCTCAGCTCAAATGGGTGATTTCAGTGGGTCCAATGAGTTCAGGAATGGTTTACGCTGCACCACACCCTCGTCATTTACTGCATGGGAAACCTTCCCTTATCCTTTTGGCTCTTATGTTCCCTTACACAACAGTACTGGATAGCAAAGCATGTAGATGCTCCTCACATAATTTAATGAAGTGTTGAATGGGTTAAACAGCCTACAGAAGTGGCAAATCTACAAACAAAGGGAGCCAAAGCAGAACAGCAGCAACAAACTGTAGAGGGATAGTTACATTTTAAATAGCTACACATGTTTCTGCAGCAAGAGACTAACTATATCCTTAGTTTATATAACTCCTTATGCCAGCTAAGGCCAGATAAAAATAAATGGATTGATTCTAGATGAATTAGAATGTCCTCTAAGGATCTGGCATTTATCCAACCAAATTATTTGAAGATAAACCAATGCAAGTTTCGTGCATAAACATTAGAAAAACATATCATACAGCTTAAAACAAAAACAAAATCATCTATGACAACTGAGAGCACCATTGCCTTTTCAGTACCATTTGGAGTCTGCAGATAATGCAGGTCTCTAATAGATTTTTTCTAAACTCTTAATAAAAGCCTACAGTTTACATTATTTTAATGTACCTCTTACTTACTATGCCTTTATAAAATCCTTTTTAAGAAAAACAATTGGAATTTTAACTAGTTACAGATGATAGAGATAAAATTGGTCTTTACAAATCGGTATTTACAATAGGGTTTTCAAGGAGAACACTGTTTATATTTCCTAATGTTATCCAGGCTGTCTATTTGTAAATAAGAGTCAAAGGTTTACAAGTTTTAGGCTGCAATAAAAGTAAATCAGAATGAGGGAAGACCACAAGCAATGAAACCCCCTGATATGCTGGAGCTGCTTTATCCAACTGGATAAAGGCCACAGCAAGGGGCAACCAATAAGCTGAAGGGAACAGATGCCCTTCAAAAAATTTGGTTTTTTTACAGAGAGAATAGTATTGGTAACTCATCAAATGGTCAGATTGGACATCATGTGCCCTTGGCCTTTTCCTGGTATTCAGACTAGACCAGGATGGTAAACAGGCATGTACACAATCAGACAAGGAGGTCTCAGGGTTCATGAGCTGTCTGCTGTTTCTGGGAAGTTGTACAAGTTGACGGGTAAGAGGGATGCTGCACAAAGCCTCCATTTGGCCTCTGCCCACTGTAATTTTAGCTGCTATTGCGGGTGAGAAGGCTGAGGAGCCTCAGCCATGTTCTGCTGCTCCCCATATGATCCTGTCCACCTCCCACTCTCGGAACGTGTATATTCTTCCACGTGCACAAGCTCCCCTTTTGTTTACCACAGGGAGACTTGCACAATCTCTGGCTACATTCACTATTTCCTCTGAGATATTAAAAGGAAGCTGAGCATCTGTAAACAGCAGCAGCATCGTGTCTATACCATCCACTACACACAGCAGACCTTGGCTACCTGTCTGCCTCCAGCTCTTCGTGCCTTTGGACATAGAATGAGCTGCAGAGGCCCTGGCTCTCCCCAGGCCTCACTGCAGCACCCATCAAAAAGGCAGAAACATGAAAGGTTTAAAAAACTATAGAACAAAGGAAGCCCATAGCTAAGAGATGAAACTCCAAACCAAAACAAACTCTTTGGTTAATGGGACCCTTGTTTTTGCCAAACCCACTATGCTAATATGCAAGGGTGAGTCATTGCTGCCCTCTCTCCACAGCTGAGGGTCCCTGGAGAGGAGGCTGTTTTGGCTGCCATTACTTCTGTACGAGTGGTACCACCTCAGTTTCCAGGGCCCAAAAGAGAGGACTAGTCTTCAAAAGCCCACAATTGAAGAGAAGACAGTGACAGTGAGTGGGGCTTGCAACTATGCCCTACACCCCCACGGCCTTTCAACAGGTCCCTCTTCTGTAACTGCTGGCTTACTGCCAGGGAGAGGTGATTATGACATCTAGGCTCACCACAGCTTCAACATTCACAACAACAAAGTCTCTACTTCTGGGAGGAAAAGCAAGTTCCGTGTCTGAGATTTCCATTTAAAGGCTTTTCCCAGCCTTTTTCCAACTCAATCGGCTGTAGCATCATGCAGAGGAAACAACCCTTCACATTGCCATCTCCCTGCCACCACACAGCTCTTTAGACAGGTGCCCCTTTCTGTCCCCTGTGGACATCGTGGCAATCTAGAGGGAGATAGAGAGATGCACTGGGGTGGCTCAGCCTTCCCCTGGGCTTTGAATGCTGCTGTATCTCTCCTTTCCCCTCACCTCCAGCCTTACTCTCTGGCAATTAAACTGAAAAACCCACAGGACAACCAATGGACAGGGAACAAAGGAAAAAAGGGTCTTATATGTCTGTTGGGAGCAGAACAGATTTTGACTTTTGGGCTCCTGTTGCTGGGAAGAGAACTCAGCAATGTCAGGAGCCCAGTGAGGATAGAGGAGTTCTGTGCTGGCAGGCACAGGAGGAGCAGGAGGAGGGAAAACACTCTGACAAGGAATGGCAAATGTCATCACCCTGTAACCCAGCCAGAGCTGTGGTTGGGAGGACATGCCTTCATCAGTCACACCACTGCGTAGAGCTGGCTACTCGTGGAGAGTAAAGCAAGAGCCTGCACAGTCTGACAGCCCGAGGTTAAAACAGACAAATAAACAAACTTGATTATGAATAATAATGAGACACATCTGTATTAAGAAACCATGATTGTTTTGTTAAATGTGTGCCAAGGAAAGCAGTATTTTATAGAGTATTTGAAAGACTGTCCTTTGAGTTGTCTGTAGCAAACACATGAGAGTTTATGCAGCTTTGATGAATTCAAAAGGCTTTTTTTCTTCTTCTAAAAGCTGCCAATGTCTCCTAGAAAAACATTATGTTTACTTTTTACTACTTTCCTTGGCTTTTAAGTCTAGTAGAATGACGATCACTACAATGGGCAGAGGTCAGATAACACAATGACAGGCAGCTGCAGTTTTTGCAGCTGTACTGCATTTTTGTTAGAGATGACGGGTTTATGCTGACCTGAGGACATAACATGATAACTGTCTTGTGTGCCATTCAGAATCTTGCTTACTAATGTTAATACCCTACAGAAGAGTGGATGGCTCTTACAATTTAGTGGACCATACAACCACCGGAGTTTTTAATTGTAAATTTTTAATATTCAACGAAGAAAAATCTGTGGCCATCACAATGTTACTGCTTTTCCAAGAAAGATAACATACTAATGAGCAGATTAATCACTGTCCCTTATAAAGCAAGAAATAGAAGGAATTAAACTAAATTATTAGCTAAAAAGATTTAAGGGAGACAAAAACGTTTAAGGGAGAAAAAAAGTTTAAGGGAGACAAATGCATACTGTGCATAATTAATTTAACAAATTTACCAATTATAAGAAATGTTGTGAAAAGCCAGAGTTTAAATTCTTTCCAAGTTTATGGATAAAGGGTCCAGCAAGGTTGACAAGAAAGCAAGGATTCAGAAAATATTTCCAATTTGGAAGACCTCAGTTGCAGGGTACTGGAACCAGGAAGATAATCTCCTGGCAAGCATTGCTGCAGTTCCCATATCCTTGTGAAGAGCATAAGAGCCTGCTACAGGACACTGCCCAAGAGCGAGGGTGCAGGGCTAGAAGTGCTTTTGATCATATTTACCAGAATACTTCATATGTAATATTGATCCCAAAATAGAGACATAATTAAATAACTGTTATGGATGATTTCATAATTGCCCCAAGAGAACAAGTTGGGACACCAATTAATTTTATTGAGAAGGAACAGCAGTGGCTTTTGAACTTCTGCAGAGACCTAGTTTCCTGCATTAACAAAATAAGTAAAATAAATACAAACTATAAAAGAGAAGCTATGCCAACAAAATTGTCTCCAAATGAAGTGCTTTGGTGTTCTCTTCCATGAGCTGATAAATTCATGAAACTTATTTTTTTAACTTTACAGTGTGTATACATATATATATTTGCACATACATATATTAAAACTTTCCCAAACACAGAGGAAAAACAGAAGCCTCATAAGAAATCAGTCTCACAGTGAGAAAGGGAGAATTCTAAGCAGGAAAGACATGACTTTTGAGCATAGAAGAGTTTTCAATTGCAGTTATCCTGTTCAAGACATAATGTGTATTTTAAGCAATAAACAAAATCACACATACCAGAACAGAACTTTCTGCAATGTCCAATGAAGATACCTATAACAAAGATAAAACCAGCTTATTACATGTAGGCTTACTGTTTATCAGCTAGAAACAAATCTAAGTACATCGTTAATTCAGGCCATCAGAGAATAGATCTGTATTAAAGAAAATTAACTCCATCAGTCAAAGTCAAATAGAAAAAAAATCTCTAATAATATCTTTGACATAAAATGTATCCACCATGCTCCAGGGCCTTGAAGAAAAGCTAAGTGAAAATGAGACTCCTTCGGCTGGTAAATGTAAAGATGTGCACACACACGTGCACATATACACATATTTATCTGTGATGAAATTATACCCTGGCTGAGGGAAAAGCAGCTGCCTGAACTGATCTGAAAGGCTTTAAATTATAATATTTTTTTTCAGTTTTATATCTTGATTCAATGCCATAAAACTTAAATGGTTTTATCACTGAAAGGAAAGGTCATTTTAACCAAGGCAAGAGAAAGCTTCTCCATGTTTTATGTATTTTCAGCTTTATTTGCAAGTCAATACGTTCTGAATCTCTGTAGGTTTCCATTAAAGTGGAAATTGCAAAACCCTTTACCCTGATGAAAGCTTGAAGCTGATATGCTCTAAGCCCTGCATGACTCCTCTTTTTTATATATATTTTATTTGTATTAATAATTATGTAAGGAAATTTCTGGAGGACAGATCATTAGAAGTGGTTCTGCCATACTGCTTCTCTCAGACTAGCCAGAATTTCTTAAGAAATAAATTTAAATTGAGGTTACTGTTTAAAATTCAAAAAGGCTCATGGCAGACTGCTGCCATGCACTTGCAACTGCAAAATAACATTGAGTTTATTGTCATCATTGTAAATTATGTCTGTAGATACTTGAATAAGGAGCTGAGCAAAACTCCAGACCCTACAATAAGGCAAAGTTATATTCACTCATTATGGAATTGTGAAGACAGTTGTCTATAACCCCTTTTCTTTTTAAGAAATATGCCTACTTAGGCATAACCCAGTAAGTACCACTACCCTGGGGTGCGTTTGCACTGCAGGTGCAGCCCAAGACTGTGTCACCTGTGGATATGACTGTGTGCCACCTCTGTGTCCTGTTATTCCTGTGATGCTGTGTCTGGGCAATCCAGCTGGTACCCACCTGTGCCTCACAGCCTGGGGTCCACCCACATGTGCCTTTGCTGGCTGTGCAGACCAAACTCAGCACGCTGCTGCATTTGGGTCAGATGGCTCCAGCTATGCCATTTGCTACAGGGGCATCTTAACCAACCTGGGGAAGATCAGCTGGACTGGGAATGTCCCAGGGTGACTCTAACACCCCATGATTCAAGGTTAGGTGGGACTTGTTGACAGACAGAGATCAGGGGAAATTAAAGTGAAAATGAGATTAAATTGGTTGCTAAACACTCTGTGACCTTCAGACCATCTGGGAATGCCCACTTAAATCCCATGGAGACTGTTCTGAGATCACCCTGAGTCATCACACACACATGCAAAACAAAATCAAGGTAAAGCCTGCTCCTTACCAGCCAAAGGCCAGACTTTCCTACTGAAGAGTGGCATGATGACTGACAGCTGCAGCTTTTTCATGCTATTCCCTGGAAGAACGCAAGGAAACAAACACTTCCTAGATAGGATGGATTTCAAAAGAAGCCAGTCCAGTTACTGTGGCAAGAACTTAAGTGAGAAAACACCTTCTGTTACAGAGTCAGAAATGACCGGTTATCAGGTGCTAGACCTCATCACCACTGTAATGAAAAAGCTGAAAGAATTATGCTGACTTCATCCATTTTAATCTTCCATGACAGAATTGATTTGAAATACGAAATGGCAGTTCATAATTACGCAAGAAAAGCAGAATCTGAAAAGAATAACCTGCTTTTGCGTTCACAATATTATCCCTGATATTATTGATGTTTTTGTTTTACTGATGAAAAAATAGAAGCATGTAAGATTAAATAATTGGCATGGAATAGACATTTCTGTTCAAGGAACAGAAATTAGATCTCCTGAAAGAAAACTCTGTGCTCTGTTCTCTTTCTTCCTCTCTGTGAATTTGATCAAATGCCACTAATAAGAGAGAAATTTGCATTTGATTTCAGTATGTACAGAAGCAGGTTGACAAATGATTATGTGTATCAAATTGAAGTTATCATATCACAGAGAAAACTGTCATTCTTCTAAGTGAATTTGTGTCAGACAAATTTGCGTCAGACAAATTTATGTCAAACAAAAGAATACAAAGCTCTCCTCTCCTCTCAATATCTTATGCTTATTAGATTCTTTTTAAAGACTTATCAGGATATATTGCAATTAGGATATATATATATTAGACTAGAGCAGTTAGCTGAATAGATGTATAGACTTTCCAGAGTTCTATATAACAGCATGAGTTTTTGCTTTCAAGGTTTGTACAAATTAGAAAACAAATAACTGAGATAATTCTTTCTTTTTCTTCCAAGCTTTTTACTTGGAGATTTAAAGCTGCCTGCCTGAATTGTCCAAGTCAGAAACACAGAGGAAAAAAATTAGTGTCAGTGTTACTTTGAAAAGAAAAAGGTCTTAAAACAGCTTTTAGATTTAACAATGTGTTGTAAGAACAATCCAAATTTTTTTTTCAAATAAGCAAGCTTGACACTTGCATCTTCACAATACATGGGAAGTCATGTATTTTTAAACTCTAAACAACTTGGACTGAGACTCAGCAAATCTAAACAGTCCAACACAGAAATGATTCTCATCAGGAGACTGATGAAAGCAAGACAAAACTCTGAAGGACACAGTTTGGCTATGTGGTTCAGTGAATGCCTCAGTAAGAAGAGACATAAGGATCCATATGGTATTAACAGACCTTTGAATGCTTTGTGCTGAAAAGTGTTGTTTCCATATGTGTAGAGTGGACTCATGCTGCCAGACTGGGATCACAATGGGTTTTTTCTCTTTGAACCTGTCAGAGCCATGAAGTCACTGACATCCCTGAAATCCCTGCCAGCCTCTCCTGGGGTGTCCCATTACCTTGCTCATGGTCCAGGACCCCATTTCAGGCCAGCTGACCCACATCCACAGGCTGATATCCTGGTCTGGCCTCAGATGCAGAAGGTGCCTCTGGCTGCCTCCAGGCTGCCCTGGTCCCTGATGGGGTGATGGGATGGTCTCTGGCTGGTGAGATCCTGCCCTGCTACCCAGTTCCCTGTAAGTTCTATCGGTCACAGTCCCAGGGAGAAGCCAGACCTTGCCCAACACAAACACCTCCACAAGATATAAAGTTGCAGAACATCAACTCAATCAACTAGAAACGCAGGTCCTGTGTGAGTGCTTGCTGGGTACCAATGGGATGCCAGAGGGTGGGCTTGGGTGGAGCTAGCACTCTTGTGAAGTCTGATGGGAGATGGGATGCATTGTCCCTTCTGCTCTTCTATGGAAACAGAAGTCTTTGTTTCAGTAAGAAAACACAGAATTTAAATGGAATTTTATTTTACAGCTACAAACTGTTTAGAGCTGTCTTTCTAACGTGCATGACCTTCAGTCTCACAAAGAGGTCAACCTCCCCGAAAATAAAAGGTTTGATTTAATCAAAAAGACCTGCTATTACTAAAAGCAGACATGACATAAATTTCATTCTATTTTTATATCTTCCTGGCTCCAGTCTCCTGATTCTGACATTAACCATAACAATCACACATGTGGCTAAACAGGGCCAAATTCTCCTCTTTTTTTATTCCAGTATAAATATGGAAGTAATACTGTTGAAGTAATAGCTTTGAGGTAGGCTCTCTCCACAAGAACAGGACTTTTCTCAGAACAGCCACAGTCAGGCAAGTATGTTGATTTTGAGGCCAGATTTTTACTGACAAGTTAGGGATCTAGAGTGGGGGGAGACCACCAGGGTTGACATGAGAGCCTGGCAGTCCCAGAGGCTGGGGACAGAGGCTAGTGTGGGTGGCATTTTGAGAAGCAAGTGAGGCTTCAAAGCCCTCATGCCATTTTCAAAATGCCTTAGGCTATCAGAAGTAAAAGCTCCACTGATTTACAATAAAACTTAAGCATTCAAAACGCATTTATCTTTTGTGCTGATGAGACATGGCCACCTAAGATTCACACCTCTGTGAAATTTAGATTCACAGTTGCAACCTCTCCCTTAAGTTTGACTTCAGTTTCATGTTGAGACTCTATCTTTCCTGCCCTTGAACATGCCAACATTACACTGAGGGTCAGAAGATGGAGACCTTGCAGCTAATTCTGGGCAGGGGATATTGTGGTGTCCTGTGGATGTAGTCCTGCAAGAAAGCTATCAGCATTGGCATGGCTACAGATTACTCAGGCATTGAGCCATGTCAGGTGTTCACAGCCTGGGTCTGTGTCACCCAGCTAGGCAAAACTTCCAGTTTTCCTCCCGGAAAACCTAAAGGCTTGCTGTGTTGCAAGGGCACCCTTTGTACACCTAAAAACATTGCTGACTTAACTATGACCATCTGCAGTTTGAAAAAATTTACTCGTGTCAAGCCGTGGACAGACATCCCCTTCCATGTACAGCAGTACAGGAACAAGAGGTTGCCACTCAGCTGAACAGCTGAACACAGCTGCTCCCTGCCCTGGATCACAGCCTACACTACTCTGTGGGACAAGTTTGTGGGAGCCGTCCCCAACTTTTTTCGGGGAAAATGAACCATCTTAGTCCTGCCAAAGCATTTAAATTGCTCCTTCAGTCTTCTCCCAGTTTGATGCAGAATGTAGTCCCTGGCTGGATGCCTGCTTTTCCGCAGGGTTCCCAGAAAGGCACAGTGCTGGGGTGATATCATTTGATGAACTTCCAGAAGAAAACAATGTGCTGGGGGAGGAGTGTCCCTTTGAGGGTCTGGAAGCTTTCTTCTCCTCATGTTATCTTCTTAAACGGTGAACATTGTTCTTTGGTGCAATATGCGGTAACAAGGGAACAACTAGGTGAAGGACAATCCATCTTCAGAAGTGTCTGTGACCTAATAAATGACATTTACTTTGCGGGGATGAGAACCAAGTCATGCCCAGGGACTACAACATACTCAGCTGTATATTCAGCAAAGTTCCCAAAGTTGTTCTCACTTTGCTGGCTGGTCCCCATCAGTCAAAGTGGTTGCTCTCACAATGGTAGCTCTTTATGGACTTTTGCTTAAGAAGCCCAGGTGCAAACACAATTGAACACAAGGCACAGGGCAGTGGAAATCTGTCCCCTATAACTCGTGGCAATAAGCTATGATTTTCTTCTTGTTTGTTCCCATGTACCTTGCAGCCTGAAATTTTATTTTTTCATCTTCTGTTTTTCCTCTCTTTGTGACATCCAAAATAGTTTTCCCAATCTGTTCTCTATTTCTCTTCTATCATCGCAAGGTTGGTAAAGCAAAATGATCCAAGACAGGAGACGGAAATTTTCCCGGTAAGGGCGGCTGTAGAACCAAGAAGAGGAAGCCTGCTTGAACTGAAAGGCACTCCACAGGAGAGGGGCACTTTGCTGTAGGCATCTATCCACATCTTTAGATGCCTACATGCTTTCATATGCTTTATTCCAGTTCAGATCCATAACCAACCCTCCAAATTGTAGGTCATCCCTGAAGACAGTTTCTGATTAATGGCTCTTTTCTCATTTTAAGAAAATGGAGAAAACCTTTTAAAGGAGCTTGTTCCTGACATGGAGGGTCACTCATATCCTGAGTCTTACAGTGTTAAATCCTGGCCATTTTTCACTACATTGCAAGCAAACATTTTATCGTCTTCATGTTACTTGCCAACTGTAAGCAACTGGCCTTGTTTCTCGGCTCTCTGTCAAAACAAATTCTATCAGGTTTTATTTATTTGTGTGTTCTGGCATAGCTGGCAGTGAAACTGCTTTGCCTGCCAGGATTCTTGTTAAAATGTCCCCCAGCTGAGTCAAGCTACCTCACCAACACACCTTGACCAGATTCTAGGGCATTTTTCGGAAAAACAACCTTTCAAATAATGGGAATACCTGGAACCAGAGAGACTATGTTTCAAGTCAAACACTGAGATATAAAATTGTTCCCACTTCTTTGATATTTTGAAAATCAAACACATTGAACTTCTGGTCTTTATTATAAGCACTCAATTTTTTCATGAAGACTTGAGACATGGTTGAAGAATCTGACTGCATTCAACATAGTTATGAAGGAGACTGTTCAAACATGACTGAGTACAAACTTAAATGAGACTGTTAAATGTCAGCACTGCTAATGGGGTCTTTAAAGACTGTTTTCTCAGGAATATTAGCTAATGTTCCTTCCCACTGGCTGACTGATTCCTTTGGGCACCACCAGCCATTCCAGCACTGGGAATCAAAAGTTCGGACTGCTCAAAAATTTTCGAGTCACTCTCCCCCTCTTATACAAGGGAAGCAAAGACAATGTAAAGCCACATGAAGATTGCTGAATTGCATAGATAACCCAAGGAGTGTGCTGGTGGCCAGCTGTGGTCTTGATTCCTTAGAGTAAGGTGTGGTCTTAATGGGTGGAGCTCTGGAGGTCCAGCACAGCTGCCATAACACAATGGGAGATGTATAAAGCTGCGGCCAACTGAGGGTGGATGAAAAATGTAAAAAAAAAAGGGGGGGGAAAAGTCCACAATTAGGACTCAAATTTTAAATGGCACAAAAATCTGCAAAGAAACTGCAGAGTCTAGTGTGCCAAACTATAAACCACTGTTTCTGAGGCTTTGTAGAAAGGTCAGTGGTGGTGGTAAATTGACTGGCAGGTTTGAAACCTTCAGGCATGTGGACACAATTGACTTTCATGGATCATGTTTTGAGAAGGAAAAAACAGGCATAGCCAATGAAATTTCAATCAAATTTTTGAAGGTGTCCCCTTCTGCTTCTCATCCTAACTTATTACCTCCTCCTCCACCTTGTTTCTCCTGCCACAGCTACTGGACAGAAGAGCCAGGGAAGGTCTGTACATTCTGTACATCTCACAGTGGGTGTTCAAGGTAGCAATGTGAGGTAATATGGGCCTTTGCTTTTGGAAAGCCAGAGGATATATAGACTACCTTATTCTTCACCACTAGTCCATTGCCAGTGCTGCAACAGAAAAAGCCCACAAGCATCACAACTTCTTGTCTACGTTTTCTTGCACAAGGAAGTTAAAACACACCCTCTTCTACTGCTCAAACAGTTGTGCATATGTATTGGAAGGGAACTAAAAGCTAGCAAGGAAAGTAAGAACACAGCCAGGATAACCTGTGACTAATAGCTATTGGCCCTTGTCCCGGCTTTTATTTATAACAGATTCACAGGAAATCTTCTAGGATTGTTTCAAAACAATGCCAATTAGTAAATTTTAGAATTAGCTCTGCATAGTTGGACAAGGAAGAAAGATTAGATCATATACCAGGAAGTCTTAAAACTGGGAATTTGCTACAACCCCTTAATTCCTAAATTTAAAAAACTGTTAATGACATAGTCTGATTATACCAGTACTGAAATGAGATTTCCCAATGTCTTGATGTTAAAGACCCTCTGTCCAGCACCTAGCTTCAATGGGAATGCAACTTACAGAGTATGTTCTCAAGGTAGAAGATATAATCATGGAATAGTTTGTGTTGCAAGGGACCTTTAAAAGTTACCTAGTCCAACTCCCCTGCAATCAGCAGGGCCATCTTCAACTAGATCATGTTGCTCAGAGCACCATCCAACCTGGCCTTGAATGTTTCCAGGAATGGGGCATCCACCATCTCTCTGGGCAACTTGTTCCAGTGTTTTGCTACGGTCATTATAAAAAATTTCTTCCTTATATCTAGTTTAAATCTACCCTATTTTACTTTAAAGCCATTACCCCTGTCTTATCGCAACAGGTCCTACTAAAAAGTCAGTTGACATCTTTCTTATAAGAGCTCTGTTTAAGTCCTGACTCTCTCAGCTTGTCTTCATAGGAGAGGTGCTCCGGCCCTTTGATCATCTTTGTGGCCCTCCTCTGGACCTGCTCCAACAGGTCCATGTCTTTCCTGTGCTGGGGACCCCAGAGCTGGATGCAGCACTCTAGGTGGGGTCTCACTAGAGTGGACCAGAGTGGTAGAATCACCTCCCTCGACCTGCTTGTCACACTGCTTTGGATTCTTTAGACCTGCCACCTTAACTGCAACAAGGTACTAGGTCCAGAATTGCTTTTTAGTGTTTTTCCAGTATCAGATGAATGAGATGATCTTTTGAACAGTGGACAAAGGAATCAGCCACTCTCACTTAGAAAATGTATTCCAGAAATCACTCTGAACAATCTGGTCCAGTGAAAACTGTCCCTGCCCACAGCAGGAAGGTTGGAACTAGTTGATCTTTAAGGGCCTTTCCAACACAGACCATCCTATGATTCTATGATTAGAATTGATCATCATGTCCATCACTTTTCAGTGAATGCCTTGATGTGCACTCTTGCTTTGTCTAGTAGAATTGAGATCTATTGAAATGCCATTTCCTACACTTGGAATAACATTATTCTAACCCTGTGTTCATATAATTCTTATTATTATTTTTGGTGATGGTTATGATGACGATGACTCTTATTGTTGCAAAGAATGTGCTTTTTCTGGCTTTCAGTATTTGGAAAAATACATTGAACTGTTCAGATTTTGCTTTTCCCCAGAGAAAAATTACTTGGCAGATATAAATCACTTTGTTTCCTACCCCAGTTTATGGACAAAAGTCTGTATCTTTGAAAAGGACAACAAGAGGCCAAGAACAAAGTGCAATTTATGACTCACTTTCTGCCTACCAGTTAACTCTCTGGCAACAAATATTTCAGTGCAACTTAGGTGACTCCTGAGAAAGTGATCTGAGAGGTCTATTACACCCTCTAACTTCATAAACCCGTGTGAACTGAAATCTCTGATTGTGGCCTCCTAATTTCGCCTGAAATCAAAAAAACCCATGGCTGTATGTTCTTATTCACCTTTAGCATTACAATGGCGCTTTTAGAGCACTCACTGGGAAACAAGGGGCATGGGTTCAACACTGCACATCCTCCCTCGGTCTGAGGAGATTCACACTTACCAGAGACTTCTGCAATAGCAGAAAGGCACCTTCCCCCCTCCTTTTAAAACAACTACTCCTATGCATGAAGAAATGGAAGAGTCTGAAGTCAAAGGGCAAGAGAAGTTTTGATTCTCTGGCCTAATGCCTGGTTTCCTGAATGTCATTTGTTGTCTACCACTGTTGGAAGCAGCTCGTATTCTCCCCAAGACTAAATTCAGTCCCATAAACATCATCACCTGAACATTATCCCCATTATCTCCCACTCCAGCTCTCTTCCCCTTCCTGCAGTCCCACCATTCTGTTTCACAGAGCCATCACCCCTTAAGCTCTCCAAGCCATAGCTGAAAGCTTTGCCACCTTCATAAATTGGTTGTCCAACCACAACACCCCAGGCATCTAAGGCACATTCCTATCTCAACAACCCCGTTACCCTCACCTTCCCCAAACGACCTTTTTCCCTTGCTCTTTTCAGAAATACATGTCCCAGACTAATTAATTTCCTGTAGGCACATGAGAGGAACAGCAGGGGAGGTCTGGGAGCTGCAGACAGATTCACACATCAATAAGTTACTGGCCAGCCAGTGACAGGAGCAGCTGTGTGACGGCGCTCACTCTGATTTGTAAAAGATCCTGGACACAGGCAAAACCAGCAGTTGTTGAGACTATTTTTGCTTGGATTACATGCAACACAGTGTGGGAACACCTGGCCTACTGATTCAGACTTTCATCTGGCAAAGGGCAGGATTTTTTTCCAGTCCTGGATCCTTAGCTCATGTCTGCTTCTTATCCATGAGCTTTGTGCAGCCTTAACCATGAACTCCCCCAAAGCTGTTACCTCCTGGCTATGTGTTTAAAGTTGTTCTCTGCAGAGAGCTTTGTTGTCACTGATTTAAGTTGTAGGAAAATCCATGAGTTTTATTTGGGTATGCTCAGTAGTACATCAGAGCAAATGTCACTGTGAAGTTTGTCCTTGTAACTAACAACTGCCTTGGAGTTATCTTTTGCTACTCTGCTGTAATGTTAAGCATTCATATGCTAATCCACTTGTGGAGGCTGTTGTGCCTGACTGTACTGTAAGGCTCTATCAGATGATGGCAAAATCAATAGTTTGGTTTCTGCCAATTTGATGCAAGGTGCTCAATACGAAAAGCAGAATGTATCTCACTGAAGAGAATTTTGGAGCATCTTTTATTTCTCCCCAACTAAAATATTTTCATGTTTTTTCCTGCATTACCACTTACACCAAGACAGTTTCTAATTTTCTGTTCCGTAAAACAGAAAAGATTCTTCTTAAAAACTGTGTATACATACATGTATATGTATAAGCTAGTCTCTTCCCTGATGAATAGATCTGACCAGGGCATATACCTGCTGAAATTTACTTATGAACTGCAAATAAATGTAATGGCTTAGGGTTTTAAATCAATCAGTCAGTACCAATCAGTATCACAAAGAAAGGAATGAGAACAACAATTTCTAGATCAATTCACTGTGCAATTTCTTTGACTCTGAGCTTGAGAATGAATCTGGTAACCAGTGGTGTTCCCCAGTGCTCAGTGTTGGGGTCAGCCTTGTTCAATATCCTCATCAGTGATCTAGACAAGAGGACCAAGTGTACACTCAGTCACTTTGCACATGATGCTAAGTTGGGCAGGAGTGCTGATCTCCTGCAGGATAAGAAGGCTGTGCAGAGGGATCTGGACAGGCTGGATCTATGGGCAGAGGACAACAGTATGAAGTTAAACATGGCAAAGTGCTGAGTCCTGCACCTGCGTTACAACAAGAGCATGAAGCGCTACAGTCTGGAGCAGTGGCTGAAAAACTGCCCAGTGGAAAAGGACCTGGGGGCACTGTTTGACAGCAGCTGACCATGAGCCAGCAGTGTGTCAAGGTGGTCAAGAACGTCAAGGGCATCCTGACTTGTATCAGAAATACTGTGGCCAGCAGGATAAGGGCAGTGATTGTCTCCCCGTGCTCAGTGCTGGTGAGACCATACCTCGAATCCTGTGTCCAGTTTTGGGCCCCTCATAACAAGAAAGACATTGAGGTGCTGGAGCATGCCCAGAGAAGGGCAACAGAACTGGTGAAGGGTATGGAACTGGTCTCATGAGGAGCAATTGAGCAAGCTGGGGTTGCTTAGCCTGGAGAAAAGGAGGCTCCAGGGAGACCTTATCACTCTCTACAACTCCCTGAAAGGAGGTTGTGGCAAGGTGGGGCTCAATCTCTTCTCCCAGGCAACAAGTGAGAGAAATGACGGAAATGATGTCAAGTTGCAGCGGGTGAGGTTTAGATTGGATATTAGGAAAACTATATTCATGGAAAGGGTTGTCAAGCATTGGAACAGGATGCCCAGGGAATTGGAGTCACCATCCCTGGAAATGTTCAAGAAAAGTGTGGATATGGCATGGTTTAGTGGTGAACATAGTGATAGTGCTAGGTGGATGGCTGGATGTGAAAATCTTATCTTAAAGGTCTTTTCCAACCTTAATGATTCTATGATTCACTGTAAAAAAATATAGGTTGCATTTCACACAGATATTTTTCTCAATCCCCCATTCTATTTCTTCTTTTTTCTCCCCACAGAAACCAGCGGACTCTGATTTCCTTGAATGCTGTAAATTATCCCTGAAGGAATGGACAACTCCAACAAAAAACCACACACAAGTTTTCTGAGAAGATAGCAAAGGAATTAGAAAAAACAGCTTGACTTGCAGATTCTCACCTGACCCGTGAGTGACTCTCTGCTAATGCAACACTAAATTAAGACACCTTTGTACATTAGGTACTGCAATCCCTCAGCATGTCACTGTTTGTACAGTGACTTTTCTTTAGTATCCCAGTATACAGTGGAACAGAGAAATCTAATCTCCATTCAATAGTTTATGGAAACAACTAAATACTATATATAAAGCTTTAAACAATTTTCTTGCAAGACATTGCAACACAGTTCATTTCATAAGACAGGGCTTAAAAAAAACTGTTAGCAGCCCATTCACACTCCATCTGTTCCCCTGCAGGGCAGCTGCCTTATTCCATCCGACTGACTAGGGTGAAGTGGTTATTTGTGCTGTTTCCAACCATGCGCTGAAGCTGCCCTCTCTTACTGCCGTCCCTTCTGCAGGTTCAGCAAGTTTCTGCTGCAGTTATCTGAGTTGGAGATTCATTTGCCACCATAAGGGCAAATTTCAAAATTAAATGAAAGTGTAAGCTTTATCCTCACTAGAAGAGACTGTTCCTACAGGCATATCATCCTAGCACAGACATAACTCCCTCAGCAAGAGGGCTTTTCTCTGTAAAGCTTGTGTAGGGCCTAAAGACAAAATAAACCTAGGCAAGCAAAGGACTTTGAATTGAAAAATTCAGATTCTTTTTTTCATGTGTCAACATTTGACCCAAAAAAAGCTGATATTCACCGTGTCAGTCTAGAGGCTACTTACTTGAGAGACATACAGCAACATATATGACCAGAAAAAGCTCCAACTGGACAGAATTTCCTCCTTGCCTCCTTCATGGATTTTGGTAATGCAGAAATCCAAGATGGAGCTCTGCACCCATACCTGTGCATAATGCATCACAATGTCACACTTTTTTGCATATTCAGAGACATTTGCATGTGACTGGAGTGTCATAATATGCATAGTTTTACTCACATGTATTTTTTCCAGATGCCAGGATGTTTGTGTTGCTGTACGTTACAAGTTTTGCCATCTATACAAGTGAGCAACCACTTCAAAGCCAGCTGAAAGGAGAAAATTACTACACCAGATACATATGTAGCATCCCTGGTTTGCCAGGCCCTGCAGGTCCCCCTGGAGCCAGCGGGTCCCCGGGGCCACATGGACGCATTGGTCTTCCAGGAAGAGATGGTAGAGATGGCAGGAAGGGAGAAAAAGGTGAAAAAGGGAGTGCAGGTATTGAATATTTGTGTAACCTAACACAACAAAGACCTTTCATCATCACTGTCATACTTACATATGTGCGTGTGTGTGTGTGTGTGTGCATATATAAATATATATATATATAAATATATATATATAAATATATGTCTATATATGAGGTGAATGTGTGCATGTATCTGTGTAGGTTTAAGTGTGATGCATGCACATATATATAGTGAAAGAAAATATGCAGATATATTTTAGACATGTCTAATATGCACATACTGACATCAATGTAAAGAAAAGTAAATGCACAGCCTTCCTGCACACAGATGCTAAAAGTTTGGGAAGAACGAAGCATGTGTGGTGTTAAATAAACAGTCTCATTTGTGCCCTTAGCCAGGAGTAAAAGTTTAGCAGATACTCAGGTACACACTAAAAATGCTCTAACTGTATGAGATATTTGGGCACAAGCATCACTACATAGGTAGCCACACCACTGTTCTTCCCATCAGCAGTGCCTGTAGTTCAGGCAGCAATAGACTGATTACATAAAATTCTTCGAAGTATAATCAAGATATGAAGAAAAGCAGGAACATAGAAATAAAGGACCTCCAGGCTGTGAGGCCTGGTCATCTCTTTCAACTTTACATTCTTTTCACAAACTTACTAGAAGATTTTGAAAGTATTTTTGGAGTATTTTGAAATTCTGACTCTCTTTTTTTTGTTTGTTCAGGCACACAGTAGCCCACACAATCATTTATTGAGTTGATATATGCAAACATTAACTAACTTAAAATGTTTTTGAAGGTTTAAGAGGAAAGACTGGGCCATTAGGACCAACTGGAGAGAAAGGAGACCAAGGTCAGTCTGGTAAAAAAGGACCTGGAGGACTGACTGGTGCCAAAGGTGAAGTAGGTCCAGCTGGACCACCTGGACCTAAGGGAGATAAAGGAGACCGAGGAGAGCGTGGTGCACCGGGGGTCTGTAAGTGTGGAAAGATAGTGCTGAAATCTGCCTTTTCTGTTGGCATCACCACGAGCTACCCAGAGGAAAAGATTACCATTGTATTCAATAAAGTCCTCTTCAATGAGGGGGGGAGCATTACAACCCTTCTACAGGGAGTTCATTTGTGCCATCCCAGGGATTTATTATTTTCTTATGATATCACCTTAGCAAACAAGCATCTTGCGATTGGGCTGGACACAATGGGAAGTACAGGATAAAGACATTTGATGCAAACACAGGCAACCATGACGTAGCTTCTGGATCTACGGTGATCTACCTTCAGCCAGAAGATGAAGTATGGCTCGAGATCTTCTACACTGATCAAAATGGTCTCTTTTCTGATCCAACGTGGGCAGACAGTTGTTTTCTGGATTTCTCTATACGTTGACACAGATTACCTTGATGCTTTATCAGATGAAGATGAGCTCTGAAGCAGATGATAACAAATGACATTCAAACTGGACACCCCAGCACTGGATTTTATCCAGTGTGTGTGGGAAAACATGAAGTTTGAAAGAAAAAAATAAAAAATCTGGGAGTTTATTCTTGCTGTATAGGAACCAGATCTGAGCTTGTAAGGATGTTTCTAGAACCTAAGCTGGATTTTAACTGAACAGCAGGATTATCAAAAGGAACTGTAACTAACAGAAGACTGCTTCACTCCAGGACTGACTCTTCCTGAAAGTTCTGTTTATAATACTATTTAAACAAATTTAAGATACTGTACATTGGATTTTATATAAAATATATTAAGTTGCAATATAGAATGGATATTTTGTATATGATATTAAAATAAAATTGAACAACTGACCACAATATCATCTTTGGTCATTTTAAGACAGGCAATACATTAAAAACAGATATAACAATGAATTCTTAAAAGGAGAGGGATATGTCTCTCAACAGGTCACAAGGACACTTCCATCTGATATTTACAAGAACGAATTACATTCATAACCAGCCAACCTCCCAATAAATATATGAAGATTTGTACTAGCTGAGGACTACCCAATACCTGTCATAAAGACCAGAACAAAGGTATTAAACATATCAAGAAATTAAAAACTTGGAGATCTGAAAACTTGGAGACAATCAGTCAGTATTCAATGTGAGTATTTTCAGTGTAATTCCAAGTGGGTTTGCTATTCTTTCAATGCCATCCTATATCTTTATGAGAAATATGGAAAAAAGTATAAGCTTTTTGTGGAAGAAAATTGTGGACTCCAAAAAAGGATAGAACAGTAACCAGTAATGTGCATAAATTATATGGAACATAGGGAGTCACATCATTAAAGCAGCCTTAGTTATATTCCAATATGGTCATATGCAATGAAATAAATGTAGGTCACACACAAAATGAAAAACTGCATTCAGGAAATCAATGAACTTAAAAAAGGTACATGGGACCTCATGGATCATCAGCTAAATATGAGTAATCAAAGTAGGCTCTTGCTATAGCCCTTTAGATGTATGATAAACAGAAGTAAAAGTAGGAGTAAAGAGTAGTTGCTTAGGAAGCTGCTACTTCTGTCATTGTTTCAAAAACTTACTTGAAAATTGGAAAACAAAATTGTTATAATTCTATTCATGCAGATTACATGAGGTCAACTTACTTTTCTTGTCAATGAGGCTATGAGGTAATTTGATCACAATCTGCAGGTATCTGGAGATAAAATTTCTGGTAGTAGCTGGTACTTCCTTCTATCAGATAGGAGTAGAGCAAGATTAATTGGTGAAAAACTATCAATCCCCACTGGAAATGAGGAAGTCATTTTACCAGTAGCAGCAATCAATCATTGTAAAAATATCTTGGAATATCATGAGTTCTCCAGCATTCAACACCAGCCAAGACTGGCAGTCTTTCACTGGGTGCTCTTACTTTCCAAGAATTTACAATCTTTTATTCATCTCATATTTACAGAAAACCTGATGTTTCTAGCAGTATTCAGATAACATCAAATGCTGGTGCTGTGTTGCACAGCTCTTGATCCCACTATAGTTATGACCAAGGCAGAGGGAAATTTCTAGGGGTTTTTCAGTGTACTTAATGAATTAAGAACATTACAACCAGATAAAATGACACAAAAATACCACTGAGATTGCAGAACAAGAATTACAGTTATGTGTGGAGCATAAGTCTATGCTCCCTGTGTCATGCCTTCATTTCCTCCCACATGAACACGCATGACTTTGTGTACATGACTGCTGCTTTATGCAGTGAACAAGTGCAAAGTCCTGACCACAAATCAAACTAGCAGTGCTTGTACAACAGTTATTTTATTTGACAGTGAGAGAGGTGTGATAGAAGACAAAAGTGGATTATTTTTCTAACTAGACATCTAATTTATTAGTGTCACACAAGGGCTTCTTTCTGTGAAAAATATGGAAGAGAACACTTAGAGATTCAGTTTATCACCCTGCTGTACAATCACTTATACATCAGCAAATTAAGCACAATGTGAGTGCAAAATGCAGCCCAATCATCATTTACAACAATGATTGATGCTGATGCTTCACAGCCATCAGTGCCTATACAAGGCACAAAGAGGACTGGCATTGCTCAGTGCCTGCCTGCACTGAATTCCACAGGACAGAACAGATGATCATATTGGGCCTGTGACTTCCAGGAAGCATAATTCAATAGATGCAGAACTGGACATATAATACATCTGATGTAGAGAAACCAACTTACAGAAGTATATAATTAGATTATTATCTTTCAAAATATGGAAATAAGTTTATGGCATTTGAATCAGTAGAAATTTTAGGTTAGTTTTCATTAGAATTTTTATTAGAATTAGATAATATTCTATAAAACCAAGCTTTCCTCAGACTATATAGAAATATATTTGGTAGTTACAATACATCCGGAAATTTTCAGACAAAATGAATTTTTCTCAGTTGAACAGAGAAAATATACAGGTTTATAGTGAAATGTTCCTAGTTGCAATCCTAACTAAAAGCGAACTACTTCCATGTAATAATCTTGTAAAAATGAATCCAATGTAAAAGAGAGATTTTAACCACACCTATGTTGAGAGTGACATCATGGGAATAAGTAAACCAAGAATTATTGCTTTCCTTTATTTAGAAATTTTAGATTTATGTTTGTACGATGGTAGAAGAGTAATTTTAGCTTCCCTAAGTTTTCCCTAATGGATTCTGTAGTTTTTTGAACACTTTAATATTTTGGCAAGACCAATTAAAAATAAATAATTCTGTTGAATTATTTCTATAGGTTTTGGCAAAAAGAATCCTTTTACTACATGTATGGACAACATATGTATACAAGTACCATGTGTCCCTGCCCTCATTAAGGATCTCAAGATATTATCCTAAAGTAAATCATTGTTATTGCAAGTATATTACTTGAAAATAGATCACCTTTGATGACACGATAGTTCATTTGGGGTATTTCTCTGTCTAAATTTGAATTTATATGGAAAATATCTTTGGCTGATGTCTTCATGCCATTCCCACCAGTAGGCAGGGAGGTCTGGTTTGGTTTCAAGATGTTGTAGGAAAACAAAGAGCAAAACCTCTTTGGGATTAAATTTGAAAAGAATTAAAGATTTTTGCACAATATATAGGTCATTCTACAAATGTCATAATACCATATAAAATTAGGCACCCGGACAAAACTAGTCATCTAGACTTTGCCTACAGTCAACAAAGAGAAATTAGTGTCAACAGAGAGAAATTAGTGCCACTGGGTGAAACTCCCAGGAAGAAGCATGTCTTTGCTGCAGCACCAACTCTTGGGCTTCCTGATCAAGGCTGCAAGAACTCCTACAAACCTCAAACCACTGGGAAACCTTCAAACATATTAAGAAGCTCAGTGTTCCTAAGATTCATAAGTAAAAAATACATATATTTACTTGGCATATACGTATGTAAAGACACATGAGTAAAAATAGAGTTATTTGAAATAAAATAGCTCCCCACAGTCTTTTACTCTTTCAGACTTTCTTTATACTTGTTAGAGTGACATCAAGGAAGAAGTAAGTCATGTGTTCCGTTGCTGAATATTTTTAACTTAGATAACTAATAAAACATTTAACTACGTCTTCAAATTGATATGAATATGTTCCTTTGAACAAATACCTTTATTTTCCTCACTGTTGGTATTCGTGTCCATATGGTTAGGTAGTTATACATTTCTTTCAGAAGCAATAGGTCCTCAGTTTTTTACAATGTTAAGACAATATAGAGGAAATAGTTACTAATGGATATCAGTACTGAGAACGTTATCTACATTCTTCAAATCTTTTTAAATCTATCTAACACCATTTATGTATTTTTGAGATAGGCAAAAGTAGAGAAAACTGACAATAAGCTTATTTCTTACCAAGTATGTTACATTAGTTGTTGAAGTTCATTTAATATTTTCTTTTTATTTACCTTCCACAGGTCACCTGCTAGGTTCAGTTTATATTCATTCACTAAAGTAATTACTGAATAACTTAGTTTTCCCTGATTGCTTTATTTATTATTTATCCATCGTCAGGTAATTCATAAGCAGAATAACTACAATGATGCTGTACTAGGCAATTTGATCAGCAGGAATTTCAGTTTTATGTGCAAATTTGGCCCGCTTTATACATGTCTTTCAGTAGGTGATGAGTCCTATCCAAGAAATAATACATGAAAGTAAACAGGAGAAAAATAGAGCTGAGAAAGTAATATACCGCTATCTTTACTAATGAGTAATACATTTTTCAAGAAGCAATTTATTCCTTTCAGTATAAACATCTAGACTTTAGCTCAGAGAGCATTTAGAGGTCACATACACTTTCCTGTAACCTTAGGTCGACACTCCCAACTGAGGTTATGTCAGTATTTCTGAATTTCAGAGGCATGATTCTTCCTCACGTCCACAGGAAGAAATTTCCTAATAGTGTAATGAAATTCTCAGTCTCTGATACTCGGTTTTGTCCTAGCTGCATACATCAGATCAATTCATGAAAGTTATTACCTAAGGGAAAAAATTAATTAGACATATAATACACATATTTTTAATAGCAAATATACAAAAATAAAAAGGTGTCCTGGATTATTTGGCATTTGGCTTACAGCCCTCAGTTCTGAATATAATTTTGGTATAATTTTGGCAGCTACCTGCTGGAAGGAGATTTTTCCTCTAAGCAGACTGTTACTGCAGCAGCAAGTATTAGTAGAAAATTTCTCTTACCTGACTTTAATCTCTAAAAGCTCAAAGACCATTGTGTAGGTTAAATTAGTTCTTTGCACTTGTCACCAGTGCAAAGTAATAGGTGGGATAAATCTCCATTTGGACGACCCCATATTAGAGACTTACACTAAGAAAGGAGGAATCAGGAGGTATTGTCTCTTCACTTACTTGTATCTAAGTGACTTACTCAGGTTGGCCTTTAACTCTGAGATGGCAAAAGTTACATAAGATGTCTGCTCTTCAAGAACAATCTGCTAAGTGGAAAAATTGGCATAATTTGATTTGGTGATTTATATGTCTCACAATTAGAGAGAAGATGTAGATTGATGAGAACAGAGAAGTACCCTTATAATGCCAGAAATGACCTCTTGTCAGACCTTTCATTAAGTATTGCTCAAGCTCCTCCTGGGACAACTTCAACTGCAGTAACTTGGCTGGTCTCCAGAAAATTTTGCAGTGTACTAAGATGGGCTAGCAATCTTCTCATGGCTCCAAATTCAATACATTAAATACATATAAAATATTGCAGTTTTTAAGGATACTTAATTTTAGGTGTTGAAAGCCTAAAATGGAGCCTGAAGTGATTCTCTAACACCAGAAACAACATAATAAATTTGTTCCTTTTCAACTTTAAAGCACCTGTCAAAATTCTAAATACAATACAAAACATAAGGCAGTATTTGTAAAATTGTCTCTGTGAAAGAATAGTCTTGTTTATGCCATATTAACAAAGGGACAAAAAATACTGAATTCTTGAAAAACATAAATGAACCATTGTTCTCAGCAGGCTCTAAAGTTAATTTTTTGTATGAAGCAGATGGGATTTCTAGAAACAAGTGAATCGTATGAAGGAAATGTACCAGCAGTTGCTTTTCTTTCTCTGTTTTCAACTAAGTTTTATCTCTAGACTCAGAAGAAAGTGGGAAGGGCTTGGAATTTTTGGTTTGTAGAACAACGTGTTTCATTATCTGAAAACTTGCCTACCACTGATGTTGATGTCCCTTCCACCTACCACTTTCTTTCACACACATTCTATCAGATGTTCTGGCTGTGAACACAGACTTCTAAACTGCGTGTGACAAATTGTAGGAAATATTATTTGTGACTTCTGTCATGTTGGAGTAAGGTGCAATCAGTTTAAAATAAACAAGATAGGCAGAGTTTGTTCTTCCTTGTTTGTAACCTCCCTGAAACTGGGATTGCTGTAGAGTTGCACATAGTATTTGAATTCCTATTCTAAGAGCACAACAACATGAACTATTACTCAGTAAATGCCATACATGGCTTGTAAGAGCTGCACTTTCCCTTCTGTTTTGTTTTTCCAAAAATTTTGACTTTGATTCTAGGCAGGTAACACATGTAGTTTGAATTCTGTATGTCTCCTGTGAGCAGTGATTGTACTGACATGTTTTTAAGCAGCTTCCCATTTCATTAAGTAAAGGTCTCCAACTGCTCCTTTAGGGTATCACAGTAATTTTCCTTACATAATGCTGTTCACATTTGTCCATCATTTACATTGTTTGTACAACTGTTTCTGAGACTGGAATAAATTTCTGGGGCACAGACTTATCTGCAAAACAAGATGTTGAACCTGAGTTCTTGCCAAAATTTTGTATGAAGTTTCACCCACTGGATCATTTCCACAGTCCCTGCTAGGGTGAGGCTTAGCAGACAACTGAGATTGTGTACTGTTTATGTTACCCCAAGAAACCCTCGCATCTTTCCCATTCTAGAAAGCTGTTGTCATGCTAAGTGTCTTCTAACTATGATAGTTCCTCTTTTAGTAACTAAAAATGCATGCTCCCAACCTTTTTAACTAATGTGACCATTTACTTCTTCCCAAGGTCTTCTTCTCAGGATAGTATTCAGAAATGAGAAACAATTTAGCCCTCTCTTCTCATGTGATTCTAACTATTAAAACCTTGTAGTAACAGACCTTCAGCTGTTATAGGGACTGCTTATATACAGACAATTATAAATAGGTCTAACAGATCCATTCACTGCCACTGATATTGTTTGTTCTGATCATACTAGAGATACTGATACACGTTAACATAAAAAAATTACTCTGTTAGCAATTCAGTGCAGCAGAAAAGACCCCTCTCCAGTTTTGACAGGAAAACTATAAATTCCATTGTAGCTATAAAAATTAGGATTTGTATATAAGACAATGCACACTTCTGCAAACTGTCTCACAGTGCTGACATTTCTGCCATTCTTAGTCTCTACATAAGCTTGTTGTGAGCACTTAGCAAGCAGATTCCTCCTCTGCTTCTTTAACCAGGGTTTCAGATTGTGTTTCCCTTTAAGCAGATTCTAGGACAACTATCCTTTTTTTTTTTTTTAATTTCTGCTACAGAAGTGTTAAAGTATATTGATAACTCTATAAAGTTATGATTTGTCTTACTGATAAGATTTTTAATCCTGGAGTGGCAAAAAACCCCTGTTTGCAAACCACAGCTGCTGAGAGAATACCTTTTTTAACTCTGCTATGTGTCACATAATTTCTCCCCCAAACGACATGCTAAGAAGTTTTCTAAGGTTGATGCTGATTTGTAAAGGTCATCTGTAAAGAATAATGCAGCTTCAGTTAATACTCCAAGTACTTTAATGCACTGAAAAACAGAGAGCACTAGGAAAACAACTGGCTACTAACCATCCACTTAAAGGATTTAGCCCTTGAAGTTGTCAGGGATTTTTTTCAGAGTGAAACTAATCTAAAAAATATTACTTCCTGGAATGCTGGCATGTAGTCTGAATTAGAGGTTTAACATGTCTCTTTAGTCAACAGAGTGAAGAGGTCTCTTTCCATAAATGATTGATATTCAGGAATCAGTCATTGCTCTGGTTCATAGAAGTCCCAAGAAGGGGCTGTGTCTCTCCTCTGTTTACTTTATAAGTACACAGAAATTAAGTCAGAAAATTTAGCAAAGTTTGTTAAATAAGGTTAGGATGAGTGACTATTTTATTGTATTTCAGTCTGAAATAACCATCCCTGATCCTGCAAAAATATACCATGGATATTTGTTTTTTAAAGGCACTGCAGTAACTGAAATGGTCGCTGTTTGCAGGAGCTGAATCCTCCTCATATTTTATTTATGACTTTCCCTTTTACTGTAAATGAAATTGTTTATAAAAAGTCGGACGGAAGTGTTTTAGTGGTTTAAGCAGGAGAATCTGACTCTTTCTTTTAAAAAGCACAGCTGAGGCACCGTTGCTAGGGGGAGTGTTGTGCTTGGCTCTTGCCTGTGCTCCCAGAGCTGCTGTATAAGAAAACCCAGGTAGGAAGCCAACGTTTTCCTTTAGTTCTGTTTCAGTGTCACTGCATTTTGTGTGTTTTCATGAATGAGACAGATTTAAGAACCCAAAATCCTCAAAATTATTTTCTAGGCGTTTTTGATGTAATAATTTTTTTCAAAGAGCAGTGAGAGAAGCTCCAGTGTGTTTGTGTTGTTAGTTTTCATCACTTGGAAACCAACTCTAAGCTAATGGACAGCTTTATAGTTCTTGCATCCAGTTGTTTATTACATTATAAAGTATCTGTTATAGTATTTAACTTCAAGAAATGCTACCAAATTGTTAAAGAAAGCGGCCATAAGGCACTTCTATATGTTGCCAGTGTTCTCCATTTGCATGTGCCTCTAAGAAATACTGCTCAAATTGATACATAAAGCTTGATATGAAAAAGAGGTTTGTGTGCCAAGCAATAAAAATGCTGCCACTTCTTGCGGTGCTGTACTTCTGTGCCATGAAGAAGATATTTGATGAACCTTGCTGGCAGCAAGGAAATGTGGCCATTTTTGGGTGAGAGACACTGAGAAAATTGGTGCTGAGGCAAATGCACAGGAGGTTTGGGAGAGAGTCACATTTGTCTAAGAAAACCACTTGCTTAGGGTCTGTTCTGTGCTAGCTGAGATTTATTTAGAAATCTGAAAATGGTTGGGGCCAGTAGCTGGTAAAGCTAAGCCTCAGGCAGGAGATAACCACATCGTTCCTCCTCTGCTTCTTCTTTTTCATCAGGTATGTCCTAAGAGATAAAGAGGAACATGAAGATCACTGCATATTCTAGGCTGGGCTGGAAGCACTTTTTGAGGCAAATATGCATGATCCTGTACACACCCAGTACAAAGAAATGATGGAGAAACCACTGGTGACCTGTGCCACCCTCAGTTAGCCTTCTTGCTACAGGAGGTTTAGCCAGCTACAGACAAAGGTCCCACAAAAGGTCAACTCCTGTGAGTTCTTTCATGGAAATTTTAAAATCCAGAATGAACTGTGCTGTTCTGAGTTACTTCATCTGTGAGCACTGTACATCCCTTGTACAGCCCTTGGGTTTTACACTGGTGCAGCTATGCTGGTGCAATAAGCACAGCCATGGTCATGTTCCTTCCCACTAAAGGTAAAGCAGGACAGGAACTCACAGTAATAGTAGCCATGAATTGAGTTGTACGGACATAAATTTAAAAATTTCCCCAATGGTTGTAATCAAATACAGCCACTTCCTAGTGCAAATAAAACTGAAGTAATTTGGCCAATAGAAGTGATTTCAGCCCAATGCTGAAAGGAGGGGAAAAAAGGGATTGAAAATGGCTCTGCGATCTTATTATTGCGGCTGTCTTTACAGACCCTATACGGGTTCTTTATGTAAAAACAAAAAAAATTGCAAGAGTGGTCATACAGCATGCACAGGCCCACATTGGTCACTAGTATATTGAATAATTAAATGGATACAGATGTTTTTTAATCATTCCATTATGAAAAAATATGGGTTTTTTTAAGTACTAAGGCTGTATGTTAAATGGTGTCATTTGATTATTTGGGATGAAAATGTTAAATGGAATGTCTCTCATGATCATTATGCACATATTGAAGCATATCTCTCATAAGTGATTTCTGTGTTGCTTGTGACAGCCGGGTGTCAGTCACCGCCCAGATGAACTGCAGTGAGGAATCCCAGACGACAATCACTGAGGTTAGTGTCCAGTTAGTTGAGACAAAAGTGGTGTATGATAATTTTTCACTGAAGAGTAATAAGAATCTTTTATATATATAACTGTGAAAAGTGAAATATATAAGCCAAGAGTTTTTTTTAAGCTCTTGTCAACCCTGGATCTGTCAGTACCATTCTAGTTAATGCAGATCTGTACAATTAATTTCTGTGCAAATACACTGCAACCAGACGTACCATATGCTGGAAGTAGGCACCTTTAACATGTTGGGTCTTTGTTTTTAATTCTATTTCATATTGATCCAACATTACTTGATTAAGTTATCTTCAAATTATTGGTTAAATACATTTAGTCTTGAGTAGGTTGCAGAACCATGAAACTACCCTGTTTTCTTGTCTGCAGAAAAGTTTTTGATCATGTTTAAACAGCAAAATGTTAGAAGGGGAAAAAACCCAAAAACTCCGGTGATATGAGGAGATAAACTGTAAAGATAAACAGGCAAGATGCTTTAGAGGTGTCAGTAGGCTTTAATCTTGATAACAAATAGCAGTGTATGTTAACTTTGAGCAGTGTCAGAACTGTAGCTTGCCAGTGCCATCAGTGGAACATAAGCATATATTCAGCTGATAACCATCGATCCAGTTCGCTTAAAAAAAATTATACATATACACATATATACATACATATACATACATATATACACACAAATACATATATATATATGCAATATATATGTACGAGTTGGATTAACATCCTGTAGATAGACAGACAGATAGATAGATAGATAGATGTATACACAGGAGACATATAGATATATACAAGATAGATAGATAGATGTGCATACAGGATAGGTATGTATACACAGGAGATATATAGATATATACAAGACAGATAGATAGATGTGCATACAGGATAGGTAGACAGATAGATAGATAGATATACAGGAGATATATACACATAGAATGTATATATACACGTATATTTTTAATATGTATATAAAAATATGCGGGGAAAATTGCTACAGTCGGGTGTTTTGGTAGAGCAGAGGTTATGTCTATGTGTCTGGGGACAAGGCCTGCCTGCACCCACAGCTCTCTCTCTCTCTCTCTCTCCGCGTCCCTGTCTCCCTCGGGAAGGTGTGTCCCGTGCCCGCGGTCGGTCCCCGCCCGGCTCCCCCAAGTCTCCCTCAGTGCTCCCTCATCCCTCGGGCACCGCCGCCACCTCCCGCCCAACTCCGCGCCCCGCGCGGGCACTGCGCATGCGCGCTCGCTCTGCCCCCTCCGCGCCGGTCCCTCTCCCGCTCCCGCCCCGGTCTCGCCCCCGCCCCTCTCCTGCCCGGCCCGGCCCGGTCACCCCCCTCATGCGCCTCTCGCGTCTCTTCCCGCCCCGCTGCAGCTGCCGGAGCCCGCGGGTGTCGCCGAGCCTCGGGAGCAGCTCAGGACCAGAGGCACCATGGCGGCAGCCCGGCCCCCCGACGCCCCGGGGGCGCTGCGCGGTGAGTGACTCCAGCGGCGGGGCGGGGCGGGGCGGGGCGCGGCCCGACGGCTGCGGCTGCCGGCGGGGCCGGGCCGGAGTGCCGGGGCCGGGGGCAGCTGTACCTGCCCGTGTTCCTGGGGTTAACCTCAGTCTCCGCTCTGAGGTTGCCTGCGGCGCACGAACAGCAAAACCAGCGCGCCCCTGCTCTGGTCCCCCCCGAGCTTCCTCAGGCTCTCCTGGCATTCCAGTACCAGCAGGGTACTGTCTGCGTCTGCCAGTGCCAAGTCAGCTCGGGCTTTGAGCGAAAGCTAACATGCTCCTATCGTATTTAGACATGCTTCTATCACATTTAAATATGATTAGATTATGAGATGCCCTTACATTTTTCAAATTCAGTATTTACATACTGGAATGTACACCAACCAGTCAGCCTCACCTCAGTCTCTGGAAAGGTGATGGAGCAGATGATTCTGGAGGTTGTCACCAAATATGTGAGAGAAATTAAAGTCACCAGAAGTAGTCAGTATGGATTCACGAAGGGGAAATCTTGCTTGACTGATCTGATAGCCTTCTATGATGACATGGCAGGATGGGTCGATGAGGGAAGAGCACTGGGTGTTGTCTGCCCTGACTTTAGCAAGGCTTTTGACACTCTCCCATAATATCCTCATAGGTAAGCTCAGGAAATGTGGGTTAGAATGGACAGTGAGGTGGATCAAGAACTGGTGGAATGGCGGTGCTCAGAAGGTCGTGATCGGCAGAGTAGAATCCAGTTGGAGGGCTGTAGTCAGTGGTGTTGCCCAGGGATCAATAATAGGTCCAGTCTTATTCAATTCGTTTATCAAGGACCTGGTAGAAGGGATAGAATGTACCCTCAGCAAGTTTGCTGGTGATACCAAATTGGGGGGGAGTGTCTGATACACCTGAAGGCTGTGCTGCCATTCAGGGGGACCTTGACAGACTGGAGAGTTCAGTGGGAAAAAACCTAATGCGGTTCAACAAGGGCACGTGGGGAGTACTGGCACAGGCTGGGGACTGACCTTCTAGAGAGCAGGTGTGCAGAGAAGGAGCTGGGAGTATTGATGGATGACAAGTTGACCATGAGCCAACAGTGTGCCCTTGTGGCTGGGAGGGCCAATGATATCCTGGGGTGCATTGGGAAGAGTGTGGCCACCAGGTCAAGGGAGGTGATCTGCACTCTCTACTCAGCCCTAGTGAGGCCACATCTGGAGTATTGTCCAGTTCTGGGCTCCTCAGTACAAGAAAGACAAGGAGCTACTGGAGAGGGTCTGACAGAGGCCACAAAGATGATGAAGGGTCTGGAGCACCTCTCTTATGAGGGGAGACTGTGGGAGCTGGGCCTGTTTAGTCTGGAGAAGAGAAGACTGAGAGAGAATCTCATTACTGCATATAAATATCTCAGAGGCAGGTGCCAAGAGGATGGTGCCAGGCTCTTTCCAGTGGTGCTCAGCAACAAGATGAGGAGCAATAGCCATAAACTAGAACACAAGAAGTTCCATCTCAACATGAGCAAGAGCTTCTTTACATTGAGGGTGGCAGAGCACTGGAACAGGCTCCCCAGGGAGGTTGTGGAGTCCCCCTCTCTGGAGACATTTAAACCCCACCTGGACGAGTTCCTGTGTCACCTGCCTTGGCAGGATGGTTGGACTGGATGATCTCCAGAGGTCCCTTCCAAGCATAACGATTCTGTGATTATGTGAACCTTGTATTTTGTGCTTGAAGTGTCATTCATGGATATGAAAATGTGTGAATTTATTGATGTGATATTTTTAGTCACATGTGAAATACTCTGCTCACAAAGTGGGAGAATGTGGGAGAGTGATGTGGTAGAGAGCTGTTAGAACTGAATGTCTAACTGCAGGTTTGGAAAGAATAGAGGTGATTGGTACTCAAAAACTAATCTTCAATTTTTTCAGCAGAATCTCTGCAATATTCCTGTTAAATAATTTGGACAAGATTAGTGTGGTGAATCTTACTGCGTGGTTTTGTGCTTTACCTAAATAGGATGCATAAAAGAGATGCATAAGAGCAGAATATTAAAAAAAACCAGTAAAATGAAAATCCAGTAAATTACAAACATGCTTAGTTTTTCATCGATAACAAGTTTTACCAAAATAAAATGTATGTATTGTTCTCAAACACATTTTAGAAAAATATGGTATTTGTTACAGATATCTACAGTTAAGGGATGTTTTCAACTCTTTAGAGGTCTGTGTACTTTTCTTTTGAGTGGTTTTTGAGTCTCACTGTGCCAACTTGTGCTAGGAAGTGATATACCGTTGACAGACAGAGTCCAAACAGATTTCAGAATTATTGCATGGAGAAATCAAGAGACACCCTCTAGTGATGGTTATTTTCTTTTACAGAAGCTCGTTTTCCAGGAATAGACAGAACAGCACAACAGTACTCTGAGAAGAAAAGTAGCTGTTAGTTCCCCTATGTGATAAATGTTTTGTTTTCCAAAGTGTTTTGCTCTGTTACTCCTTCTGTTCCTGAAATTCCTGTAATTCTGCAAATTTTATGTGATCGAGTGAAAAGTACTACATGTGGTATTCTGAATGGACTGTATCATTGGTTTACTTAATTGCAGTATAATTTCTCCATGTGTTCTTGGTTTTCTTAAATTACATCTTACATTTTGAGAAAGAATGCACCTTGAGCTGAAGTCCTTGTGTGTCTATCCAAAACTTATTTCAATTTCCCCTGCCCCCCTATAATTCAGTCTGATAGATTTATAAATAATTTAAATTTCCATCTTCTATATATGAATGTTTTGAATATGCTAATACTGCTGTTTGCTGTTGTGTTGCCCAGTCATAAAGTAAAAGTAGATTTTTTTTTTTGAGCTCCTCACTCCATTGTTAGGGTGATGGTCTGTATATGAATTTCTGATTATTGTTGTCTTACCAAGTGATGACTAATCATTTAAAAAAAAAAAGAAGTGACATCCCCCACAATTTTTCAGGTACCATTGAGAAACTCTGTACTGGCTGTTTGCTCCACTATCTTGTTTTTGTTTTTTTCTTCAATGCCTGTGGTAATGCATTTTATCCAGGCCTTTTAAGTTTGTCATGGTTGTTACCAGATTATGTTAAATTTGTGGTGTTAAAAGTAAATACACACCCACACCCTTTTTTTTGGAAGGGAAACTGTATTTTAATACAAGGAAGTAGGTGATGTTTGTGGAAATATCATTTTGTGATGTCCCTCAAATATTAGGTTTATTTTATGCTAGCATGGAACGATTATTTGCTCATTCTTGGCCCACTATGGCAAACTTATCTTGAAATATATCCATTAACTACTTCTTCACTTAATAGTCAACATAGTCTCTGTACCAGTCCTTCAAAAATTGAGTCAGTCTCTACCATTTTTTAATGCAGTCTGTAGAAATTCTTTATTTTACTGTAATCCAACTATGTGTATGCTTATTCCCTTACACCTCTCTCAGGTGGAGTGACTTGACTAAATGTCAGTCCACTAGTCAGACTAATTAAATAAGTGTTTCAAAAGAAGAATTGCTTTGAATAGGAAGCCCGTGTCTGGTAGTTATTCCCTTGTGAAGGCAGCACAACTGCAGTGTTACTAAATCTTTTTCTTCATTGTTGGGTTTTTTGAATCTGTATAGTTATTTGGTTGCAGTTTCCAATGACTGTATCCCTGAAAAATACAACAGTGTTTCTAGGACCTGTGTGGGAAGTTACCATTCCTTGCTTTCATTCAGGTAACTGATGCTTGGTCACTGTCTCTCTGCTTTCCCTGGTACCTGCTTTTTACATCCTGTCGAGATACTTGCAGCAGTTTTGGGTCTACATCGGTGCAGAGCTTTGAAGCCACACAGAGATCCAGTGGGTTTGGGCTCCTCTGAGTGCACAAGTCAAAGGAGAACACTTACTAGGTGGCATTTTCAAGTTCTCATTTGGGCCTTGTTTCAGTTTGACTATCCAGCACACTTATTAACCTGCCAGAAGTAAAATATGGAGCCATATGGAGCAGGATAATGACTCTTCCAATGTAAAACATGGTGTGAATTTTTTTGATACAGGCTTGTAATGGTAATCCTGCAAAGTGATACTCCTATGGATATTAGTTTTAATTCTTTCACTTCAAAAATATACTTTGAAGTTAAGCACAAATTAGTTGGCTGTAGAGCCCATTCACATAAGCAGAACAAAAGTATATGTCCAGAGAAATAAAATAACAAACACATTTTTTTAATGTGGTCCTTTTTTCAAGGAACTACAGGATCCCACATTAATCAATGCATTGAGTTAATTTTACTGCAACTACCAAAGCCTTAAAATGTTTTTCATTATGTGTAGAAAAGATAATTACCCTGTTATATCAAGGAACTGATCAATCAATGAAGAATTCTGCATACAGAGCATGTGTTCTGATGCTTTAAAAGGTGCTTAAAATAGCAGCAGATGGTTTCTGCCCTAATTTTGCATGTTTACACTGTTCATTTTAACCTGGCTTATCTGGAAATGTTTACAGACAATTTTCAAGTATGTTGGAAGATCAAAAGCAGATTCTAATCTGTTGCTTTCTAGTTTTCATTTATTAGAATGGAATTGAAATGAAGCGTTTGCTGCAATGAAATAGAATATGTTTTTGCACGCTAACTGAATAGATTGCAATGGTAGAAAAAATCACAAGAGGGAAATCAAAAGGTAACTTAAGACCAACTTCTGCCTTTAAGTAATTTTATCTATATCTTGATACTTGATTTTGGTGGAGGTTTTTTTGGTAGATTGGTTTTCTTTGAGAGTTGGTTTTTGTTGTTGTCATTGTTTGTTTGTTTTTTAACTTTAAAGCCTGCACTAGTGAAGATTCCATAAGTGTTTAAGGGACTCAGTTCCAGTGCTAGAATACCCCAAAAGTTTAAAAGTTTTTCAAGTGTGTGGTCACCTTTCATATTACAATTAAAGTCAATCATTTCCATCTCCAGCAGATAGAGTCTTCTGTGTGCCAGAATCGTTTGTGGGCCTGACCTTGTAGAAGTTGTTGAAGTTTTTTCTCAATTCCAAAAACTTTTCAAATGCTATCTTTGAGCAAATGTGACTTCTGAGAGTTCTTGCCTGCATGTTTTATACACAGATAAACATTACTCCACCATTCAAACCATTAATAAATGTTCTAAGGGCATTAGATTGAGGCAGATCCTGAAAATTCCTGCTCAGTAGGGGGTTTGAATTTATTAACTGTTACTTGCTTATCTCTTTACTTGTGATTTGCCAATGATTTGTATGTGCCCTCTTCCCCTCATCCACCCTGTCATTTCATCAAAATATTTCCTACTGAAAGGCACTTCCTAGATAGCAGGCTTAAAAGGTGAGATGTATGATTTTTCTGATATTCACAAGAATGAGTAGAATATTCTTTGAAGAACATTAAATTGTCTTGATAGGCTTTAATCCTGGCTAATCTAGGCCTTCTGTTGCTTATTATTTTACCATCTTTTAAGTATTTACAAATAGACTGAGTATTTTTTGTAGGGCTGAATTTAGACTGAATTGTTTATGCTTCTCTGCAGCTTGCTCTTTCTTAAAAAAGAGACTTGACTGGGAGTTAGGAACTTATCTGTTCTCCATCATTTCTTGGGATCACTGACAGTTCTGGTTTTGCTGCAGCCAGTTCATTAATGGATACTCTACCTTGATGTTTTTTAATTAGCTCAGTCTGATAAATATTTATCTACATCTTGTCCTCTGTTTTTTCAGTAATTCTTACTCAGTTCTTACTCATTCTGCATTCCTTGCTAGAAAAGACAAAATGCAAATAGGTTTTTCTGTGCTTTGTCTCTTAGTGTCTCTATTGAGTACTTGCTTGTTTCTGTCTCTACTGTTCCTCTTGGAAAGGAAATGGTTATGGGATCCTTGCTTTTCCATGTCTCATGCTAGTGAGCTTTGGGCCTTGTTCATTCTTTTGAAAGTTTCCAAATAAAATGAATGTTTCTTTTTTACAAATACAGGCAGTAAATTGTGTAATTTGGAAAGATTAGGATTCTCCAAAATCTTTTGATGTTTCTAAGTAGAATCAGCAGTAGTGGGGTTTATTTTATGTATTTTTTTCTAAATGACAGTGGACTAAGGTTATCCTGGAAATTAGATTGCACTTTGACTTTGGCATAGTAGGTAGCCTTTAAATGTTTAAGTTGTGTATTCAACATACGGTATTTTCTCCTGCCAGTAAAGCTCTTGGAGTAATATTGAATCAGCCATAATGTGATATATGTTCTGTGACATTACCACTCCTAAACCCCTACCTTTTGCTGTTTTATCTCCCTTTTGTGAATTTAATGCCTTATATGAACCTGAAATTGCCGTTTACTTAAGACCTTGGCAAGCGATGTTCTTTCATAAGGGCAAAGAACAATCAGTATTTGGCTCAAGGAATGGACAGGTAATTTAATTTTGAACTTGGTGATAACTAGAAAAACTTATTTAACTAGAATGTTATGTGTTCCCAGAGTAAAAATTAAAGAAAAAAATGCCTCCACAAAGCACGTGTGCAAAAAGAGCTGCAGTTTCCTCCTGATAGTCATCTTAGAGTTGTTCCAGTTAAAGGGCCAGTGTGTTCTGTGTGGACCAATGGATTTCCTCCTGGAAATAAAAACCACTTACAAAAGTTAAAAAGAAAAAGAAGACAATTCCATTTATAAGAAGGGATGTAAATAATTTCTCTTTAAAAAGTTAATATTACATGTATCAGTTGAAGTTAAAGTTTCAGTAAGCTCCTGAGAATGTCCAGGTGAACTCCAGGGCTCCAGTATGACTCAAGCGGTTGGTGCCGATGGGGAGATAATTATGTAGCTAGAATTAGTTTGAAAAATGAAGAAATTATTTAGATCTTTCAAAAAGAAAAGTACTTAAGTGGTGACTTTCCAAGCTATTAAGTATATAAAACTAATTTTTCAACTAAAAATATTTTGGAAGATTTTATGAAGAGGATAGCCATGAGTCTTGTACAATTGTAGTGCAATCCCAGAGAAGGAGATGGGCACCTTTTCAAAATACTGTGCAGAAGTCAACCATAGTTGTGTTTAATACATAAAACTGGAAGAAGTATTGCCATTTGCTTACACATAGAATCTCATTTACATTGTAAATTTAAAATGTTTTTCATTTGTGTTTGTGTGAGAGGATGAGTTGTAGGTGTCCACTTCTTTGTATATCTGACCCCAAGAATGAAGCTTCCCTGTGAACAAGTGGATAATTATTCATTCTTTTTATTTAGGTATTAGGGAATGTAGTAGGGTACAGGATCACCTTACTAATATTTACGGAATTTATGTGAAGAAATCTTAATCTAGGAGGATTTGATACATGGAAGATAAGGAGAAGGAATGTCATCAGTCCTTCAAAGGAAAAGGAGGCCCTGATAAGTTTGGTTATCAAAAATCACATTCAGTTTTAATGATGGAGGAAAAGCCTGGGCTTTTTTGGGAGCAGCAATTCAAAGACTGCAACAAGCAGTAATTCTCCTTTTCCATAACCATGATTGCCCAAGTCAGTGTCCAAACTGGGTACTTACTGCTTACCAAAAAATCTCATATGCCACTGATTTAAAACTCAGAATTTTATGTTTCAGAGGATCAGCAGAGAGTACTTGATCCTAAAGGATGTAGAGTTTTGATGAATTCTTTGGGTTGGAGGGTGGGATGTGCAATATTTTTGTTTGTTTGTTTGAAAACAACCCCAGGGGTACAGTTCTAATGATGGCCTCTAGCTGGACACTACACAACCCTTTGAACCTCACAGTTCAGCCAGTTTTCAGTCTGCCTACGTACATGGTCCATATTTCATTACTTTCTCTATAAGAATGTTGCAGGAACCAGTGTTAAAAAACATTCACTGCTTTCCCTTCATCCACTAATCCAGTTATCTTGTCATAGAAAATTGTCTCATTGGTCAGGTAGAGGTTTATCCCCTTTGTAAATCCATGCTCATGACTCTGAGTTTTCGTCTTAGCATATTTGACAATGGTTTCTAGGATTATTTGCTCCATCACCTTCTTGGGCATCAAGGTGAGGCTGATCAGCCTGTAGTTCCCCAGATTTCCCTCCTTGAAGACAGAAGTGATCCCCAGGAACCGCCCTTGATCATCACCATGATCTTTTAAAGATAATTGAGGGCAACCTTCAGGTGACATTGACCAGCTCCCTCCGCACTGATGGCAGCATCTCATTAGGACCCTTGGGCTTGAGTATGCCCAGGTTGTTTAAATGTGTTTAAATATGGCCTTACTAGCTTGTGTGTGAAATGGGAAGTTACCTGATGATGCTGTCTCGGGTTTTATAGCACATCACCACTCAAAATTAGATGAGACAGCTCTGACTAACAGCTTATAAAATGCCAGGAAATTCTTTTATGTGTTTTTAATAGAAAAGAAATGTGTCTATGCATTACTTAAGGTGGTTTATAGTATATAATGAAAGGTAGATCCATCAGAGTTAAAGGCATTTAAGTGATAGTCTGTAAGGACTGAATTCCAAAAAATGTTTCATTCATTCACGTTTTCTCATACAAGTTCTTTCTGTTGGAACATGGGATTGTGTATGGTATAGATGGTTTAATTTAACATACATTTCTTTCAGGAAATACTTAAACATGTTGCTATGTCTTCTCTGTTTCAGAGTTGCCACCTGTTCCTTCTACATCAAGGACAGGTACTGCAGAGCTTTCTGTTAGACAGCGAATGAGAGAGAAACTAAAAGCGGCAAAGGTGAGAATTCTTCAGAAGTCCTATTTGGTTGACCTCAGTCTTATAAGTACCACTCACTTCATTTTACTTGCTTTGTGCTATGTGAATCTGAGTTGGGATATCTGCTTTTTGATTTCTAATGCCAAAATAATACTAAGTTCATTGGTACAGTAGTTTTCTGTATTGCTGTATTTTTTTCTAGAGTTTATATTTAATTTGTTTGTAATAACATACAGTGTATTTTTTATAATTCAAATGATACAATCATTAGAAGATCTATCTGTGTTTTTTGTCAAAAAATTTCTGACACTATTTTGAAATCAATGGATTTCTTTGTGAGTATACTGTGCAGTTTAATAAGGGGTATTAGTATCTAGGTCTGTAAAATCACTTAAGCTGATTATATATAAAAGATTCTGTCCCTAACACAAACATGAATAAGTTGTTGAGTTCCTGGGAATTATTGTAGCTTTGATCTTATTCTATTTCTGTTATAGCTAAGCATTTTTTTCATTTTTTTACTTAGTCAAAAGCTGAAATTACTTTATCCCAAGAATACCCCACTCCACAACCAAGGCGTTTAAAAGGCATCAGAGGAAGAAACCCAGAAGTCAGACTGGATAAAGTGGTAAGAAAGTGCATTGTGTCTTGTTGTGTGAAACATGAAATAAATCAAAGACTACAGTCTTGAAGACCAGTTTCATTGATCAAAATTATACTACTGTTTGAATTAGTAGACAGGAAGGAACCTTTCTGATTATTGCTTTCAATGTACGTATTTAACAGTAATAATTTGCTTTCATTGTAGTTGACATGTGAAACTTCTGTCATTTAAAGGTTCATAACTTCTGTTGCTTTAGATGCCTTGAAGTATTTAAAATTTACTGTAACAGAAAAGACCACTGTATTACATATATACATTTACATACAAATTTATATAAATTTGCACAGTGTAATTGCTAAATGCTGGATCTTAGCTTTATATCATTGTGCTGTATTGTATTTCCTTGTTACTATTTTACATTAGAAAATGATTTTTGTATTAAAAAAATAACAAAGGCTCTGTCTGTGCAGAATTTGCACTCATATTCTTCAAAATTCACAAAGAGATTGCTTGCCTGTAGAAAATGTGTTCCAAAGAATGTGTATGCCCAGGAAATAACAGCATGTAGCAGTAATGCTTTTATCTGGAACTCCAAACAATATGAATTAGCCTGGCTAAATTACTTGTCTTGGGGAGAATTACCTTTTCATGTAGGTTGAGGGTAGGTTTTCGGCAGTGTTATCTTATAATAAGTAATTGTTACAGCTTTCAGTTACGTAGTACTGTTTTAATATGTTTGTATTAGGAAAATACAGAAGTGATACCCTTATTAGAGTTGGTTATTAATTTTATATAAAGAATATCTGAAACCTTCCATGTGTTGGTTTTGTTTCCTGTACTTATTTACTCACAATTGAGATATTGTTTTGTTGTTAAACAAGTGGCCATCAGATTGACAGAGTTGGAGATTTTCTTTTTGCAATAATTATTTTGAAGTTTAGGTGGAATAGTTGTAAGCTTGAGAAGTGTCTTCCTTTAATCTAAGGATTCAGGCCACAGATAGAGTGGTAGATGTGTTTACGTTGGCTGAGCTTGGTGAAAATCACTTTGAAGCACTTAAATGAACTTGCTGAAGCAACCTCAGAACCAGTGACGTTTACAGTGATCTGCGTGTAGGGACAGATACAGCTTCAGAAAACTGGGAATGGATAACCATGTTACTGCCTTTCTTGAAAAGGCAGGGGGATGTCCCCCCATACACTTTCAGAGTAGCATAGCAGTAGTTGTTTGAGAGAGAATAAAACAAATAATCAAGTCTTTATTTCAGCACCCAAGCAATGGTTTTCCTGGTTGCAGCAGAGTTTGTCTGAGAGGCTCCTTAATTCCATTCCCTGGGCAGCAGTGCCTGCCAGCAGCACCCCTGCCACTGCTACCTGTCCCGGGCTGTCTGCCAGCCCCTCATTTGCAGAGGGAAAGATTTGCCATTGTTGTCCCATTTCTCCCCCTTTGGAGATCAGCATGTGGCTACTTGTGTTCAGGAGTGCAGAAACAATGATCCCATCAGCAGTGAAGACAGTAAGTTGTTATTTAGGCAGTGAACCATTTCTTGATACTCTGCAGTCTGTTTCTTCACCCAAAGGAATTAAGTAATAGTTGGATGTACCCTTTTAAAATAAATATAAAATCAGATTGTTACCACAGTGACTGTGTTTCTCTTTTGTTATTTTTTTCTGTAGAAATGCAATATGTAATAACTGTGTTCAACTGTTTGTATTTTTTATGGTTCAGTAAATATGTGCTAAAACTTATGTATATATTTTTATGCAGTCTGATAATGATAAATTTAGGGAGATGCAAGAGGATGAAACCCACTTACCACCAAAAGTAAAGTTTCGTGATTCTGTAAAAAAGCTTAAGCAAAAGTCAACAGTAAGTACCAATTCCTTCATTTCAATAACCCATATTAATTTCATTTAAACACTGTATGGCTTCATGGTTCTGTTTGAAAAAGCAGACAGAATTCAGTCTTATGCATTGGAGAGAATTTTATTTAATTTAAAATTTCACAAACAGTGTATGCCAACAATTGAAGTATATAAAGGGAACCTTCATCAAATGTAAGAATGGCTTTGGGTCATTTGATTAAAAAAAAAAGTTCAAGTAAATCCATCTGGACACAAATACTGGAGCTTGGAGGAAAAATGTTTCTTCTGTTTAAATCCTTTTTATTGAATGCCACCGGTTGGCAGTTAAAGCATTTTGCAGATTAGTATGTTGGTATTTATTAGCAACATAACACTGTTAATTCTTTTGTTAGAGGATTCATCCTAAAGCTAAAGGGTCCTGAGTCCTTCAGAGGCAAAAAGCCTCTAGAAATTTCTCTTCATATCATTCCCCTGGATATCTGCCTTATGGCTAGAATTTAAACTCTGGCATTTCATGATTCACGAATTGTTTATGTTTAAAACAATAAGCATGTTAAAATTAAACCTTTTTAATAAAACATTGCAAGAAAAATTCAGTGAAATTATAGCAATAGAGAAAGTATCATGTATGATTTACAAATTTCAGTTAGCTGCAGCATTTGGGTGAGTTCTCTTTGATATAAAATAATTACTATCCTGTGACAAGTTTTTATACATGCTGCTGTTTTGTATTCCTAATGGAAAAAATTATTCACTTGCCCTAATTTTCTTATAAATGCCGTATTAAAATATCTTTGTTTTCTTTTCTTAGTTCCAGAATGATTTTCCTTCTGAGGAGGAAGCATATAATTTCTTTACCTTCAATTTTGATACTGGACAAGAGAATATGAAATCTGGAGCCAGGAAAAGGAATGGATTAAATGAAGAAGATGAGGCAGAAGGGGAATGTGTAGAAACCCATGAAGATGAACAAGAGGAGGATGAAACGGTCTGAACTATAGGAAAAAATGTTCAGATTTTTATTCAGACTTCTTGAATTAATTTTAATAGTCTAATACCAAATGGCATCTTTTGTTTCCTTAAAAATTCTGAAAGTATACTTTCTCAAGAAACTTTCTTAAGAAACAGATGAACTAACAGAGATGTTTGCACAACCTATAGGATGAAGACGTACACCTCATTAAAGATGATGATTTATTCATGGGGCGGACAGATGAAGATTTTGTAGTAATGAAACCTGCTGAATGTGAAAACTACTCTGAACAACTGAAAAGGGAAAAAGAATTTCTCTTCATTCCCAGCATGCTAACAGGTATGAAGATTGTGCTTATCCATTTTGTTCCTGCATTTTGCATAGCATGGCATTCTTTAATCTGCTGAATAACTCTTGTATCAACTGTGTCTGGCAGTAGAGATACTTAATTGGGACTCTCTGACGCTGATCACCCAGTCAAGTCTGAAAAGGTCTGACAGAAGGATTAACTAGAAGCATGCACACCTCAATGGGTCATCAGCTGGTACGCTCACAGGTGTACTCAGGGCACATCAGTTGCTCTGGGGTAATTATCTTAGTGCTGCCTATAAGGAAATGCAAGATCCTGGCTCTTCTTCCACTGGGGTTTAGCTGTTACGTTGTTGAACACATGCAGCAGGTTACTGGGTACACACATTTAGGAACTAAGGTGGCTCATTCACTGTGCATTATAACTTACACTATTTATTCGCTTGGCTACATCTGCAATTTTTGCTGTGTGGCAAGTTTGTCAGGAGTCATGTAAGTAACATAAGGATTTTTGTGATTCAAGGGGCCCTTTTCACAAAATGTGATTTTGTGAATTGGAAACAGTCAACATTGGTCATGTCTGTGACCTTTTTGCCTTATTCCGTAGAACTGCAAAGCCCTAAAAAATTGCTTTATAATATCACTTGCTATTTAATATTTGAACTGGAAGAAACAGAAACGAGTCAGTGGTCTGTACCAGAGCAGTGTTGGTACAGCTTGCAATGCAATGTCAAAATATTTGGCATTGGGTGCCTCTGTCTTTTTGTGTCTTGTAGCTTAGTTCTGACTGCTTCCAGTGTGATCCACTGTGTTCTGAGTTAGGGAATGATTTATTGTAATCCTCAGTATAGTCCCTCCCTGTTTCAAGATTATTTCACTGTGTGTATGGGCTCAGTATTTTTGAAGAAAAGGACTTTTTTTGGTTATATTTTATTTCCTGTGTAGGAAAATATTTCTGACATCATGCTTAACATGCAGTGCCATTCATTTTAAGAACTGTATAGGCTCCTAGAGAACTAACAAACTAGAATTACAGTTATAAGATATTTTGCATGGTTTTCTCTTTAATTTCTTATTAGTGCCTGTTTCTGAGAAGATGCCTGAAAATATGCAGCCTAGATACCTTGAGGATGAAGGTCTTTATACAGGAGAAAGGCCCTTTGTATCACAGTCTAATCAAAATATTTTAGAAAACAGAATACTCAGACAGGAGCAGGTAAGTCACTGCTACTTTCTTAGTTGTCTTTTTTTATTTACTAGTATTTTATTTTGTTATAGTTAGATAAGCGGATGGTCACTCTAATATGAGGCTTTCATCTTTAAAATGTTTAGCAGCTTCAGATATCGGGAAATACAGATTTTTGTAGGAGTGTGTTCTTAGTGCAACCCAATTGTCAGAGCACAAGACTGGGTCTTATTGGTGTCTTTTCCTGGTTCTGCTTGTTGCCTGCTGGGGAACAGATCACTGATCAGACTGTAAGGATAATCAAATATTGGTGTAAATTATCTGGAAAGGTTGTAGAATCCTTTCAGATTTTTAAGAATGTCTTGCAGAAACACTTGGGAAAGTGGCTTGCATATATTTTGTCCTGCTATATTCTCCTATACACAGTAAGGTGTGTATAGTTTAGTACAGATTTAAGCTCCTATGCAGCAGCTGCCCTTTATATTTTTTTATGATTCTGTGTATTCTTTGTGGGCTAGCAGAGGTAATTTTCTGAATCAGACTGGGAGTATTTGGATCTAAAATTTTCAACTGGCCCCCTTCAACCCAGTTAGTTTTCTGTTTTGTGTCATGGGTTCAACATCAGCATTTGGTTCCATGGTCAGCTTAAACCAGGTGTGGAAATAAGAGGGCAGAGCAGCATTTTTGGGCAGTTGCACTGGTTTAAGCTGTATTTGAATCCAGGTAATGAGAACAGAGGGATGAATTAGGACACTGTTCAACACGTGAAGCCATGAATACAACTGGTGTGTAAGATACTTACCTCATCTGCTTTCATAGATGCTGTTTAAGTAGTGGACTAGATGATTTGAGAGATACTTTGATAAATTACCTGAACTTCCATTTAGCTCTCGTGTAAAACAAGATGTACAATTATTTCAGTTTTAGTGATTTAAGAAAGTAACATTTAAATAAGTGGTGTGGATGTTGATTTTTTTTCCTTTCAAATCTGTAACACTGAATGTTGGAAGGAAAAAAGTCAGTATATCTAAATTTTGAGCAACTCCTTGGTCTTTTGATTTCAAAGCTTACCTATGGTATATTTGAAGATTTCATTTTGGTGTCTTAGGAAAGTTTTGGTTATTTCAGGCACAAACAGTTCATAGTACCTTTTATTCTGTATTTTTTCCACAAGAATTATAATTTTGCAAGTAATTTGTGTAAAAAGTAAGAAACAAAATAAAATTATGTTTTTCTTTGTAGGGGAAAGAGTGGTTTGGTGACGATGGCAAAATCTTAGCATTGCCTAATCCAATTAAACAGTCTCCTACTAGGCCTCCAATATTTTCTCTTGAAGAAGGCATTGCACCAGAATTTGAAACAGTTTATAGAAAGGTAAGCATATTTCATATATGTGGAAATATATGACCCAATATCTCAATTCTTCTGCACCAGAAACCCTGGTGACCTGAAGGGTTTTGTGCTAAGAACTATGACTGTTGACTGCTTTTCCACAACTGTTCTTTAAATGTGCTCTACATTTTCAAGTATATTCCACCTGTTTTATTCTGGAAAAGTGCATACCAAAGAATGAAGAGTTAAGCTGATAGTACTGGTTGAAATAGAAAAGCATTGGTCCATGACAGTCACTAAGGTCTCTGTGAGGCACCCTTGGATATTCTCATGACAGAGTAGGGTGGTTCCAATATTAGTGTATTTGTAAACCTCCTCGAGGTAGGAGCTAATAGACAGACTTGGCCATCAGCAGCTGAAGAGAAATAATTGAAGAGCGTGTGCAGGATGGTTATTTTACAGTGATTAAACTCCTCCTTAATAAGTCTTTATATGCAGTTCACTCATATAGACAGCAACTAATTTTGAGTTATGTAGCATCAATTCAGATATATTTGGGGGGTTGTAGGTTTATGTTGGTTTTTTTCTTTGTTGTTTTTCTTGTTTGGTTGCTTTGTTTTGTTTGCAGGTTTTTTTGTTACTGTTTTTCCCTTAATAACAGCATACCTGCCCTGGCAAACAGCAATTGCAATGTGCAATCAGTACAAATCAAAATAAGTTTCAATTAAAATGATTCAGCAAGCTTTAATTGTTCTGCTTGTTAGCACTCTTATTACCCTCTTGGAAAAACTGACTTTTAAGGCTTCAAAGTAGATTACTCTTTTGGGACACACGAGTGTTTCTGACTGTTGCTGTTGATAAAGACTTAAATATGGCCCTTTAATTGATGCTGGTTATAAATACGCAAGTCACAGGATGCATCCAGTGCCACTAATCTATGCAGGGTGTTTCTACAGGCAGGAAAAGTTTACTGCTTAGATCTTGTAAAGATAGGCCAAGAGAACTTATGTTTTGAGAACACATAACACATGTTATGTGAACAGTGACACGTAAATATGCAAATCACTGTGGTAAGTCAGACACTGAGCTTAGGGGTCCTTTCTGGGCAGAGAAATAGTTAAAGCATAAGGAATTCAAAGCTGTCATTTTTCTGACAGATTACGTCAAATCAAACATTTTGGTGAGAAACTGAATGTGGGAGGATCAGGTGGACTTAAGTGTATTTCATAGCCATTTATATCAGTCCTGTAAAAGAGCTTTGCAACACCTAAATTACCCTCTTAATCCCCCCTTTTCCCATACTCAGAAAGGGACTGCAACAAACACTACATACTTTATTTTTTATGGTACCAGAATATCTCTGATGAACCTCTTCTGAAGGATTCTAAGAAGGAAGCAACAGTAGCCAGGCTGGAAGTAGTGTTCATTCTCTTCTGCTTTCAGTAACTTGAGGATGTAAGCCATGAATGTCTTTGTGTTGCTGCGGGTTAAAGCAAACTTCTTACACTTCGTTGCTGAAAGCTTTTATTGGACTTTATTAGTCTGAATGTTCCTGGTGTTAGAATAGGGAAGGAAATAACGTATTTCCTAATCTGCAGATTCCAAATGGTCTACAAGGAGAGCTGTTCTCTGAGAGCTGGACTGTTTATCCTAGAGCTCAGTTCTAAGAGGAAGTAAAACCATACTAAACAAATGGATAATAAGAGAACTAGCAGGTTTTTCTTTTTCTGATTCACTATCATTGTCTTCATTGCTCAGCAAAACCTTCAGTATGGGCAGATGACTTCTTATCTCAGCCTCATATGGGCTATAAAAATTCTGTTGTGTAGAATACCTGTGGTGGTTTTGTGCCACGCACTTATCAATAAAGCAGGAGGTTGAGACTCAGTAATTAAATGTAGGTAGTGCTAAATGGGTCATTTTCTGACACAGAAACTCTTTGAAAGATAGTGTTATCAGAGTTTGTAAATCCATTTTTAATTTTTTTCTTTTAGGCAATTAAAATGACATCTGCCAATCAGTATTTTGTTGGACCTGGAGATTTTCAGGGGCTATTTCAATTGGATATTGATATTTCTGGACTGATATTCACACATCATCCCTGCTTTAGCCGTGAGCATGTGTTAGCAGCTAAACTGGCTCAGTTATATGATCAGTATTTAGCAAGAAAACAGAAGAATCTTACCAAACTTCTCACAGACAAGGTATTTCTGCTCTGTCATCCTAACTTATTGAGATAATGATGTGACAGTTTAAGGTAAAAGCTGAATTTGTCAGAAGCTAAAAAAACCTAAATACTTGACTGAGGTTGTTGCGTGTTCAATGCAGAACTGCATTTTTAAGATCATGAATTTCTTTGATCTTCAGATTGAAATTAACTCTGAGGTAAAAGGAATATAATAACATTTACATAGTATTCCTTAGAGTAGCCAAAATGTTTTCCAGATAAGATATTACAGTACAGCTGCTCTGGCAGGGAGACAGCAAAAGTCAGTAGTTTACTTTGTCACTCTTGTGGCATGGCAAAACCTGAGGCTGAATGTAGACTCTTCTGTTCCTGGCTCCGTTACTGACTTGCTGGATGAGCTTGGCTGGGGCTGCTTATCCTCTGCATACCACCACTCTTCCTCCATCTGTACATTGGAAGTAATGGTAGTGGTCTTCTCTGGTGCAAATTTGTACATGAACACTAGGCATTGTTAGTACAATTCTAATGTCATCAGGGCACACAAGAATACTTGTCTGTTAAAAATTAGATGGATATTAGATTTGAATTATTAAATTCAAATTTCCATAATTTCAAGGTGATTATGATTTCTACCCTAAAGAGCTACTAAAAGGGAAAAATCATCATTATATACAAGATCATTTTTACATTTGTGTAATATGAGGGTCAGTAGGTGGTATACAGATACTTCTGAATTTTTATAAAAAGCATTAGGTTATAGTTCTAATATTGGAAAGATATTTCATGTGGTGTCTCAAAATAATTCCTTGATATATTTTGGTCTGTCATTATTTTTGAAGGATATGCCTTGTTCTCTGTGAAATGAGACATTTGGTTTCTCCATGCCTGCTTTACAGGAACCTACAGAACCACAGAATCAGTGAGGTTGGAAAAGACCTCTAATATCACTGAGTCCAACCACTGCAAGTCCAGCACTAAACCATGTCCCCAAATGCCACATCTACACATCTTTTAAATCCCTCCAGGGATGGTGATTCATCCACTTCCCTGGGCAGCCTGTTCCAGCGCTTGGCAACCCTCTCAGTGAAGAAATTTTTCCTACCATCCAATCTACGCCTCCCCTGGAACTTGAGAACATTTACTGTTGTCCTATCACTTGTTACTTGAGAGAAGAGACCAGCATATCCATCTGACTACAACCTCCTTTCAAGGATTATTTAGCTTGGAGAAGAGGAGGCTCAAGTGGGACCTTCTCACTCTCTACAACTACCTGAAAGGAGGTTTTAGCCAGGGGGGTGTCAGCCTCTTCTCCCAGGCAGCTAGTGACAGGACAAGAAGACATAGCCACAAGTTGTGCCAGAGGAGGTTCAGGCTGGACATCAGACAGAATTTCTTCACTGAAAGGGTAGTTAAGCATTGGAATGGGCTGCCAAGGGAAGTATTGGGATCACCATCCCTGAAGTGTTCAGGAAATTGCTGGATGTGGTACTTAGTGCTATGGTTTAGTTGACAATGGGTGTGTTTGGTCAAAGGTTGAACTCGATGATATTGGAATTCTTTTCTAACCTTAATGATTCTATGATTCTATGATTTTCTAGGATTGCCTTTAGTGGCCCTTCCTAGTCCCAAAAAAGACTAGTCCCAAAAAGGTGGCCCTTCCTAGTCCCAAAAAGGTAGTTTTTTTCTCAGACTCACTTTTTTTCCCCCCCTACCTCTTTGATCCCTGAGCTTTCAGAATAATCCCTAGATCAGTTTTTTACTCCTTGATTAGATCTGTCACAGTGATCAGGGTCCGTAAACTCCCTGATACATCCAGAATCCTAATTAGAATTTCATGTTGAAGAATCATGGCAAAGCCCTATAATTACAGAATCAAGACAGTTCAGAGTTTTCTGTCATGTAGTAACTAGCTCTTTCATGTCAAGGTACATTATTACACTGTATGCCTCGTTAAGCCATCTGTTAATTGTTTGTTTGCTTGTTTAAGCTGCATGCTTTGAGGAATGCTGTGCAATGTAGTATAGAAGGTGCTGGTGATGGTGTTCCTGTGGCACAACAGAGCATATCTGAATACAAAATGGAGGTCAGGTAGGTATGAATCCGTTAAATCATTTCTTTTTAAAACTGTATTCCTTTTTTCCTTTACATGTTGATACAGAATATGACTCATGTTAGACTTTTAAATTCTGCTGTAAATACCTCTAGAATAATTTTGAGGATTTAAGAGTTCTCACTGATAAGTTGCATTAAAAAATATGAAGAAAATACAGTTTAGGCTGAAATTTTGGTTCAAAAGTGGTCTAATTTCATTACCTTTTATTAATTACTTAGTAACTATTTAGTGGTGTGTTTTGTACAATTAAAATTTAAATAAAATAAAGTTTTGTTAAACCTCAGCTGGATAACATGATTTTTTGAACAGACAAAGCCCCTCGTTTTTTCTATCCTCTTCCTCATTACACAAGTATTCTTGACTTGCTTCCCATTCTTAGATATTTTGCCCTGTTTTTGCTAGTGGGCTAGTACAAATAAAATGCTAGAATTTTGTTTTACAAGATTACAGTTATTGTTCTTGGACAATAGCTGGCTAGTAAAAATATATTACAGTTTTTGGCTTGGTAGTGATAGTTTCTATTATTTCTGGCAGATGGATAGTGATGAACTGTAAGTGTAAGCAGTATGATAAAAAAGAAGTTATTTTGGAGATCCATGTTGAACAGCCTTTTAACTAGTAGATAATAAAAATCTGAAAGTTTTCACCTATCTTAAAGTAGTCAATAATGTATTAATTTAAAGAAACAGAAGTTTAGACTGATATAGTGAGTCACATGATAACAAAGCATTTAAAAAATTAATAACAATTCTACTTGCAGCCTTGAAATCTACATCTGCTTACACTTACACATCCACACACTCCTCTTAGATTGGGAATTGCTGCTTCAGGTTTTCATTCTTCAAGTACACAGTCTTGTACCTGTACAGGGCATGAAGTAGTCTATAATGTAGTATTTTATACTGAGGGACAAAGACTTCCTTCCGTTGAAAATAGAGTAACTTTTATTAGTATCTTCTTAACACATCTGCTGGAGGACTGGGAGCAGGAGGTGTGCAGTTACCATACAGTACCTCGGAGACAGGAGCTCTCACCAAGGAAGGTGGGGGAATGGTAATGAGGACATTCACTGTGGGAACAAGGTTCTTGGTTTTTGGCACCAACCTTGAGGCTTGTTTGATGTTAATTTCTAATTAGATAAAATATTTTTTCTGGGTATCTTAAGTGTTTTTCTAGGTCTTGAGTGCTTTAGTTTAGTGTCATGCTATTACGAATCTGGAGAAACTCTGCTCAAATCAGTGAGATCACTTGTGCCTAATTAACATTAGATGAGCTTGGCTGGTATTGTTCTAGGGCTCTTCATATCATAAAGAAAAACTGTAGCTTTTCTTTCTGGCTACAGCTCTATTGTTGGAAACCGTTACACATATGAAGCTCAGTCGGGCTCAGGAATTTTTGCTGTCAGGGTGTTTAATACTAGCTTGGACCACATATTTTGGTAAAAACATCAGATCTGCCTTGTCTCTCTTTTAACCTTGCATTCTCCTGATGGTCAGTGTAATACATTCATGAGAAATTGTAGAGATGAAGAGACCATGGTAGCGTGGAAAATAATCTAATTGTTTCCTCCACCCTCCAATAACATAGCAGATGTATGCACTTTGCTGTCTGAAGATCAAAGCTGTAGGTTTCCATTGGTTTGAGGAAGAAATGTTGTCTGAATACAGAAAAGTTCTGCAAATTTCAGTCCTACTGTCCTCGTTTTCTGAAGGAGGGAGACAATGTATGCTGCCAATTCTGTGATTCAGGTTCCTGTGGGTGATGTGTTTTAGCAGAGGTGATTCTCTACTGAAAGGTCCTGCTTCCAGATCCAATACATTAGATAAGTGTAATTACTGACCTGTATTTTCCTCATGTCTTTAAGTTTCATCTTTTAGCTTCATCTGGTAGACAAAAAAGAAAAGGTTGTTAAGCTGCATGGATAGTAATATTCAAACTGCTAGCTAATGAAGTGGGGAGAAGTTACTCATATTGCTTTCTGAAAAGTCTGTATTTCTTTGTTTCTTATTTTGGCTAAATTTGCTTATCCTTTTAAATGAGGTGTGGTGTATTTCTTCTCTCATCTCTTAATTCAGCTTCAGTCTTCCACATTCTCTGAATAATACAAGTAGTAATGTGTGATAATAATACAAGTAGTAATCTTTCTTTTTTTTTAAATGACATGATTTTTACTAGACATGTTTATCTACAAAGATAGTACTGGAAACAGCCTGTGCTTGTGCTGCATGCACATTTGCATGGGAGGTGTGTGTTGGTCATTAAAAATGCTAATGAATAGCTCTTTTACAAACAGATTAGAGGATGGAAATGTGAAATACCAGTATTGAGACAAAAAAGGCCATGTTAATTTTGTTTCTGTTAAGAACTTTGTAGGGCTTTCAGAGAACTTATATTACTACATTACTTCATCTCTGCAAGTCCTTTTTACTGGAGCTAGAAGCACATGAAGTTTAAAACATCTTTTGTAATGTATGCATGTGATAAGCACTACTCCCTAGCAGCAGTGTAGGTTTCCTGGGCTGTTGTTTACATGAATTGACTTGAAAATATTTTTAATTACGTGCAGCTGTAATAAGCATTTCCGAAAACTTTGAGATCTCTAGAGAATGAACTTAATTGAAATCAGATTGTTCAAAATGCAAGAGACTGGAGTACAGAAGGAAATCAAATCCTGCCATCTTCAAGTCTGAGTTTTATGTTCCTTGGATTTTAAACTGCAGCCATCAATCAAATTGAAACCCACATCCCTTGGCTTCTGGTATCCAAAGTTTTTTATCTGTTCCACTGAGTTAGACAATTCTGATTGATTTGGTGCTGTGTATGTATATTTCTAGAGAAACCAGAAGACTTCGTGATGCTGAACAAGAAAAAGACAGAATGTTGCTTAAGACCATTATCAAAGTTTGGAAACAAATGAAATCCCTCCGTGACTTTCAGAAGTTCACTAACACACCCATGAAACTTTATTTGAGGAAGTATGTTTTGATAACTTTTTGTGCTTCATTTGCTAGCAGTGGAGTTGCAATAAGATTAATTAATTTGGGAACTTACAATTCTGATATGAAGGGTGAAGTAAGACTTTGAGTAGTGTCTGGCACTGTTTGATCCTACCACTGTTTTTTTTGAGTTTGGGGAAGAGGGAAGGTTAAAATAACAAGTAATTACTGTAACAGAAAGGAAATGAGTAAAGAAAGAGTAATTATATTAGTTCTGTATAATAACTATCTGCTATCAACTCCCAGACTATCTATGCTAGTATTTTTAAAGAGAACACACCTTTGATATAATGAAATCAATTCATGGAGAAGTAGATTTCTATTATCTATTACAGGCTTAATTGTAGCCCTTATGTTATTTTATGCAACATGTTAATAGTTGTTGTTTTGAAGGGAAGAGGTTGATCAGCAATCAGATGAGAAAGCATATGAAGCAGAAATTCAGGCTGAGATAAAGGAATTACTAGAAGAATATACAGAAGAATATGAAAAGAAAATGGAGGAGTATAAAACTGAGCTACAAGACTGGAAGTCCTGGAAGAAGACGCAGGTTTGTTTAAATCATTCATTTTCACAAAGAATAAAATTATTACTAAATGTGTTAGATACAGGAAAAAAAAGGTTTCAAGATAGTTATGCATTATTTTATAATGTGTATCTACTTAAATTTGTTAGTCAGTTAATTGTTAATTGAAAAATTAGAATGTGCTTTTACCTCTGAAAAGCTTATTGCTAATAGCCAGTACTGTAGTTAAGGTCTCAGTTGTGCTTCAGAGGGATATTGAGGAATACAGGAGCTATGGCAATAGCCTTTGAAATAGGCAGTGGAAAGTGCCAGCAAAATCAGATGTGCTTTTATAGTTAGGTGGGAATGTACTGGATACCTCAGGGTAATGGTGATTATACATGTATATAATTACTGCTCGGTTTGAACACTCTGGTTTTTTGGATACAAAAGGAAAATAAAGTTTAAGGGAATAATTTAATTACAGTTTTCAAGAATCCAGAGCATTTGCTGATACTTTTATGGAGAGTTTTTTCATGTATAAGCAGCATCTATGGAAGCCACTTAAAATGATCTGCAGATATTGGAAGTTCCTGTTACCAGAACACAAGTGGGCACATGACTCATTAGTATCATGTCAACTCACTTGTAGGATAAGATGAATAAATGTCAACCTGGAAATGAAGGCAGGTGATCTTGGGCATTGATCCTAATGGGAACTCTTCATCCATGAGTTATGCCTTCACAAAAACTATGGTGGGTCATTCCAGCCACAGTTGCTCTTGGCATCCTTTATTGTACTAGGCACAAACTGTCTTGAGGTTGAGATGATTGTAGTTCTTCCCTTTTAGAATGAAATGTGATACACAGACCTTCGTTTCATGCCCAGAAGTGCTTTATTTTATTTTACTCAAAGTACTTTTTTGGTTAATCAATGCTTTTGGTGTCTTACCAGCAAAGATCACATGAATCTAAGGAAGACACTAGAGGTAGATGAGACTAGATAACTACTGGTTGAATAACCTTCCTTCAATCCTAACAGAATGTACATGGTAACTCAGGCAAAATGAGAACTCAGCAGCTCACTAGAATGTTTAAGAAATGTGTTTATTTGTAAGTTGGTAGGGAAGGTTAAGTAAATGTTTTGTTTGAAGCATATGAATGGAGTGTGTTCTGAATCTGAAGTAGTCCTTTTAGAATGAGAGAAATCTTTTGTTTGTGTAATATTAAAATTATACAGTCATTTTACTGTACATACATACATATTTATCACTTGCAAATCAAGAGAACAAGAGAAAAAATTCCACAGATTGAAACAAGTTCAGTAAGAACATTATTATTTTTATACGCAGAAGTCCAAGAAGAAAAAAAAGAAAAAAGACATTAATGAAGGTGAAGAATCAGAAGATTATGATTTTGATGAGGAACGTATAAAACCCATCCCACCTAAAATGGCCAGTAGACTGGAAATAGAGCAGCAGGTTAGAGAAAAAGCTGACAGCTGCAGAAGGAAACCTGGAGAGCCTGTTCTAATTCCTGAGCTGGTCCTCTCAGGAAACGTAACTCCAACTGAGGAGTGCCCTCGGTAAGATAAATGTTGGCCTGCAAACTACCTTATTTATGATTTTCTGCTGCTATTTACTAATTGGCTGTTTATACAACTTCAGAAGCATGAGCTCACCATTCTGTTTAGCCTAGTGATGAAACTTCTGCTTCTGATGCTGATATAACTTAATTTGTTTTCAAGTCATATGTAACCTCATATACAGTGGACTTAGAGAATGCATGTCTGCACATTCCATTTGAACCTTCTGATGTTCCTTGAGCATCTGCATAGAACAGTGGTGTAGATATCAAGAAGTTGTTTTCAGTGTAGAGTCGAGGTCACTTCAGTCAGAACTGCTCTCACTAGCTAGTCCTTTACTCCAGGTCTGTGCTGTAGTCAACAAAGGGAAAGTAAAGAAATTGTGTAGTAAACCAGAGATTTCACTGTGGATAAAATAAATAAATAAATGTACTTGTTTTATGTTAGTTTCCACATTGACAGGCACAATTTCACATACATCTACTGGATTTCAGTAACTTGAAAACTGCTTTGTTTTGTACTTACTTGGCAAATAGCTTCATCAGGGAATACTGCTTGGCTGTTCTACTCCCAGTGACTAAAAACTTCAATATCTTAACTCAATTTGATATAATTTGTTGTACTTTGGAGGAAAGGAGTAGAAGAGAATTTTTTTTCCTAAATAACTTTTTTTATATGAAGGTAGCTTTAGTAGACCCAAAATTTTACTTGTTCATTTTTAAATCATTTTGTATTCATGAGAAGATAAAACAACTATTAAATAATATTTTAAAGTCATTCCTGTGTAGTAACCTTTTTGGAAGAATACCATCCTTATTTAGGTGGGTTCTGTTTCCTTGTAAGGAATCCGTTTTTTATTAAAAATAACCAAATAATAAAAATGTTATTAAAAATTATATAACAGCTTGTTTGACATATTTACAGAGCAGAAGTTTTGCGACGGGAAGATGTGAAGAAACGCTCAGCATTTATAAAAGTCCTTTTCAACTCCAAAGAAGTGTCAAGGACTGTTACCCGACCAATAAGTTCTGATTTTAGAGTTCATTTTGGACAGATTTTCAATTTACAAATAATCAATTGGCCAGAGAGTTTGAAACTACAGGTAGATGATTTATCATAGTAACTTTTAAAAAGATGATATGAAATGTAATTACTCCTCTAATGCTTGTGTTTTGCTGTATGGTAGTGTCATAAAGAGTAAAAAACCTGTGAAAGACCTTTTGTAAATCATCAATCTTATGCTCCTTCTTTACTTCTCCAGTCACAAACTTTTAATGCTGCTGCTACATTTTTGATGCTTCTGCTTTCTGTATGTATAGAACATGACTATGGGTTGCTTGGGAGAAATTAAATAATTGGGATGTGATTAAATATGTTAGTGGGTCAGCCTCTTAGTTTTAGAAAATTTGTGTTGCAGATAAAATTGGTATAGTGGTCTTCTTAAAACATCATTGTCCACACAGTAAAACCATCATAATGTTTACTGGAGGGGGATAAGAAAAAAAAAAAGTCATTGCTGGTAATGTCCATAACTGCACTTGACTTGATCAGCAGTGCAGTTAAGTCAAACCACAACCACCCTCATACCAACTATGAATTAATAAATTATTCACCTGAGTACTTTCAGAATTAATACAAGGTATTTTTAGGGGGAACCAGAATCAGGATCCTACTTCTTCTGTTAGATGACTCCTCCAGTTAGGTAACCACTGGTAGTTCAGGGTAGAGCATATACCCCTTGTCTGCTCCATTTATTTAATTTCAGTTTTATATCGATTAAAAAGGAAAAGGAATACCATCTTCTTGGATTAAAAACATCTGAATGCAGAAATCACATCACTCTGTGCCTGCAGCTGACCAGGAAAGAGGGAAGCAGCCTGCAGTGCTGCCAGAATGGGGACTGTGTGCCATACCCTGCCTTTTGTGGAAAGGGAGAATTGCTGAGGCAGAATCCTTTCAGAATCTTCCTCTAATGCCAGCAACTGTCACAAGCAGTTGCATATGGTACAATGATACTCTTTAAAGCCTAGAGTTTGCCATACTCTAGGTGCCTGCCATTCTCAGGTGCATTAGAAAGGTGGACAGGATATACTTTTAAGAAGAGTTCAAATCAAGTTAGGTGCTGGTAGCTGAAGTGTCTGCTAATTGGATATTTTAGGAGGTAAATTAATACAGTTACCTTAAATTATTTATTTCATGCTTAAGTCATAGTAAAACTTTTTGTCCAAATACCCTACAATATGTTTTCATTGTATACTCACGTACATTTTTCACTATGTCTGTCACTGCGTTTTTTCTAGATTTATGAGACAATGGGTATGAGCAGTACCACTTTGTTGGCTGAGGTGTTCATACCTGTTCCTGAGACTGCAGTTCTGACAGGCAGTGCTCCTCTGGAAGAAATAGAGTTCAGCAGCAATCAGCGTGTGATGTTGGACCATGAAGGAGTTGGGAGTGGTAGGGAGTCTTGTCTTCCTCACTTCAGTGTTTTTCATTTGCTGAAACTGTGTAGCAGTAAGAGGTTGGAGAATGTTTCAGAGTAAATTCTTTTAAAAGCTGTTACAGCTTCTGTAACTGGATCTTATATAGTAGTCACGATCCTTATTACTGAAATTTGCTGTGGCATTTTTATCTCTCTCTAATTTTAAGCTCTGTACAGTAAAAATGTGTGTGTTTATTATTTGGCTTGTAGTATTAATGAAGCTTTACTAGCTGTAGAAGATGTTTGGATCTTTTTGAGCGTTTAAGTAATCAGGACTCTGATGCTGCAGAGCAAGCACATGCTAATTATTGTAGCTCCAGTGATTTTGATGTTTTAAATCAGCAAAGAACTGTCTGTAGAAGTGTATATGCAGAGTAGTGTTTTGTCTTCCTATTTGCTTGGCTGACAACCTGCACACACCTTATCCCTGGGACTTTAGAAAGATAAACCAAGGGAAAGATAGGAAAAAGGGAAACAAGAAGACTACATAGTAGCATATGGAACTTTCAAATTTATATAAAAGTTTGAACAGCATTGTGAGGTGAATGAGTTGCTTAAATTTGCTATATGTGAAATACAGATAAAACTAGAGCAGAATAGATAAAAAGCTGAGAAAGAAAGAAATGTGGTAAAAAAATTGGTACAGCAAATGTATGTGTAAATGTCATTGGCTGTGATGACCATCTCTACAACTGTGAATCACAAAGCTTTAGGACTGACTTTTCAGTCATACATATTACTTTTGACTCTGCATTTCTGTTTTGTTAATAACAGTATGCTGAATCTGAAAACTACCAGAAATATTAAGTGGTGTGCATCTGTGAGGGGGAAAAAAAAAAAGAGATTTTGGCGTAGCTTTCAAGGCTTAGCCTTTCCTTCAATGCAAATGGAATGTCTTTCTGTAGGTGTAATGGAATCTTTCACTTATTTCTCTTTATTAGAGCAGAGTTCTTCCCCACAGCATGCAGCAGAATTGCTTCACATTAACCCATTTGTATAAAGGCACAGGTTATTTGACTGCTCATTTCCAGGAAATATTTTTAAAAATGTTTAGACACTGTGTTTGAATGCATAAATATAGTACTTTGGATTTTTCTCCCTTGATAGGTGTGTCCTTTTCCTTTGAAGCTGATGGCAGCAACAGAATGACTCTAATGACCTCCGGGAAAGTATCCAATAGTGTCTCTTGGGCAGTTGGAGAAAAAGGAATCCCCTTAATTCCTCCGATATCTCAGCAAAACACAGGCATTCCAAGGTAATATGATATGAATTTTTTAGTGATTCATGGGAAACTGATTATACTAGTGTTAAAAAAAAATAGACTTTCATAATCAAGAACTTACATAATCTTTTTCCATAAGTTTGGAATTTTTACTTTGCCCTGTAACCCCCTGCAGATATCTTAGGGCACATGTTTTTGGTTAATGGATTTTAGGTAGAAATTTTACCTTTTAGTGTATTTTTTCTATATAGCATTAAAGTTAAACTCAAGCTGATTAATTAAATTTTATGATTTTCTAATAGGAAGTGAATATATTGTCAAGGAACCTTCCTGTAATCATTTTGCTAAGAACAGAGACTCCAGCTCTTTCTTATCTGAAGTGCATTTGGAGACGCCGTTTGGACACGTGCTTTAACTGCCTTTTCTGTCATTAATAATAAAAATTATGCTACAAAAGCAGTAGAAGTTAGTATGGGGGGTTGACTCTGTTGGTGAATTTATCAGTGGAAAATTGTCATCTGTCAGATCACTCCAAGATAATACTATTCCATGATTTTTCTCCATGAGAAGCGTGTGGAACTGCAGAAATGAGTATATTATTCCATTCAAAACAATATAATTTTCCCTGTGGCTGCAAGTTGGATATTGTCCATTTTGTTGCTTTTATATAATTCCATAAAGTCAAGGAGATGATACGTAAAGTCTGCTTTTGTAGTGTTCTCAGGTACCTTCACTGCCCTATACTTATTAATACTGAGCAAGTATTTCTGCCAGTTGATTAGTTTGTGTCGGATTTTTATTTATTTAGAGACTAGGCACTGGCCTGCAAATCATTCTGTTACTGTATTTGACCAAAGCTGCAGCCACTCAAGTATTTTGCTGGTCAGCTTGTCGGTAACCTGCTGAGACTAGAATAGTGAGACTAGAATAGTGTGAGACTAGAATAGTGTGAGATTTAAACAAAAAGATAGATTCTCAAAGGCTAACTTTAAACTCTGGAGACTAATCACTGTACTAAATGGAAAACTGAAGAATTACAAAAGGAAGTTAGCTGTAAAACACTCTTCTCTGAATCACCTTCTGCAGATAAACAGTTCTCTGTGACTTTCCGTTGTCTGTTGGGAAAGTCAGAGACAAGATTTTCATGACTAATGTTACTTTTTGCTGCCCATGAGCTTTTCAACACAACTGTGATTCTGTGCATGTGTTCAAGATCAGTGCCTAAAGATAGCCTTGATGTTACCACTTTACCTGCTGCTGCAGTAACTGCTGGATATTTGGCTGATTCTAAAAGAAAGACCCATAAGTTCTTGAAAATACTCAAGTCAATAGAGAACAAAGACTCAAATTAGCACCCCTAACAGGAAAAGGGGCAACGTTCACTCCTGTGGTATTTCCATGTCCTGGGGTGTTGGATTTATGTGGCAAGGTTTGGGTAGCAGTGGGGCTTCAGAGATGGCTTCTGTGAGAAGGTGCCTGAAGCCTGGTGAGCATGTCATGGTCTCCAGACTACTTACCATACTTCCTTGCCTCCTGTAAATCCCAAGAAACTGAGCAGGAGCATCCAAAGGATAGGGAGTGGAGCTGGGACTCGTAGTTGCAGGGAGGACCAAAAGCAGGGCTGCACCACAAGAGAGAAGGTTGCAAGGGTTTCCCAAGCACAGGCAGTGTCCTTGCCAGCCTGCTTGCAGTCTGGACATTACAGGCAGAGCAGAGTGCTAGCAGTAGCTAGCACATGATTCATCCCACATATGGCAAGGGGATGAATCAGGCCACAAGGTCTATCCAGAAACAGCAGGGAGGGGCAGAGACAAGGGCTATAATGTGGGTCTGGGAACACCTTCTGGGAGACAGGTCAAAGACAGGAGCTAAGATACAGTGCAAGCAAGGACTGTACATCCCACTTCTTTGTCAAAGCTTTTATGGTAACTTTTGTACTATGAGGCAGTTTACCTTCTTACTTGCTAGTAAGCAGCAACATGGAATAGCATAGGTATATCATAAATGTATCAGTAAGCGCCTTATTACATTGTATAAAAGTTCTCTTCCTCTGGTTCCCTCATATTTCCTCTTTACTTGGCTTTGCAATTGATCCTTCCCTCAGTTGCATAGCTACAGCTAAGAATTGTGTACTGGAATTTACTGTTCAGGTTGTGGGGAGTTTTTTGATTTTTTCTAAGAGTGTTTTAAATACTCCTTTTATATTGCTAAATCATATGTAAGATGTAAGTTCTGCCAATTCTGTCTTTCTAGTGCTTTAAAAAATATTGATGCTATTGCATCCATTGGCACCTCGGGCTTAACTGATATGAAGAAACTAGCTAAGTGGGCAGCGGAAGCAAAACTTGATCCAAATGACCCAAACAATGCAGCTCTGATGCAGCTGATCATGGTAAGTGGTATTTACAGAGCTGTAGGGCTAATGGAGCTGTGAAACTCCTAGTCACCAGTACCTCCCCAGACAATCTGCATGCATGCCAGGGTGGTAGCAGCATTTGAATTTGTATGGGCATATTTTTGTGAGTGTTAAGAAGCAAAATGTCTACTAAAAATATGATTTGTGAGTCCATTTAGTAGTAGGTTGTTTATGTATTAATGAGTATGATTCAATAATCCATTCAGGAGTGGCAAAAAATAGGTATAAGGAAATGCACACACTGACTAATTTATAAATTAAAAACAAAATGCAGATTTTGAGTTTGTTGTTTCCTTAAAGCACAGGGGAATTCCCAGCCTACTTGTATGGTACTAAATAGGAAGTTGCTCATTAGTAACAATTGCACCAAGAGATCTAGTGTGTTGTAGAAGCTTCAACTTTTCTAAACAACACATTACGGAGAGCTATTTACGTGGCTGAAGTTGTGTAGATGGATTGTCTTTACAGTACAGCTCCCTAGATCATTCTGTTATGTCATAGTTTTCATACTCTAATCTTTTGTTTATGATACAGGGAAATAGAATTTTATTGTATTCTGTAGTATCTAATCTTATATACTTTGCTCAACAAAACCCTACTTTAAAACACTTGGTGTTTCAGTCTGTGTGATCTATCTCGATTGCTTTAGCTTAAAATGAGCATCCTTGCAATCTGCAGGTAAGACTTACTTACAAAAGTTATATGAAAAATTTTTAATTTCTTTACTAATTTAGGTTGCTACAAGCGGAGAGGCACAGGTTCCTGATTTCTTCAGGTTGGAACAGTTGCAGCAAGAATTTAATTTTGTTTCTGATGAGGAGTTCAATAGATCAAAGAGATTCCGACTCCTGCGGCTCAGAAGTGGGGAGGTGGCAGAGTTCCGAAACTTTAAGCAAGTGCCTTTACATGAAAGAGAAATCAGTGAGAAAATCTTCCAGGTAGTATGTTATCTGAAATATTTCTTTTCTAGTTTTAATGCTAATAATATTGCAGTAATAATAGTTCAATTAAGTCAAAGTCATGATCCTTTTAAAGAATATAGAGCTATGCTGACATGAAAAAAAAATGAGAATTTTATTCCTTCAATCTCTTCTAGTGGTATTTTAATCTAATTAAGATAGCTTCTTTCCGAGGCAGTAGTTCACTGTGTGAAAAGGAAAATAAAACAGAAAAACTGCGGTAGACACAAATGTTCTAAGATAGTTTTTGTTAAAGGTAAGAGACTTTTTTTTCAAAAGGATTTCAGATTTAGAAAGGTAATGCAGAGATTATTCAGGCTTAGGCTTATTAGCTTTTGAGCCCTTTTTGTGGAGACTGTTGGAAGCAATGACTAGCAAGAATGAAAACCTTTTTATGTTTTACCATAGTCTGTGTTACAGATATTTCTGTTTTAGTACATTACCCCAATTAGTTTACCCCATCCTTGCCTGTCTGTTAATTACCTTACTGAAATGCAATCTGTGCATTTTTTTATTTGGGTCATACTTCAATTATTTTTATCTCAACTCCATTATTAGTGTTAAGTCATGCATTCTTTTGTTCTTTAGCAGTTTGTGTAGCTAAGAAGCATTTGACTGTGCTCATTGCCTTAGCAGGAGCAGAATCATCTCAGATTCTGGCACTGCTGTTTCATCCCTACTTCTTCTTATATAAATTTATATGAAAAAATTATTTCTTCCTTTACTATTGGATTATATATATTTTTAAAAATATTTATTATTCAATCATGTCTTGGTCTTTATAATAAATATTTTTACTTTTTAAATTTTAGATTAGTTTTGTATGTTTTATTTAAAGATGTGCATCTTTAACGTACATCTTTGCTGTACGTTTCTGATCCAGTTGATTTTATGGACTAATTCTATTCTTTCATGTTATCATTGAAAGTTCAAAAACCACAGTTCAAGAATTCTTTTTGTGGGTTTTTTTCTTTCATTAAGTATTAATTGGATGAGGTCATGATTTCCCATTCTAGATTCATTTTATATGATGTGATCTTCAAAACTAAGTTTAAAGTGGTATTGTTCCTAGTTGGTTTACTAGCTATTTGGCAAAGAAGTATGAAAATTCATAGAATCATGGAAATACTATTTGGAAAATATTATCTGGAAGTCATCTGGTCCTGCTTTCCACTAAAGTTGGTGGAACTGTTGCCAGCACTAGATGAAGTCATCTGTGTATTTGTCTAGCTAAGTCTTGAAAATCTCTAAATGGGAGATTCCACAGCCTTTCTGGATAACCTGTTCCAGTGCTTCACTATCCTTCCAGTGATTGTTAAAAAAACAAAACAAAACAAAGCAAAACAAAAACACCCAACAAAATAAAAGCCACCAAACCAAAAACCAGAAAAAAACAAAAAAACAAAAACCACAAAAAAAAAGTCGTGTCCAACCTGAGCTTTGCAAGTTGTATTTAATGGCTGTTTGCCCTTGTTATACTGTCTGAAACTGGAGAGATGAGTTTGGCACCCTCTCCTTTGTAACTGCCCCTCAACTTGTGGGCATGTACTGCATTGCTCATTAATCTCTTCCTCACCAATCTGGTGAATTTGAACATCTTGTCCAGTGCAAGAAAGACACTGAAACACTGGAGCAAGTCCAGTACAGAGCTATCAGAATATATACAGGGCTGAAGCACATGACCTACAAGGAAAGGCAGAAAGGACTGCAGGCAAGGCTGAGGGAGTATCTTACCACTTCCTTCAAGAACTGAGCAAGATGGTGCAGAGAAAACAGAGTCAGATTCATCTTAGAGGTGAGGTAATAATAGACAAAAGTTACTACAAGAAAAATTCCAGTTAGATATAATGGAAACGTTTTTCACAAAGAATGTATCCAAGTTCTAGAACACATTGTCCAGCAAGTTTGTAGACTTGTCATCTCTAGGGATACTGAAAATTCACCTGGCAAAAGCCCTGAGCATCCTGACTGGAGTTGTTCTGGCTCTGAGTGAGAGTTTGGATGAGACCACCAGAAGTTTCTCCCAACCTACATTATTCTAAGATTCTGACCTCTTCTTGTAGGTCATGTTCTCTAGGCCTCTGACTGCTTTAGCAGTCCCTTAGTGCACCCCATCTAGTTTCTCCACATGCCTCTTGAATTGACAGCTGCAAACTGGATGCATTATTTCAGGCATGCCCCCACAAGTGTCAAGCTGGAGGAGCTGGTGATTTCCCTTTGTAGGCCATGCTGCTCCTTATGTATCCTGTGGTTTACTTTTTGCTAAAAGAACATGTTGTTGTTGTCATTAAACCGTAACGCCCACATTTTTTTTCAATATGTCTGTTATTCTTCTGGTTGCTTTGCATTTTGTGCTAGCATATGAAGTTGCTCCACCCTCAGTGCAGAACTTTGCCTTTTTTTTTTAATTAGTGCTTCAGTTTTCATAGTCTCCAATTATCAAGAGCCCTCTGAACTGTGGTTCAGTCAGTTGTTGTGTTAACCACTCTTCCTAATCAAGTATCGTTGGTTAAATTTCTGACAGTGTATGGTGTCTCCTTATCCAGGTCACTGGTGAAGAAACTAAATAATGCTGGTCCTATAATTGATCCCAAGGGCACTGTGCTACTTAAAGGGCAGTAACTAGACATTGAGCTGTTCATCCTTAATGTTAGAGCTCAGACCTGAAGATTAATTTTACTGAGTACTTTTACATGATTAACTAGCTATGGTTCTAAAGCCAACGGGATTTGCAGACTGCCATTAAGTTGCAGATCCTGGGAGACCCTCCTAATTTGTAAGCTCTGGTTTTTGCTTGGAAGCAGAGTGTCAGCTCTAGCCTTTTCTTAATTTATGAAACACTTTCCTAAACTTGTGAATAAAAGTTGCATCTGTCAGTACAGCTTTCACTGTAGTCCACCAGAATAGTAACCACAACCCTGAGAAATATCTCATCAACATACTTCTCCCCAGGAACCAAGTAAATCTTCTTCTTGTGGTGGTACCCAAGATTCATCTCAGCCCCTCAGCTAGGCTACAGAGTCTTTCATCAAACCTCAGGCAAAGCCAAATCTTCACACTCTGGCTTCTTCTTAAAGAGCTTTTACTTTATCACAATGTACAAAGAAGATTTTTGTTACGCTATTAAATCTCTTCAGTATTTTTTTTCTCAACAAACTCTACCAAAAGTAGAATTTCTTTGAGTTTTACACTCTATGAAAAGTAGTTACTAGTTACTTGGAAAAGTAGTTACTTGTATTAAAACACAGTTCAGATTTGAGGTTATCTTTCATGAATGCTGCATCATTTCTGTTTATAAGGGATTCTTCCTATTGCAGCTGCAGTAAGAGAAGCCACTTCCAGTTCAAATGGAATTTCAGTTTATAGCACCAGGTCAAAGTTCAGCTTTAAAAGAAGGGAGGGAAATCTTCAGGTAATCCTCCATGGTAACTTAAACCACATGAATCTTGTAACTTAGTGGAATTCTTGTCTCTATTCATGGAAGTTTAGCAGTGCTATTACTTTATACATTAGCATTAAAAATAGCTTTGTAAACATCTGATATCTGTTGTGGTTTACTGTGATCCCTACATTAATATTAATTAAATAGTTACCATTTTTCTTGTGTGTAATAAAGTTCTGAATATATATTGAATCACAAACTCTAGTAAATATCTTTAGGACTATGAGAAGAGACTGCAAGAGAGGGATGTGATTGACAGCAAAAATTATCTAGATGCACACAGAACAATTGTTGCCAACTATCTACAGAAGGTAAGATGCTAAAAATATGGATCCACCATATTTCTGTAAGGCCACATGTTGCTCCTGTACTTGGACACTTTTATTTCCATGAATACTAAAAACCTGATTCATCTCTAAACATGACCTACCTATCTTTAAAATTCCAAATTGGGTCTGAAACTGGTCTAATCGAACAAGTGGACGTCTATGAAATTTCGTGTTATTGAAAAAGATGTAATATAGAAAATGACCAGCCATTCTGGATTTTTCTAGCACTTCTGTAAATTCTTCTTCGTTTCAGTGTCCCAGAGATTTATACTGTTGTATCCCAGGAATTCGGTGATTTCCCTCTCTGCCCTATTTTCCTTGTTGTAAGCTGTGATGCTAAGAACTTAATTATCTCCATGAAAGTGGCCCTGACCACTGTTAAAAGTCATTTAATTCAATACACAGTGTCTTGTCCTGCAGCCTAAGGCAGAGAGCATATCTTCCATCACATTACCTTCACTGTGGTACCCTTATCTTTTTTAATTTATTTTTCTGGTCTCTTCATTATATTAGTTTGACAATCTCTTTAATCCTTAGGGGGGAAAAAAATAGGAAAACAGTGGTCATCTAACCAAGAAAAGTTTGCAATTTCAGACTATTTTGGCAAAATAGCAAGTGCGAAATGTGGCTACCAGTTTCTTACCAGGAGTGGAAATACCAAAAAGTGTAATCAAATCCTAGCCTGCCAGCAAAACATGAAATATGATGACAAGGTTGATTTAAAGTAGGCCAAAACAAATTGTCTGCTAGAAAGAGTGGTTCATGAAAGAACTAGACAATGAAGTGTTTAAATCTCCCAGGCAAGTGCCAAAGTCCAGATCCATTATGATAGTATAAAAAATTTATTTTTGACAAAGCTGTCATGTCTGTGTCAGCCCCATATGCTTTGCATGGTGTCAAACATATGGTTGTTGCAATGCACTGAATAGTAGTGTGATAGTACAGAGTAACATATATTATGGTCCCTTTATTTATCACTGTGTTAGATGAAATACAAGTAGCCTTTTTTAAAATAGCATTTGGGTATTTTACACTTTTATAAATTGTCAGATGTGCTTGAAAATTAGATTGCTCGCATCAGAACTGAAATTCATTTCACTCTGAAATGTGATCATTATATGTCTGTCACTTCGGATTTTGTAATAGCACAATATAAGGGCATTCCTAGCATTAGTGGTAGACAAAAATGACTAAGGCAATATTCTGTCAGTCTGCTTTCACATAGCTGTTGGGAGAATAGGGAAGACTTTGATGTCTCTGCTTCACTCTATGGCCTCAGCATAGAAATGAAAGGAGCTAAGGATTTTAAACATTTGCTCAAAATCATAGTATTTGTAATACAGGCTTCATCTGTTGTTCTGCAGTCCAAAGTATTCCTTTTATTCCCCTTAACTTGTACCATATAGATTTCTCTACAGCCTTTTCTGCAACTTCATTTAGATGTGGAAAAGAGATGTCTGGTAGTGTAATTTATCATTATGATTGTTTCTGATGATGAGCTGTAAGCAGAAATTTTTTTTTGGACTGTGACCCTCTTAAAAGTGGGGAAAAAAATAAAGAATCTGTATTTGGATGTTTTGTTTGTGTTTAGTAGACAGAATGCAAATATTTGCAGTGGTTTGGGATTAGAAATGTACTTTTGGCTCTTCTCTCTCTTCATTCACAGGTTCGAGAATCAGTAATAAACCGTTTCCTCATAGCAAAACACCATTTCCTTCTCTCTGACCTTGTCAATGAAGAGGACATTCTGAGCCTGGGGTAAGGGAGCTATCTGTCTGTTCCAAATAAAAAAAATTAATGTAAAACCATCTGATTTTTTTCTTTTTTATGCAAAGTGTGTTTATGTGACTAACTGACGTGATTTTGTGTTAAGTATAACATGTAAACTTCCAATCACTATGTACACCTCTGCCCCAAAGTGTGTAAAAACTTTTGTAAGAAAATGTCTGGTTTTGACAGAAGTGACAACATGTAAATAAGATATAGAAGGATATAATGCATCGAGTTGTGTGTGACCTGATAAGCTGAGCATAGCCCAGCCAGAGGGAATATTTTGAATTATCAGACAAGTGTCAGAGGTAGTAACACTACTACTGGTTCTGTAGGTGATGCTTACTTGGAGTCAGTGTCTATGCCCTACAGGTAACATGCAGTAGTTTTTTAGCAGTAATTTTCTTTATTTTACTTCTCATGTATTTCTCTTTGCTGATGCTGAATGTTGTTTATGTTCAGAAAAGATATTGGGTTTGGAAATTACTGCATTTTTTCTTTTAAGGTTATTGTTTCTTTTATTACTTAAGCACTTTCCTTGGATTTCTGTTCCAAATCCTATACTTATACTTTTTCACATTTATCAGTCATCACAGCATAGCTGACTCTTAATTGGTATTGCTCACTTAACATTTGTGTAAGTAAACAAGTTGTGAAAGTTATTTTTTTCTTTCATGTAGAAGTTGTGTCTGTTCACTATAAACACAACACTTATAATATTCAGTGGTTTTCATCCTGCTATATAAATCTAAACAGTCCCATCTGCTGGAGACACAGAGACTTACTCTCTTATAGAAGAGTTTATCCTTTATTTAGTTCATGTTTTTACATCACAGAATAGAAAAATCCAAACCAGACTATTATCAGCTGTTGGAGTTGTTTAAAATCAAATGCTTCATTGATATTTTCTAACCATTAATATTAATTCATATCAGATTCCATTTGCTGAGTTAAATGGCTAGTGAATTTAAAATACACCATGATTTGTTTAAAGCATTCACTTAGTGAGATAGTTCAGTAACTCATGGTTTTGTGTTTTTTAACGGTAATTACTCTGATTTTTTTTTTTATTATGTATAAAAAAAACCCTTAAAAAAACCCCACCTGGATGCATTGCTGTATAACCTGCAAGATAGGTGACCCTGTCCTGGCAGGGGGATTGGACTAGATCATCTCCAGAGATCCCTTCCAACCCTAACAATTCTGTGATTCTGTGAAATAATGCCATTGGCTATCAGTTTTTAAAGTGGATGTTGGATAGTCTGCAGTTGATATCATGATATGTAAAAATATACATCTTTATTTTATTTTCATTTTCTTTTTCTTTGGTTCTGCTTTGCCTTGGGTTATAAGTTCTGAGGGTCCAGGGTATGTTGTGGTATATTCATTCTGCTTCCTTTCTGTGGCCTATTGTTCATTGTATGTAGCTGTGTAATTAGATTTTTGCCTCTTCCATACAGTGGTTATTGTCATCTGCTATATCCCTTGTTTATAGCACTGTAGTTTAGATCTGTCTTGAAGCTGTGTAATTGTCTTGTTTGTATCTTATTCAGTTTTCGGGGGGGGGGGGGGGAAACTGAACCAAACTTTTTTGCACATTGAAGTTATAATTTCTGAAATATAAGACAGAACTGGATTGTGCAGTACTAAACAACTGCAACATTTTGACATTTCAGAGAGTTTTGTTTGGCACAAGCAAGAGCATATATTTCCTTTTTCTGTTAGTGCATAATTTTCATGTGTGTCATGGAGACATTAGAATGCTGGATTTTGTGCAAAACTGACTGAATATCTGTTTTATGATTATTAGCATTTTGGGACTCGGCCTTTTCAAACTCGCAGAGCCAAAACGTCCATTAAGGCCAAGAAGAAAAGAAAGGAAGAAGGTCACAGCACAAAATTTGTCAGATGGAGACATAAAACTGTTAGTGAACATCATTAGAGCTTATGATATTCCAGTGAGAAAAACAGTGATGAGGTATGTTTTAAATGCCTGTTTCCAGTACAGATTCATTTCTGGTTTCCACTGGTTTGAGGACAGCTGAAGAAACTGATTTTGTAATTCAGCCATATGTGTTTTGTTTTGATTCTCATGATAAAAACATACATTTGTCTTTTTATTAATAATGATAAATAACTGATATTTTGTAAGTTTGTAGAATAATATGATCTTTTTTCAGTTGTTGCTAAATTCAAGACGTTTTACCAGAAACTGTTAATCTGCTTGATGAAAAAGCTGCCTGAAAGATAAGTTGCAGCTTTGACAACATTATAACTCTGGTAATATCAGATGAATTATACCTTAAGCAAATCTCTTCATTGTAATCAGGGCAATTTTTAATTCATAATCTCTTAACAAGTATTAAAAAAAAATCCAGTTCTTCACAGTGGAATGCTGTATTTGCCTCCTGATTGTAGCATGTTGGTCTTCTCCTTGATGAACTGTTTGTTTAAGTTAATAGACTGAGCCTAGTGTGGTTCTGACTAATTTTAAAGGTGACCTTTACCTTAAGGCACATTAAGGCAATGCCTGCACTACTTTTACTATAATAGAGATTCTGTTGGATTTCTGTAAATAAGTTGATACTGAGAAAAACAATTCATATTAGAAACATGTGGACAGGAAAAAGATGAAAATTTCAATTCATTAGCAGTTTTACAAAAATAATTAAAACCCCTCCTAATCTTTTTGCATTATATGATCTCTTATTTTCAACTGTTTACCATATGAATAGTTATTCTTTTATAATCTCTTAATGTGGTGCTATTACAAAAAAAATGTTATGTGGAAACACTATAAAAGTAAACATTTTAATATTTATTTTCTTTTATTTCACTCATGAGTTGCCAAATCTGTAATATTCATATGGATTCAATTTTGCCATAAAGGCCTTGCCTAAAGACCATGAAGTCTACACTGTTTATGAATTCTGTGGGGATTCAACTACTTGAACTTAAAAACTTGTGGCTCAAGGAGGTTATATGGGGGAGGCAGAAAAAAAGTCTGGGCTTGGTAAGCCCTTCAGAAAAGAGTGCCTTCAGGCAGAAAGCCCTCTCTTGCTTGCTAGAACTATACACTGAATACCCCTTTCTGGCGTTCTTTTTGTATTATTTGATCAAATAAATATCTACCCAAGGTAAAAATATCAGGATAATTTCCAGAATTCTGTATGGCTAATACAGAATGTGAGAGATTCATATTTTGTAATGAATTCTCTGTCTTTCCTGCTTGCTGTTGTGTGTTTCCTCCTGTAGCAAACTTCAACAACCATCGAAATCTTCAAGGTCCTTTAATGAGATGTTTGCAGCCTCTCCATCAGCTCAGAGTCCAGCTAGTAGCCCAGACTGGGCATTCAACCAGGTATATTACAAAACTAACATTTTCTGCGAGGTTGTGAGCGTTCCTCTGTTCCACAGACAGTAACTTCCACCATCAGAAAGGTATCTTATTGGGGAGGTTGGCTTGCCCACTCCTTCCTTGATCTCCAAAAAGAGAGTAAAGCCACAAAAGGTTCAGAGAAAGGCGATGAGGATGTCAGATACACAGAATGGTAACTGTTCAGTGAAAAATGATGGGGCTTTCAGCCAGAACACCAATGATTACAAGTAGAGGAGGAGGAATATAGTAGAAAGGCACAAAATCATGAGTCATATAGAGACCAGATAGGGATTGATTATTTCCTGGCTCTGTAAGTACAAACATGAAGGATTGTCAAATTAAGCTGGTAGGAGTTAGGTTCAAAACAAACAGAAGGTTGTGATTCTTCATGCAGCAGTTGTTTGGTGCCCAGAGAAGTTGCTTGTGTGTATTGTGGACAAAAGAGGTTTGTTTGTGTTGAAGTGAGTATTGGACAAGTATTTGGAAGAATGATCCATGGGGAGCTGCTAAATAGAAAAATCATTACAGACTTATGGAAGTCTTTCATCTGAAAACGTTTGAAGCCTAGGAGAGTAATAGGAAAAAATATCATACATGCCTGCTCAGTTCTTACTCTTCTGTTTGCGTTGGCTACTGGCCATTTTCACAGCCTGCATTTTGAGTCCAGTACACTCTTAGTCTAAATCAGCACATCCATTCTCATGGCTGACACTGAAATTACATTTGCTTGCTATTTAGAACTAAATTCAGCATTCTTCTGAATGAAGATGGAAGACCTTCAAGGTTTTTTTCCTGTTTTTCTTATGGTTTTCTTTCTATTGCAGATAAGGTTCTGCCATATGCAGTTGAATGTTAATGAAGGCATTTTTAATCACATTAGGGGTTTGTTTTTTCTAGTAGAAGTTGCTTGTTTGTCATAGGAGCCAGTTTCAGGGACAACTGGGATTGTAGCAATAGGCTTCTTGGATTACAGATAAGAGGATACAAGTGCACTTTTTTCCTCTGGTGTCCGGATCACATGTTCTATTTCAGTTACCTTCCTTGAGTAGATAGCCTGTAGCTCTTCTACTCTCAGGAGAAAATGTGGTTTTGCCAGTGTATATAAATATGTCAGGTATTCTGAATACACATAAACTTTTGGAAATGTTGGCATATAAAATATTTTTAAAAGATCCATAAATGCTTAGAAGCCGGGGAGTTGCAATATTTAAGGTGTATTAAAGTTACATCTGGGCTGAACCAGCCTGATCTCCACAAAGTATATGTTTATTTTTCTAAATACATGAGATGTGTAACTGAATGTGTTTTGGTGAATTTCTACAGAGGTCTGTTTCCTTTGTTTTGGTCTCTGTAGGTTTTGGTCCGTCCTTTTGTAGAAGTTTCTTTTCAGCGAACAGTTTGCCGGACAACAACAGCAGAAGGTCCAAACCCCAACTGGAACGAGGAACTTGAGCTTCCATTTAGGTATTGCAAAATGAAACCAATTTCTGAATAACAATAATTTCATTTGAAAATTTATTCACATTTTCCTGTACTGTTCAAATAACTTTTTTGGCTTATTTAACCTTTTCAGAGCTCCTAATGGTGACTACAGCACCCACAGTTTGCAGTCAGTGAAAGATGAAGTCTTCATTAATGTTTTTGATGAAGTACTTCATGATGCTGTAGAGGTGAGTTCATAATTGAGGGAGAGCATACGTTACAGAATATTGGGAGCTTTTTGAAGTTGACAGAACAAGACTTTTCCATGTAATAACTTTCTGAGGCACTTCCTGTGCCTCTCTTTTCTCTATTTTGTCATTCATTATGATTTTATATCTAGTCAATATTGCAAGGTTGTTAGAGGGAGTAATCTTTACAGTGTTAACCTTTGTACAAATTAAGCTTGTACTATATGAACTGCTGCTGGAGTTGAACACGCGTATGTAATATATTTTATTCCTATTTAATGAAATTGGAGATACTAAAATTGAGAAGTAACATGAATTGTAATCTGAATTCTATTCTTAACCTTAATCAGAATTTTTTACTAAATTCCAGATGAATGATCCCAGCTCCTGTACTTATTATCAACTATCTTTTTATGCTCTGTCTCATCCTGTTTTACAAGGTATTTAGTGAAATGAAAAAAACAGAAAACAAGAAACAAAAACCCCAATAAAACCAACCAACCATCTTGAGGTTGTATGCATTATTTTTTTTAAATGAGAGAAAAATTGCAAGTACTAGGAACAAGAAATTTTTGTAAGCTCTCAGTGTTGACATAACTCCTTCCCTTGTTGAAACCAGTGAAAGCTTTCCTAGTTAATTCAGCATACACAAAAATAGCAGCACTCAACATTCTTGAAAATGTAACCCAAAAATAAATAATGCACAAATTTCACCAGAATTCTGTCCTCAAAAATGAAATTATATTTGATGAAGCAGAAGGGAAAAAAGTACACTCTTGAAACTTGTATGTCTCTCTAACCTCTAGAGAAATTTTTTTAAATAACTTCTAGGCTGATCATACAAGATTTGGAAATCTCTGGTAGGCAGCACACATGAAAACAATGCTTCCATTGCACAGGGTGTAGTTGGATTTTCAAACAGTTTTACCTTCGAAAAGCTTTTCTCAGTACTAATAAAATATTTCATTAGAGGACCAGAGCTTCTTTACTTTGTCTAAAGCTCCTGTGCACTCCTTTTCAGAGTTCTGAGTCCTCCATCAGAGGTTACATATGACTTGAACCCTGGAGTGGAAACACATTGTAACATGGACTGTGATGTTCCTGTATGTTTGCAGACCCGGCATGCTTTAAAGGCATGCAGAACAATAACTGCTGTACTTGTAATGGAATTGATACTTAGAGTAAATAATATTAATACAGAATTTTTATTAATGCCTTGATTAAATTGTTGATTAAAGGAAATGAACCTATCTCACAAAGTGTTATGTTGGGCAACTTTTTAATAGGATGATCGTGAAAGAGGTAGTGGAATCCACACTCGTATTGAGAGACACTGGCTGGGATGTGTTAAGATTCCATTTACTACCATATATTTTCAAGCGAGGGTAAGTGTTTTTACTGGGAGTAAAGCTCTTAAAGTACAGAACTGAACAATGGAAAGTGGCTGGGAATGGATTTCCGATTTAATGATGTTCTCTGTACTTGTTAGTTTATTTTTATGGAATTGTTTGAAAGTGAAAAAATTTTATGAAAATTGTTTGAAACTACTGGGGTTTTTGACAAATTTGGTGATCATTTGTCTGTAAGTTCATCGTTTTGAAGGGAGAAGAGATAAACAAAACATACTCTACAGTGACAATGCAGCCTGGCATCCTTCAGTAATTAGGTTAAAAGTGCAGACTTTTTAGATGGTTTTCTCAGTGGCTTTTGGGATCTCTGGTATTGCACAGCTTAGGTAGATGAATCAGGAATAGAAATATCACCTAGATAGGTGATAGGAAAGTTGACCAAACTTTTTTCTCACACTTTCTGTGAATCACCAGATTTTCACCTTTGCCTCTCCCAACCCCTCCTTTACTTCATTTTTAGACCTTTTTGAGAGAAGCTTTCTCATGAAATATCAACAATTAGTCATGGGAGTAATAGTAAAACATTAGTTGTTCACACAGGAAAGGCATTTTTTGTCCAGCTTCCCATCCTAGACTTAGTTTAAGGAAATGAATTCTTTCCATCGATAGTCTTGTATTGTAATCTTGCTGCAGGACTTTTTCTACAGGGCAGTTCCTTTTGTGTGCAGTTCAAGTCATCATATCACAAAAGTCAGAATCTTCATGAAGTAAGAAACTGAGACATCAGTTGCATTCCTAATGACACATTAATTTGCTCTTCTCTGGGTATATGAGGCACTTTTCAGAAGCTTGAGTGATTTAAGACATACTGTGAGCCTCCTGGATTCTTTGCTTGGAGGGTAAGTCTGTGGGAGTCTCATTGAAGTGCAAGGCTTGGAGATCAAAGTGGTTTTCTTGGGTTGTTTGCAAGGCATAACAGACTGTAATTGTCATGGGAGTCAAGAAAGCATGGTATTTTTTCATTGCTGACAGATTTTGGACAGTGTATGTCTGACCAGGGTTAGTCCACTTGCTTCTGCTAGATAATTTAATAATATGCTCTCTTCAACTTGGCAAGTTAATCAATTAATTTATCTGTTTGAGGGTTGTGGTGCCCTATAGAATGAAGCTTTCATTGACTTCAGGGAAGATTAAGTAGCAAGAAGGTCTTTTCATAAGTCTTTGGCCATCCTGTGCAGATGATGTCACATAATGTGACCACTGTTGCTATAAGTCAACAAACAAGAAAGAAGAAGATCCAATACTCATTTTTAGGGAATTGTTCCATGAATTAATCAAATTCGCCTGAGAAGTGTGTCTGCTCACAGTCCTGAGAGACTTAACAGGCAGACTTAGATATTTTAACAGAGTGCTAACCAATACATATTGAAGGACGTAGCCAATAATCCATCTTTGAGGATTTCCCATGCTGATGTCAACCTCTGTTCTTCATTCTTCTCATTGGTGAAAGACCATTGGTTGTAGAACCAGAGTAGCTCCAAAATTCCTGTCAGATGTACTCCTGTCTCTCTGTGAGGAGGTGTTGCAGCTTTTGATTCCCTAAGCATAGTGTGAGTGCCTGTATAGATCTTCCCAGCAGTAGAGACTCTTTTCATTTGAACAGGATTTCTTACGGAATTTGAAAAAGCATAATAAGCCCAGTGGTTATATCAAGGTGCATCAGCAATTAAATTTCAGTAGCAAATGAAGCATTTCGTCATCCTGTTCTAATATACTGCAGCAGAAATTCTGAGTCATTTACTTAGAGTTTTCTCCTATCAAAACTTAATTTTGTTCTTAAATGTTTGATGAGCCATCTCAGGTGAGTCATCTGTTCATTTTCCACATCCGCTGAAGATATCCTTTCTGGTGGCAGTTACCTGAATTCTGTACAAATCAGGAGGTTAATTTTTTTGCTTTTCTCTTAAAGCTGTGTACTTCCACTGTTGAAACCTGCCCAAGCAAGTGTGGGGCCTGCCATCTCTTGTCTCACACAACCTTTCAGAAAGACCTTATTCTCTGTTTGTGGTGGCAGAGGAGGTACAAGGGGCTGGTGAGCCTATACGAGCACTTCCATGGGGAAGTTGGCTGAATGGGCCCAGTTCCAGTTGCACCCAAGAAGCATCAGCAGCTTCTGCATGGAAGGAGTCCGTCTGTGAGATGCTAGAGCACCATTCCCACATCACACATAGGCAAAGGCCTGTTGGTGTGATGCTGCCTGCAGAAGCGCAGTCCTGCAACCTGTATTTTGCCATTTTGTCTTTTTTTGGGGTAAACAGAGCCATATAGAGTTTGCTGTTAGAAAGAAAAATAGTTTAAGGCTGGTACTCTATATACTGTGTATGATTTCCATTTCATTAAACATTAGTGTTTGTAATATGCAGGAGAGGCTGAAATCCAGTTGTAATTAATACATTTAACAATGAGGTGTCTCATGTTTTCCCCACAGTTAATCAACATAAATGTCATATTCTCTTTTTATTGTTTTGTAATTCAGAGTAATAATCAAAAGAATAAAATATTTGAACACAAGTAGCAAATGTATGTGAGAAGGAACTTTTGCTTTCTTGCTTCTAATGAGAAGTATTTCTCTGTATTGTTGTAGATTGATGGTACGTTTAAGGTCAATATTCCGCCAGTCCTCCTTGGGTACAGCAAAGAAAAGAACCTGGGAATGGAGAGGGGTTATGACTCTGTGCGAAATCTGAGCGAGGGCTCATATATAACACTGTTTATTACCATTGAACCACAGCTCATTCCTGGAGAGTCTGTCAGAGAGAAGGTAACTAATCAGTAATTCATCATACTCTTGCCCTTTGTTTCCAGTGGTGCAGTTCTTGAGATGCATATAAATAGGAATGCTTAGTATACCAGAGGACATGAATGCCAGTACAGGAGTGCATTGATACAAATTCAGACTGGTTTATTTCAAAATTTTTAGCCCAGTTCAATTTAATTGGAGGCACCATTAGGTGAGATGTACATTTAATGCATGAGAGGTCACTTTGACCAGGTGTCTGGTCCCTCTGTTAATGGAAAGCAAATCTGCATTCATTATCTGTGAGCATATAGTTTTTCCATGTATTTTTGTAAACAATAAAGTATTCATGTGAGTGTTTGTGAACAGTGTACAAAAAAGGAGGTGGCAGATGCAAAGAGTATTTTCTTGCTTCTGTTCAAATATAGGATTTATTATTTATGGCTTCATGCATGCCTCCAGATCTTGAAGATAATAATTTCTAAACAGTAGCTGTTATTTTTTTCAGTTATTTGAATGAACCAGAAGTGCCTTACACTAACAACAATAATATGTAGTTAAAATGCATACACTGCTTGCTAGTTTATGTAACAGTAGGCAATAATTTTGAGATCCATACATCAAGGATGTGTGTTTTTCATGCACAAACAGCAGCAGTTCATTTATTTCCAATTCAGTGCTACACTGGTCATTTATTAGAAACACAAGAGTAACTGGAGAGAAATGTCTATCATAATTTCTTTTTCAGAAGAAATATAAAATTATATGATGCATTCTAAAACCCCTTTTTCCTGTTAAAATTATAGCCTTGGAAACTATCCAGTGCAAAATATCCAGAATATTAATAAAGTACATTCATAGATGCCTTTTAAAGTTAATTAGTTTGAATTATAAGATTTTTACTAGGACTCAACACCATAAATATAAACTTAACAGCCTTGAAGTACCTTTAATAGATAACAATTTATTGAAGAGTTTCACAGTCTTAAATCTTCACATGTAGTAATTAGTTGCTGGGAAAAAAAAAGTGCTGAATTTGTAAGGTAACATATCTCTGTTTCTAGAAAGATCTGCCTCTAATACTGTTTCAAAATAAAAATCATAGAAATTCAAATAAGGGATGAAATTATTGTAAAATATTATGCAGTATATGTTTTGAATCTTGATATCTTTAAATAAAGAGCAAATGTTCCAAATTTCTTGCATAGATGCAATTTGATACTCAGTTTTTGATGACAAAGACAAACTAATTAATTTGCCATTCTTTCTTTCTATTCCTGACCTGTAGTTAAATTTGAAATGCTTATGTACTGTTTTAGGATGCTAAGCATACTTTTAATTTTATGATACCGTTTTTGTTTCTTTACTTATTTTTCCTCTCTTTCCTGCTCTGCTTCCTGAACCTCTATATAGATGAATGAAATGCTTAAGAAGGTACAATATTAATAAATCTGTTGAGATACTCCTGTTGTTCCCTGTTAAAGATTTAGCTTGGGTTTGTGCCAAGTCTTTCAGCAGTTTTTTTGCACTTTGTGTTTCTTGACTCTGACATAGTAATTGTTTATTTGCCAGCAATATTTGCAGTGAATTGCTACATTTAAGTTTACAAATTGCCAGAGGCCGTACTTTTCTGCTGTTAATTACGGTTGAGAAGAATCACCACTGTGTGCTTTCTCTGCTGACTTGGAGGTCCAGCTGCAGGGCAGTGCCCAGCTGTTCCACCTCAGCTTAGCTTGAGAAGAAGGATAACAAATGACAAAAAGTGTTTTATTTTGAACAAAAATATTATGAAGGATGAGCTTTAATTCTCAGCACCACTAGAAGTATACAGGGAGTTCTAAGTAGATGAAAAATACTATTTTGACTGATCCTAATACCTTTAAAAGATGACATCTTAGGTAACACATGAGGAAATAATTGTCATTGTTATATAATTAATATGTGCTTTTGAGTCCTACATTTGCTTGTGAAAAATCTCATCTAAAAATGTTAAAATTTTAGACAAGTCTGAATTATAAGGATTCATCTAAAAATCACTTGAACCTTCCCTGCAAATATTTTGGCATTGCATAGGGTTGTCATAACCTCAGTTGTGGTTTTAATGGAGTGCTATTGTTTACCTTTGAATTAATATGTGTTGTTACATATTCATCCCCACAGTTTTACTTGGCCATAACTTCTGCTACGTTTTTCAGTGCTTTAATAAAGCCAGCTTATTATAGATATAGGTAGGTATTATAGGTACAGGTCATTATGGGCATTCGTTAAATGCAAAAAATGCAAATTGTCTGATTTTCTATTGCCTTGACCTTTCCTACATGTCTGTAAGCAAAACTCTATTCTACAAGGCAAGTTCAAAATGCTGTTAGGAAAGAATTTAACGCTCCTTTTATGCTCCTGTAGATGGTGAATTAAGGCTGAATATAGTAAAGACTAAAGTCCAAACTGTAAATAAAACTGGTTCTGTATAAATTCTACTGTCTTTTGAAGTTTGATACCCAAGAAGATGAGAAACTGCTCCAGGCAGCAGAAAAATATGAAGCTGAATGTACATCAAAGTTTCCAAGCCGCCAGTGCCTAACAACTGTAATTGACCTTGATGGGAAGACAGTTTTTATTACCAGATATATCAAACCTCTGAATCCACCACAGGAGCTTCTTGATGCCGTCCCGAACAGATCTCACACAGCAGCAGTAAGTACTTAAAAAAGATAGTAAAGTCTCTGGGATACAGGTTTCAAGATAAGTATGTGTTTGCCTGTGCACTTGCACATAAGCACATCCCAGCTCTGTGTGTCTTCTGTACAGCTACACCTTTTGTAGAGGAAAAACTGCAAAATAAAGTAGTAAGGACTAGGTGTTACACGCAGTAAGTCTAACTATAATAATGTTGTAAAATAACATTTGTCTTCTCGGTCAAAAAAGATTGGAAAAAAAAATGAGTATTATCTTTTAAAAGACAAAGCATTATGACAAACCTCAATGGGAGTAAATCATATCAGTCTTTGATACAAGTTCTAAAATGAGCTAGCTGCTACTGTAATGAGCTTACTGTGTTTTGTCATTGATATCTGTGGAAACAGCAATATTCTTCACATCTGGTATAATACTACAGTCGCGTTGTGAATTGAAGGGGTGACTTGCTCCCTTTTGTTTTCTTGCAGGAATCGGTGGCTCGATATGTTGCTTTGATTCCTTTTTTGCCAGATACTGTGTCATTTGCTGGAATTTGTGATTTATGGAGTACATCAGACGTAAGCAATGCATTAAACAGAAGTTCTTTATCCTCTTGAATGGGATGTAACATCCTAGCAGCCTGTTTTCAGGGGGAGGTTGTACTAGATGAGTTCCTGAGGTCCCTTCAGACCCAAATTATTCTGTGGTTCTGTTATTGCGAGGACTATTTTTCTTTGAGCCATTTATTTCAAAGAACAAGGACCAAAGCTTGAGAAAAGCTGTTCATTCTGATGCAAGCCCAAAATTTTATATTTGATATGTTGCAATTAGCTGAGAATACTCAGGGCTTTAAAACATCTCCTGTTTTTTCTGTTATAAACCATAATGGCTAGTCACGCACAAGTGAAAGGATGCTGACTGATGTAGACTTTACAACTAGTCTTAAAATAGATCATTGTCATTCCAAGGAACTGTATCAAAAACATTGCATGTAGTGTCAGCAATAATGGGATATTTAGCCCTCTCTGTCACATAAATCCTGTCACTTATAATAGCAGACGCTGTTGATCTTAGATTAAGTTTTTATCATCTCAGAACTTTTCTGAAAAATTGTCATTCTAAAAAAGACAAAGACCCTGGTTCTTGTGATAAAATCTCAGATCTCATGGATTTTCACAGCATTCACTCTTCATCCTGTGTGTTGAAGCAGTGACCAATGCAAAGATCAGTTGCAAAGATCTGCTTGCTTCAGAAGTGTTAAAAAAAATTATCAAATGTTGTAAGTTGATAACTGCCTACAAAGACTCTTTTTTTTAATACCTCAATTAGCAATTTCTTTATCTTCTGGCGGGCGATGAGGAAGAACACGCCGTGCTCTTGTGTAATTATTTTCTTGGTATGGGGAAAAAAGCCTGGCTTATCATTGGAAATGCCATTCCTGAGGTAAGAGGATTTTTTCATTCAGCCTGAGTATTAACTTTTATTCTGTGAAGTCTTTGATTCCCATCAATAGATAGTTGTTTCTTGCTGGGATGTTTGTCCAGGATATTATCTAAACATTGGTGCTGGGAACTGATTCTTTTCAGAGAAGAAAATAAAAAATTAAAAGTATATCTTAGAATAAATATTGTCTGGGTTTTTTTCCTGAAACTGTGTTTCCATGCTTAAACTGGTAGTAGCTGTTGTCCTCATAAACAGTATCAAGCATCTTTAACCCTTGATTTGACCTTAACTTGTGGCCTGTGTATGTCCAGTATTTCTCTGCCACATAACAAAGAGCACATTATTATGTAAGTGTTGAACTGTAATGAACCTGTAAATTCTTCCAAGCAGTTTGCCCCAAAAAGCAATCTTAACCATAATAGTAAAAATATAGTATTGCAAAGAATACAAAGCATATTGTCTTTGCAGCCAGTTTTCAAACATCTTTCTCATACTTTTTATTTCTTTCCTAGGGACCAACTGCATATGTATTAACTTTGGAACAAAGTCAGTACGTAATTTGGAATCCCAGTACTGGATGTTTTTATGGGCAGTATGATACTTTCTGCCCCTTACAAAATGTGTACTGTCTGATCAGCTCTGATAATGTAAGTGTACCCAGTCTTGTCACATTTCTATACACGTAAGTGTAAATAACTTTTTTTTACCTTATGCATGATTTGTTCATCATTGAAACTGTAGTTAAGCTATCACATTATTAGTGATTTTATTCAATCTTAAGTAGGTTTTTCAGCTACTTTAAAATTAAAAATATTTTTAATCACAATTTAGGTGGATCAAGACATCAGTTAATATAATTTTCATTATTGGGTTTTACTTACATGTTTCCCAACTTGGATATCTTAAGATTACCATGCTTTAGGTGGGGAGTAGTCATTTCTCAAAGATAATACTTTGCAGTTGAAATGTAACTGAAAAATGAGCAATGAAGGATATTACAAGGAGTCACTTGAGTTGCCCATGTAACAGTGGGCACAGCCTGGATGGTTCAATGTGCACAACAGAGAGCTGGCACCACAAGGCACAAAAACTGTATTGATTTTCTGCCTGGCATGAAGTCCTCCCATTTATTTGCAAATACACAAGTCATACTAGTGCACATTCACAATATATTATTCATTGTGTGGCTGGAAACCCTCTGAGATCGTGGGGGGAGAGAGGAGAGATCGCAAGAACTGTGCAGCTCGGGGCAGGTGGACAAAATGCCACAGACTGCGGTGGAGCTGAGACTGTGCTCGGAGGGACAGAAACCCTGGGCACTGTCCTGCCAGCAGCATTCTCTGACTTTGCTGGCAGCCAGACCTCACAGCTTCTGGGGAGACAAACGGGGACATGATAGTGAGGTAGAAAGATGTGTGAAAGTCTTAAAAACGAGGAAACAGATGGCGAGCTTAAAAAAAGAACCCCAGGCTTTATTTGAATGAAAATTGGAAGTTGAGTTTCAAAGTTTGCTCCTCAGTTTTTTTGGAATACCATGCATTATGAGTTTTATTTTTGATTTTAATCTTCTGGTATTTTATTCTAAATACAGATCATGACTTTGGATGAGAATTTAATATTCTAAAGTACATTTATTTTAAAAGTGTCAGTTTTTTCCCTGAAAGCATTTTGGGGAGTGGTCAAGTTGTTTGGGGTTTTTTTAAGCAGTACTAAACCTACAGTTAAGAAAAATGTAGCCATTTGTTAATTGCTGGAAGAAGCAACTAAAGACTGACAACCTGATCAGCTAACCTTGAACTGCAGAGTGCAACATCTTTCAGGGCAACCAATCTACATGTGACACTGAGCAGGTTCCACCAGCAGAGCCACAACACTTCATATCCAAGTGGGGCAGCACCAGCTGGGTTGTGTCCCAGAAGGCTCTACACAGAAACATTGGCTACAAGGGGTTACACATATTGATTAGTATTTACATATTAATTGCAGGTACATTTTGCAGCCTTAGCAGTAGCTATTTAGAGATTGTTTAAACAAGAATCCTGCCATGCTTGCGTGCTTTGGGCTAGGCCCACAGACCAAAAAGGATGTCTGTAAAGAAGGGGACATGGGTTCCACTTGATGACAAAATACACGTAGGAGCTGTGTGTGTCTGCAACACCTGCTTGTATTCTGCAAGATAAGCCTAAAATAGCAATGGTGCTGGGGTGCAGCAGCTGCCAGGCATCACAGCCACAGCAGCATTGCCTGGGCTGCTGGAAGAATTTAATCAGAATTCAGAAAAGACTTTTGCAGCAGGCAAAACAGCAGAAGAAATTGCTACAGGAGGTTAACATTATATGGTATTTTATTGCTATGTAAGTGGAATGTGTTCCATAGCTGTGATTTGCTGAAAGTTATAACAAATTTGCTTTCTCGTAGATTTGGTTCAATATTCAAGAATATGATTCCCCTGTAAGGATAAATTTTGATATCAGCAAACCAAAACACTGGAAGTCTTTCTTTTCAAGAAGTTTGCCATTCCCTGGTCTCAGCAGCATTCAGGTATTGATGGATCTACTGCTAACTCAATTTGAGGGTTTGAGACATCACAGACTTGGTATAAGGAAGCAGACACTAAGTTCTTTGGAACTTTATGTAATATCACTGGGTTTTAAAAAGATTTCCCAGTCATGCTTTCAAAAAAATGAAAGCAGGAATACTGCAAAAAGTTTGTTTTATACAGAATGAATGCTCTTGGCCTCTAACTGTCCATGTAAGATGTCAGGATAACAATGAAGTAAATGGGACAAATCTTTAACACAAACCTATCTAAAGTAGTAGCTTGGTATTATAAAGAAAATGTCAACTTTTTCTTATGGCTAAGAAGGCTTTTTTTTTAAGCTGTATGAACATCCTTATTAAAAAAACCAGAAATTTCTGTAGCTATCAAAAGTGTATGCTGTTGAAGTTTACTGGAGGAAAAAAAAGAAATGCAGCATTACACACAAATATCTCGTTAATTTTTTTTATCATGTCTCTACTAAGGAATAATTATTTCAATATAATTGTCAATTCCTGTGGGCATCATCAAGACAGAAAAACAAGTGAACAGTGAAGTTACACTGTTATACAGCTAGAATAAATTGCACGCTTTAATATTTTTTTATTTATTGCTAGCCTGAAGAATTAGTTTATCATCATTCGGATAAGGCTGCTGCAGTGGAACTACAGAGCAGGTAATTCTACCTCCAAAACAAATGCTGTCAGTGCTGATACTAAAGCATATTCACACCTAGGCCTAAAAAACCTGCTTTGAATGCTAGGAATTGAGAATGGCTTAAAAAAAATCAGAAGCTACCATTCCAGGTTATTTTTTAACTCTCCATCTTTAATAGGGATTGCCAGATAGAAAGACCTGATCAATCATTGCTCTACCATTTCCCAATGAGCAAAATGCTGTGGAGGGATGAGAGGAGTGTGAACTAAAAAGGGATTGTAAGCCCCTGGCTTTCCATGCAGGCACTGACCATGCAGGCACCACACAGCTGTGCTGGAGTTCCTTTTCTGCATTTCTAGTCAGCAGCAAGTTTAACTAAGGTCATTTATGGTCCCCAGAACCTGTACTGTCTGCCAAGGGAGATCAGCTCGGATGTCCAATAAATACTAGAATTGTAATTATCAGTCTATCTTATTGCAGGATTGAAAAAATATTAAAAGATAAGATTATGGAATGGAGACCAACGCGCCCAACTCGTTGGAACAGATATTGTACCTCTACCCTACGTAACTTTCTGCCGCTGCTGGAACAAAACCAAGGCAAAGACATAGAAGATGATCATCAGGCAGAGCTGCAAAAACAGCTGGGAGATTACAGGGTACAGCTGTGAACATAAATTGCTTGTGCATAGTACAAGAATTTAATTCCCTAGGATTTAAATCGCCACTCTATGGTATAGAAGAGCATCCTAGGCTATTTATTTCTTCTACTATCAAAATTCGCAGGAGCTTTTATGCCTATGTAATATTTACAGAATGGAGTGATGATCTGTTTTATTTCTCTGTAATGTTTAAGATAAAAATATTTTGCTGAACATAAAACCAAGAATGTAAAGGTAAATTGGCTGCACTGTTCTGGTTTTATTGCTGCACCACTGCTGTCAGTACATTAACATGAGTACAGTCTCCCACCACCAGCTGCTCAGGGTCTGGTTGGGTCAGTAAGGACCTGGCTCTGGTGCTGAGTTGTGCTGCATATTGTCCAGGAGCCCCCACAAAAAACATGCTTTTCTTCAGTTTTCTACTCTTTACTTCACTCTCTGAAGACAGAAGAAAACATTCTGAAGTGTTCACTGCAGCCACTGGTGTAGCTTTGTGTTCTTCCTCCAGGCTGTTGGAATGGCCTTCTGCTTTCTATGTGGAACACCCGTGGTGACAGCACTGCACACAGCGAGGGCCAGTTCCAAAATGAGTTGAGGTTTCAGTTCCTGTTGCTCAGGAGACACTGGCCATCTCAAATCCTCAGCCAGGAGAACACAGTGATTTAAAACCAGCCAAGAGGCAAAAAGCAGTGAAGTTCTGCTGTATGTGTTCATTAATATAACTTTATTCTAGTGTTTTCTAAACATCTTCACTTCAAACTTAAACCAGATAAAAGAGGAAAAATGTCAGAAGCTTGCCTGGAATATGTGAAAGAGGGAAGTGGTATTAAAATACAAAAAATAGGCTTTTTTTTATTGCATCTCCTGAGGTCAGCAATAGAAAAGATAAATTTCCATGCTCAGTAAAACAGATTTTTAAAACTATGTATTTATTCAGGTGCCTTTACCTATTCTTCTTACATGTTTTTTTCCTTTGTCTTTCTCCCAGGTCTCTGGATTTCCTATTCATATGCCATATTCTGAAGTCAGACCTTTAATAGAAGCTGTACACAGCACAGGAGTTCATTCCATTGATGTTTCCAATGTTGAATTTGCTCTAGCTGTGTATATTCATCCTTATCCCCAAAATGTTCTCTCTGTATGGATTTATGTTGCTTCACTTGTGCGAAATGGGTAGTACAGAGCAGTCAGAATACTGCAAGAAATTTGCTTATAGAGCTGTAAATGTAACAGATTTTTCTCACTGCTGATTTGAGCTATCCCAAGTATTTTAAAAATCAAATGAGAACTTGATTTTTAGTAGCTTTATTTGCCCTACAACCACTGAAGATACTAGTTATTACTGCTAAAGAAGAGACTGACAGCATAAAATTCCAGTACTAATAGGTGATTTTTATACAGTCTTTTTTAGCTCCCACTGGGTACACATGCCCACATATAGTGACATTGCAGAGTAAAATGTCTCCTTGGAACCCCTTGAAGACCTTGTTTTTAGCTAGTCAGTTTATTTTATCTACAGACCTTCTTCCTCTTCAAAGACACTTGTAAATAAAAAGTTTTCCTATACCTCAGTTTCTGAATTTTTAGCCATGAACAAATTTCATGTACCAAAGCACCATCAGTGAAGGCCATACTTCAATTTTTAAGAGGCTGCTTCATATCCTATTCCATATTTTATGTCTGTATAATGCCAGCACCATTTAGAGGTGTAAGACTACATTTTCTTAAGACAAAGGATTTAATAAATATTTATACAAAAACTTAAGTGGAAGCTCATTTTTTTTATACAAAATTTTGGTTAAATTACTTTGGAGTATAAAATCCTTGTCTGCAAGTTGCCAAACTTGCAAGTAAAATATTATCAAAAGACTTGTTTCCTAAAAATCAAATTCAGTTATTAGTATGCAAGTAGTAGTGTAACTTAATACTGATAGAAAAATATATATCTTTCGCCTGCAGTTATCTTGCTAATCAGACTTCCCAGTGAAATGATGGTCAGTTGCGCTTAGGAAGAACGTTCATCAGATCAAAATGAAGATTGTTCTTGAGCCACAACTGAATCTAGTTCAGTTATCTAATAAATACTAGTCAAAAATCACAGAATCACAGAATGGGTCAGGCTGGAAGGGACCACAGTCAGTCATCTGCTCCAACCTCCCTGCTCACGCAGGGCCATCCTAGAGCACATTGCACAGGATGGCATCCAGATGGTACTTGAATATCTCCAGTGACAGAGACTCCAGAACCTCTCTGGGCAATCTGTTCCAGTGCTTGGTCATCTGCACAGTAAAGAAGTTCTTCCTCATGTCCAGTTGGAACTTCCTGTGCATAAGTTTGTACCCAGTGCCTCTTGTCCTATTGCCTGGCACCACCAAGGAGGGCTGGACTCCATTCTCTTGGCACCCTCTCTTCAGATACTTACAGACATTGATGAGGTCCCCTCTGTCGTCTTTTCCCAAGGCTGAACAGGCCTCAGCCCTCAGCCCGTCCTTGTAATAGACATGCTCCATCTCTGGTGCCCTTTGCTGGACCCACTCCAGGAGCTCCATGTCTCTCTTGTACTGAGGAGCCCAGAACTGGACACAGCTCTCCAGATGTTCCTCACCAGGGCTCGGCAGAGGGGCAGGATCACCTCCCTAATGCACTGTGAGATACCATTGGCCTTCTTGGCCACAAGGGCACACTGCTGGCTCATGGACAGCTTGTCGTCACCAGGACCCCCAGATCCTTCTCCACAGAGCTGCTTTCCAGCAGGTTGACCCCCAGCCTGTCTTGGTGCATGAGGTTACTCTTCCCCAGGTGCAGGACTCTCTGTTGAATTTCAGACAGTTCTTCTCTGCCCATCTCTCCAGCCTGTCGAGGTCCTTCTGAAGGGCTGCACAGCACTGTGGGGTACCAGCCACTCCTCCCAGCTTTGTGTCATCAGTGAACTTGCTGAGAAGGCATCAAACCCTTCATTCAAGTCACTGATTAATAAGTTAAACAATACTGGGCCCAGTATTGAACCCTGGGGGACACCACTAGTGACAGGCCTCCTACTGGACCCTGTGCCCCGATTACACCCCTCTGGAATATGCCATTCAGCCACTTCTCAATCCACCTCACTGTCCACTCATCCAATCCACACTTCCTGAGTTTGCCTGTGAGGATGTTGTGACAGTGTCAAAAGCCTTGCTGCATCAAGGTAGACAATATCCACTGCTCTCCCCTCACCCATCCAGGTAGTTGTTTCATTGTGGAATGAATCTGGCTGGTCAAGCATAACTTACGTTTAGTGAATCCATGCTGACTACTCCTGCTTACCTTCCTGTCATCCATGTGGATAGAGATGACCTCCAGAATGAGGCATCCATCAGCTTTCCATGGATTGACGACAACTGGCCTGCTCCCTGAGTCCTCTTTTGAACACCAGGGTGACATATGCTTTCTTCCAGTCCTCAGGCACCTCTCCTGATCTCACAACCTTTCAAAGACGATCCTGAGCAGCCCCGCTAGTGTTTGCCAGCTCTCCCAGCACTCATGGATTAGAGTCAGGGGTTGCCACCACAGGTTCCCTCCCCTCTGACCTCCACCAGAAAGGAGTACATGGTCACCACATGATGCTTTGCTGAACACTGATGACAACTCCTAATTTTAGTCCATGGTATATCTGCAAACTGATTCAGTCCTCAGCTGTGTCTACCAGTCTGCACAGAAAGCATCACCCAGCAGCAAGCAGAAGCTCCTCTTGCTGCACCTTCCCAGCCTTTGAAATCAGTTCTGGAACAGGGACAGATAAAGCAAACCCACTGTGTACCTTGTTACCAACAGCCTCAGTCAGCCTTGCACAAACGGTGTCCATCTCCTCTCACCTTTGGGCACCAAACTCCATTTAATGCAGCTTACTTAAAGCAACAGTTGCTGGATCAGTGGTGTCCTTGGAAACCCCTTCTGTAGGCTTCAAACTGAGCACTGAGCATTCTGCCTCTAGCCTGCAGTCACCTGTTAACCATGAACAGCCACCTCCACACCAACTCTGCATTCACTAGTGTTCTTCTTACCTTACTCCTCTTCAGTTTTACTGGGAGCAAGATGGTGTCAAAACTTGCAGTTTATTGTAATCTCCAGCTCTTCCTGCAAGTTGACTTCCCAGACACCAAGAATTTTGAAAGCTACTTAGGTCACCATGACTGGTGTCCTAAATAAATACTACTCAAAAGAATCTATCCAATTATGAAAATTGGTATAAAATTACCAGCTTGTATTGTCAGTCTTAAAAATTAGGCAGGATAGGGGGAAAAAACCCTGTCTTCTACAAAAGCAGGCACCTGTCCCTCCTCTGCTGAAGAAAAAAAACACCCTGAAACTGTGCCACCCATGAGCAGGTGGCCATTAAAGTTTACAACTTGACACGGGCTACAATACTCGACTCCCAAGCAGTGGGGTCATCCCCATACCACCACACACACACACTCATGCCCTACTCATACATTAATTACTCTTCCCTTCCTAGCAGATGTTTCACTCATCACAACAGATTCTCTGCTTTCCTGCCAGTCTCTACAGTTCAGAGGAGTCTTTTTAACTATCAAAGCAAGGGTGAAAACGTGTCTTCCACAGAGTTCAGATTAATGAAAACTGACTTCCTTGGAAGCTGTTTCAAAAATGCAACTTAGCGCAGTCATGGGAACAATAAACCCAAACAAACCTCCCCCATGTACTGCACAGTGCACAGCTCTGCAACCACCACACCACCTACTAACCCGTCCAATCTCTGCGGCCTCCTGGCATGGTACTTTATACCTTGAAGCACAGATATTCAACTGCTGCATATTTTTTTAATTGGTGGGAATGTTTTATTTGAGTATGTTTTTCAAGCCCAAATACAAAACCAAATGCAAAAGGAAGGTGGCAATTTCCCTAATTCTGCAATATAAAGAACAACTTCAAGATGAAAGGAAAGGGGAAGAAACAAGGCTCCTAAAGATGTATAATTGTTACCCAAATGCAAACAATACAATTGAAATTCTCTGCAGAGGTTTATACTGTACTTACGGATTCAAAATTAAAAAAAAAAAAAAAAAAAGTCCCCTTACACAAAATAATCCAGTAAAGTATATTTAAGTGCCAAACTTGGAAGAAAGTGGCATTAAAAAAAAATCTGAAGGTTTTCCCATATTCCCCAAATTATGTAAAATAAAACCCAACACCTTTCAAGCCAAATGGGATTGTGAGATTGTTACAACACTGTACAGTACACTCTTAATTAAGATTTTGAAGTTGTGGGCAGGGTCAGGCTAGTATAACAACTCTCACTCCAAGGATTGTTAACACAAGATGCGAACTGTAAGTAAAGTGCATGAAAGGAAGCCTGCTCAGCTAAATGAAGTAGACAAAGATCAGAAGTCAGCGGTCATTCGCCAGAGCGGCAGCAGGCCCGAAAACCACACTGCAAATTCTGGCATCCACTGGCGGTTTCAGCATGAGGACCTGCACAAAAACAAAAGAAATGTGAAAAGAAGAAAAGGCCATTTGTTTAGATTTATAGTTCTCGTAACCTGGTGATTCAGAAAATGTCTCCTTTTTTATGATGCGCTACACTTCGTTCAGCGCTGTGAAGTCTGAAACACTGCCAGTACTATCATGGTATAAAACCTCAGCTGGAACAGGTATTTTTCAAGAGATTTTTGCTCCAATAGCTTAGTGCCATGAAGGTAACAAGTTCAAAATGACACAGAAGTACAATGAGCAACACTAAATAAGCAAGTTTAAGTAAGCTGTCACAGTCAGCTTTCAGAACTGAGTATATTTTCACAATGCATTTTTAATTCCCATTTTTCAAATTCAGATAATGACAACATGGCATTACCAAACAAACCATAATATCCAAAACTATTTCTACTATAATGGAAGGAGGTTTTTTCCTTTTTTTCCCCATGAACACTTCATGGTTGGCCAGACCTCTCACATACTCTTGACTGAAAATTCAAAAACTAAAGAGAAAAATCACTTTAGTATCACTGCAGTCATCAGAAGCCATAAGGCTAAAAATCAGCAATTCAGAAGTTGCGAGCACAGACAGTAGAAACCAACACTGTAATTCTACCCACCTCCACTTACCTTCACTTACTGTTATTCCTTTAATTTGAAATGTTAAAGTGATCATGAGATAAGAAATTATTATATTTATTAATACAGGATTTTATTTCCTACAGCCATCTGCCTGCTTTGAGACCCATTTACATTCAGGCTGGCTGAACTCTGGCACCCAACAGAAACTGGAAGTGGGTTGCCAAGTTAACTCAAACAAGCTGGTAAAGACCTAACCAGGACAACCCAAAATTCCCCCTCTTTGTACATGAGACAAGTCAACAAATCATTTACAGTGTTTTTAATGTATTTAGAAAATACTAACAGAATCTTGTAGCGAATTAGGGCACTGTGCCATGTCTGGCTTTCCCTCCCCCCCGAAACATTAATTTGAAGTCATAATTAATTTTCAAGAATCTGGTGTCTGAAAATCAGCTTTATGCTTCATGCCACACACCAATGAGCAACACTCTATAAGATAATTAAGATGTATGAGACTGAATAAAACAAACCTGAAACTGTAATGAAGGACAATTTTTACAGTATGCAAAATAGTAAACTTTTCATTTGTCAATAAACTCATTTTTCTTTTCAAATCGTTTTATTCACCTGAACTAAATTTTGATCCTCCAAGTCACTTACGAGCTAGAGTTTGAAAGCTTCTTCATAAGTCCTTTAGAAAGGAGACTCGGTGCTTCTGAACAGCTGGTTTAGCAGAGCATGTTCTGTGCAGCAGCATTTTCCAAGTCGTAGCTGACCTTCCCCCAGCATTGCCACAGCTAAGCAGCACAGCAGTGATTTTGAAGCAATTGTCACATTTCTAGCAAAATGCTTGTTGACAAAACGTACAGAACCACAACACTCCAAGGAAGGGAACACTCAGTATACTTCAATATTGGTTTCCACCCTTTCCTTGCTCATTTTAAGAATGTTTCTCCTCATGCTCATAACTGGAACACACAGAGTGCCCGTCCAGATCTGACCACTGCTCCATCTAACACTACCTTCTTCATCACTGGTAACAGCAAGTGTTATCTAGAGAGATGACACAAGCCTATCAAGCACACCTTTTATGTTTTTCCAGCATCCCTAACTGTTGCATAGCAGGGACAATGAAGTCCATTTCCTTTAGTATTTGTTTATGGCTTAGTTGTGCATGAGGTTTTTTTAACCCCTTTTTAAACATGCTGATACTAACTCCTTCCACAATTCCCCAAGGGACCAAGTTCCAGAAGTTCACTACACTGTGCATCTGCTTTAAATCAGTCATCTACCTTCTTCATCCACTGAGCTATAACACTGCAGAATCTGGAAAGTTACCATTGCACATTCACCTCACCTACTGCTTTCCCAGTTCTGTAAAGCCATCCCCCTTTTCAGCCCTCTCATTCCCAGACTGAAACATTCCAGCCTTTTGAGTCTTCAGTTCCCTAACTTTTTAGTAGACCTCTTCTGTATCTTCAGTAACTCCATTACATACACTCCTCAAGATGGGGAGACCAAAACTTTGCAGTACTCCACATGTGAGTGCCCCAAGGCTCCCAGGGCCGTGCAGCAGCACCTCTATCTTGTTCTTACCACCCTGACGATGCATAACATTGGTGGGTTTTTGGGCTGCTGCTGCAAACAGGAAAGATCTCAGAATTAGCACCAACAGCTCTCTGAAATCATTATCTCCACGTTGCAACTGCCAGCTCTGAATTCAGTTTCATGCAATCACAGTTTGATTATTCCCAACCACCCAGACATATAATAACACATACAGCTATACTGAAGCACATAAGAAGTCCTGGAAATCATCAGCACCAGTATCATTACTTGAGGACCACTCAGTATCACTCAAAAACCTGGAAATTACTGGGTGCATTTCTTACACCACGACAGCAGTGGAAATGCTGAGTAAGACTAACCTCAGCAAAGAACTCTTAGGAGAGGAATGGGGAGAAAATTGTTGCCCTCCCAGGTTCCTGTCCATCCTGAACAGTGACCATTAAGCCCTTCCCCTTCTTCCTATCCTTTAATTAGCTTTCAGTTTTTAAACGAGTTTTAGAGCAACTTAAAATTTCAAAACCTTTGATACTTCTAAGTAAAAACTGCACCATCTGAAAAGCCTGTATGTTCATTTCCCAATTTATTAGGCACTGAATTACAAATAACATTAAGTACATCATAGTGAAATTTCACCCTTCTTCCCATGCTGCATTTCTAGCCCCATGTCTCATTCTCAATACCCTAACTGACTGTCCTTTATAGCCTCTGATAAAGAACTCTGATGAAATGAAATACTGAGGGTTCAAACACATCCCCAGAAATCTGTCCCCCTGTATTCTACTGTAGCATATGCAGGCAACTCCCATAATTTAGAGGATATTTTATGCTCTTATTATAACAAGGTAGTAAGTGCCATTACTGGTTGTTTTAACAGTAAGGCTATTTGGTTATGACTTATGTTTTGACATATCAGTTGATCTCCTTCATCAGGTCATTTATCTCTATAAAATACCTGATGCTCCCTAGTTTGCTCTTTTTATATTTCATACAGACAGCAAAATTCAAATGCCTTTGCTTTTCATAGCCACAGACACTGGGTTTGTTTCCCTAACTTTATTTACTACAACTGACCTTTGGCTTCCTAATCTCAGATTTCCCCAGTCTTTGCTACTGACCTCATTTGGGCTAGACTTTGTTTTTGAATTATCTCTGTTTAAACTCAAATGGTCTCTTTAATCTTTCCAAAAAAACCACTCTCTCCTGTTTGCTTTGGACTCTGTATACAAGGTCCCCAATTCCTCTCACCTCACTGATGCACTAGGTTAAGAAATATGGTAACTGCATACAGTGCCTTCTATATTGTCCAGTGTGATGGTCATTTCAACCTAACAGTGGGGCTGAATCATTTTCATATAATCACAGAATGGTTTGGGTTGAAAGGGACTTTTAAAGGTCATCTAGTTCCAAGCCCCCTGCAATAATCAGGGACATCTTCAGCTCGATCAGGTTGCTCAGAGCCCCATCCAGCCTGCCCCTGGGATGGGGCTCCCACCACTTCCCTGGACAACCTATTCCAGAGTCTCAGCACCTTCATTTTGCCCATTATTGCTTCTAGCACATCCCAGTTAGCGATGCATTGCATCTTGGAGCACTGCTCCACACAGCAACTTCAGGAACTGTGCATGTTTTGAGGACCAGCTGATGATTTTGACTGAACTCTGCAATTTTGATGAGCACACAGAGCAAAAAACAACTGGCTGCTTGCAGTGTTAGGTTCTGGCTCACATGATAAAACATCATGGCAGGGAAGAGCCAGATACCATCACCACTGGACTTAACAAGTAGCCCCAAATTTAGTCCTTTAAAACAACATGCAATGGAAGCATGGGGAAGAAACTGCACATGCAGTGGATCATCCAGAGAAGCGTATTTCAAAAGAGTCCCCGTCTTTCTACTAACTGTGAAGGCTTAATGAGTGCAAGCAGTGAAGTGCCCAAATCAAATGTGTTTTGGACTGGTTCACCTGGGAAAGCAAAGTTAATCAGGTTTCTCATCTAACCTGCACAGTCTACATTACTGGTTTAGTTACTTCTAAACTGGATTACGGTAATGCTCTTTGCATGCACATCTGATTACTCAGGTGCCTGGGTGACTCAGAATAGACATGAGGTCTGTTTACTCATGGTGAGCATATAAACATGTTCAGCAATGTAAGAGAGGAGCAGAGCTATTTGATTACTCCATTTTGTTACATGGACTAGCAGAACTAAACTAAGTCAAAATTTCCTAGAAAGAAGTTTGGCATTTCAGCAAGAATACATGACAGCACAGGCTAAGACTAGGGAAACTGTCTGCCACCACCATATTCCCTCAGTCACTTGTTCTTGTTCTAGTTCTCGCCTATGGCAGCAGCGACATTCATGTGCATTACAGCAAGAGGGAACCCTGACCCATCTTGAAAAAGGAAGAAAAAAAAAGGAAAAAAGGGAAAAAAGGATGCTTACAGCTATCTCAGGTCTTGACTGAGTTTACCAAGCACCCCCACAAAGACTAGTGCTGGCCACAGGAAGGCAGAAAGAATAAGCTGGGAGGAACAAAAAGGAGGGAAGGAGAGACAATTTCTTTCACAGCCACCACCAGCAAGAGGCTCCATCATGAACACTGAAACTGTATTTGATGGTAATGTAGCAACAGTAATACATTACAAGTATCACAAGATCACAAAAAAGTGATCAAATTAGGTTTTAAAAATATATAAATATTTATTTTCATAAATATATATAACTTATAAATACATAAATTAGCTTTTAAAATATATAGAAGCAATATTCAATTCAAATCTGATTTTACTAAGTGATACTCTCTATCAGCCTTGGTAAAGTTATATTTAACAGACATTTATGAGAGCACCTTGGTTATCTGTAGAACCTAAAGACTGAGACCAAACTCTTGTGATCTAACAACACTCTAATCCCACATAAATCTGCATGCAGTAGTCCATATATGTTAAAAGAAACTGCTAAGTCTTGGCTCCACTGCTGACAGATCAACTCTGACCAATGACATTCTAAATGCCAGAAGAGTGAATCATCAGAATCACCACAACTTTATTTCATTTATACCCTATTTCTTTAATTACAGCACCTGAGAACTACATAATTAAAAAAAAAAAAAAAACTCTAGAAAGTGAATCATACTTGAAAGCTTCGAAGAACTACTGCTGCAGAAATTAGGGAGCCCTATTTTTCTAATCCCAAAGCTGACAGCAACTCCAGGCTTTGAAACTGAGAATGCAGTCAGAAGAATGGACACAGCTGGACAAAACAGCCTTAGGAAAATAAAAACTTCTCAGTGGCAAGAGGTAACTCAAACATTAAACTCTTCTTACTGCATTCAGTGTGATCTACAGCCAAATTTGTTTCAGATGTGAAATGAAATCCGCCATTAGAAGGGATGTATACTGACTTGTTTTCAGCTGCAGCTGAGGGTTATCTAACTCCAAGTCTCCAGCATTGTGCAAAACATAAGGAGAGATCCTAAACATTATTATGCGAACCAAAAACTGAAGTCAAACTAACAGTAAACATAAAATAAATTTGGAACTGCATGCAAATTCATGGTCTCTGCTCACAAAAACTGCACCATGTTACTACTGTGCAACAGCAGTCTGAGATTCAAACCCAACTACCTAACCATAGCTGCTCTACCTTTTTAGTTTTGCACTACTAAAAAAGTAGAGCAGCTATGGTTAGACCAGCACTTGCTGAAAATGCAAAAATTGTAACCAACATGCCAACCAAACAAGTCCAGCAAGCCCTCCACAAAGAAATTCCAATGAAGATGTGTTTGTGTGTAAGGGGTCCCGTCAGGCTCAGTGTTTATTAAAAATACCAAATCAAAACTGAAAATAGGCTGCAGGTAAAAGTAAAGCCCTTATTCACAGGCAGATGACAAAGTCGTATCTTTATTACTTAAAGATGGCTAAATTCCATGCTGTTTGCTCCGTTTTTTGTTCTGCTAGACCAACAGGTTTTCCACCACGATCCCAGAACATTCCTCCTTCCCCGAAAACAATCACTGATAAGCTGGTGGGCAAAGAAAATTATGAAATTATTCTCTACATGCTTACAGGTCAGTAAACTTTGTGCAGCAGTTAGTAATATAATCTATAAATGTGTAAATAAACAAACAGATTCAGATATGGATTGATTTAAATGAAAAAGCTTTCCCTACTTGCTTCAGGAATGTCAAATGATATAGACATAGCTGTTGCAGGAATCCTGCTGCCCACAGGGTGAAATAAGGCACCAGTTTCACACTGAACAGCCCTATGACAATGAAGTTCAATTGAAAATACAATGAACAGCACCCAGATAAAACTTCAGAGGATTCAGTTATAAAGGTTACTTTCCACTGCAGAATTTTGCTTAGAATACCTCTTTGAAGTTTTTATCAACTTCATTCTTAAAGAAAACAGCCACAAACTTCTGAGATGCCACTATTTCTCAACAAATGTGAGAAGTCAGACCATTACAGTCTCACTGTCCTGTTCATTTCTCTCTATGGGAGAAACTGTTGATCCAAAGGCCTGCGTGATGCTTTATAGAACCAAGCAGAGCTTACAGGCTCAGAGCTTCCAGCAGGCAGTAAAAGGAAGGAAATAAACAGGAAGAGGATCAGGACAACTTTACAGAATAGTTCAAAAATACTCTTGTTTAAATATAAATAATTTCTTGAGGTTACTGTGGAACAGCCAAGCTTTAAAGTGGTGGACTCACACAGCGATTCGGGCTTTGTAAACTAATACTAAGAAGACAGTGTATTTTAGGGACAAGGAGAGAAACAGAACTGTTTGAATACAAACCAGAAGATCATGTCTGGGATTACTCACAGAAATATAAACAGAGGAAAAGTAGCAAAGAATCAGATGTAAAAGGAAAGGGCTTTTAACTAGTCTTTGAAGACATCTTTAAACTCAACATAATGCAGGAAGGAGTCAGTGAAGGGTTTTTAAAAAGAAGCCTTAAAATTTTCAGGTTGAAATGAAAGACTATAGAAAACAGATTTCTAAAAGCTGTAGTCTAGATGGAATGGAAGGAAGTAACAAAAGGCAAGTGCCTCAAAACAAACAAAAAAAGCAGTAGTGTCAAAAAAGCACATAAAGTCCAAAACTTACGGAAGTAAAATATGATTTAATACTTTCACTTCTAATATTAGGATCCAATCCAAGTGCATTAGCTTATATCAATTTCAATGGATTGAATACCCAAATATCAGTACAGGTTTGCTTATAGTATCAAAGCTCTGGCATCTGGTACCCTGGTTGGGTCTACATCTCAATATGGATGCAAATTATTGAGCTGGACACCATGAACTACCAGGGAGTACAATTTTGTTTTACACACAATTAGATCTTATAATCAGTTATTATCCTCTTTTCCCCTTGCCTTCTGTTGCACTTACCTGTTTTAAATTCACACACGGAATACAAGTCACACCATGGTTCCCATCTCTAATGCTACGAATGCTTACTGAACTTAACCTAATAGACTGAATTCCAGTGTGGTGAACACTGAAAAGACTTGCAGCATGAATGTGTTTTACACATTTATCGAGATCCTTCTCCAGCTTAGATCCATCTCTAAGTTACTGACTCAAGAAAAAAAAAATTACGTTTTCCATAAGAACATATGATGGTAGGATCAAAAATATCCTATACCAAAACTAGTGCCATATGAGAGGTTTGCATGGCAATACACATGTCATTCCTTTCCTAAAAATCACTGCTTTGGTACTAACCTAATGAAGCCTCCATCTGAGGTTATGATCATAAAGAAAACACACAACTATACGGTTTACAGGGAACATAGGGAGAGGGCAAGTGTGTATTACCAGCTATATGAAGACTTACTTTCTAGCCCCAATTATTTATGCTAAATTAAGTTACAAGACACAGGGACTAAACATGCTTTCCCAGGTAATACAAAACTGTACTAATGTCAAGGAAAAAAAAACAACCTAAAAGAACAAATGAGGAAAAACTAACAGTTGTCATTTCATAATTAATCTAATCTGTGAAACTCAGTGCTACACAGCCATCATAAAAAAAGTGGGGTTTTAATGGTTGTTTTTGTTTTAAAAAGCATCCTTAAACCAAGCATCACTCCCCAGAAAAGCATCGCATCCTCATAAAAAGACATTACCGTTAATGTTGTCACAGTAGTAAAAGTGTTCATCTTTTAGAGAAGGACATGCAGAAACTAAATCCTGCAGGCCTGCACCAGTTACAGTGAGACACCCCGAGAGGTTAAGGTGTTCCAAATGTGGCAGTCCTCCTCCCAGAGTCAATGCCCTGTTGACAGACAGAAGAGACATGTTAAGAGCCCGCACAGCACTAGACTGACAAGTACTCCACTGCATCACCCAGTCACAGACCTAATTGCACCTTGTAACAAAAAACACACCTCTAATAAACCAAGTAAATTTAAATCTGCCAGTTTCTCTACCCTATATAGGGAGATCACCCTGGAAGCTGCATAACATATCTGAAAAATGAACTGATTTCTCTAGAAACTAACAATTCCTTCTGACAGACTTAAATGGTTAATCCCTTTTTTATGAATGACACCAGAGACAACCATTTCAAAAAACTACCAAGCCATTCTTCTCCAAATCACCACTGATTTAGGCAGGTCTTCCTAGGTGATGTATATTCCTCATCTCACCCTAAAAACATGACACCCCCAAGTTTGGTGCATTACACTTCCCAAAGTCTGACTTTTTTTTTGGTTAAAGTTATTTTGGAATCCAAATTTGTGTTTTCCTAGGACTGATAGCAGAGCTGCTCTCTGCCAACACACCTTATTATTTAAGTGGAATTCTCTATTTTTACTTCAAGTGCAAGAGAATTTGGCTGCTGATGCAATAGGCACATGGACGTACCACACCTGAGCAAATACTCCAAGTTAGCCTGCTCATTTCTCTGGGACCTCACAGAGCAGCCAGCACAAGTTCAAGTAGAAACAAGCTTCCCTGCCTGAAAAAAACACCAGGTTTGAATCACCAAACTGCAGATTCAAACCAGGACATAAAACTGGAAATGCCTTCAGAGCATCACTGTACAAGTTTCTCCTGTCAGCAGGCAGAAGTAGAACTGCTGACCACAAAACCAGCTATGAGGTAACAACTTTTCTATGAACTTGCAAGTGTTTATATTAGAAAGTTTTATCATCTTTCCCCAGGGACTCCAGCTATCTGGTGACTGCAAGAAGCACTTGGTTGCAGCACGTTGTCACCTTCTAAATACTGTCTTACCCTAAAAGCACCAATGGGAAACCAGCAACACAACTAAGCCCTTCCCATGACTCAATGACCACATCTCTTTGGTCCCAGATTACTGAGTCATGAAAAACCAGATCAGTAACAAACAAACTATACACAGCACAACCTAACCAGCACCTAAAAAAACCTCAACATTACTCGTCCACTTCAACACTCAAAGAGCAGCAAGCTCCAACACAAAGCACAGATATCGGAAGTTCACTCAGAACAAGAGTAACAATAGCGAGTGAAAGAGAGTAGGAAGAACCACTGCAGGAGACATCTGAACAGCTGGTACTAGTGAACATCAAATGGGGATAAAATCTCAGGAGAGACAAATCAATGCCAGCAAGACCTCACATTATTTCTCAATTAACTACAGCTAACAGTACAGGTATGATTGAAGTCTTCCCACTCCCAGAAGCTTTAATTAGCCATAAGTGCTGCAGCACACCTGAGAAGGTGGCTGCAAGTGCTTCAGCCTCATCCCATTTCAGTATGAAGCAGTAACTACATTTTTCTGACGCAATACAAAGTATCAATGGCAAATATCAAACACAGGAAATTCTGTAACTCTTGAAGCCATCTTAATGTTCAAGTCAAACATTTTATCTCCTCCTTTAAGTGTTATATGAAGTCATATTTAACATGTTCTGCACATACAAAATTATTGTAGGATCATTTGGGTTGCAAAAGACCCTTAAGATCATCAAGTTTAACCATTAACTCAGCACTGCCAAGTCCACCCAAGTGCCATATCTATACATCCTTTAAATACCTCCAGGGATGGTGACTCCACTACTTCCCTGAGCAGCCTCTTCCAAGGCTTGAAAACCCCTTCAGCGAAGAAATTTTTCCTAATACCCAATCTAAACATCCTCTGGCACAACTTGAAGTCAGTTCCTCTTGCTACCTGAGAAGAGACCAAGTCTCATCTGGCTACAACCTTCTTTCAGAGAGCTGTAGAGAACGAGAAAGTCGCCCTGAGCCTCCTTTCTCCAGGCTAAACAACCAACAGCTCTCCATGAGACTTGTGCTCCAGATCCTTTACCAGCTCCACTGCCCTTCTCTGGACTTGCTTCAGTATCTCAGTGTCTTTCTTGTCATAAAGGGCCCAAAACTGGACACAGTACTCCAGGTGTGGGCTCACCAGTACAGGGGGAAAATCACTGCCCTGGTCCTGCTGGTCACACTATTTCTGATACAAGGCAGGATGCCATTGGCCTTCTTGGCCACCAGAACACGCTGCTGACTCATATTCAGGCACTGTTGACGAGCACTCCCAGGTCCTCTTCCACAGGGCAGTTTTCCAGCCACTCTGCCCCAGCCTGTAGCGCTGCCTGGGAATGCGCAGGCCTTGGCACTTTGTCTTACTGAACCTCATACAACTGACCTCGTCTGATCAATTCAGTCTGTCCATAAATTATGTCATTATCCAGAGAGGTAAACAAGATATTACTCCAGTTTTACAAAGTTTCAAGTGTATTGACAGGCATAATGAAAAAAATTGGTGAATCAACACAATTTCCTAACAAAAAATTACTAAAGATCAAATCTATAAGCATTAATAATGCCTAGAACAACAAATTCACAAAAATACTTGACTTCAGAAGACAGATCTAAAAGATTTTATTGTTCTTAAATCTCAAAAAAAAAGCTGGAGAAAAGCTGGAGTCTAGTACTGTAAATATTTTAAGAAGCAAAGACCACTTAAAACTTGCCAGAGTTTCTTCAATAAAAATGTTTCTACTGAAATCAGGCAGATTCACCCCATAATGACCCAACAAATAAAATCAGAAAAAGACATAATGCAGCAAAATAGCTTGAAAATGTCTCCTCACCTGAGAGCACGGTCTGTGATCTGGTAACATCCTGACAGACTGAGAAACTGAAGAACTCGTGCAGTCTCTTCATCTGTTTTTTCACTCCCAGAGTATGCAGAGTCTTTTTTCTCTGACTGTTTAGTCCTTATTGGTTTTTTACACAGTGCAGAGGACTCTGGAAGTGCTCGAATAGTTCTTAGTGCTGTCCCAGCACAACAAAACGAGTGACCGCAGTAAATCAAGTCAGTAGAAGCACAGTGCTGCTGCCACCCTCTAGTCCTTAACCCATAAATGTCTCTACTGTAGCATGATGCAGAACAATTAATATGGGATGTTGGTTCCATAAGACAAAATCCTTCAACATTTCTGTGTCTCCACTCTGCAGCATCTTCAATGTCAGCTAAATCATCTGCATCCAGCATCCACACATAAGCAGAATCAAAATTTTCTGAGCCGTCAGGTCTAGTCCAATGCTGCTCACTGCCTCCTCCCTCAATGAGGTTTTCATCGCTGATTTCATGCAAACAATTATACTTCGGGTTGGTCTGCAGAGTAATCTCTTTGTTTTTCCACGAAGACTTAGCATTCCTGTTTCTGCAGCTTTTCAGAATGCCTCTGGTATAATGAGTTGATATGATACCCAGTGCTCTGGAAATCCTCTCTATAGCCACATCTGTAATTTTTTCACATCCAGACAGATCAAGATGGCGTAAATTTTGACAATAGCCAACTGAAGACCAACTGAAATCAGGAAAAGAAGTGTTTGGTTTGTTGGTGGTTGGGGTTTCTTTAGGTTTTGTTCAGAAACAGCTGTTAAGGCTAAATATACAAGAGTACATTTCACAAGTAAAATACTTATATTAATTCACAGAATATTTAAAGGAACTACCCCAGAATGGTTAGATTTGATACTCCAAGTGCTGTATATATGCCTAGAAAAATTATGTCTAAAGAAATATGAAATCAATCATAAATCAGTAACAACGTGTATTTCTCCATATACTGAGACTTAAAAGAAGTCCAAATATGCCATTGAAAAAGATTTTAATAACAGATCAGACTGCAAGCACTGAATACATGCATAACAATTTCCAACTGCATTATATCCAACAGAAGCTATCAGGAGATATCCAAGTGACTAGACACAGCTAAGTTCTCAGAAGGCTGAAAATACTGAACTAGCAAATTTCACTCACAGCCATCCCCCAAAAAATACTTCTGAGATAATACTTTAAACTGAATCATAGAATCATAGAACCAACTGGGTTGGAAAAGACCCCTGAGATCATCAAGTCCAACCCCTGAACCAGCCCAGGTGACGTCAGCAAGTCACGACAGTCGAGCCTGAGAGAGGGAAAATGGACCAGAGGAGATGGAACCGGACGGGGTCACTGAGAGAATATTACATAGCAGTTGTAATTTCTAGTATTTTGAGTTTCTCAAGCTTGGCTCTTTATACATATTGAATGATCAGAGTACTTAGATCATATATCCTCCTCTCATTTCCCATTTCTTTCAGGAAGACTAGATGGATTCCTGAAACACATTCTGTGTGCAAAACTAATTATTCCATAAGTAAATAGAGATCAGATGTTTTCCTGCTAACAAAACCTCACTCCTTCAGCCTTATCTTTTCCAAGTGAAATAGAAATTTTATCTACAGTATTATTGTTACATTAGCTAAAAAAGTATATAGCTGATTTAACTGATCTTTACCTGTCTGTAGCTAATGTTACCTATCATTTACCTTCCATAAGCCATTACTTATATTTACAGCAAGACAAACGCATTTTCTGAGTTACAAATTGGAGTGTTGGAAGTACAGATGTATGAGGAGTGGTAAGTAAGGTAAATTTCACTAGATATTGATAAAAGTTCACAAAGACTGATTTCTGAGCCCCAGAAATTCTATAAAGCTATTATTTCAACTGAAACTTCTTGTACAAGCCGTAGAGAGTGTTGCTACCAGCACCCATGCTGGCAAAATTTTCTGTGTTGTTCACATATAAAGCTTGAGAGCACTACATGATGTAAATGCAGAACACCAAAATACCCAGAGTCTCAATATCACAGTAAGACCCATTGGTGCAGGTTCTACATCCGTGCACCATCCTGACATCAGTGATATTTCCGCAAGCTTCAGTAAAACTCAGGAATCTGAAGTCACCACACCTAAGCCTTAAATCTTTGCGTACCATTTGATCAGTGTCTCAAACAGCAGTATTCCAAACCCTACCAGCTATATCAGACCAAGAGAATACCTTAATTGAGAGACTCCGTAAAAATCTATGGACAATTTCAAGTTAATTGTTGTTAATATTAGAACAACACACAATTATTGTTATGGATAGCTACACATTGACTGGTACAAAACATCCAATAGTGAAGACAGAGCATTTTAAATGGCCACTACAAAGTTACAAGTTTCACTTGATGTTTCATTGATTTGTTACTCTGGTTTAGTTCTTAGTTATGTGGGATTTCTGAATGTAATTTCTGTTTCTTTCCGTATTGGCAACAGACTAAGATATGTTTGGATGTTTCTCCCACCCCTCAATTCATTTTTTTTAAAGGAAACAACAATTATCTAACCTTTCAAATACAGAGTCTGAAATATCAGTTTGAGTGAGATCCAAATATTCCAAGTTGGGGCAAAGCTCCAAGATCTGTCTAACCTGAAAAAGGAAAGGAAAACAATCAGTAAAGACACAAGCCAGTAAGGCTGCACACAGCGTCAAGAGACAACATGTAAATTAACAGTCTTTTGAATTGCAGCCCGTGTTCACTACTCAAGCGTTTTGAACTCAAGCACATCGGTTATTAATTAGGGGCTGCACAGTCAATTATTAAATGCCAGTTTCAAATTACACACCATTTTGCTGGACACTGCAGAACTGTAGGCCAATACCAACGTCTTCACTGAGGAGCCTACTTGCGGGAGGACATGATGAATTAAGCCATGAAGTAAACGTTTTTCCATTTGTGCTATATTAATGGCAAGTGAATCTTCAGCTGCCTCTTCTGCAAAATAAACCCAAAGAGAAAGATTTAAATACACTTGGAGTCATTTGGAATTCACCTTGCCAACTTATACCCAACAAGTTATTGGAAAACTAAAGAAAGCTTAAAAAGGCACAAGTTTCAGAAAGTATCTTATATTAAACCTTTTCTGAATTCTAGCTCAATGGACTACTTAAGCCTCATCTTTAAAAAGTAGATGTTTATCTTTCTAACAGTCCTTAAGAGTTTAACTCCAACAGCAAGACCACTACGAGTCTTAAAAGAAAACTACCATTAAAGGACTTCAAGAAGTATTTACTGCGGATTACTTATTGCTCAGGGCTGACTCAGGCAGAGTTCTTTTACAGAAATACTATATTCATAGGGCATTTCATATCCTGTGATATAACAGCTTAAGACCAATTTTAAATTAAACCTAGAATGCATTAGGATGCAAGATGATTCATCCAAACCTCCTGAAGAGATTAAGCCTAGCTTTTACTTCCTTAACTCCAGACACATCCCCATAACTCTTGTTTTACTTACTCTCAAGTTTGCTCTTTCCTAGACAAATTAATTCCACTCATTAAAAACAGCTACCTGCTTCTCTCCCACCAACACCCATTCCCCTTTTTTTCCCACTCAGCTCATTTATTTCTTAAAGCTACATCATCTTCGGGGAAAAAAACAATTCACCAAAATCCATTTTACCTACCAGATTCATCTATATCAGCATCTTCATCCCATTCCTGGAAAGCACGACTTTCATCTTTTCTATTTTTCACCCATTCCTCATCAGGTTCTGTCTCAATATCTGCCGCAGGACCACTATACCAGTCACCTACTCACCCCATACCCCAAAAAAAGAAGAAAAAAGAAGTTAATCAAAATTTCTCATCACAGCAGAAAATAGCAATGGTAACTTCTCAGTATACTGTGATCTAACTTGAAGACATAAATGAATTTTGCATTCATCTCAACTAAGGTTGCACTGAACCTTGACATAATTCTTTGTCTGATCTATATCTTAAAGCTTCAATATTCCTGGAACAGCTTCAGTACCATCACAGAACTCACAGCCTATTATGCTATTCTGAGACATGCCTGCTGTCCTTTTTCGCTTAGCAGAGATCAATACGATCACAAAAATAACAGAAACAATCATGGAATATTTGGATTGTCTAGGTGCTGAAGTTCTTTCTGGCATATAAACTAACCCATCAGCTTGTAGGATAACACTTGGTTGAACTTATCTTCATTTTCCTCTGGAATCTCATATTATGCAGTCAACCACAATGTATTTTATTAGCCTGGTTTTAGTCACTGCACATGACAACTCCAAGATCACGAAACCCAAATTCTGTAAGCACCCTACTTACAACAGGTCCTTAATGTATGTTTTATAACATACATATGACTCAAATCATTACACAATAATTTTTTAGAACATCTGGATGAATGTGAAGATCAGCAACAGCTCCACTGTTTTAGCTGGTAGGGTACCCCTTCTCCCCAAGAGTTGCTGCACAGGCATTAATTTACTTCTAGTTTGGGTATATTGCAGTGTTGGGCCCAGGATAAGCATGTTTGCTGCATCCCTCAATACAGACATGTTTAAAAACAAAACCACCTATTCTATTATCTCAGAGCAGAGGACCCCACTCTTCCTAAAGCAAGAAGAGCAACTCCTCTTGAGCAGTGTCTAAAAGAACAAAATTTCTTATATGAACAACACAATGACAATGAAATCCTAACTGACCGTTAACCAACTGTAAAGGGAAAGGTTTTGGTAAGGTTTGTCATGTTTAACCCATCTTTATATTACATAAAAAGCCTCAGAAGCCCTCTCTGTATTAGGAGGTGGAAAAAGTTAAAAATTCAACCTAAGCCTACCTAAAACTAGAATTTTATGTTTTTTACCTCCCTCTGGTAGTAAATCTCTTTTGAGAAGCTTCCACATAATTTAGAGCACTCCTGCACAAACAACTGTAGTAGAACAGACAGTACGTCATGAGACCAGCTTCCTGTTGTGCCAAAACCAGGTCTAGAAGCACTCACTTTAAGCAGCTGCCAATTATTTTTTTTTTTTTTGTGCTGCACTGAATTATCAAGCCAACTGGGTTTTAAATGAAAATTGAAGAATTTGAACTCAGAAACTACTTTTGGAAGTCGGGAACCAAATTATTGTCTTCAGTAAGATTTACCCAAAAAAATTAATTAAGGCCAAAAAGTTATTTAATTCCTCTCTGCCTTGTACAGATTTTAGAAGTCAAAAAGGTTTGGCCAGAAGGTAGTTTTTAGCCTTTATGTATCTAAAAAACTTCCTCTCTTTAAATCTTAAAGGCAAACAAAATACTTACTAAACAGCAGACATTGTCTCCTTTTTACTGAAATACAGATATGGCAGCAATTGTGAAGCCTGCAGTGCCATACTCCAGTGATTCTTTAATACTGACATAAATATGGACATAAAGCTACAAATACACTCTGATGACTCGTAACTGGCCTCAATACAATACAGAGTATTCTGTCTATTTGAAAGGGTACTTTTCCAAAGGTCATAACTTCTCAATATGAAATTTTAATTAATAGGAGAATCTGAGGAACAAAAGTTATAAAAAAACAGTCCTTCCTGGAGTAGAATTTATTGAAGTAATATAAATAAAGAATACATACGAAAAATAACATTCATACAGTTTTAAGTCTGAATATAAAAAGTAAGACTAGATTGTGAGGAAACATCAGAAATCCATTTATTTTAAACTTCCATTCTACAGTTAAGTATTCTATTTCTACGTAGTAACCTAATGAAATCATTTTACTGATATAGGTGTAACAGCAGTATTTATAACTCAAAACTCCTTAGATTCTTAAATAATTCAGATAATGTACTAGTGAATACACTTGTTAGCATTCATACAAGCAAACAAACCTCAACAAAACTAGGCAACAGTCTGTATACAAAATCTACTCATGAGTTACAACTATGACAATTTCTAGTTTCTAAATTGTACAAGATGGAAGTATGTTTTAGGGATTTTTAACATTTACTCAAGTTTCAGGACACCATCCTTGTCAGAAAGGTACACCCAGCATGCTCAGCTGTCAGGCTCATTGTATGTGACAGCCTATTCTAAAATATTCCTTTATAGACTGCGAAATGCTGATAATTGATGTGCTTTCAAAAGAATGAAATTTAACTTACCTCTGGCCCAGCGAACAGGGTAAAGATGTTTCCAGAGAGATCCAGTTTTAGCCAACTGTGACCATTCAGTGCTTACTTGACTACACTGACATAACTCTTGGGGGTTAAGGTAACTGAAAATGGTCACCATTACTTCAGGAGGGAGATTAGTAATATTTGTGGTGTGCCCTGTTACTTCAGTTTCTGAAATACAGAAAGTGTGTGTTAAGTGATGCACAGCCTCCTAGCTTTAAATAACAGTAGTGGAACTCACATTTTGACTATGACAATCAAAAAAAAGTGTGTCTAAAAAATTTTATCAATTGTTCGGTAAAAGATAAGCATCAGTTTAGCTTTAAAGAGCTTTCACTGTAATAACACCTTGAACAGCAACAATAGATCAATTTTCTGTTTGCCACTTTCTCAACCAGCTCGTTTATTCCAACCCAGACCTCCCAAGGGTTCGAAAAAGCCCCGGACAAAAGTAAATTACAGCTACTCAGCTACAGGAAGATAAAAGCAGTACCTACTGTAAGTTAAATGCTTTAGAAAAAAAAAAAAAGCCTTCGGTCACAGATGATACATGTACCTGGTTTGCCACACTCCCAGGAAACAGTACCAGCACATGGAACCTACCAGCTGGGACCACTCCCACTGAAAGCACTCAACCTCTCCACTAGGACACAGCCAGAAGTCCATGCTCAACCCTTTGCAGCTGTCTCATATTTTATTTCTGACCACTGTAATTATTACTTCAATGTAGTAACAGCAGGAGGAACCATTTCCAATAGTTTCCTTATCACCATAGTACAAAGAGAGCTGCAAACTGTGTAAAGTAACAAATTCACTGCTTTGGTTACTGAGTTTTTTTGTCCTTTTAAGAGATTTTTAATGTTTTGTTTCAAGACGATTTCCTTGAGAAAAAATATTTCTAAAAGAGTTTTCAGGAGTCCTGAGAAATAGTAAGTTTCAAAAATTAACAGTTTTACTTTTAGAGTACCTAAGACTTTACAGAGAGACAAGCATCAAATTTCTTTTTGCAAAGAAGCTTCAAAAGAGAGCATAATGTAAACTTTACCCCGCGAAAAGCTATTGCTACTTTGGAAATTAAATACAGTTTCACTTGGTGAATCAATATTTATTTGTACACCTAGCGTGTTGCTGCAGCTAAATTACAGAGAATTTTGCATGAAAATGCAGTTTAAACCTGTACAGGAATTGTAAGCTGTGTTATTTTCTTCCCTTTTTAAAAAAATGAATGCAAGAGACATACTCTCCTCTAAAACACAACCTTTGCAGAATTACTACCGTCCCAAAACCACTATTCCAGCTAGACTTAACAGCAAGTAATGCCATAAGGCTACTTCTGTCACATTCATCTGTTAAGAATCAACAGTATTTCACAGAATGGACCATGATCTTTTCTGAAGGTTTCACCTGGAGGGCAGAAAATGACCAGTTGAGTAGTTCACAGAAGTCAAGCTTCATCAAAAAAATCTCATTACAGAGTAATTTTTCGCATTTTTTCTAAAGAGAACAGCACATCTTATCAACACCACACATAGTTCATGACAGCTTGCTCTACTTACCAGTCTCACATCTCAGTATTACACTTTTGGTACACTAATTCCCCTTCTTTGGGGCATTAACTCTTCTTTGTTAAGAGCGAAAACTGTAAATACCGACAACTTAGACTGATTCAGCAGTCATAAAATGAGCCTGAAGTGTACTTTGGTAGTTACCCATTTACTCTAAGTTTCATCAGAAAGGTAGTTGGAGATGAATGCAAAATAAATATCCACTTTCAGAGCACACATTTCATCTGACCTATTCACACGTTTCACAGATTCATTCCCAATTTCTTAACGATTCCTGAGAGGCCCAGGGAAGTTAGGTAATGGAGTGGGGAAGGTGAGTTGTTTCTAATTTGAAATATTGTTACTTGGCTAACAATTCTGCATTATTAAACCATCAACAGAAAAGCTTACAAAGCTATCCTGAACTCCAGGAATGAAATGCAGGGTCTGCAAATAGAAAATATAATTTCAATGGAAGCGTAAAATTAGAAGCTAATTATAATTTCTGTCTGTTTATTGTATCAAATATTAGCATGGGAAGGAAGGGAGCATGAGAAGGCAGAGAACAGATAAACAGTGAAGTACTATCTACACAACAACCTGCCAAGAAGCTTGTATCAAACAGTAAAGTTCCTGAAGTTTCAAACTGGTGTGAAGAAATGCCCATATAAGAACTATTCTATCTACCCGTACATAACTTTAGCTATGTCATGGGTGTGGTTTTTTAGATAAAAACTGCAGTTTGAAAATTACTTTAATTAGATGCTTCACCTTGATCTGCCTTCTCGTCCACAGAATACTTGAAGACCTTCTGAAGCTCTTCTGCTTGATTCCACTTACTAAACCCTCTGAATTCTGCAGCCTCTTTCTGTGAGCAGTGCTGTGCAATTACTTTCTTCTTAATATCTTTTAGTTCTTCATAAGTAAAGTATTCCATCAACATTGGCTGAAAAACCTAAAGCAAAGGAAAAAGGGAAAAAAAATCTGGTGCTGACAGACATAACATTACACAGACCTAGCAACACAAAATGTCCAGTTCCAATTCTCTCAAAGTAAAACATGTCATACATTAAGTGAAGCTAAGGACAGGACCACGGAAGTTCTGAATTCCAACCCTTTGCTTGCCAACAGATAACTGTACAGTATCAGACAAGCTGTTCACCTGTTTTCCCCACCAGAAAAGGGAAGTGATTAAAGCTGCTCAACCTATGTAACTTATCGAGTACTCACTCAGAAGGCAAAGCAGCAAGAAAGAAAAACATGAGAAAAGACTTCCCTTGGACAGACTTTGGAAGATGATGTTTCCCAGTTTTTGGATACCCATAAATCATCAGACTGGCAGTACTAGTCTGTGTTTCAAATATAGGTCAGAGGCTGTTTGGGAGTGCCAATTTGAGTCATGAAGCACTGGTTTACAGGACCTCTCTCTTTTCAATCAAGTTTTGCTACACATCCCTTTAAATAACTACTTGCTGCAAACAAATCCCAGCCCCAGTGGACTTCTGTTATCAGTTTTTTAAACAATCAGGATTTCATCATAAACTTTCAACACATTCATGGTTTCAGAATGTGTCACTTTCCAGTCAGGGAACTTACAATGACACCATAGTCCTAAATGCAAATTAGCATAGCAACAAAAACAGAGAACTGAAAAAAAAAGAACCTCTAAGCCTTTTGTCTCTATTCAGTCATTCCAAACCCCAAAGAAGATCATCAAATCTGAGGAAAATTTTTACCTACCTCCTCTTCCTCTTTCATATGAGGAAGGAAATCCCTGGTAAAGGCTTCCAACCTCTCCTTCAGCTGTTTCGCATAGTTTAGCTGTTCATATTCATTCTGAGAAGAAAGCAAAGATTTAATGATTGTCCAATCTCATCCATTGAAGGACTGAACTGTCAAATAAACTAGTTTCCAAGGAAAGCCCATTATGCCTTCCCCGTGCATGCAGCATGTTTGCTCTATTTCATGTTAAGAATGTGTTCGCTTATGAAGCTGACAGACCCTACTGGCCCCTTAATAGGCAGAGCAAAGTATTCCCTTCCTGCCTGGTTCCAATTTATTTTGTTAGCATATATGGATTCATTTGTCTACTTCCATTTTTACTTCACAGTAAAGACTGAAATATGCCAATCTCACAGTCTCACACAAAGTTCAAAGTAGTAACTGACTAATTTAAGTATTTGCATGGTTTGCATAAGAATTATTCTGGGATACATTTTAGAGTGAAATTCTACTTCACCTTTTAATTGAATGCATTTCACATTAGTTATTTTAAAATTCTACCTTCCAAATTATAATTGGAATTTATAGTCAGACATGTATAGATATTTACCTTGGAAATTAAAAGAACTCTCAAATAAAGTAACTGATTTTTAAACACTTAAGTTAGACCAACCTCATCTATCAGTTTGTTAGCTTGTTCTCTGTGCCAGTAATAAGAAGCTGGCTCTGAAGTCTGCCCAGTAATTGCAACATATTGAAGTTCCTTGTAACTCTTACAGTAAATGCTGTAAGTTTTTCTTTTCAAACTTCTACAACACCAAGAAACCCTGACTATTACAGAGAAAAGCTTAAGTCATCAGTTTAAATTGAACTAATCACACCCTAAAAATAGTTGAATAGTTCACATATAAGAAATCTGATTTTGCACACTTAAGAAGTCAAGTAACTTGCATCCTATTAGAGAAGGTGTAACACAAAGCCAAGAGTTAAATTTCCCTTCTCTTTCCCTTTCCTTCATTTTCTGATTCATTAATGGAAACCAGATAAATCTTAGATGGGAAAATGAAATCAATCAACTGCATATTTAGTATTTATCTTACTGAAAATTCAGAGCACACATACTAGAAATGTAACATGAGATCTTAAATTACTACTGGAGACTACAGTTCTTACAGTACAGGAAGGGGCTGCTGAGCTGGGTATCCCAGGGGAAAGACATGGTAGAATTAAAGTAGGATTCTACTGGAGAAGAGCTCAACTTTCAGTCACTGTCAAAAAAGCCAGCTGGAGAAATAATATTTAGAGTTTTTAGAGGACTGGCACATTAACAGCATTACTGAGCTAGAAATTACTGGAAGGAGTATATGACTCACAGAACAAACAATGCTGCTTTTTTTGTAAGTCTGGGAATCATCTCCATTTGTGACAATAATACAACGCTATGTACCACAAAAAAAAAAGATACTTGGGGTTTCCTAACAAACTAATAAAAAACATTATTTCTACAGCCAGAAATTTTGTTGACCAGTTAGCAGAGCAGTCTTTATATTTGAATTTCCACATTGTCTCTCCAAAACACCTCCAATTATGCAGTGATGGCTGTCTGTCACAAAATACATCTCTGAAAAGAGTTTTTACTAGAGATTTAGTAATTGTGCTGAATGGCAAAAGAGTCTGTGTTTCTGGGAAGTATGAAGAAACTATAAATGTTTCTTCTTCCTCCTTAGTTTAGTTGTTGAGAATATTAAGAATTGAGGCAAACTAATATGTAATCACAGCATGATTCCCTTAGGGCACAAATCCTTCTCCTAGTCTACTTACCTTCACATTCTTTAACCCTTTCTCAAACAGGCTAAGCATCTCTGAGAGTTTGTTGTCCGAGTGCACATTGTACACTGTCCGGCTACGCTGCTGAAGCAAACCAATGATACACTCATTTTCAATCTGCTCATGCATTTTAAACTCCTTGAATGTGGCGTAAAGAGACTGCAGCAGAGCCCGAAAATCATTGTTGTTGGAGAAGTTGGTCTTGGAAAGCTGGAAGAAAGAAAAGCTCATTAAAAAATCATGTCAAACTCAAGTTAAATCCTTAGAACAGTTATTAGCTCCAGTGATTTGCTGCTTTCATTACTTATAAAAGCTGAACACCTTCAGTTTTTTTACACAAACAGAAGCCAGTAAAATCAAAGTTGTATTTAAGCAACATAAGCCAATCTTGTGAAACACTGAGGTAAACAAATGTAGAAAGATTTCCGGGCAGAAATCAATGCAATCTCCTCAGCCCAGCAGGTTACTGAAAGTCTGAGCCCCTCTCCCAGATCTGCAGTTTAAGTTCGTACCAAGAAGCCATTAACAAATCCCTGTGCCTACCTTTAGGGATGTATTATCTACAAGGAACATTGAGTCCTACCACCAAATGCAAACTACACTAGCTGTTGAAGGTTTCCCATGGACCAAAACCCAACAAATCAAGACAGTACAAAGTTCTAGGTAACACAGTAGTGCCATTTTTACATGTCTACAGTCACCATTGGCAACAATACGTTTTCAAACTGCATTTTCCTCTGGCGACTTTAGAAAAACTGGGTTTCTTCCATTCGTACATTTTAATCTATGTCCCGCTTCAAGAATCATAGCCCACAGCAGTATACAAGAGAAAGCATTCTAAAAGTAAAAAGTTTTTCATTTAATTCACAAAACAAGCCACTGGAATAGTCAGCAGTGCCTTAGTTTACAAAGGTTCTGGAATCTCAAGGTTTATCAATAAATGGGCATCTGAGAGATACATGTTCATACACAGTACTTACATCAAAAAAACCTACAAACTGAGATACGTAAAACTTTTTTTCATTTAAAAAACCCCAAATGTACTTATTCATTGTGACATTGCATTGCCACTTCCTGGCAACCACCAGCAATGCAACTGAAACACACTGGACACCTGCCAAGCTCTTATGCAACTCCAAGTCAGCTGTACATACTGTACATTACATGCTGTACATATGAGCAAAATGACTCATTATGGAAAAACAAATTTACTTAGCTTCAGAAGAGAAAGAAAATAATGCATAATTAAAAGGGGCTTTTGTTGGTTTTTTTTCCCCAATAGACCAACTACTGGTGGGTCGGAAAAAAACTGATGTTTGTAACACGCTGTGTTAGGATTTGAGGCACACGCTGTTATGCACATATCACTAACAGGAAAAGATCTTGGCTCCAAAGACATTTCTATCCTGCACTAAGCTCAGAGAATGCAATACACAGAGCAGTGGTACCACACGAAACTGAAGGCTCGACTTTCCATGCTGAAAAGCAGAAGCCTGAGCAAGCACAGGAGATGGGCACAGAAGCAACTCTCCAGGACAGCCTCCTCACCTCCCACCATTTGTGAATCAGACCTTAATAAAGAAGTGAGTGTGATTTCTCATGTAGCGTTTCTTTTGATCAAGGACTGTGTCAAAATAGTTCATTCTACCCGTAAGGATCCACAGCACCCCAAAGACCCTTTTCCCCCCAAGAATCCCATTTGCTCCCAAATGCTTGGCATTTTGATTGACTTAAAATGTAAACAAGACTGTAGTGGATAACAGGAAGGTTACACAAATCTACTGTATTTTGTGGTTGGCTTTAAAAAAAAATTAATTCATAAAATTGGTCCTGGTAAAAAATACCTTCTCATCTTCCTGACTCAAAGTCTTTTTAAGACTCAAAATTTTCTGCTGAACCTACCTTATCATCCACAAATCTGAAATAAATTAAGAATCCCTTTGTGCATGCAATTTAAGAACATCTGTTACAAATGTATTGTTATAGAAGTCACTGTAACATGAAACACATATTCCCCTCTGCTACTGAGGCTTCCAGCAGATATCCAATTGATGAGGAACTATGGAGAAGATATTGAAGTTTAATGACTATACTTGAATCAGAAATCATTGTATTAAAAAGGCCAACCAAAGCTGAGAACTGGCTTTTCAGAGGACAGGTAGCCTAGCAACAAAGTCACTCGGTCAGACCTGTAATTTCATTACCAGGCTGATGAAGTCTTGTGATGGGGGACCAAGACTATTAACAGACACCAGCTGCTCCATTCTGAGATCCACTTTCCACCAGCTCTACACAAGGAAAACTAGTGCAGGAGTTTAGCAGTGCGAGAAGAAAACATCACCCCCCAAACTCGGACAGAGAATGGCAAGGGGGTGGAAATGCACTCTACTATGGGTATTTGTTGACTCATCAAAAATATAAAGCACAGTGCATGTGAGCCCTGAACAGCCTTAAAATATACCACACTAAACCAATGATCAGAGCCACAGGTGTTACAGATACCTGGGAGTTTTCCGGGCTTTTGAAGACATTATATTTAAACAGCTGAACATTACAGCACAACTTGTTTTATGTTTGGAATGCAAACTCTAATTGAGGAGCAGTATGACAAGAGCAACAGTTCTGGTGACTCCTGAAATTTAAGAATTATTCATAATCCTAACAGCATGAGCAACGGGCCAAACAACATTCAGCCCTTTGCATTGCAAAGTCTGTTTTAAACACTTCAGAGACCTTTGGCCGATGCAAGTATAGTCTAGAAGTAGTCAGGCGCTTTTAAATTCAGTATTAACTTTTTTATTAAATCCTTATTAAAATAAAATAAATGATGCAACTAAAGCATAGCTACGCTTCAAAACTCTTTGTAGCTCAGACAATCATATGCCAGTTTTGGGTGAGTGTCCAACTCACTGGACTACAACAGAGCCATCAACATGCTCAAGATGAATGTACAGAGTTGTAGCAAACACACATCTTTCCATACTCTAAGATACTAAATTTTTGTGCTTCAAGAACAAGATACCAATACTGGCAATACTAACAGTAATTGTTATTTATACAGTGTTTCATGTTCGCAACACTCAACTGAAAGAAACTCTACATTCAACTCCTGCATCTCCTTTGTGGCTTTAGTGCTTTAATTAAAAAAATGAAACTTTCTGTCCAACGGAGACAGAGATATTTCTACACCCACGATGCTGTGAATAAATAGGGAAGCTCAAGACTCCTAATTAAATTACCAAATAAACCCCAGTATTTACTTGGTTTCTGGGAGTGTTTTACACATGTACCAATATGGAAAAATGTCGTCTTAGAAGAAGAAAATTAATTTTCCAGTAATGTTAGCTTACAGTGAGTAAACTGAAACAGTTTTTTTTCCTAATAACTATGCCAAAAATATATTGAATGAGTGAAAAAGGTTTGCTCCTTCCTCAAAAATATCCAAGCATATTATGAACTGACAAGGAGAAATCAGCAAACAGGACTAAAGAAAAAGTAAGCTGCTCTTAACAGACTTGCACAGCAGTAAGCAAAGTCTATAGTGTGTTCTAACTTTCCCAGTATCCCTCTATTCCCAACTACAAGCTGGAAAACAACAAAATTATGAGGAAAAAGAACAGGAGAGGGAAAATTGATTTTCCCACTCTCCTCAGAGATTTCGCAAATTTAAAATGGAATAACTACTCAAGGTCAAAAAGTTTAACGTGGCTACAAATTCACAGCTTTATTTCAAATGAAGGTTTTCACCACCAGCACCCACAAATTCTGAACAATTGCTAACGCTAAAAATTCAGTCTGGAATCTAAAAAAAGTTGAAAATATTTTTTCTTCCTGATCTTCTTGATCAATTGTTGTTTTTTTTCATGTATCATCACAAGTAACATTTTTGACAGGTCAAATTCATATATATTCTGCTTTCTATGTGTAACCACATTAAGACATATAACCAGTTGATAGCCACTGGATGTGAAATAAAAGACACAATATTTCTGACGATCAGTGTAGACTAGATTTCTACCACTAGTTAACTCATCAGATTTAAAACTAATTTAAAAAATAGTAAAATCTTTTTCATTTTGGAGCCATCAAATCGTTTTGGTTAAAAGAAAAAAGACATTAGGACAAATATCAGAAAAAGTTTTTCACTCAAGAGGGTGGTTGGGCACTGGAACAGGCTCCCCAGGGAAGTGGTCACAGCACCAAATCTGTCTGAGTTCAAGAAGTTTCTGGACAACGCTCTCAGGCACATGTTGTAATTCTTGTGGTGTCCTGGGTAGGGCCAAGAGTTGGACTCGATGTTCCTCATGGGTCCCTTCCAATTCAGCATATTTGATGATTCTATTCTATGATTCTACGAAAAAAATTATTTTTAGAACAGCACCAGGAAAAAAGAAGCAGCATTACTAGTTCAGCTACAACTTTTCACTCTTACATTTTTAGGTATTATCACTTCACATATGCAACAGCATTAAAAGTCAAAGGACAGAAACCTGGACTCTGCAGAGATATTACCTGAATTTTATGCACAAGAAAATGGAGGAACAAAGACCACAACAAGGTGTGCCTGTGTCAACACCAAGAGCATGTGGTTTCATGTTATACTTAATCTGCTGAAAATTAGGGTGTGGGGGTGGAGGAGGAAACACAGAAGCAGCAGCCCTGCCCCTGCTTCTAGCTGTACATTCCTGCTGCTTTCCTGGAGTATGTGCTAGCAATCACGCAGCTGCAAGACAAAGCCATGTGTTGTACTGATCCAGTAAAATGTTGTGCCTTTTTGCAGATTTGTTTTTTCACCTGGTCAGTGCACTAGTAACACCCAACTATAGGCAATGTCTTTTAGGAATCCACAAGAAGTTCGGTTTACATGGACCCCAAGGAAGAACTAGGGTGCAGAGATAGCCTAGCAAAGAAGATGACTGTCCCAGTGTCACCTCTCCTTGGCTTACTCTGTGTAGAGGTATATGAGGTGAACAGTAAGAAAATTAGCTGCTTCATGCTCCAGCTGTTCATATGTGTGAAGCCTTAAATCAGAGGAGAAATACAGTTTTCTACTCTGGGTGCTTTTCTTGGTTGTGGGTCAACTCAAAATAATAGTAATTAATTAGGCAGGTAGGACAGAATCTGGCAGAACTCAACATGAAATTCAGAACTTTCAAGTGCCCTTCTGTCCATTGTTGTCTTCCCTACACAACCCTATCCTCTGTGTAATCCTGTCAGTTGTTTTGCAGCATAACTAAAATCTTGAAATAGCCTCTCAAAAAAAACCCCAAAAAAACCCAAACCAAAACCAAACAACAAACACTGTATTAACTCAAAGATTCAGGCAGACAAAATTATTTTGTTTTTCCAAGAGCACTGGCAACACAGAAGGTAAAATCTTGTACTCTCTCTATTTTGAAAGGCTAAGGTCAAGTTGACAAATGCCAAGCATAAGAGTACAATGGATGTGAAAAACCCTACAGGTATCTCCATTTTTATTTTCCATTTTTTCATTTCCATTTTTATTGGTGTCTTTCACATCACTATCTTGCACTACATACACATCAATTTTGTCTAATGAATGCCTGTAGATCTGTTTTTGAATCATGAAAAGCTTTTCACAAAGAGATATAAATAACAATATGGGACCGACTGCACCAAGATTTTCAATGATGCAATTGCTGCGAGTGTCAGATCCCCCTGGGGACCACAGGAAAAGCACAACTCAGGAAGCACTGGTAAAATCACCTAAGCCTACTCCACCATGTGGTTTCCACAAGCAAAGGTTTACCAGGGATGGAGGGACACAGGCTGTTACCAGGTCTGCAGAGATAATTTAAAAACATTTTAAAAATGAATTTTAAAACATTTAAAAAAATAATTAAAGAAAAATCTAGTAAGGATATGAACTACAAGGGCCTTGAATGAAAGCATGATGAACACTTGCAATGATGCTGTTATTTAGCTGTGTCACATCATTCTAGATGCTGTAGAAGACTTCTTTCCTGTTTTATATCCTCAAGGCTACAGGTTCCCAGAAACACCTGGTCTTCTGTCCTTCTGTCAGGACATACCTGAAGTCCCATGAGTGAAATAACAGCAGTCTCAAGGCTCCTCCCCACTCTCCTACTGCACAAACACACAAACTACAACCACAGTAAAAATGCCTTTGTCCCTCTGCACCAGTCTCACTGCAATTTCCTAACACAATCAAAAGGAGGGCACTGGAAAAATTCCCCTCTCCAGCTTAATTCATCTTGGCACTAACTGCAAAAGCAAGAAGCCAAGTCTCTCAAGAATTACAACTTACACTATTTAATCAGTTAAAGCATATTCTAGGATAGCTGCATAAAACCTATACAAAGACTGATACACACTAATTACAGCGTCTGGATTTTTAGATGAAATCAGTTTCTTTCTTTTTTTTTTTTTTGTGCCACAGAATATGAGACAATAAATCATTGTTGCTTAAAGCAGAGAAGGGTAAAGGTGGGTTGTTACTGCTCTCCAGAACAGGCTGGGAGAGAGGACAAAAGATCAGAGCGATATCCAAAAGGTGAAAAGAAAACTTTTTTCCTACAATTCAAGGGCAAAATAGTTGATAAGCAAATACTGGGAAATAAAACTGCTACTATGTCTGGCATAAGAAAATACTCTCAGGTTCTTCTTAGGAAAGCAAAAAAGATACAAAAGGGAAGCATCTGACAGGTAAGACAAAATAGGTGTTTGTTACATTGAAGAAACGGTGAGGTTTGAGGTGGCAATAAGAACTAAAAGTATCCTGATAAAAGGAGTGAAATCGCCCTGTAGGTCTGAAGAGCTTCACTTAAACTCCAAACAAGTTTTACCACTGTTGTCCCCCATTTCAGACCTCCTCTGACACTTTAGTTAAAACACATTTATTTTAAAATGTAGATATTCAAAATGCATTGTCACTTCCAGGTTCATATTCAAAATGTTCTTCTTCATAAAAAAAATAGTTCAAAGCTGTCACTTCCCAATAGTCATGACAAAAATTTACTGAACTATTCAGCATCCAGAAGTAAGATGGAAAGATAACTGGTAGAGTCTCTGATGAAACAGAGACATAGACAATAAATTGCTCACCTATTTCTGGATGCCAATGAGGAGGTTTAATTTCCTTCCATCGAGGAAGGAATTTCCTTCCATCTTCTGCCTGCAATGATAGTATAGCCTACAGTTTATAGACTTACTGGGACTAATCATCCAAAGTAGTTGTTTGTTCATTCTAAACATAGGTGAAGGAAGGTGCTCAATGCTATGGGAATAACCAAATACTATGAATTTCTAAATCAACATACACCCATTTGAAGCAACAGTGGAAAAGGAGTAGCACCGTACTCAAATACTGAAGAGGGATTTCAAAAGGAGAATGAAAGCTTTACCAATATTTGTTGATTATAAACAGAGACACACTTATCTTCACAGAACAGGCATTTTCTGTTCTCAAGGGCATTAGGGGAAAAAATTTCACTTTGAAATAGTCATAAAGTTGAGAATTTATCTAGTTTTTCAGATTTCAGTCCCCCTGGCTGCCAAAAAAAGTGTGATCATAATGTGGTCATATAATGCCCTGCTCAATGCTTTATAATGCCAACTCAACTTAATTCAGGAGTATTTTCACTCCTAAATAGTTCATCGTATTACAGATGATATAAAAACATCACAAATTTAACACAGGAAAACAATCCATTCTCTTCAGCAGAAGCCAAAGCTTGCAAGGAAGAGAAACAACCAGTATTAAAGAGAATGGCAAGTTATGAAAAGGAACTTTCTAGGTATATGGAAGTTTTGAAAGGAATCCTACAAAAACAAACAAACAAACAAAAAAAACCCCCACAACCAAAAACCACCAAGAACTTGTCAATGCAGGTAAATTCAACAGAACAGAATTTAGACTTCAAATTAGGAGGACAGAGGAAACAGATTGTAAGAGAAGGGATATTTTACATCAACTATTTAACAGGAAAGGCAGATGACAATAACAAAATTTAATGTCTTCTTTGCTCAAGTCTTCGTAAGAAAATTAATTAGGAAAAATATTTAGGGCAATTAATTTTTTACAGATAGTCAGAAGTGTAGGCTAGCAAAGAAAAATACTAGTTAAATATTTATATAAGTTCAATGTATTCAAGTCAGCAGAATATGACAAAACTGATCCAATTTCCTGGAAGAACTAGCCAAAGTAATTACTGAATCATGAGAAATAACTGCAGAGATCTTTTGTAGAAAATTAAGATCACAGAAGACTGAAGTCAGGCAAACAGAAGAAGGACCTTAGATGCTTTTGATCAAACACGCCAAGGTTTCACAATAAAGCTGAACTATTAAGGCAGCTGTTTAGTCCTGCAGTGGTTAGTCCTGTTCCCTCCTCCCATACTGCCAGCCTGGTTCTGGAGCTTGTTTGACCTCTTAGTGAGCCAGTTTTACTGAATCATCTTTCACTTCAGTTCCCTAGATGAACTAGCTGCTCATCAAGGGGCTGACGAAGCACAAAGGATATCATCAACAATTAACCCTTCCAGCAGCAGCAGCCAGTTGTTACCCCCTCTCAGTCACAGTATGAAGTCTCACCCTAGTTTTGAGAGGCAGAGAGAAGGACGTGAGAAAAAGCCATCAAACATCGCTAACTGCATTATAGGATTTAGAGTGCAACCATTTTTCCTAATGCAGCCTAAACTTGCTGGGTAATTATATAACACAAAGATTTGAAAACATTCTTTGGCTGCAGTAACTCCACAAGAGAGCAGGAAGTTTGAAATCCCTAACAGCAAGACCAGGTGTCTTGTCTCTGGGAAAGGCCCAGCCAAAATTTAATCACCATCTATATCTAGACCAGAGTCTGCTACTTCAGTAGTCCTGATCTTGAAGCTATTAGAAGTAACAATCAGCCAGCACAGATTTGTTCAGAAAAAAGAATCTGATTTCCTTTTGATAAAATAACTAAACTACTTAAAAGGAAGATGATACAGATCACAATTTCTCCATGATTTTTGATAGTTTTGCCTTACAGAAAACTAATACAGTCTGCAGGAAATGGCAGGGTAGCTCAAGCACTTGCAAACAGTGCTCTCAAGCCAGAGCTACCAGTTTCCAGCCAAACCACAATGGGATTTTCAATACATGGTCAGTCGAAACCTGTGCTACCTCATGACGGATACGATACTTTCAGCCACAGCTGGGAAAGCAGGAAAGCTGGTAATACACAAGTGGCACATTCTCGAGTGTGGGAAACACAGGATCATAATGCGACAACAGAAACTGCCTCTACTGGACATCAACATGCTGACTTGGACGAGTGCATACTTGTACAGGATAGGAGTCTAATGACAAATATGAAAGGAAATTTGAGTATCAGTCCTCAGAGAAGCATGGGATTACAGACAAGAACAAAGCGAGTATGCTGCTGTTAAAAAAAGACTGCAGAATAACAAATCTGCTCTACTCAAAACCAGCGTTGTCCCGTTTTGCACAACAGATTTCAGGAAAACACAGACATAATTAAGCCGAGGTTTCACAGTAGCTTAAGTCAATCTAGTTGCGGGCTGTCACAGTCTCCCTCTGTCTCACGCTGGCTTCGGTAGTGACCTGACCAGTGCTTGCTGGTAGCACTACATCAACACAAAAACTAGCCTGCTTCAGAAAAAAAAATGTTTTCTGCCAGCTTAGAGCCTTTGTGAGTCACTTCAAGTGCTGATGGGAGCCAGAGAGGCAGGCAGTCATAATAGCAGCAGTCAGATAGCTTGAACTGTTGGAGAATGGCAACTTAGTCCTGACAAAAGCAACAAGTACGCTGGGGTACAGAAAGCGTGACCCATGTGATGAAGTAGAATGAATCAGTTTGCTCGGGGCAGAGAACACATAACCAAGATGGAGGACAGGCTACAACTGCAAATCGGAACAAGATTGTTCTGAAAACGAAGAACGGTTCACTAGAGATAGGAAAACAGAATCTGCTCTATTTGTAGCAAAGATGACGTCAGGCATTAGGACAAGCTTTTTAGCTATAAAGACTGTCTGCTGTAGCACTCCACTGCCTACAGGGGGAACATCCTCTAAGCACTTAAAGAATCTTCTTATCATCACAATAGGAGATAGATTTGATAACATTGTCGATTTCCTTAATAAACAGACTTTTAGTTACTCTTATTATCCAAGTCCAGGGCACTGTGTACAACACAGGTAAAAACCACCATTTAAGAATGCAGCAAAGGTACAGTGAGATATCTGACAGCAGCAGTTAACAAAGTAGGATAACTTTCCTAACACACCAAGCATTTTAAATGTCCAGTTTACTGTTCTGTCTCACATCAAGTCCTGGAAGAACAAAATCAACCATGTCTCTCTGTCCCAAAGGATTATTTAAATGCCTACAAACTTCATCCATCAGTAACATCAAAACTCTTGCCACGGATGCACCCATTTCAACCTCATTAACATTTGCTGGAATTTAGCAAATACAGATGCTAACAGACAGCAACTACACAGTGTACAGGTAACCCGATGAACACAGGTAACATGTAATTCACAAAATTAAAGAATGCTCAAGGTCAAACTAAAGTTATAAAGAGCACGGCTTTAAAGATTATAAATGCCACGCAAGCAGAACTACAGTCTTACCTAATTACAGCATCTCAATCACACAAGGAGGAAAGTTTTCCTGGAATTTTTTCTAGTGCAAAGCTAGCATTACTCTAAGATAAAAGTCACAGGCAAGGCACAGACCTCAGGTTCAGAAACAGGGTTAAAGGATGCAAGAATGAAAGCTTTAAGAAAAAAAGTGCTTTTCATTCACTTCTTCAAAGGAAAAAGGGAGGAAGCAAATTCCTGTATAAAAACTGCAAAAAATCAAATATGATGATCATTACAAACTGGATAGTTTTAATCAAAAATTTTTAGGAAAAACAATCATTCCTGCCCAGGCAATTTTATCAGTTGTTGTAAATTTGGTCAAAACTTTGTGGAAGGCTCAATAAAAGTAAAAAAATACGTCTACAGGAACAAACCCTAAATATAACAATATCTGGAGGTTTAAACAAAAACTGTTCGGCTACTGCCAACAATATGCTGATATGGTTACTGGGAGTCACGGCAGAGGAAGAGCCCCAGGTGCTTGTTTCCCTTCAAGTAAAATCCACTCTGTTAAGACATCATAAGTTTTCCTGCCACCACGGCTTGAAGTTAACTGCAAATGCACCCAGAGAAAAAAGGCAAAGTGAAACTACACAAGGTCTCATCTTCGCCTCTCCCTAGACCCTCTGCTCAGCTGGTTCAGTAAGCTAACCTAGCCAAAAAACAGCTCATGTTTTCTCTACCCGATCAGCAAATGGAACAGGCTCACACGAAAGGGCCTGGTGAACCCCAGACCACTACAAGGTGGCATGTGGAAATCGGGAAGGAAGCATGAACTCCCCCATCCTGCTGGTAGCAGTAAGCTATTATACTGTCTCTCAAGTAACTTCACCCTTCTTTTAAACTTGTGTTAGCCAATCTGATTCTCCAAACAGCTATTTAAGCCCACAGACGGGAGGCACTAGTTCTTTCAGTAGGAGTGCTGGCTGTGAAGTATTTGCCCAAAACCCTCCCACCGCACTCAAAGCTGCTGCAGGGAAGTTTGCCTTTCAGGTGACACACCAGTCCTGGTTACTAACTATCCTGACGCCAGAACAAAAATTATTTTTTGTCTACGAGCAAAACTGCATATATTTAAAATAAAAGAACGCACCTAGGGTACCTCTAAACCACTCGCCAGTTAAACTCTATGCATAAAATCGCAAGCATAGACCGTGAACGGGCAGCACGCACAGTGTCCTGCCTGGCAGGACTGACTGACAAACACCGCCGGGTCTGCCTGCTCAGAGAGCGCCAGGACGGCGGGGCGGCTCAGCCGGTGCCCGGCGCTGGAGAGCGGGACACCCGGCCCTCGGAGCAGCCCGGCAGGGCAGCAAGGGGAGCCCCGGCCCGGCGCGGCACCGCGGCGAAGCGGCACCCGCAGCCCCGGGAGTGGCCGGACAGCGCCCGGTACGAGTTGCCCAAGGGGCCGGGGCGCTGACAGCTGCGCACTCCCCGAGCCCGCCCTCCGGCCCTCCCTCCCGCCCCGGGGCAGCGCGGCGAGGGCTGCTGCCGTGCGCTACCTTGTCGCAGTAGAGCCCCACGAGCTGCTTCATGCGCCAGTGCGGGGCGGAGAACACGTCCACCTCCTCGGGGAAGGGAGCCATGTTCTCCCCATGGAGCCGCGCCGCGGGCGGCAGCGCGAGCGGCGGCGCGAGCATCCACACCGCGCCTGCGCCCGCCCCGCGTGACCGCGGCCGCCGGTGCCGCGCGTGCGCCGCTGGCCCCGCCCCTTCCCCCCCCCCGTCCCCCTGCCCGCGGGCGGTGGCGGTCGCTGGGCCCGCCTTGGCGCGGGATGGGGCTGCCGTGCCTTGGGGTTTCCGGCGCTCGCTGAGTTCTGTTTTGGAGACACACCTTCGGGGCCGTTCAAGTGCGCTGATGTACTGCCCGACTTGAAATCCTGCGCCTTGGCAGCGCTGAGTTAGTGGCTTGTGGATGTAAGGAAACAATTTGCAGAATCGCATAGGTTGGAGAAGAGCCCTGAGATCATCGAGTCCAACGTATGACCGAACACCACCGTGTCAACTGGACCGGGGCACCAAGTGCCACATCCAGTCTTTCCTTAAACACTTCCAGGGACAGTGATTTCACCACCTTCCCGGGCAGCCCGTTCCAATGCCCAATCACTGTTTCTGTGAATAAATTCCTCCTAATGTCCAACCTAAACCTCCCGTGGCACAGCTTAAGATTGTCCTCTCCATTTGCTACTTACCTGGGAGAAAAGGTCAACCCCCCCCCCCGGCTACAACCTCCTTTCAAAGAGCAATAAGGTCCCCCCTGAGCCTCCTGTTCTCCAGACTAAACACCCCCAGCTCCCTCAGCTGCTCCTCATAGGACTTGTGCTTCAGACCCTGCACCAGCTTCACTGCCCTTCTCTGGACACACTCCAGCACCTCAATGTCCTTCCTGAATTGAGGGCCCAGAACTGGATGCACTACTTGAGGTGTGGCCTCATCAAGAAAGTTCCTAGAAAAGCTATTTGTGCATATAGCAGTCTAAAATTTACAGTACTGTTTTGTTGATATTGAGACAGCATTTCTGAAGGAAGACTTTATTTGTACTTTGCAGCAAAAGGGACAACTCCCAGTTGCCCAACCAGGAAACCATGAGAAGCTAGGAGCTGAAAGAAATATGCTATGCTATAAAACACAGTCGTTACAGAAACTGAACTAAATATGTGTGTTTACAGGAAGTAAAGGCAATGCTTCACTGAAATACACTGAGGAGATGACAACATCAGGAATAAAGCGGGTGTGGCAGATGAACTGGTATTTGTGAGGGAAAATGTGTGATGGGTCCTAAACTAGGCTGCAGCGGGGAATCTGTGCCAACTTTTTGCAGTATTTGTGCCAAATAAGCAGAGTTAAATGTGTTTGTTTAACATCCAAGGCAAATGGACCAGGAACACCTGCTTGTGATACTCGTATGCCCATTCAACATTTTGAAATAAGCAGGAACACTTGGCAGAATTGAGATCACACATGGATTTGACAAAAGGTGGAACTGTCAGTCAACATGGCAACATGTACTAAAATTGTCCACCAGTGTTGCAATGTGTAGTAAATGTCCCAAAAGTACATTGTCAAACATAAAATAGATGGAGTAGGCCTTTCTGACTAAAAACTATTACTATAAAATATCTATGTTGCAGATATTAAATGTGTTAGAGCTAGCTACTTTATAGATGTAAGCAGTTAATTTTAAACACATTGAAATATTCTGAGCAAAGGCACATGAGTTTTTAGTCTAGTATTGCTCAACATATTAGTGCTTGAGAATAAAATGCTGGTAAAAATAGTAAATAGTGACCGGAGAAGGAGAGATCATGTTATGAGGGTTATCTCGCTTACATGTGCACCATAATCTTTTTATCTCTTTATCTAAGGAAATGAGGCTTAAGCAATTGCAGTCTTGGGTGTTTCCTTTTCCACGCATGCTTTCCACCTCGATGGACTTTTGAACATGCTGGTCTACTTGATCATGTCTGCAAACATGTACAAACCTTGGAAGGTTGAATTCGTACAACCTTGGGGGGGGAGGTGTGTAAAAAAGCAGTTACACATGTCAGCAGTTGCACAAGAAAAGGAAGGCAAAGCACAGGTGTTATGCAGCTGACTAGCCAGCGCATGGTTATATTTACTGCTTGGCTAGTAAGCACACCTCTGGGTTTGGGCTTGAGCATGTCTTTCACAGAGAGTATGTCACAGCACATAAGGGAGCAAGTGAGACTGGTGCTACTGCTGGAGGTAGAATCATGCACTGAAGACACAAACCCTTAAGAAACAATGTTTGAAGTTCAACACTTACAGAGGAGCTTGGGAATATGAGCAGTTTCAATGTCATGTTTCCAGGCCTAAAGCATGTAGTCATACAGAGTTGAGGTTATTCTGTCAGCAGTTCATACCTGAGTTGTAATAGAGGATTAATGTTCCCACCTGTTACACCTTCCTTCTGCTGAAAGTTACCACTCCTATCTGATACAAAGAACAAGAATATGAAGGTTCCTCATCTTCTCAGGCTTCAGAATATAAACATATGCTGAATTTCATGGTTGTTTGGGTTAATATTCAGATTGTGAACTCGAATATCTCCAGAGCAGATATGCTGCCAATTTGGCTGACTCTGATTCATGGGCAATAACTTCTTCTAGGAGAGAGGGGCAAGGAGCAAGAGACAGTGATCTGCATACAAAGCATGAATTGCCAGACCCGCCTTAGAAATCTGAGTTCATAGGTAAATTACTTGAAGGTTGAATTTTTTTTATTTTTTTAAGGAAAAACAATAGTGTGGTTGTATTTGCATACCACAGAATATTTACTCTGAAGATTAGATTAATTAATGTAATTTCTTGATCTAATGAAGTACTTAGGGAAAAGAACCTGGAGGAGAATAACAGTAAGCAGAAGTTGAAGAGATCTGTTTAGTGCACAGGATATGTGTCTTAATCCTTTTGCTTCTTGTTTTGTTCATGAAGACATGATACAAATATCATCACACCAAAATGTTGCTCTCAGTATCCAGGGGAGAGATGGAAAAAAAAGCTGACTAATCTTACCCTTATGTGTGATACAAGATCACAAGGACTTGGATATTTATGTTATCATTGCTATACTGGCATATTTTAGATATTTTTTTTTGTTTTCTTGATATGTATTTCAGCGCTTTTTTCAGCCATTAGAGAAATATGTGCAAAAAGTATAATCCTTTTAAAATTAAAAGAAACTGTTTAAAACATGTTGCTTGCAAGCACTTGTGATGGTTTAGGAAGGTGTAGCACAGCAATGACTATTAAGTGAACCAAAGGCATCGTAAGTACTGAAGTGGTAAGGGTTTTTTTCCTCACTTTACTGAAATATATTGCAATTCTCCTTAGTTATCACCAGATGGCCTTGAAAGTCTCTTTTTTTCTAAAGTAGGGAGCAGTGTAGACATGAGGAAGTGATGTATCCCTGTGCTGCAATCGTTCCAGGAAACAGTTGAGTTACAGTTCCCAGCAAGGTTTTGTTTTCCTCCAAACTTTTGTGTACAGAGCTAGAGCTGGAGCTTGTATTGACAATCTTAAATGTTAAGCCTGCCGGTTTCCTTTTAGATTGTATCATTTAACTCTCTTCTTTTTTTTATTCCCCCCCTTTTTTTTTTAAGAACTTGGATTGCCAAGAATCATGATGATGAGCCTTTTTTTGCCTCTTTTACTTGTGTCTGTTCTGTTTATGAACAGCTTCTCAGAAGTGCAGGGAAGGAAATGGAAAGGTGAAGGTACAACTCAAAACCTGGAAAGTATTGCCATTGGAAGATGCTATGATTATATTAGAATTGTGAATCCTACTGTTGGGTAAGTTTTGATTGTTTCTGGATTAGTTTTTTATGTTCTGTACAAAATAGTTATTAATCAGAAGCCTGATGTTATGCTTCTAGCCATGACAGTGATCCTATTGCAGCCAACGTGCTTGTAGCTGCCTGGAAACAAAAAATGAATTTTTACAGATGTCATATTTTAAGTAAAGTAGTGTAATTAAGGCAAGATTTTTAATCCTGCAATTTTTTATTTCACATTTCTCCCCCCCTTACTGTTCTGTAAGGAGAACACCACACAGAGATGGCAGAGATAATGTGCCTGAAGTATCAAATCTGACAGTGCTCCTGCGAAGATCAGCTTTACCTTGCATGCCTTGTATGTCAGGTGGTGTAAGAAGGGAAACACCTCACTTTACAGCTATCCTGTGGTACTGGATTAAACAGGAAACTGTTTAGCTCATCCACTTGAAAAAATCAGTAGTAATCAACTGCTCAAGTAGGATTATCCATGAGATTTTGATAGCTGTATCAATTATACAGAACTGGAGGTAAATCAAACACTTTGAGCACTTTTTCTGTCTTCCTTCCCTTGTAAGGGCTTCCATAAAAAGGGAAAAAAATTAGGAACAGTCTCCTGGAGTTCAGCCCTTTATTCTGCAACTAAAATTTTGTCCTAGTAGTTTGAAGAGGTATTTGCAGAGGGGTCCTGGCTGGGTTACACAATGAATTGCTGCTGTCTGAAACAGGGCTAGATTATATTGCAAATATCACCTCCTTCCCCCAACATCCCTTTTTCAGTTTCTGTTGCAAAAGAGGAAGATACAGGTTGGTGGCTTTTAACAAAGGCAGAACTACACATTTCTGCCCAATAACATTATTAGCTTATCAGAAGCAATTTGTTTCAGGTTCCTCATGAAAGAAGAAATCACCTTAATGTAAATAACACAGTACTAGAATTTCAGCAGAACAGTTCAAGCTCAGCAAATTTATAAACATGTCACAGTGGAAGGTACAAATAAACTTTAACTATAGATTTCTACATATCTACAATATAATATATATATAATATATATTATATAAAATATGTAAATTTAGTTAACAATTGTGTAGGTAGTCTGATCTTGCAGTAGGCTCTACATAGGTAGAATTCCTATTGGACTTAACAGATGTCACTTCATTTATATCTGAAACAGAACATGACTAATAATATATAATATGCTAAAATGAGCAACATAAAGGATAGAAATATAACTTTATCATTAACTGATTTGGACTTTTAAATGCAATATTCTTGAAAGTATTTCTATATGTCTCATGTTTATGATAGTATTGTGATCTAATTAATTCCTGTGACATTTTCACAATATAATTTTAAAATTGAGCAATCTGAACACATTCATCAAAGTCTTTTTGTTCAGGATAGCATGAAGCCAGGCAGGCCATTGGGACCACTTTCCTGAATTAAGACCAAAACTGACATTATAAAAAGAAGAGCTACACAATTAATTTCATATAATGTGGAGGAGGGTTCTCTTTCCATGAGGTCTATAAGCAAATAATGTAATCCAAACAAAATGAAAATTTCATACTGCACAGGTGCAAAGCAGATACTCTAATTATTTATAGCCCTTTCTGTTCATTGTCTGTTTCTTAGTTGCCCCCAGGCTGGCTTTTACAGAGGCACGACCACCTGGATATGTTTTGCTTCTGAATTTATGTGCAAATACAATAATTCTCTAAAAATGCTTTGCTAAGATAAAGGAAGCTAGCAAGGCATGTCTTTACACTGCAACGTAGTTAAAATGTAAAGATGTTTATAAAAACATAAGAAAAACTTTCTCTTATGTTATAACATGCAAAATGGCAGGTAAAGGATGCATTTTACAAAATGCTGTTGTCATGTAGAAGTGAGGAATTTGAACAAAGATCATATTTGAAATTTTCTAACAGGAGCATACTGTATAACAAAAATGTTCCTGTAGTGCTTTTTCTCCACACGTGTTTATTTGTAATATATCATGGAAGTTTTGAAAACAATTTTTTTAACTGACTAGTATGAAATAAGTCTAATAGGACTCATTAATGTCTATTGAGATTAGAAGGAATTGTCCTGAACTGTATTCCTTCCCCACCCTGTAGTTTCAAAAAGTATTTTTGCCAGCTAAGAAATTTTGAGTATCAGAGCAGAATAATCCTTTTGATTTACGGGTTGTTCAAACCTGGATGAGAAGTCATGAAGAAAAAAAATGCAGTATGTGAATTAACCAGGAATTTACTGCAAGATTCAACTGTCAAGAAAGATATTAAAAGTTTCATTGATCATAACTTACAAGTACTGGCATGAGTGAGTGCTTACAGCGGAAAGCTCTTTAGCAAAATAAGACAGAAATATACACAGTTGTCAGAAGCTGAAGTATAGCAGCTTGAAATCAGAAATAGGGCACAAATCCTTTTATCAAATAAATCTATTTAAACCTTGAAACTACTGATCAAGGATCATATTGCATCACTGAATATTTTTGGATAAAAATCCATATCTCCTTATGATATATAGGGAACTATTATATAGTTGTTGGAATCATGACCAGAGATTACTGTAAGAGAGTTTGTGGTACATTTCCTTTGTGGTAGCTGCATAGCTCATCACAAGGAGTCCTTTAAAGTGTCTCCTTAAGGAATCTGTGCCAGCCAAAACCCTGCTGTCTATGGATGACATTAAATGAGCAAAACTCTCTAATGGCAAAGTTTGATTTACTTGTCTGGACTACTGTTGTTTAAGCTAGAGCTTTGCAATTACAGCTGTTCATGTTAGGAGTGCTGTATGCATTTAAAATAATTATTCTGTTGTGCAGCGAGTTCCTGGCATAAACCTTGTTACAGTGTTACATGGGAAAGGTACTGTGGAAAAGTGATGAGAGCAGGAATTCCCTTTTTAATTACTACAGGCAGGTTCAGATCTGTGACAGATGAGATCTTGAAAATCCAGAGAGATAGGACACTTTCATCCCTAGATAGCCTATCCTGTTCTTCCTTGGGAGATTATTGTCCCCAAGGCAGAGCTGGCAGAAGGGAACTGCTGGAGTGTGCAGCAGTTTGTTTCAGGCCTCCTTTCACGAGCACTTTAAATGCTGAATGCTAACAATATTCTTGTAGCTACTGCCTAGTGACAGTGTGTTCCACGCAGTTCCACACTGGTCACTGAACTCATTCCAGCAAGGTAAAGCTGCACAGTCCTAGGGCCTATGCACACAAGGCATCTCTTTGTCAAAACCATTATTCTACCATTGAAACTTTTTCAGTAACTCCTCCTGCACTTGAATCTGACATTTTGGGAGTAATAGGGCATTCCAGTAGTTTTACATATTTAGCAATGGTTTAGTTGAAATGGCTTTTTGAATCTGAAAAATTTCAAAGAAAGCTGTTTTCTTTACTATTTCTACAGTGCTGGATAGCAAGCTTGCTGTATATACTCTACCTATGAAGATTTTTGTTGAATTACGATGTGTTTCTAATTCCACACTGCAAATGATAATATTTTCCTTGCTACTTCCTCCTAATCTGCTGCAGTTATGAGTCAGAAAAAGACAAGATCTATACACTCTTCCTGACCTACGATTTTTTTACCACCCTGACTTCAGTTTTCTGTCTTAACCTTACAGATATTTTAATGTGGGAATTTGAAGAAGTTGGGAACAGATTACTTTCTTACTCCACTTTGAAAAAACAATTCTGCTGTTTGTTTGTTTCAATGATTACAGTGAGAAGAATTGTTCAGAGATATGGGAAGCATTTAAAAGTGCATTTATTAACAAGGATCCTTGCAGCATTCTACCTGAGGACTATGAATTATTTATCAACCTGTCATTGCACACAATTCCAGCTGACAAGGTAATGATTATTTATGTTAACTGTCCTTAGATATCCAACAGTTTTTCTATGACACAGTTCAAAATTGACCAAGAGTCATTATCTGGCTGACTTGTGAGTCATTCTTTCTGGCCTGTCTGTAGTTTAAAAAGTAGTCTCAGACTTCATAGCATTTTTCAATGTGTTTGGCTCCATTTATTTTATGCAGTAGCTTCTCAGCAACCTCTCTCCTTTTATACTACAAGGATCCTCCATTTTTCCTGCTGTGCTGGGTGCTCTGACATAGTCCCTGAACTTCTACTTTTCCTCAAGTTAGGTGCTCTGCCTGCAAAGGGTGTACCTGCTGTCATCTTTTGCTTCTACTCCTCACAGCCAAATCTCGTGGCAATGACATGTTAAACATTGACACACAAAACAAACATAAACAGAAATGAGATAAGATGTTGTTATATGCCAGAAAACAGTCAGGGTTTGATGTGCTGGCAGTTGCAGAGAACTGTGATTGTGCAAGAGACAGGTTGTACTTTAAAGCAGTTTTTCCTCAGCACAATTATTCCTCATCTCTAAATGTTATGAGTTAAACCAACAAATACTCCTGTCAACATAGCTTAATTCTTGAAGAGTTTCGCAAACACAGAAATAACAGCAAAATGTATGATTTTTTCACACCATAAGCCAACATAGCAATGTCAGAGAATTCTGGCAACATATATCTGGCTTATAAATATTTGTCTTCCCTTTTTCCTCCTTTTCCTAAACCTGCCTGCTGAGACAGGCAAAGCTAGGCCTAACTGCATTCAAAATAGGTCTATATCCCTTCCCATCAGGGTATGAGTGTTCCTCAAGTCTCTAGAGATCGGAATTTACACCTCTATAAAATAAAAACTTTGTTCCTCTAAAGACAAGCTAACATTTCCGGTTATTAGTTGATTTTGAAAGAAATACCAAAACATGTTTTAAACTGTTTCAACACCCGATAATCTCATTGTGTCCACACCGAAGTGTCAGTACCTATCTTCTTTTTTTTTTTCCCCCTATTTTTATATAGTCTCTCTTCTGGGAAAATAATCAGCTACTAGTCAATAGCTTTGCTAACAGAGGACGTCGCTACATGTCTGTGGGTGATACCCTGTTTGGCTTCTTTGGAGATTTCCTAAACTGGTGTGGGCAGGCAAACAGCTCTGGTAAGATAATGAGTGCTATATTAAACATTTATCTGTAAAACCACAATGGAGACTGAGTGCTGTGTTCTGCAAAAGCTAATTTTGCTCTTATCTGGTGAAAAATTAGGGATAGCTTCACTCTGGTATCATTTGAATATTTAACATTGCAGTCGAGGAGCACACAGTGAAATCTAAACAGTGCTACAGTGGAGGTAAACCACCTTCTCAATTCTCTGAACCTGGAGCTCTCTGCTCCAGGAATAGAGTTAGATCCATTTCAAACAAACTTCTGAATCCACAGAATGTCACTGTTTGTGTAAACTGCAAAGGATGTAAAATTATTGAAAAAGTACAATAGTAAGCTTCCAGTGTCATGTCAAAAACTATGTTGTATGTTCAGTGAGTAATGAGCAAATAAATTTACTTCCTTTCTAAACTCCCTTTTTACAGTCATTATCATCTCTCTAATAGCACAAATCACATGCCTTCCTACAGGACTGGACTATGAATCCTGCCCTACTACGATGGAATGTGAAACCAATGCAGTGGATTCTTTCTGGAGGATGGCCTCAATCACTGTAAATAGTGCATTAGTGCTGACTTCATGAATTAGCCAGCGTGTCCTGGGTGGTTCAGGAAAACACTGCCAGCTCAAAACAGCTTTAAGCCTGTAACTCTGCTAGGTTATTTCTTCTGATACAAATACACTGTTTTAGACTGAATACAGTGTTTTAGCAAGAGGAACCTAACTTTCACCTTAGCTAGATAATGTGTTAAAATTCTGTGTTAGCGTTGTTAATATAAATCATATACTAAGCACAATAAGCACAATAGTTGTCTGCTAATTGCAGGTTCAAAGTGATATTTGACAGCTTTGCTGTCAACCCTTTATTCACAGATCAAACCCAACACAGATTGCTAAAATGCTTTCTTCCTGTGCTGAAGAAACTATTTATAGGTGTGAGAAAATAGCTTAATTAATTGAATTAATCCACTGGCTGTTTAGTTCCTGTCCTTTCTCCTGAAATGATCTGCTAGGGTGCTGGTGTAGTAGTATTTTTGCAGTTCTGATATTCTTCTTGATAAAATTCTTTCTTTAGTCATTGTTGCTTGCAATAAAATAGTTTTGTGTGCAGTTTTGGTCACCCCAATATAAGAAAGATATTAAGCTATTAGAGAGAGTCCAAAGGAGGGCAACAAATATGGTGAAGAGCCTACAGGGAAAGCCATGTGAGGAGCAGCTGAGATCACTTGATCTCAGCTGATCTCAGCCTGGAGAAGAGGAGACTGAGGAGAGACCTCACTGCAGTTACAACTTCCTTGTGAGGGGAAGAAGAGGGGCAGGCACTGATCTCTGTGGTGACCAGTGACAGGACCCAAGGGAATGGCCTGAAGTTGCGTCAGGGCAGGTTTAGGTTGGATATTAGAATAAGGTTCTTCCAGAGGGTGGTTGGGCAGGCTCCCCAGGGCAGTGGTCAGAGCACCAAGCCTGACAGAGTTCAAGAAGCATTTGGATGATACTCTCAGACATATGGTGTGACTCTTTGGGATGGTCCTGTGCAGGGCCAAGAGTTGGACTCAATGATCCTTATGGGTCCCTTCCAGCTCAGCATGTTCTGTGATTCTGTGATTCTGTAAAAAATCTGTAAGATGAGTTCTGGAAAACATTGTTATGTATTGCAGTATGCGAAGCACAGTTCAGGGGAGATACATGTCTTGTTGAATGGTTCTGCAGTCGGAGGAGCTTATCCACAGCCAAGGTAAGAAAACTGATTTATGTGTAGAAAGTCTAATGACTACAAAAGAAAAAAAAAGTCAGCCAGTTGTTTGGGTCTTCTGCTGCAAAAAGCATAGGAAATGTAGCTGAAAGAGCCTCATGCATCAAAGTCTGTTCAGTTGTGAGGACAATTCTTAATTGTCCCTAATTGAAGGAATTAATATGAAATTGATGGAAATAATACTTTTGACTCCTGCATTTTACAAACTGCTGCAGCAAGCAGGATGAATGCTCTTTGAAAACTGCCTTCAAGTCAGTCAACATTCTGTGGCAAAATGTTTATGTCTTCCAAAAGGTGAGCATTACAAAATTTCTTTTCAGCAGCATGTCCAAGGAGAGGGTATTGTTACAAGGACTGTAATTTCTGTCAGGCCTAGAGCAAACTTGGTAAATTCTATAGGGAAAGTTTTTTGTCCTGCTATTTCCTGACCTTTGAGGACATTCAGAATATGGATCATATTTTTCTAATCTGTGTTGAGCCCGATTGTATTTAGAAGACATAAAGTCAAGCAAGCCTATATGCTACAGCAGGATCAGAGCCTTCATTAGTGTAAAGTACAAAAGACTAATTAATTGTCATGTTCTTTATGGTTCTAAATTTTTTTTTTCTTGAATCAGTTTTTTTGCAGATTATGAAATACCTAATCTCCAGAAAGACAAAATCTCACAAATTGTTATTTGGGTTGTGGATGATATTGAAGGACCAGATCTGTAAGTTAAATTTTCAACAAAAATTTAATTTCTCCCTTTTGGACCTGTCTTTAAAATTTCACCTTGTCTTTCCGTTTGATTATATTTGCATAGCACTTAGACTGAAGTATTTTAGATGCTTTCATGAACACAAAAGGCACAGGCTGCCATTCCTAAAGAGTACAGAAATACCAGAATTAGACAAAATATAAATAAATTTTAATATTTGATCTGTAGTCAACTCTTGGTTAGATCTGTGTGTGTGGATCTCTGGATCTCAGACCTTCAGTGAAGATATAACTTGTACAGTTTTACTAAGAGTCAATCTGAATTTCAGATTAAGTGCTGACAAGAGATATTTCTTTCACCTTGCCATATGCATTCTTTTCATTTTCACCTAAGTATTTGAAAAATTTGTAGAAACAGATAAATGCCAACAGGGGGCTCTTTTTCTCTCAATAATTAATCCAGTAATAAAATGTAGACTTTAAAAATGTCTAATTTTGCTGGTAAATTAATTAAAACAAATGAATAAATAATAAACAAATAAAACAGATCAGTCAGAACAGAATTGTCTGTTGGTAAATAGCCAAAGACTAAGTGACAATTTTCAATTGAAACCTAATGGAAAATAGATTCTGAAGTTAAAAAAATTAAATCATTAGGCTTGAAATTAGGCCTTGTTTGGCACTGATTAAAGGAAGAATTAAATAGTCTGTTCATTATAGCTTTTGTGGGAGTCCCTGCAAGTGTACATAGATGAATTGGGGGTACAGAACAGAGGAAGTCAGTTTTGCAGGGTCCCTGCAATTTAACATGGGGACACTTCATTGGTCTTAAAACTGCCCTGGCTGAAGAGGGCCAGAGAAATGGACTCAGATGTCACCATATCCACCACATGTGTCTGAATCCCAGGTATCCTCTGCATTCTCGGGAGCATGAGGCTTCTGTTCTTGCTATTCAATGGTTTTTGGTTGCACCCATTCATTTTGTGTCATTTCCCTTTCACATCTCGTCTCTGCTCTTTGCTATCTCCTTCTGCTTCTTTTACATTCAATTTTGGCATGGCCAACCCAGACAACGTATTTTACCCCAGTGCTGTGGAGTCTACAAAGCACAGTTCAGCCTTCCTCTCTAAATCAAAGAATGAAACCCTTTGGGAGGAAAAAAATCATACAGCTCATCTTTCCAAAAGTTGCCCATACTACAAAGAAAAGTAAAGACAAACGCTGAAGATTAATTTATCTTTCAGTTAATGGATGCATGGAATTTTGTAGATTTTTATTAATTGCTTTCTACAATTATTTTATTGGTCCCCATATGTTTTCTGCAGTCTGCATATCAGCAGATAAGTAACACTAGCCTTAATACTTTATGTTGGTGCAAATTTAGAGGTCTCAACAGGTTCTGTACTATGCTAAACTTTCTTATGCTGATTGGACCACAAATTAAAAATCAGTGCTAGAAACAGAAGCTGTATTTAGGATTGTTTCTGGGTTTTTTCATTCTCTGTGTTTTTCTATTGTTCAATATTCAAGAGAGAGAACAAACCTCTAACAAAAAGAGTATTTCTGTTTTGTTATAACCAACAGGTTATAATTCTGTTTTATTATAACCAATTATAAAGACAGGTAGAATCAACTTTAGCACTACCTAAATAGTTACCAAAGAATATTGCAAATGAAACATTTAATGTTTTACAAAGTTATTTAGCTCTTTTTCTGTCTAGTCAAATGTTAAAGGTGGGATTATTGGTTAATAGAATCTGAAAATGCTATACTGGTTGAAACTAATCTTGTAGGCTGCAAACTAAGTATAAAATGTGAGACAACTGTAATGTAAGTAAATGAAACATTACAATTAGCAATGTACACCGTTATTCTGGAGGTGCTATGGAATATAGAAGAGGCAAAGTAATGGGGATTTACTTTACTAATTCCATCAAGTTCTGTAAAGGAAATTATATAACAAAAGACTTGCAGTAATACTGAAATCCTCTCTCACAGAGATTCCTGTGGAATCCGCAGTGTAAAGACATTAGAAACCAGGCTGAAAACCCTTGGTTATAATGTCACGTGCACTGACAATTACAAGTAAGTGAAAATCCTTTATTAATATGGTGTATTTGCAGAAGTACCTTATCTATTTGATTCTTACTTTTCAATACTTTAATGCCATTAATGTTGTGTCTTCAGGAGAGACTGATATGTTGGAGGGGCGATGTCACATTTTTTAGACTTTTTTGCCTGTGAATTGAGCAAAACACTACATTGTATTGTATAATTAGATGAAACATTGTACTCAATATCAGACACAGAATATGGCCTCATATTCCACTTCACTGTAAAATCTTTATTTGGATTGAAAATCTAAGCACCAGTTAAAACCACTATTGCATGTCTGCAGGATTATTAGATATTCATAGTAGGATTCACAGCTCTAGTTATTCCCAGTAGATTTTAAGAAAATTTAATTGAAGGGAAGCTTTAGACATGACAATACTGTGAGTTTGTTTCATTTTTTTCATTGGTTTTCCTCCGTTTTCTGCCTGAAAAATACTAAATAAATTGATATCTTCACAGGTCTGTAGTGTTCTTACTCTGCTTGGATTATCCTGATAATTCTAAGTGTGCTGTCCCATCGTAAGTAAAAGAAGTTCAATCCATCCTCAGTGTCCTTACAATCAAATAAACAATGCAGAAGTCAACAGTTCAACAGATCCAACCTCTACCATCTATTATAGATCATCAATATAAAATATACAGTATTCTTCAATTTATTACTTACTGTGCCTTGAGTAAGCTGTCTCTCTTTGCAAATTGTACAGAATGGTCTGTGAGCACCTGCTGTTCAAAATTAGGGATTAATGAGTTCTCATCAATCACACAGTAACACTGTATATGATTCATGGCATGAATGAAGTTTGTACATATCACTGTTTTGGTGCAAAATCTACTACAAATTTGAAATTGCTTTATTAATATTGTTCCTTGAATAATGAAATTGTAGGTCAAATGACAGCACATTTCTCCAGCTGCTGGAACTAGAGGTCTAAATTTTGAGGAAGTTTCTTTTCCATCTTCCATTTTGTATGAAACTCAATTTCTATATTTCAACGTATTTAGCTTGGGCCCAATGCATTTACCTTGGGCCTTACCTAGTAGGGTATCTGCAGAGGTGCAGTTTACATCCAAGACACAACTTTTTTAGTTAGCAATCATCATTCCAAAACTAGCTTTTAATATTTTCCCATCTTATAATTATTTTAATTTATTATATAAAGAGAATTAAGATAATTTATTATGTATTTCAGTGATTTACAGTAAAGATTGCTGTTTTCAATTGTGACTAGTTTTCTTAATCTATATGCTGTTACATGTTTAGGTACACATGAACTTCTTGTTCTTGTTGTATCTACTTGATACATGAACTTGTTGTATCTACTTGAACTTCTGCTATGAAAGATCTTACTTGCTGTCCCCAGTTATGACAAGAGAGGTGCAAGTGCTGCTTGCCTCCCTCTGGGGAGGGGCAGTAGTGCTTCATGCAGCATAGAAAAGTAGATGTATAGCATTCTCAGTAACATATGTTCAGCTTTTAATGCACCCTTACAGAGAAAGTGAGTACTCTGTTGTTGCTGGTCACTGTAAACTTTTACTCATCTTGTCATGCAACTCATCTTCTCACATCCAAATTATATCCTAGCTCCAACTTATAAATATTATGAAAACAGACTCCTTCTAGGCAGTAGATCATAGGACAGGCTTCCAGTCCCATTAAGGTTTTTGTTTGTTACAAAATGCCACTTGCACAGTGGATTAAAATAGGGTTTCCCTGTTCTGCCACTGAATGGTAAGGCTTTGGTTCACATGTCAAAGGGAAGTATATTTATCCCATTAAAAATCATAGCTGTAAATGTAGTGACAATATTAACAAACTGGAGGAAAAAGCACTTTACAGGACTTAAAAAAATATAATATTGTGACCTCTTAACAGAAGATTTTTCTCCTCTCCCAGGTTTTAAACCATTTCCCTCAAAGTTTTGTGGTGTATGTTCCTCAGCTGAGAAAACCTGGATGAGAAGGCTTATGGAAACCATTAATGTCTTTTTCTTTTCAACTAAGGGATGAGCATACCAGTTCTGCAGTATTACTACATAGTGCTTGCAGTATGTAAGCAGCCACCCCTTCTCTTCCATCCATGCCGGTACTTAAAGTAACATAATAACTGGCATTTTCTAAGCATCAGTCTCATGCTCTCGTGGGATAATTATTAACCAACTCAGATGTGATCAATCTCCTTAGGAAAACTTTCCTTGCTTGTTTCCTTCCTGAGCATGCTATTCCCTCCTGTATGCATGGCACTGTAATAGGTTTGATTTACTTCATATCTGCACTATCCCAAATCAAGACAGAGCTTCCCAATCAGAATGCTAAACTATCATTGCCTCTCCCTGAAATTTAAGTAACTAAAGTGCTTCAAGCCAATGAATACTTAACACTGTTCCCCAAATCACTTACTTCTCTGCAATAACATCTCCATTGAAATTAACTGCCCTTTCACAAAGTCTTAAGCAAATGCGTACAAATTATTTGATGATTGTCTTCTTAGGTATGTTTTTTCTGTGGAGGGATGTGATGGTTCATTAACTGACATGGGAGCAGTCTGGACCTTAGGGGTACCACTATGAAGAGCATGTATCTGTTAGGAAAAGGTTTCCCTTGCAGAGTGTGTGCGCTCAGTGTACACTCAGTGTACTCAGAGAAACAGGCATGCAGGCTCTGCTGCATCCCCTTTCCTGAGGCATTTTTGCTGTTACAAGGCTGATAGCTGCATTCTTACCCTACAGAGAATAGTGTCTCAAGCCCAAAACTACCAGAGTTGGGCAAGTCATTTTTTATGTCACCACAACTCCTGTTACACTGGCATAGCAAAGGAGAGGGATGGGTCAGGGTAGCAGAGGGATGGCCTAGAATGTGCTTTAATGTACTTGGGGCTTCTTGGGTATTGGTAGTGCCCCTCAATTCCTCTCCAGACTTGAATTTTGTTTTTGCTGAGTCAAATTTGGACTTTGGCTTGTTTAGTTGACACCCTGACTTTTGAAGAAAACTTGTAAGTAAAAACTAACCACTAGATGGCATAGATGGCTTACAAACATAAGCAGGAAGGAAGCCAGATGCAAGGTATTAGTAGTGGTATTTATTACTTGCATTGTTGCAATGTCAGAGAGACTTAGAAATGGATCTGGATACTGCTGTATCAAATGCTGTGAAAATACAGTCCTACAGGACCATTGCTGCCTAGAAGAGCTCTATAAAATCCCAAGCATAAGGCCAGAGAGAGTAAATGAAGGGGGAGAGGCAAGAAGGCTCAGGTGTAAAGGTAGAAAGGAGCGTTCCCAGGATATTCCAAAGCTACTTAGTTTATAAAATCATGACAGCCAGAGAGAATCTGTTGCCTAGCTCATATGAAGAAACTTCTAGTTTAGCACTTGGACCACGAACTTCATCCTTGGCAACAAACCCCTGATATTTAAAAGAATCCTAACTCAGCTCTGTGCTGTGAACATCCTGTTTGTTTTTTCTTCCTCAGATCTGCACCAGCAGCACAAAGAGGACCTATATCTTCAGACAGAGGAGGCAGCTGGAACAAGCTCATGTTTGTTTCTTTTGTAGGCTTTTTGTTCAGATTTGCTTTAGTGTACTAAGTTAATCAAATGATTCCATATCCTCTGTTTGCCTTAGCTGACTATAAATTTGCCTTCAACTAATTTCTAACTGCAGTTTCATCCTGCATCTAGGACTGGCAAACCTGCATATTAAAACCTTGCATACTAGATACCAACTTCTTTTAGTATCAAAAATTAACCTGCTGATGCTAGAAAGCCTCACCCTTCATTTCCTTCTCTTGATTAGAAGAAATACATTGCTATTTCCTCTTATCTTTGTTCTCCAGAATTAAACAAGAATAATACTTTCTGTTCACATATTTTAGAAGGAAAATTAAAGTATGCCTGTTGTACATCACCCGCACAGATAACTTGTTTATAAAAACATCCTAGCATTTGGCCTTGTGAACTTAAGTGGCTGACTGTCATGTTTTGGGAAAGGGAAATACGAATTCAGATAGGAGAGACCTTAGATTTCTCACTTGATACAAGGTACAATAGGTAAGACAGCAGAAAATTAAACTCATTTTCATAAGTGGTCCAGCACTTGGGCCAAACTTACCTGAAACTGTGGTACAGCAAGATTCTGGCTTGCATACTTGCATACAGTATTTTACCACATGATATTGATTGCTTTGTCATCCACACAGCTGTTCCTGGCCACTGCGTAGCAAATAGTCAGAAATACCAGGTCTAGAAAGTTCCACAGTTTTTCCACTATGATGTGATTTATGGTATATCATATTCAGACAAGAACATGCCAAGTCAGACATTGGCCTGCTTGCAGTGAACTCAGCATGCTTCAGAACATACTGAGGAGAGAGCAGATGCCATTCTGAAGGTTTCTTGAGTTACTTTTGTGAATTATCTTAGTGTTCCAGCTAGATACTTTTCTAAATTACCAGCTAAACATCCAGCTACCAAGATGCCACATAAATCTTCAGGAAAAAAATAGTCGTTCTACTAGCGAATAATTTTATGTAGAATTTTGTTGCACATTCTGTGCTAGCTTCTATATTATTTATTTGTGTTTATATTAGCTGGTTGCCAGGAAACTGGGATAGGATATTCCTGTTATCTGAGTGAATCTGATTTAGGGCTTCATAGTAGATTTACATCCTTTCACTCCTTGTTACATCCTATCCTCCCTGATACAACTATATAATGTTGTATCTAAAATATGTTGTTGTTGCTTATTTGTCTTGCTTTCATTCCTGTAATAATCCTTAATTTGGTTTTAATGCAAATCCCTTTATATTACACACATAGTTGGGTTTGCCTGTGTCACAGCTGTTTAGTCCTCAGCTTGAAGGATTTTTGTGTCTGTTTCAAACCCAAAAAGTACTGAAAATGCAGAAGTACTGAAATCAGAAGTTACGGACCTTTGAAAATCTGGGCTGCAGTATGCCTCAGAATTGTTCCCTATCTATGCTGTAACATTAGTCTTTTGATTGGTTCTTTCAACATCCTCCTCACTTTTACTGCTTGTTTGTTGCTGTCCTTAACAGCAGCTGCCAGAATAATAAGAGAGGGATCTGTCTGTAACACAATCACATCTCAGATAACTAAATCCAAGCAATTTTGATCAATCTTCTATTTGCCCGCAGCAGGTCACATCATGACACATTTTGAGCCACAGGCTGTAGAGATAGTGCATATGAGGCTCACAGTTAGGTGTCCAAGCCATCATCAGGGCTAGTGTTGGCCTCCCTATTGACCTGGGCATGACAGTGTGTGGGGACTCAGAGAACAGCTTAAAGCACAAGCCATGTGCCTCTTAGGCAACTTCCATCTGTATGCCAAGCATCCCAGCTGGCCAACTTTTGCTTTCCAGCTTATGAAAGCTTTTCACCTCTACTACAATCCACTCCAGCAGCAGTCAGTTCTGGCCATTACATATGATACCAAATACACTGTAGGAAGTGCTAAGTAATTCTGTTTTGAAAAAAAAAAAAAAATTAAAATACGAAGTAGAATAGCTACAATTCAAACAATTGAGGTTATTTACTGTATAACCTTGTATCAAGAACAACACACTCAGTACTTCTTGTGGTGTTTTCTCATTTCTAATGTTCTTGCCTCTTTTCCTATTACTTCAACTCAGTAGCAAAGACAGCAATTTTTTTTCTCCAATACCTGTTCAATAATGCGTCTCAAAGTTGCAGGAGAAAATTGGGAAGATCTGTAAAGATTTTTGGCTAACCAACTAATATAGATGGGAGGGGGGAAAAAAAGCAAAGTTCTAGATGCATAGGTTTCCTGAGATCTTAGAGGCAGCACATTTCAAACTGAGTGTGAATTGTTTGTTCTGCATTTAATATAATGTTTTTAATCTGCATGAAAGAACAGTGTGACTGGCATCTCAGAAGCAGAGAGGCAGAAGTGTTAGCAAAGCAAGAAACAATAAGGTCATTTGTTACTCCCAGAGAGAGGGAGAGACAGGAACAAATCTTTTTTATTTCTACATCTACAAAGGATGTGAATAGTACTGTTTACACATATACGTTACACTTACGTGGTGACAATCAGCTAGGTGTGCCTGTGTTCTGTCTTGAACACCCAGTAAATGCTCTAGTTAACAATGTCTCATGTAACAACTGTGCCAAATTTGGAGAAATCATACTGTCCAAAAGGCACCTGCCCTTCTCTGTAAACTCATGCAAGCTTGGTAATGTTCACTCGGGTACTTCAAATACAGATTCAAAATATTTCAATCATTCATACTTGTACTAGAAGTACTGCAAAAACAGCTGTCTCCAGACCTGAATTCGAGGGAAAAAATATTTCAGATGAAAACAATATGTGTATCACTTCATTTTGAATCTGATTGGATGCCACAATCCTGTGTAGATCTGTTAATATCCAACTATTTATGGCCAATGAAAACATCACGTACAGGAGCATTACAAGGTGCTCTACATTTCCGCAGACAGACCTGTGGAAGCTACTGAGACTACAGTAGTATTTCCTGCTCTGCCCATTTTGTGGACCATTCAAGAACTCAGTTATGTCACGTCCTTCATTCCTATATAATATAATATAATATAATATAATATAATATAATATAATGTAATGTAATGTAATGTAATGTAATATATAATCACTCCTCCTCCTAACTTACTTTTTTTTCCTGCTACATGTGTTCCAGTCATTGTATCTGACAAAAGCTGAACTCAGAGTAATTGCTTTCTCCAGCATGTATGTGTATGCATACGTATACATCTGCTCATACCTGCTCTGTCTATTTTTAAATGCAAACTCTTGAGTGCTCTGGAGTAAGAAGTTATGAGAATAAAGCAAGGACAACTTGATCACCTCTCTGCCCTTTTTATACTGCTGGTGTTTATTTTTGTCATATTGGCCTTGATGTGATATCCAGCTGACATGAATACGTTTTCAATCAGCAATCGTAAATGTAGTGAAATGTGACCTGAAACCTCAAGAATTTTCATAATACCTATTGTTCCATGAAAACTAGCTCTTTCTCAATTGAATTAGCTAGAAATAATTCTGATGTATTTTGCTTCAACAGTGTGAAATGGAAGAAGGGTGCTTTTAGCAGAGCCAAGAAGTTTGGTTTAAAATAGCTCAGTATGGGGAGGCACAGTATCTTAATTTAGCCAAATGTTAGGGTGGCTCAAACACTTCACAAGTTTTTTTTGATTTTCAAGTTTTTCCTAATTCCAGCTTCTGCCCAGTCTAAATTTACTTGCTGTTTTATGTAAGAGGCGAAGAATATAATCTGCCAAATTTTGTTTATAATGTGCAGGCATCTGATTTCCTGCAGTTTTCTACAAATTATGAGGGCAAGCTTAGAGAAGACCCTCATTCCCTTACTGCAGCAGCGCAGTTCCAGTGCAGGCTGGCAGGGAGAGTGCTGAGGGAAATTGGAGCCTGGTAGTGTGGCACATATGTACCCTCACACGGTTGCAGAGTGTCCTTGCTGCCCGGGCAACCCTTCCTACCTTCTCCCTTTCTCTGCAGCTCCAGCAAAGGTGAACCTGATCTCAGTCTGGATGAGTTACTTTGTATTTTTAGCAGAATATGGGAAAATTATGATGTTGGAAGTTCAAGAGAAGGAAAATGAAGGAGAAAATTATAGTACACACGTCCTTTCAGTAGCAGGCAGTGAAGTAAAGTAAGTAGTCTTTTACTTGTGACTGTTTGACTAGGAATACCTCTGGGCTCTGTAAGCAGTAGCTGTGGTAAATTCCCTAAGTGCAGACAGAGATGATCCTCCAGAACTCCTCCAGGACGTTTGGAGTACCTTGAGTTATACCCTTAATTACAATACTTAACAAAGAAATAGCATTTTTTAATCCAGTAACTGTGTTTGCTTGGACATCTCTTAGTGATTACACCTGATATAGTCTAGCATCAGGCATGAGTGCTTGGATAAATACTTAACAAGGAATATAAGTATTGTAGGCAGAAAGCAGAATTATAAATCAAGACTTTGGCAAATGATGGACCACCAAACTGCAGGAAGACCTTTTTTTCCACCTCATTTGCCACAGGTAAAGTCAAGAAAGCAGAGCTAAAAAAATTATATTCTGCATTCTGGTATTCTATATGCTACACTATATCAAGGTACAGATGTGGGAGAGCTCCTCAGTCATACTGTGCCATTTTGAAGAGCAGCAAGCAAAGGGAATAAGCAGAAATAAGAAATACCATGGAAATTTTAGTCTTGTGATATTAAATCCTAACTGTAGCACATGATGGCCTGTGTTGTGCTTCATTCTGACTTTTCCCTTTGCTTTGAGAAAAGGTACCAAGCAAATCCAGATCTGATATTTCCACAAAGCAGAATCTATGCTCTGGGCTCTCACCCAGAACTTTCTATCACTGCTGCCCATTAGCATGGGGTTAAATAAAAAAAAGAGCTGCTGGAATAGTATGAAAAAGGAGTGATGACAAGCAAAATATGTGGCATACATCACACGAAAAGTAGTTAAGGACAATAAGCATAAGCAATAAACTTGGAAGCCACAGCATCAAATCCCGGACAAATATTTATACACATGTATACAAAATCATATTTTACATAATTATCAACCAGGAAGGATCTCCTTTGTCAAGTTTCTTATTTTTCAACCTTTGAACTGTCACATGGATCCTTTCCAAGTGGCATATCTACCCTATATAGTTCTTTCAGGAGTAACTGTACTATTTACACACTCTCGGAGTCGGAGACCATACTTCTGTATCAACTTTGTTTCCTTGGCTGCCTCTGTGGGATAGGAGCCTGATGGGTATTTCTCTTCAGAATGTGTGAGCAGCATAATAATTAGTCCTGGCCAGAAAACAAGCGCTCAGTTTCATGAAAGTTGGTGGGGTGACTGCAGTTGCTTTTCCTCAGCACTAAAACTAAACTTTGAAAAATATTTTGCCCAAGAAAAGTACAGCAGCTGCATCAGAAATCACGGTAAGATCCCTCACTGATAGGATGTAGCTTTGGCATAGGTCTCACTTACTTCTCGTAGCTGTTCCTTTTTTTTATAAGTTACATATATCTCAAGTAAAAAATACTTTCTTCATAGCCTGATTCATGTTGAATGCATGATTCATTAAACAAGGGTCTCCACTCTGCAGGGCAGTGCTTTAAACAGTGTGTTTGTGAATGTGTTTTTCAATGTGTTTTTATTTAGTTTGCCTAGTACATAATTTTCTGACATGTCTAAACAGAAAGGCATAACAAAAAGTGATGACGGTCATACAGAAGAATGAAGCAATCTGTTTCCCCAAGCTGTTCTGGAGCTACTCCATAGATTGTGTCCCCACTCCATCTCCCTCCCCACCAGCAGTGTTTTTGTATGTAGGGGGTCTATTGGCACATCACCTTGTTCCATGACAAAATCAATGCACAAACCCCAGCTGTGTCTTTGTTTTGTTACGAACCCACCATTTTGGCATAAAAAAAAAGAAATTGGGAACCGAAAAATACAAAAAGCAGCACTGGTGCCAGCAGGAAATCCTTCAGGAACAGCAAAGCTTAGGATGCACCTGTAGGAGTGCCAGACTCTCCAAGCAAAGGGGAAGGAGCAGATGGACTAACACTCAAGGGAAACAAGCACGGAAATGGGAGAAAGATGCTTGGTCTAAAGAGAGAGAATGTTTTGGACCCTTTGGGATCTTTGTTTACAATAAACAAAGGAAAAAAATCAGTAATTGGTGTCTGTTATCCTGTCTCACACTAAACAGCACCACCAGTGCTGTCGTGGCTCCAGCTGGCTACAATGAGCTCGCACAGCAACAAGCGGGGAAGCAAGTGCTGATCAGATAGACAAGGGAAAAGAACTAGACTGTGCAAGTCTGTGTGGAGAAAGATTAAGGAATAGCTGTTCCCAAACACCTCTTCCCTGGACATGAGGTTTAAGTGGCCATCCAATTGTATTGTTATTAATTGTAAGGCAGTCAAAACTGCAGAACAGTTTGAAACATCTGAGCTGAAGGACAGATGTCAGGACTTCTGAGAATGCTCAGGGTACATCTATGTTCTTGTCAGTGTGTCTTACCAGTTACTTGATCCTATTGAAATAATCTAGAAAGAAGCATCTTAAAATCTAGTAATTCCAGTGATATTTCAGCAGAGCACAACACTAATGGAGAAAGCAAGTCATTAATTCAGGGATATTAAGATGTGGTGTAGGCCTTGAAAAGCTCTCATCTCTTCTGCTGTGTCCATAGCCTGTTGTGAAACAATGACATATAAAAGATTGGAGCTAGTTTTCTATGGGATGTTTGGTAGAAGATTCCTGATCAGAAAAGTTTTTAGAAAAAATAATATATATATATATATATATGTGTGTGTTATTGATTGATTGATTTATTTATACATACATACATACAAATCAAAAAGCCTTTCAAAACATCCCTGAATCATTGCTAAAAGAAGAACTTCATGGAAAAATAGGCAAATAGAAATAATGATCCATACAAAGACAAATAAATCTTACCTATCCTGACAATCAGAAAGATTTTGTTAATTTACTGATCAGGAAAATGTAGCACTTACTGATAAAGGATTTATCCTCCATACTAAAACAGAGTGTTTGAAGAGAGGAAAATAACCTTTGCTTCCTTTCTTTCTCCAGTTGTGATCTCCCATTTGAAAGTAAGGACATTTGAAGAACAAAATAAGGTGAGATAGAGACCGTGCTCTAGGTCTCAAGGACTCAGGGGAACTGAAGACTCTACAACTTTTTGTGCTTTACCAAATCCCTAATGGAAATAACTTTGGGGGAAAAACCCACAGAAAAAGTAATTGATCCTGACATAGCCATGCTGTAACTCTTTACCCCAGCTTCCCTTAATCTCATCTATTGCTTCCAAAAATACTAGTCTAAGAGGAAGCATTTCTTAAAATCTTTCTGAAATGAATAGTGGATGAGCATCAGAAACCTTGTTGTAAAAGCCTGAACATCACAGATCTCCATGAGATGCTTCTGTATGCTATAGCAACCAATCTCCCAAAAGAATATCAGAAAGTTATCCAGAAGGGATAGTTTCTTCTGCTGTTTAGAGGGCATTGTCAAGAAGATGAAGCCATACTCTTTTTTCAGGGATGCACAGTGAAAAGACTAGGGGCAAGTGAAATTCTGCTTAAACATAAAAAAAAAAAAAAAAAAAAGGCACCATGAGAGTGGCTTCCCAGAGAGGTTCCGGATTCTTCATCCATGAAGGTTTCCAAAACTCTACTGAAGGACACCTTGAGTAACCTAATCTAATCTTGAAGTTAGCCAGGATTTGAGCAATGATTTGGTGGTGGGACCAGATAATCTGTACACATCCCTAAATCATTCAGTGATACTGTGAGTATTCCAAGAATGGCAATGACTAAATGTTTTCTTTCTGGAAGAGCCTGTCATACATAGTACTGTCCCCTTTTTTCATTCCATAATGCTAATGCATAACTGGAAAGGCAGCTTTATTTTTATAGCATCGTTAGCTGTTTTAGCAGTCAGTCATATTGAGTGCATTTATTTTAAAACCTGAGGGCTAACAGGTTTTATCAAGGACATTTAAAATTCTAATTTAGGCAGCACAAATAATATTCCACAGCACATTGGGTTCACAGTCTACCTTAAGCTACCTGGAGATTTGCTCTTATATGTAGTTTACTTCAGCTATTGTCTTCAAGGAAAGATTAGCTAGATTTCCATCTGTCTTCAATTCCATAAAAACCCAGTATCTTTGGAGACCTGTCTGATAAAGTTCTTTAGTTCCATTAATTATTCACTAAAAAGCATTCTGCAAATCATTATCACAAAATTATAGCTTCAGAGAATTATACGGGTTGAGTCATCTCTCAAAGACAAGAGCAGCTTTGCAGTGATGTAAGTCAGCTTGTCCTTATTACCCTCAGATGTATCTCATCTGGACACAGGGACTTGTATTCAACCAGTGTGCTTCAATGGTCCATAACTCAATCTTTCTCTACTATGGGTAGTAATTTGCTCCCCAAAACTCCTACCTGTGTATTGTAGGCACAAAGGCCCTGGGAGACCTGAGAACAGACCTTGCCAATGAAGAGTATGTCAAGTTTTTGAATCACCTCTGCTTTATCTTGTTCTTTGAGACAGAGTTACCTACACAATTCAGCAGTGGCTCCATCTTTTCCTTGGTGTTTGTCCTGCTTTGCATGTGCCTGTTGAAGCCCTTCTTTGCGCCCCTCCATACCTCAATAATTTTAAATTTGGTTCAGGTTTGGCTTTCTTAATTCCTTCCCTGCATATCTGTCACACACACAGACCCAGCTAGGATATCCCTGGTCCCGCAGCTCCTGACTTTAGAGGCATCCAGCTCACATCCAGAGCTGGCCCTTAGAGACCCATTCACTCCCCTTGCTCCCAAGTCATGTAACCTGCTCAGGGGCTCCTCCAGCTTGATGTCCCCTAGCACTCACACAATCACTACACACCCACGCTCACTCCAGCCAACAGCACCAGGGGCACGGACCCTCCAACCCATGCTCTGTACTCACACCCCATACAAACACAGGCACACACAGAATGGAAAGCCATCACCCAGGGAAGAGCTGGGAAGGAGTTAAAAAAGCCATCACCCAGGCACAGAGCATGGCCAGCCAAGCAAACTGACCTGCCAACTATTCACGTGCAGTCACCCCTTTTATTCCCTTACCCCTCTATTTTACCACTCTTGTTCCTCACAAATTACCTAAGCCTCTCTCTTGTCCCAGCTTTGCTTCCCCGCCAAAACATCCTATAATATGTCTTCTGTGATTATGAACTGCTTTTCTCCTGCATCCCACAGTATATCCCAGGCAGGATATTATTTGGTTTTCCCATCCTGTCATTGTGTCTCTGAGCTCCTTTGTGGGTGTGCAGATAAGCTTTACCACATAACAGTCTGGGCAATACTTCTACATCCCTCCTGGATAGTCCGTCCCTGCTTCTGCTCTCCCCCTTATTCTTTCTTCCAACATTTAAACTCAGTCAGGAATTCCTGATTTGGCCAAGCTGGCCTCCTGCCACAGCTTCAACTTCCTGCCCTTTGGGATTGGCTTCTCTTGTGCTTTGAGGAGATTGTCCTTGAATCAACTTGCTCTCTTGGCCTCCTTTGATGTTCTTTGGCTCCTGGGGTCACACCCACAAGGTCTCTGGAGAAACCACAGTCATTCAATCACAAATGGCTCCCTGAGTCCATAGGTTTTGACCTATGCTACTAGATCAATTCATCCCAATAAACACAGTGAAGCACCACTTCTCCACTGCACCAGGTCACTGAAAGATAACCCAGTCACTGCTGGTGCCCAGCACCAGAGCGCTGGACTGATCTGCCCTTTACATATACAAACTGAAAAAGTGGGGCTGAGGCAGAGGGCTGCAGAAGATGTCAAAAGAAGCTCAGAGGATGGAGGGAGGATCTCCCAGAGCAACCCAAGCAGGTCTGCTGGGCCCTGTCCCATGCCTGTCTAAGTTTATTCCCATTTGCAGATCTGACAGGAGATAAATGGATGGACCAGACATTCAGTGACTCACACAGGAATGAAACAGCTTTGTGCTGGGGGCCTTATGTCATTCCCCATGCTGCCCTTCAGCAGTGCACAAGTATTTTATGTGAGAAACAGGAGGGAAAAGGGATGGGGGAGGGAGACTGGCATGAGCCTCTGGAAATACAGGAGGGTTTTGTCTTGAATAAAGACTTCTCATTTTAGATGTTACTTTGTCATGTGGTTCATCAGCCTCGGGGTGCAGTCCAGCATTAAGCTGTGTTTCTCCACATTATTTACGCAGAAAGCAGAAACACTATCATATTTGTTAGATTTTATCTAACTTTTACTTCTTTCTTATATGCTCAGCTTCCTGTACGGATCTTGAGATAAGAAGCAATCTCACCACATACAGCCAGAGGTGCATGTAGGGTAGTAAAAAGGTCACTAACAAAAGCTATGAGACACAGTGGTGACATTTGGTCCTCCCACACTCTCCTTGTATGAGAACGCATAGGAAAAGAATAGTACGTTCCAGTTGAGAGAGCAGGCTGCATTATTGAGAGGAGACAGGCATTGTGCTTGTCAGCACGGGCTGATCTAGCACTCTCCTCACTCAAACCCCTCAGCAACGCGTCAAACAAAATGAATTCACTTCCACATGGAAAAACAGGCTGCTTACAAGTGATACAGATGAAAGAGATGGAAAGCCCCAGCAACCTGTAGTGGGTAAACTACAAATAGTGACTCATCAGTGCCATTTTCCAGGATGATTTCCTGCACCCCAGATCTGGCAGCTCAAGCCTTTTGCCCTGTGGTCATAGAATCACAGAATCATTCAGGTTGGAAAAATCCCCTGAGATCATTGAGTCCAACCATTAACCTAACAGGTCAGGTGGGTCTGCTCTTGCCTGTTGCACTCCACAGAGGATTTGTGCTTGAAGCAGCCCAGATGACTTTGCAGTTTCAAACCTACATGCTGTAATGGGGGTTAACCCCAAAAGGTGCCATCAGCATGGAGCAATGTGCATGCATCCACAACTAGATGCAGTGATAACAGTGATGAGACATGGTATATCTCCTACCCAAGCGGTAACATGTACTACAGCAAGTAATGGCAACGGTACATCCCTCTACCTCTCCTGATCATGATATCCTTACTTGCAGTAAAAATAAGAATAAAGTGGCCATATTCAGAACACCCAGAGAGTGCAAAGTCCCATTTATGAATAACATAAGTATCTGGGCTTGGGAAAGTAGTTTCACACCACTTTCTATCCAATAATTCTTAAATATAAGGATACCTAAGATCTAGTGGTGTTTCTGTTTGCACTGAAAAGTCCTGGGTGCTTAAACATGGGTGTATTAGCAAGTTCAGAAGTGTCCAATAGTGACTCAGAGACAGGAAGCAATGAAGAAATTACTGATTTTCCTAACAAAATAGTTCAGGAGCACCCCTCACACAAAATGCAGTAGCAATGAATCACTGTAAATGCCCACACATACCTAGAAAGCATTCTTTGTTTTGATGACCGGTGCACAACTAATTTCTCTACAATTTTGCAGGATAACTAGAAGAAGAGTTCAGAACTGAAATCTCAGAGGTTTGAAGAGCTGTAAGTGTAACAACAAAGCGATCAAGACAATACCACCATGCTGAAGAAGACATGCAACCTGTGTTCACAGCAGCAGATATAGCTCTGCAGAAGCCACAAATGGGATGTTTTTCATGTCCTTTAGATGGTCACCAGTGCAAGTTCACAGTTAAGGCACCGTTGTCTGTCAATCGCTTTGTCCACCTGTAGCTCTACGTTAGGTGCAGTGGGAGCTGCCACCAAGAAAACACAGAAAAACTTACAGGTTGAATAACTCATATATCCAGCTCACCAAGAAAATTTACATTTTTGCAGTGCCTGCAGAGGAGGTGAAAGAAAGGAGAGCTGAACTGGATGCCCATACAGGGAGTTAAAAAGGCTTTTTTCACAGGAGCTGGTGTGTGGGGTTAGAAATGGCACACTCTTCACAGCTGTCACTTTGTGCTAGCTGGTTTCCTTATTCCTTATTTATCACTTTATTTTCAGTGTTCATCTCAAACCTTCTCTAAATGTTACGACAGGATTTGGCCTGTGAAATTGGGAAGCAATGAGAAGATGACTGTCACTGATGAGAAGTCACTGCTATTCCAAGAAAGGCCAGGAAAGATATAATTTCTTTAATTATTATAACAACTTCTACTCTTTTCAGTTCAAATTTTTTCATTCATAAGTTCTGCTCAGAAGCAGTAGCCAGTAATTACAGGTGTCCACAAGACTGGGAGTGTTTAATAGCACTGTGAATATTGTGGTTGTTTTGGAAAGATTAGTCCCACTGGCTGCACACCACCTTTTACCAGCAATTTCTACCATGGATTTTTTCTGTCCTCAGCCGTGCTTTGGGTGCCAGAACTATCTACATTTGACAGTAAAAAAAGAAGAGGATAAATCAGAGTGATCAGACCTTGGGAATAGCTGGTGGATAATCTGTTATCCCTAGTTGCCTCAAAAATACCATCCAGAGAACTTGCAGGTAGCAAGTGGGAGCTTGCTGCTTTTCTCTTACAATACTCCTATGCTGTCTGATAAATTGTATGTAATACAGGCCCATTCTTTTCAAGTTCTCTGCTGCAACACATAGTATAAAAGAAGAGGCTGGCAGTTAGGTTCCTGAACTATTTCTGCCTTCTGATCTTTTATACCCACTTTCTAATCACCTCACGCAAAGATTTAGTGTAAAGGCTGTCAAAAAAGTGCACACACCTTGATAAGATTAGTTTAGATTTGTTATCTTGGAAATTCACACAGCTTAGAGGACTCCAAAACTTGGCTATCAGTTTATGAGATACGGTACTTTCAAAAACTGTGATTTTCCTTATAGAATGCAAAAATAAGCACTAGCAAAACAGTTCAAGAGGAATACAGATCCATGAGCCCTTTACTGCAATCGCAAGGGAAATCCTAAATTTGGACTTCCATAGGGTCCTGTTTACAGTAATAAATTCCTGTGGAATAAAGTCAGACAGCTTAAGGTTGTCTGCTTAGGAAAGAAGTGAAATCCAGCTCACTCCACAGACCTAAGGGAATGCAAGACCCTTGCAAAACACACTGCTTTTCACCTCCCTTCATCCTTCTTCAGTTCACTTTATCTTCTGTTCTTCCCTCCCATCCCATTCAGGGAATACTCTTTCATCTCTTCTTTGCTGAGGCAGTGTTATTATCTTAATGATGCCTCTCGTGGAAATACTCTGGGGCCAGAAAGTTTGCAAGGAGTGATTTCATGCTCACATTCATATTGCGAAACTATACCGTCTTCTGAAGCACTGGGAGTATGTGTTTTTACTGTCATTTCTGCTGCTTGCTTGTCCTATTTATTCATCTTGATTAGGCTGCCAAGGATAGCTGAAAGGAGACTTAACATTTACTTGTCTTTGACACTCCTTATGTAGTTCAAGGTGTTACCAAATCAGCAGTGAGGACACCTCCCAGAGCCACTGAGCCCACACTCACCCTATTTATTTATTCATTCTTGGTGAATCAATGAGAAGGAAAAAAGTTTGCACAAATCAGGCTACTGAAAAGTAGTGAGGTTTAAGAGTTTTAAATTTTAAATTAGTTGTTCCACTCTAAAAGTGACTCTTGGACTTACTGAAGCTATATGTGTTCAATACCCAGAGCACGCAGAGATTGCAGCATTACTGCATAAACTGCTTAGGTTAACTACCTGATTTTTCCAACATGGTATTTGCTTAGATAATGAAACTAAAAAGCACAAGTCAAAAACACTTTAAAAAAAATGGAAAAATAAACCAAATTCAAGAACCTCTCTTGTATATAATAAAGTACCAAAAAGTTCAGTTGTGAATACCTTATGTTCATATTTATAGGATGATGAAAACCAGGAACAAGTAAAGATCAATCAACCAAACCTGCCAAGGCAAAACCCATGTGCTTACTGAAAGGAATATGGGAGAAAACTTCCATTATGAGCTAATTCTTTCTGACCTGTCCCCTACAGATCTCCCTGCAACAAGCAGTGTCATAAAGAGAGAACAGTTGTTATCTCTCTTATGAAGAGATGACACTGTTGTAACTGGCTGACCCCTTCGGGTCTGACAGCTTGGTATGTCACTTCAAAACAGAGGTTTCAATTCTGCAAAGTTTGCATGATTTCTGGGAAAACAGGATCAGAAAAATTCATATCATGTGCTTAGCAGACCACTTGCCAGTGCAAGCTTTGGTTAGAGCACAGCATTTTTCAGTTCTTTCAGAACTGCTTAGGCCTGACTGAGATGTGTCACAAAAGTCCTTTTTTACAGATAATCTGTTAATGACAGATGCTTGGTAAGCAATTATTAAAAATTTATTAATAATTTATAGTTAACATTCTGACACTGTATAGCTTCTTTTGTTTAGATTTTGAGATTTGAGTCTTATTTTGTGTTGATTTTTTGACTAAGGAAGTAGAATCACCCTATTTGGAGAGGACAATAAGGAACTAACTTCCTCTTGCACAGAACACTTAATACTTCTTAGATGATTTCACGTAGCCTCAAACACCCACAATTGACACACTTGTCTTAGAATTAATTTGACAACTAATCCGAGCCCATGGGCAAGGGAGAGAACTAAAATAACCCATTGTGTGATGATGAACTATGTTTTTACGGCTACTGCAAAGTTGGTAGTTGCCTTCTTGCCTTCAGTGAAGTCGGATTCAACACCTGTCATTTGCAAACAAATTAATTTAGAGCAAACAAACTGGGGTTGCTTGAATTCATCTTTTACTCACACATCAGCCAGAGCACGCCGCTGCAAAGGGATGGTTATTTGAATAAGGATTCCGGGAGCTTTACGAATGATTTCCTGCAGTTCGCTTGTGCGCGTTCTCTCTGATAACTTCCCGAAGCGTAACTCGGGGAGGTCAGGGCAAAGTGAGCAACAGAGGGCAAACAGCCAGGCTCTCACCTTCCCGCCCCGCAAAGCTCTCGTTTGGCTCTGAAACCATCGGCACGGCGGGGGCGGCGGGACGCGGCCGCACCGAGCGCCCCCCGCGCCCCCGGCCGGGCCCCGCCGGACCCCGCGGGCAGACGAGCCCTCCCCGGGCGTCCCGGGCGGTGACCGGGGCGGGAGGGGGTCAGCCCGGCCTCCTGGGCTGCCGCCGGGGCCGACCCGGGGCGGGGTGCCCGCAGAAGCCGCTGTCCCTCGGCGGCGGGAGCAGCGGCGGCCGCCCCTCAGCGATGCCGTTCCAGCAGGGCTCTGCCCGGACGCGGCAGCGCACCGTGCTCCTGGTGGGCATCGTGCTCCTGCTGGCCGCCCTCGTCCTCGCCGTCGTACTGGCCTCACTCCTGACCCACGGGAAACACGAGGACAGCCCCAAAATGCTCAAGTGGAAGGACAGAGGGACCACAAAGAACCTGCAAGAAGTCATCCTGGGAAGATGCTACAACTACATCACAGAGCGGTACCCGGAGCTGGGGTGAGTAATGGTCTCGGTCGTGCCTCAGGTGTCAGGTGAACAGAAGAGAGCCGTCTCTCACCTCCACTCGGCCGTTTCCACTGGGTGTGCGGTGGCAGAGAGAAATCAGAGGAGCAAGACCACTGTTTTGTAGAAAAATATGCAGACAGGAACCATCGGTGCCCTAGTGGTGGCTTTCTAAGGAAACTACCTGCAGAGCCAATATGAGTAACACTAATCCTAGGTCAAAACATAACCATAAATACAAATTCTCTAAAGCTAAAATAAAAGCTGAAGTCTAACAGGTGTACGTGGAGGTGAAGCAATTTGCTGTAAAGCTGATCTGCCAAAAATCTTGTAATGCGACACTGCACTCATGTAACCAAAACTGCAGAGGAGGTAAGGAAAGGAGAAGGTTCAATACAGATTTGTAGGAGAGGCAAAGATGTTAGAAAATCATTGTGAAGTATCTTGGTGTTATCCAAAACATGTTTTTAGCATGTGAATAAGACTTTGTGATAAGCACAAGCCACAGACAGCTTGCATGGAGGAATAGAGGTGGATCACAGTACCAGCTCAGCAGTCCCAGGTAAAACCTTGCTCCAGTGGTGGTCCTTGCTCAAGCCATTGCAGCAGGCAGTGTAACACCCCGAGCAGCCCACTGCTCCTCTGCTGCAGAGGAGATTCCCTGGGCCAAGGTCTGCAATAATGTATTAGGGCTGAGAACTGATTTTTCTGATCCCTTTCGCTGCAGAGAAAGGTAGAGTATGAGATAAGGAATGCCCTGGGTCTCCTGGAAGGTACTGAGGACACCCAGACCCTCAGGAGAGAATCCAGAGCAGCCAGGGTCTCTCAGCAGGGAACCATCCATCACTGCTGTGGCACCAGCTTCCCTGTTTTGTGTCTGCAATGAGCGTCTGACAGACTTTTCCAGCACTCTGGACTGAGCGCTGTGGGGCTGCCCCACACCTTGGCCAGGTGACAAAACCATCCTGGCATTTGTCCTAAAAAAGGCAATTGCCACCTTTTGTTTCCATGACATTGAGATAATGAGAACAAAGCTGTATGTAGTTTACTTGCATTTAGATTTCTTTTGGCTTTGGATATCCCATGCTGTATGAAAAAGCTGATTTGCAGCATTTGAAGGGAAATGATCATGTGGAAAATCATGACCTGAGCATGCAGAGACTTAAGTTCATGCTTTACATTAAATATCTAAGTGGATTTAGTGAAGGGAAGGAGGATTCTTCTACAAATAAAATTAAAAAGTTCCTGAAGTTTTGCAAAATCATATGCATGTTTCTAAAAGCATACATTAATTTATTAAAGAAGTATACACTCAAATCTGAAACTGTTTTGAAGACTAATAGCCTTTATTACTTATGCTTGTTTCATTCAAATCGGAGTGCTGAAGATGAAGAAACCACTTTTGTGTGAATATGTTTTCAGCCAATGCCATGTATATTTTCATTGGCAGCACAGTCTGAATCTGGACCACAAGTATCACTGGGAATGATTTGTTTAAGCAGTTAATTCAAGGACACTTTTAAAAATATCACAAATATATGAGTGTATGTTTTCTAAAAAGGTTGTTATTACAAGGCATAATATTTTATGCTATTTATAATCCATCAGTGTTTAGTAGCTTCATGGCTATGAGTTCACTTTCTTTCAGATTAAATGCCTCCTGTATAGTAGGATCCATTTTTTTAATTTTATTGAAGAGGCAAATTTATCTGAGACATAGAGCACAGAAAAAGGAAAAATATGGTCATTTATGTACATCTAAAATGTTCAAGAGGTTTCCTGAACAAAGAATTAAATGTGGGTTCTTTTCTGGGAATCCAACCTGAGATTCCTCGTTTCTGATCCCACTGAGCTTGGTGCAGTTTGTCATGTAACCAACCACTTCTGTCCCTGACGCTTGCTGATAATGACATGGGTGCCTTTAGGACACATCAGAAAGCCCCACATCTTTCACCCTGCACTCTTTCATCATTAATGTAGGCCTTGTATCTTGTGTTGCGTGAGATCTGTGGTACACTTAATCAAAGAAACAGAGTATGAACAGGGAACTGCAGAAACATGAGCAGGCTGATGAGCTGAGCTGTGTCCTGTACTCTGCTAGGATTGTTGTTGCCACTACTCCCACCGTGGGAACCCCACTACCTTGGTTAGATTCTCACTTCCTCATAAATTTGTCCATATTCTGTTCTTGCCCTTTTAACCTTACACCAACATGTGCATTTGTTTAAAAAGCTCTGCTTTTACTAAACTCTTGGACAGTTTCTCGTATTTTTACTTTTTTTTAATATTAGAGCCACTAAGTTCCAACTTTGATGATATTTTCCGAACATAAAATCTATTCACTGCAGTAGTTAGTGTGATGTTTACTACATTTTGGAGTGACATATTTCAAATTGGAATAGCTGGCATGTTTGGAAAAGAAAGGGAGATTGTTGACATATGAATATGGACTTTTTGCTGTTTCTAGATGTCACGGATTTAACAGAAGTCACAAGTTTACATCCCCCCTTTTGGAAGTGAGTGCTGTAAATCATGTGAGAAGGCCTGGACATGCTAGTGCACACCTTCACTATCACGGCTCTTTAATCCTTGAGGATACCTCCTTGCACTCTCATCTTGCTGGAGCCCCACAACCCAAGCCCAGTGAGGCCACTGAAAGGCTGTTGCTGTCTGCAGTCAGGTTTTGTAAACACCTCGTGCAGTCAGATTTTATCCTGTTGATTTGCTTTTTCTTCAAATCTATCAAAACATTGAGGCACTGCATTGAACTTGCTCACTGTACTATATAAAGCATCTGCCAGTAAAGATTTTATTTAACTGGCTGAGTGGAGTACAATCCTCAGGTTTATTTCTGCAGTTGGCTGGATCACACTTATCATTTGTACACATACAGTTTCCTCAGTTTTCCTGCACAGAACTGTTGTCATACCAAAGTTCCTGAGAAAGAGGAAAGGAATACCAAATGCTTTAATAATGCATTTTCAATATCAGCCCCATTTTTAAGAAAAAATGGGAATGATAGAGCAGCAGGCTTTAGGGGTTTTGTTCCTGCACACAGCATCACACACCTAGATACTGACAGTATTTCTTTTTTGGCTGCCCTTGGAAATACTAGTTCCAAAACAACAGTTTGTCACAGCTCGGTAGTCTTACCTTTTCTTTGACATTAACTGAAGCTGGAAGTTCTGTATTCACTAGTCTTGCAAAAATACCATACTCGTCAGCCGTGGCCATTGGTATGTATTGTAGTTTTGGCTGAATAAAGGCCGAAGGCAGTTTGGTCTGAAGAAACAATTTGACCTCAAATGACTTCGTCTTCTCCTTCCCAGTAATACGGACTCCCTCTTGTGGCTAACAAGCCGCCGGAAAGTGTCATCTCCAGGTCTCGGGCAATGCAAATTTAAGTTTACAAGAATTTATCCCTCGTACAATCAGAGATGGGAGCACAATGGAATGCAGAGTGCTGCAGGCTCACAAGCACAGGTCAGGGCAGTCAGAAGATCTGTGGTGGTCGAGACTAGTTGTGGCGACATAATAATTTATCCATTGCTCAGAGGATGCTGCTTATGATGGTTCTGCACCTTGGTACCTGCTGGGGAGAGAAGAAGTAGCAAGAGGTGTACCATGAAATTTGCTGATCCAGAGTTAACTGGTATAGCTTTCCTCTTCACCATGTTTGAAATGGCATGCTGAGGTCAGGTACCACTTTGTGACCTGGGGAAGGAAGGGAGAAGGCACATTATCTCAAAGGTCATAGTCATTGATCCTCAAAGCATAAACAGTGGTTTTTTTTGATCTAGAAATAAACTAATTTCACATTTTCAGCTCAAGAGAATTTTCATTCCCAGGTAATGACTGCTCGCCCCTCACATCTCCCATCACTTCTTGGTCTCTGATTCACAGAATCACAGAATCACAGAATGGGTAAGATTGGAAGGGACCACAGGGGGTCATCTGGTCCAGCTTTCCTGCTCAAGCAGGATTGTCTTAGAGCACATTGCACAGGATTGTGTCCAGACAAGCTTGCAAGGACCTACTATTTGAAAATGATTGAAGTCAAACCAGCTTATTTTTTGTCTAGCTTCTGCCAATGAGAGAGCACCCAGGACACAGGTGGAGCAGCTTCAATATTGCATGTGACTGCCAGGCCCAGCAATCCTACTGTGCCTGACTAAGCAGTGCAAAAACCTGATGATGAAGCTGCAAAGAACTTCAGTCATCTTTCATGCAATCTTGTATGGACACACAAGTTATATTTCCCCCTTAAACATAATTAGATCAACTAATGTTGTTTTTATCATTAGTGGAAAATTCTGTTATAACAAATTTTAACAGTCTATTGTTCCATTGGATTTAGTAAGAGTTGATGCACGCCCAGGAGATCTTTGTCTTCTGACTGCATACCTGTAAACGCATTTTGCCATTCTATTCCTTTGCAGCCTGCGGAGATCGAGGTATAATTTCTCAAAAAGAATATATGGAACATGATTTTGTGTGAGATACTATTGCTTTCACAGCATAATTTCTTCCAGAAAGAAATCTGGGGCTCGTATTATGCTTACTTTTGCATTTTACCTTCACACTTTACTAGACATTTACTTGTATGTGTTCACCGATTGTTAACACTTTCACATCAAGCACGGTACTAAACAACAGCCATGACTTGATTCAGTGTCAAAAAAGTCCGAGCCTTATTTTTTATAGCCATGATATTATACTGAAATTTACCCAAGATTTGTTTTTTTCGTTAAGAAAATATGCCTTGCATAAGAGAAAACTTTACTGTCAGTCTTCTGAAGAGTATGGTGTTACTACCTAATACACTGGGAAACTAAGACAAAGAGTACTGAAGAAATGTTTTAGCTCTTCTCTAACAGAAATGGTGTTGATATTTTGTTGCTACTTCTGTTTTATCTCTCAGTGTTAAGATGGGCATTGTATCATCATAATAACACACTGCTTATTAAAACACCCAAGTCAGAACATTTGTGCATGCTGTTAATGTTCCCCTCCATATTTCACGTGCCAGTATTGGGCCTTTAATACCTTTTCTGTGTTAGCCTTTATTGTATGAAACATGCTCAGTTTCTCATTTCTTCTGTCCTCCAATGTTTAAAGCAAGGTCTTCTTTTACAGTTGTTTTCCTCTAACTCACACATGAACAACTTTGATTACTCTTTTAATTTCTTGGTAACAAAGATAAGATGATTATAAATGTTAATGATTGTTTGAGTCTTACTTAAAAGTACACTTCTACTGAGATATGCTGTACTGAGCTTTAATGGGAAACTGGAATATAATATTTAGTAGGCATAAATGGACAGTTATTAACACTTGAGAATATAGAGGCAGGGCTACTGGCTCTATAGTTCATCCTTCAAATGAGTCCTCATGCTGTTTAAAGCTAGTTTCCATAACTACTCCAGGTTGTAAGATAGGACTCTATTTGGGTTTTACTGTCACCTCTTTCTAAAGGAAGTTCATTAGAAAGAATTAACTTTCTCTTTAGCGACAGACAAATTCATATGGTGGTGGGTAGCTGTCATTTTTTTGTTCTTGAGATAATTAATCACCAACATATTTATTTCTACTCTTCTGGAGTATAAACACCAATGCCAGGCTGTGAAAGGCCATCCAGTTCTGTGCAAAGCTCATACTCAGTTCTGTGCAGAAAATCTACCCTCCCACACTGTAACTCCACTGACAACAGCAACCGAAGGTCTCAGAATCCTGCAAATTTAAGAGGGAGATTTCAAAAGATACATTGTCTTTTCTCCGTTCTCCATGGATCAATGTACTTCTGAGGTACAGAAATTCTGTTGAATCTGAATTTTTCTCTCACTTTGGTAGCCATATGTGAGCTCACCTGTCAGTTGTCTCTATTGAGTTATTATCATAAAAAAATTATTAAAATACTGTATATTTCTCATATACTTAAACTTCTTACATTTATTTTACAGGGGTTAGATATTTAATGGCTCTTACTGAAAGATTCTATAGGATTTCAAATAATTTTTTGCATTTGGATTAGCCTACACGTACTCCATCACCATTACCCCACCGTTACATATTAAAATCTCCTTGCAGGGGAAGTCTCCTTTGGATTTAATCCCAGATACTAGAGAGAATATTATGTTGTCTGTACTGTCCTTCTACACATTAATCAGAAGTACTTGTTGATGAAATACTGTTCAGCTTAGTTTTCCATTGTAACTTTTTGCAGCAATTTAGTCATGTGCAGTCAGTTTGTTGCTTATTTTGTGGCTGTCTAAATTATAGCACCACCCTAGGACTGAAATTATTAAATGTTTTTATGAGCTTGTTGCTGAAAAGAGGGGATCTTGTTCCCTCTCATCTTTCCCTGCTTCAGTTCTCCTATTGCATCTCCAGAAATGTCAGCAAAAAAAAACATATTCAGAGGTGGCATTGTTCAGCTCTCATTGCAAAGATACGGTTAAAATTCAAGAACTGTTTAACACCTCAGAGCACCCTGTGAAAATATAACTGTGTTTATCCATAGGGATAGGAGGAATAAATCCTTTTTCCCTCTAGGGTCAAATGAAAGTCTATCTCAAGTGTCCAAGGGTAAAAATATGCTAAAGATGCAGTCTGTCCTTCCAGGAGGTGACACAAAAATAAGGTATTAGCAAGGAGCTCACTCATGGTTATATTATATCTCTGATCTGTTCCCTTGTCCTGCTGACACACACCACACTTGAAGCAGGGACTTCTCCTGACTTACTGTGTTTATGCCACATTGCAGCAACTCTAGTTCTGTAAAAAGAAAAAAACCCAAAATGTTGTGCAAATTCATGTTATGGGAGAAAAAAATGAGGCTGCATTAAGCCATGGAGCATTTCCCTGCTGTAACATACTTTCATTTAAATCATTGTTATCTAAGTGTTTTTCCAAGTTTAATATTAACATTAAAACTCTACTAAAAACACTGCTTCTAGTCAAAGGGTAGGATGCCAACCTAAATTCCTTCCCTCTGTATCCATTGATGACACAGCCCTCACTTGGAAGCTTAAACTGTAGACCAACTATGACCCTCTGTCAAAATGCAGACCGGGTGAAACTTCTGCCCTTCTGGACGCTCTATCCCACTTATAGAGCATCTCTGAAAACACCATCTGCTTAAGCAGCTTGTTTTTTCACCCAGGGAGGCTGAAATCCAGCCAGCAAAGAAATCTGCTTATGTAGATGAACTCTTCACTGGTTTATAGCTGCCACCTCTTGGCTCAGCCCTTCCTGGAAGGGTGATAAGGCTTAGTGCTGTCCTGGAGCACCAATTCCTGACTCACATAAAATACTCTAGGAACTATAAACCAAAGCCACAAATACTCATGCCCTTAAAATCTTCTCATTGCTGCCGAAGGTGAAGGTGAAGGATCGGTGTGATGAGGAGCTCTCCTTTGTTCCAGGTCATTCCTCGTACAGGAACATACAAGCCCTGAGGTGCACCCAGCAGCTATCCACCTAGTACTTCTTTTTCCAGACCTCCAGGTTCCCCATCTTTGCCCTGTGGAATTTAATTGCTCTGCCTACAGGCAACCGTTCCAGAAGTTACCTTTCTCTGAGGCAGGGTTCTGAATCTCCGTCTCTACCCCCAGCCAGTTCCTCCAATGCTTTCTTTATCGGCTTTTGAACTATTTAATTAGCAGAAAGCAATGCAAAATCAAACTGCAAAAAAAAAATCAAGCACGTAATTTCATTTTCGTGTTGCAAAAAAGTCAGTTACCATAAATGTTATGGTGGTAGACACTTTGCAATAATGAAACTAAATGAGTAGAGAGAGGCCAGTGCTCATTGAAGACTCTGAGACTGACAGGTCTGGGTTTTTCCCTCATCTTTTCCCTTGCTAATTTTCCCCCTCTCTGTTATCCTAATGCTAAAACCAGCAGAGGATAGTGTCCTCAAATGCTCAGTGATGACAGTGTTTTGGCTGACCTCTCTTAATTCACATCTGTCTAATTTTTAGGACAAAGATAACTGATGGGAGAGTTTAGGTGCTACAGTAATAGGAAGGAAGCCGATCCGTTTTATGCACATCCCCATTTTCGAACTCCAGGGTCTGGGACGGGTCGGGCCGTCACCTGGCGTGGACCACACGCCTTCGGGGTTGAACTCAGATGCTGTTCCTGAAAAGTCCCTTCTCCCACAAGATGGCAGTGTTCTCCTTGATTTTAGCTCCAAGCTCAAGCTGACTGCAGAGAATTCCAACCACAGTTGCCTGGGCTGTCCTTGGCAGAAGCTCCAAAAAACCTGCTCCAAAGCAGCAGTGAGACACAGAATCGCAGAATATTCTGAGTTGGAAGGGACTCACAAGGATCATGGAGTCCAACTCTTATGTGAATGGCCCATACAGAGATTGAACCCACAACCTTGGTATTATTAGCACCATGCTCTAACAAACACACAGCAAGGCTGGAGGAAAGATGAAGAAAAAAGCAGAAATATTTAGGGCAAAAAAGTTAGCAAAAGTATTCTGTGTTTCAGAGGGCTTCCTCTCAACACAGGCATAAAAGTTACTGCTCCTTGCTTAATTTTTGACAACATGAAGACAGAGCTACTCATTAACTCACGTGAAAAAACAGGTTAAATATGGATGTATAAATTGCACTACTGTCTACAGCCATCACAGTTCACTTAAATGCAGCGGATAAAATGACATAGGCAAAGATGGGTTGGTTAGATGCGGAAATCTTGCAACACCATTTAGTTCCTTTGATGTGCATTCTCCTGAGATGTCTGGGCCTTTACGGATGAAGATCATGCCTTAGACTCCCAGAAGAGTGTGAACTGGTTTTATACCTTCAAGTAGCTTTGTTATAACCACAAACATCTCACTGACTTTCTAAAGAGCCCGATTTCTGAGTGCTGAGGTTCATCACTGTTTTGGCTAGGGGTGGTAGCAAACTAGAAGGATTTTCTTTTACAAATTGCAGAGGTTTGATCCCTGCAAAGGCTAGGTACATGGGCTCAGGGAACTGTAACTTCAGAGCCTCACCACAGGGCCACAATTAAAATCTCAGTGTGGCCTGAAAACATTGTAATGTTTTACAAATAAAACTCTGGACCTTGGAAAAGCTGCTGTTGATTGCAGGGGAGAACAAGTCTCACCAGGAAAGTGTCTCTGCCTGGTAGGGTGATTTGAAAGACATGGACGGAGTTGAGTTCTCCGGAATAAAGCCTGGAAGTCATTCTTCACTTGTAAATTTGAAATGGGTCCCATACTTGATGCATCTCTCTCAAATTTCTGAGTAGAAAACTAGAGGAAACACAGCCCAAGGAAAAGCCCTTCTTAAGATGTTTCAAGCATCCAGTGTCAGTCCAGTGCTGAACTGAAAGCAAGTCATTGTTCATGGTGTGAATGAAATCAGCAGGGATGAAAATTATCCTTGATATTATATGAATTAAATTGATTTCAGTTGGGGAAAAATTTGCTCTGTCATGTCCAGTTAAGGAAAAAAAAATTGTAAAGCAAAGAAAAAAAGATCTGTAGTAAGTGTGATTTACCAGGTAGCTCAATGGTATCTTATTTCTTTCAGTGTAAGGGTGCTCTTTCAAGGTTAGCCAGACTAGTGTATAGATATGCAAGAAATAATGATGCAGAAGCTGTCCATTTTTCTAATATGCACATTAAAATTTGGCTGCTGGGATAGATGCTAATGGAAGTATTCTTGGCCTCAGCTTTCATTTGATAGATTAATGTGATATTCATATACAAAGCAAATGGATAGAAATACTCAAATTTATTGGAAAATGCAACTTCTACCCAAATGTAAGGACAAATGGAGGATATGCTTTGCAGTATGTACAACACTTGGATTTAATAAAGAAATGTAATTTTAATGGTTATTTGTATCCCAGCCCTTATTCAATGCTATACTGAAGAGTTACAGGTTTCAAGTTTACAGCAGATTTCACCATGTTAAATCTAAGTCTGTTATTATTTCACATTTCCCAAACTCTATTAATTAAAAAAATTTTGAAAAAATTAAACACAAATATAGAGTCATCATCATGACTAGGCTTGACAAACGAAGATTTGGGAAACAAATATAGAGTATATTTATGTTATTTGTCACTGAATTTGGATTAAATATTTCAGAGTCTATGGTAGAATAAAAGGCGTTAAATATTTCAGCATAAATGAAGTTAGCTTCAAAGGAAGAAATCCATTATGCATAAAGAGATGATATTTGCAGTTAGGATGCAGAATTAGTGAGTATACAACCCAAAATACATAAAAACCAGAGGAAGAGAGCACTTGAGCCGCACAGCAGTGTGGGATATAAGAGCAATCACCATGGGCTCCGAATTACTGGAATTAGATAAATTTTATTAACTGGTAGACTAAGGATCTCTTTTGCAGTCTTTACTTTGTAAATGCAGAAAGAAAACGAAATCAGCACATTTTGTGACTTAGAAGTTGGTAGCAGCCTTAAGAGGACAATTTGTTTCTCAAGCAGTTTTTTGGCAAGGCAGATGTGCTTGTTTCAACCTGAAATTGTTCTTGCTGGAATTTTTAGCATACCACATGCCAGAAAACTTCTCATATTGTTTGCAGGAGGCCCAGAGATACAACAGGTCTCTGCCCTTACCTCTGCTCAGTGTAAGTTAAATGCTGCACACCAGACAAATATTTTCTTTCTGTGATGAAAAAAGTGTCAGGTGAAACTTTATTAACAGAGTCTGCCTCAACAGTGAGGTTGGAAAGAATGAAATATCTTCCTGGAGCTAGGATTAGCAGGTCCTAAAGTCTTTTCAGTGCTTATTTTTTTTCATACATAAACTAAAATCACAGTTCTGTATAACTGGTAATCTCTTTGAGATGTGAAGCAAAACTTGTGCTTCCTATCAGAGAAATAGCTTTCCAATGGCAAATCAATGAATTATTTTTATTCAGATGTAAAAATATACATGTTGATAGTATCGTATGTTGATAGGTGAGGACAGCAAAAATAAATGGCTGTTTAACTTCTGTATGTATTTTTTTACATTGAAGATCTGTATTTTGATTTCTAAACCAACGCTGAAATTGCCTAGTTTCCATAAAATCCATCCTCATGCCTTGTCATTCTTCTGTGGGGTACAATTAACAGTACCTGTTGATTATCACCTGTAGAAGAGCTTCCTCCATTTGAAGACTAAGTCCTACCAACTTCTGTGACATTAAACATAGTTTGGCTCAGCTCTGCCAGGACTGTGGATAAAGAGTCTTCTCTCAGATATTAGTGACATCGACACAAATCATCCAGTGCTGAGTTTGGCATCTTGACAGGCTAGAAAACTGATGCTTTGGATTTGTGACTCATCAATCTATCTCAGCAGGATCATGAATCACCTGAATGGTTGTTACTTCATGCCTCTCATGGCCATGACTTGAGTCCAGCAGCAGAAATGCTTTGTACTGTGTCTATCACTTACCTCTCTGCTTGGAAATAAAAAAAAATAAACAGGTTTTTTTATGGTTCCTTGAAAATATTTTGTCTTCTGAGACCAATCTTAAAAAATCTTTGAAAGTTTGCCATATGAAAGTATAGATCAATAGGTACCCAGCTGTCACCTGTGGCTGTTAACACTGTTACATATAACAGGTTTCAGGAGTATCTTAAAAAAAAGTAAAAAAGAATTCTGCCAGGAGGACAAATTATTTGACAGATTAGAAAGTGTGAGCCATATAAGTGTATGTGAGATGTACCTGTGCTTACAGCCAAGCCCTACAAATTATCTTTATGATACCATTGAGTGTGCAGAGCAAAGGGGAGAGCTGCCTATTTTCTAATGTCACCCCTTGATCAGCAGGAGCCTTCACTTTTGGCTGATTCAGTGTGGCCGTGTTGTAATCCTTTTTGGCAGGGAGAGGTATTTACAACTTCCTAGTCCCTAAGTAAAGTACCAAAGTTTGGAGTATTGTCTCTATCAGTTATTTGCACTCTGCAGCCAGAGAAAGGTTCCTTGAGGAGAAAATTTAATACACCTAAGTTAAATCTTGCTAAGTAAAACATGTGAATTCTCACTGACACAACAATGCAACAGCAAAGCAATGACTCTGCTTCCTACAGCACCTGAAGTTTGGCTTCTTATTTCTACACTGCCTGTAACTGAAAATGCATTTAGGCTCTTTGATAAAAGACAATAGTCCTGTAAAAAATCATCATTGTTATTCATCTGTACTTATCTGGAAGTAAATTTGGTTCATATAAACAAGAGGTGTGGCCCCTAATGCAGCTGGAGCTGCCCCTGTAACAGACTGGCATGACATGAAAGGAAATTTGGGATGCACCAGAGCTGCCTCCGGTAGCCATTTGGCTCCAGCCTTCAGGCTGATGTGTGGTGTCCCTGCCCCCAGGCTCTGTCTGTGTTCCACAGTGGCATTACACAAGATCATTTTAAGTCATCAAGTTCAGTGGGTCTGTGCCCAGGTAGAGCTCTGCAGTGTACTGCACTTGACTGCCCCAAGAGTGAGACATGGGAGCGTATCCACTACTGACCTTCCGGAGGAGGACTAGAAGAAGCTGGAGCATGGGAACTTGCTCTGTAGCCACCTTGGTGGGATGATCTCCCAGTAGCCAATATCATATATAACATTAAATTAGATTTTTTTACTGCCTAAACAAAGGTAGAAGGGAGGAAAGGCCTGGAACATCTTGCTGTGGATTGCCAGGTCCTTCCTGGCATGATACTGCCCCAAGCCCCTTTAATGGGTCTGACAGAGGCAATCCCCTCTGGTATGTGGTGCTGTTAGGTGCTCTCACTTTCTTCTGGGCACAAACAGACAAGAGTTTAGCCTCCTCTTTGTGTGATGCTTGTTTTCCATAAACATAGGAAGGGAAGGAGACAGTTTATGTCCAGGCAGTGAGGAAGTGGTTCTGAGTCCCAAGGTCTGGGCGTGACCCATGTAATACAAGAAGCTCAACTCTCTGCATTCCAGTTTCCCCTCTGATCCTCGAGTAGGCACTCAGTCAAAATCATGATCAAGTTCAGCAGCAGGAATGAGATCACACAACTGATTAACTTGGAAATGTTAGGAAATCTTCAATGAGTTATTGCTGTTTTTCTTAATTCCTCTAGGACTATTTTTAAGACTAATCAGATTCCACATCCTACATGTTACCTGAGTACCAACTGGTAACAAAGCCTGCAGCTGTGTGTCTGTCAAGTCCTAATTGATCAGTGCTATTTTTATAGTGCTCTGAAGGCATCAGTTTCTCCACACAAGACAGAGTCCATTCTTCAAATAGCTTTTAGTGGGAACACACCGGGAGGTGATTGCAAACAGTGAAGAAAGAGTGGATGACTCAAAGATAGTCAAAAGAGCTCTACAGAGATATGCAGACACTAGAATGATGCAGTCAGCCTTTTAAATTTACATAAAAATGGGGAAGAGAGGGATGCAGAATCACTGCATTATTGTCACTGTTGTAATGTGAGGGGCAGGCTCTCCATGTGCCACTGAAACTCTGGGAACATGAAGAGGAAGGGAAGTGCACTCATGGGGGACAGCCCTGAGAACACACACTAGACAGACAATAATTATGAATTATGAAAGTGCAAAGTTTTCATTCATTACCTCAAGAACAAGAAAGCAAATGTCCTGAGCCATCCAAAGTGTTATTTATGCTGCAGCCCCCATGGCACTGCTTCAGCACAGAGATATGATTGCTTGCCCATACTGTGCAAGAGATTTCCTCTTGGTAGTACCAAAGGAGCCCTGCTTCTGTGAGTGGAGATGTGCTTTATTTCCTAGGCTGACAAAGTAGCATCTGAAGAAACCAGTGTAGGCTGAGGTGACAGAGTCGTGTGGGGCATGAAGGAGATCCCTCATGTAAACTTAGTGGAATTCCTCTGACTCAATGCCGGTGAGAGCAAAAGGGCTCGAACATGTAACACAGCGGAGGATCAGCAGGAGACTGAAAAAACCCACGGAGACCAAGCACCTGATGTGGTTCTTGGATATACCTGTGAAAATCAGCTGTGGCTCCTGCGAAGTCAATAGCTGAAAATTAGCACATAAATAAAAATAACCTCAGGTTCAAAACAGATAGACCTGCTTTTGTATCAGATAAAATTATAGTTGTTATTTCTATAAGGTCAAACTCTTTGCAGGGAGACATGTGGCATATTTTTGGCTTGCTATACCTGAAGAGACAGTATCCTTTGGCCATACTTTTAAAATGTGAAAGCTATAGTCCGAGAAACTATTTGTTTCCCATGATTTGGTATGAATAATCAAGAAATTCAGACTTTTGGTTATGTGATATAAGCATTGCTCTTTTTAACACATAAAAACATAGATGACATTCACATATTGCAATAAACAATAATTTGAAATGCAGGAAAAAGAGAAAGATGTTTTGGAACTGTTCATTCCTCAGTTTGTACTTAATTTGCTAAAGATACTCTGCTTTTGTAATGGATAATGTATTTGGTGCCTGAGCATAGTTGGAATTCTTTTAATATCTGATCCGTAGTGTTTGACCATAACAGAAGAACCTTTCACAAATACTCATAAATATTGGCTAACTATGTTTTAATCTTCCGGCAGAGATAAGGATTGCTTAAAAATATGGGAATCATTAAAAGATGCATTCATTTACAAGAATCCCTGTAATATCACAGCAGAAGATTATCAGCCTGTAATGGAGTTAGCAAGTCATCCTATACCCTGTAACAAGGTAACATCACAGTGCATGGTGGGCTGGAAAAGTAGGGTTGTGGTGGGATGGCAAGTCTGTGTTGTGCTCTGAGTGATGGGATCACATCCATAATGACTGTGAGAGTCTGTAGGTTGACAAGGATGATATTTTGCTTTTGCACTTACTGCAATAGCCCTGCAGTTATCACCTCTGGACCCCAGTAACCCTGTCCATACTCTATCTCTGGGAACCATCCCTGCATAAGGATCATCCTGGTCCCTGTTCCCTGAGCATATGGTTCTCTGTAAGGAGCATGTGATCATGCTGTTAGAGGGATGCTGCTTCCAAGAAGCTGCTCTGCCATGTGCAGCTCAAAAACAACCAACAAATTGGGTATATATCCTATGAGAACTAATCAAAACCTTTCTTTCAAGATGCTTCACAAGCTGAACATGTCAGCTTTTCCACAAAAAAAAAACCCACCCAAAAATATTTTGGATATGAGAGTGTGGGGCTGTACAAATAAGAACTGACCCACTAAGGTGAACTCGTTGTATTTTAGTAAAAATTAAAACTATTTCATTATCATGAACTTTTTGGTTTTTTACAGGAAAATTTTTTGATCAGGTCTAGTATAACTATCACTTATCAGACATTGTACCTTATTTCACAGTCACTGTTTTGGAGCAAGACAAATGACCTTGTTCATCGTTATACAAAATCCAATCAAAATTTCCTTACCTTGGAGGACACCTTGTTGGGTTATATGGCTGATAGGATTTCATGGTGTGGAGACCCCTCTGCCCCAGGTAATAAGACCTACAAATACAAACACTGGAATTACAGATTTTCTTTTGTGTATCTACACCTAAACACAATCCTTTTCACATTGTTTGCTGGTGATTTAGTTTAAAACCTTAGCTGTATTTCTGTCCCATGTTATGGAAGGCTGAAAATAATACTGATTTCTCAGGTTAATTTTAAAACCACAACTTTGGATGTTATTTTAACATCAAGTTGCTGCTGCTGCTAGTTCACATCTAGCCCTCTTTACCTAGTTTGCTTGATTCATCCCTTTGACTTCTATGGTACAAACTGCAAAACAAGAATGTCATTCAAAGGGACCTGATCATAAGCCAGTCAAAGTGTTGGGGCAGTATTCAGGTTCCCTGGGTGTATTGCTGCCTGCAGGAATCCTCAGTTGGTGCTTAAGGCTAGCAACCTTTGAACTGGGATAGAACTACTGGAAATGTTGGACAAAGCTTAATTTTTCAATGCAATCAGACAGTGTTTGTCAAAGAGTCAGCCTGTTTCTCACATTTGGGACTATGTGTTTTCCTTTCTCAGTTTTCTGAGAATTATTTGTCATACAGAATTTGCAGGTCCCTCCCTGAAATGAGTGTGAAACGGGAAGACCTTTGAACACACGAAAATTCCTTTTCCTCCGAGACCCCTTTCCTCATGTAGCCTTCTTTCCTTGGTAGTAGGCAAATCTTTTTGCCATTGTTAATCAACTGGTAAAGCCATATAAGCATTGCAACAATATTCATTCTAACCTTAGCTATTCTATAAACATACTTCTTCTCAGGAATCAACTATGAATCTTGTCCAAAACGAAGTGAATGTGAGAGCAACCCCAGCTCCGTGTTCTGGAAAATGGCATCCAAGATGGTAAGATCTAGAATAAATCTTCATGAATCCAAGAGTCTTGAAAGGCATTAAGTTCCTGACACTGCCAAAAAATGTGAGTTTGCAAATTGGACTTTAAAAACGGAATTGTAGAAGTTCACAAGAGCTTTAGCTCTGGGTGCTAAAAACCATGGTGTTGGAAATATGTGTTTCCAAGGTTCCATATTTTATGTACGATGTTTAATGTCACAGTAGTTTGAGCATTCTTATTTGTGGATGGAGGCTGAGTGCCAGCGTCTAGAACAACCCTTGACCGACTGTTGAAGCTCTGCAAATAATGCTTGTAATTAAAACTATCACCACCTTAATTAAATCATAGGGCGGAAATTGTACAGTGAAATACATTTTAGCATGCTAATGTGGAGAGCAGTGCCCAGATTGCCACAGAAATTTTCAAAGCAGCTGAGAATCCCCTTGCACCTTCCTGGCATAAACCTGAAGAGCACATCCTCCCACATCCGTATCTGGCAAGGTTCCTGTGATGTCCCCACCCGTATGATCATGCCAGCTCCTGTGACATGAATGAGATCCTGCTAGTCCCAGTTAAGCAATTAGCCTGGCTTTGTTGAATCAGTACTTTACAGGAAAAAACGACCAGAAAAAAGCCTGATGTCCTGTATCACTTTAATTTTACATGTCTCTCAAGACTTCACTCTTGATATGACTATTTAGTAGATGACTGCCCAGGTGGAAAACAAGCATTCCTGTATGCTTCAGCTCTCATGTACGTAAGAAAAAGTCTACTCACTGTAAAATAACTAATTGCTTTGTGGGGAAACTAGTATGCATAATTTTTCCAATGCCAAAACAATTTCTATGTTCTCATTAATTCTCCCCAGTTCCAAAGTCTGGGAGGGATAAAACCACCATACAGAGTCAGGTATCTCAACTGCAGGCTTCCTAACCCAAATAAATTTGAGATCTACTAAAACTTATTGCATTAGAACGTTAGACATAATGAAACTTCCCTGCAAATTCAGAGCTCTCAAGATCTGAGATTGAGCCACATTGTTTAAGAGGACTTGTAAGGTCTGATAAGTACAGTCACCTGCATTAAGCTTTTTAAAAATTGTTTGTTTTACCAATAGATTATATATCTAGAGTAGGTACTTTATAAAATTTAGTAGTCTTTAAATATTTGGCCATGAGTTTTAAAGAATAAAAGAGCAGTGATTATATAACCCAGTAATTTAAAAATCAAATCAAACAAAACTCTGTGGTGAGCTTTGCTAAAATATCTAGGGAGAAAAATCCCAATCCACAAAAGAACACAGAGCATGAGTCACAAAAAAATGAATATGTGATTATTTGTACGTCCTTAAACTAGTAGTATCTCTGTTCTGGGTCATCCTCACTGCCTGAGCTAAAGCAGTCTGAGGATTATTCCGAGTTACTATGGACAGCTGTAGCTGCTGGGGCTCTGGAAAGCCCCATAAAAACTGAAACCAGCAGTGACAGCAAAGTTGCTGTACTCCTTTGACTCCTTGACTGGTCCCATGCAACCTCAGTCAATTCATAGCTGGCTGATGAGGCTTTATCACAGTTTCAATGTAGCCTTTAGAGGCTTTTTTTTTCTGCAACAATACTGGCTGGATCCTCAGCTTATATTAGACAGTTCTGATGACATCAACAAAGTTACAGTAATTTCTACCATCTCCAAGTCTGATGTGGCACTGGATGTAGTGTCAGAGTATAATGCCCATTGATTTTGTTCAGTTTGCAGAAGCAGCATGTGGTGTGGTTCAAGTGATGCTCAATGGATCAATAGAAGCTGGAGCTTTCAGAAGCAGCAGGTATTCACTCACCATGCAACCATCCATATTTCTGTGGGACCTGCATGCTGGTGAGGGTGCCTTTGCCAATGAGTCCTAGTGCAGAATGGATTTTGGAAAACTCACATACGGGTCTAAACTATTGGCTGTTGTAGAGCTGATTCATTTAACTCTTTCTATAGAGTGCCTGTAATTGAAATCTTTCAGAGGGTATGTGGGTGGGGTATCCAGTGTGCTCTTACTGCACAAAGTACCTTCATTGTTACAGTTCATTTATTCAGTGAACATGAATGACACATTTCTAAGTGTTCATGTCACCGACTGGATTTTACCCTGCCAGACAGTGCATCCTGGAGGTACCTGGCTGGAAGGGCAGTCTTGAATAATATTGAAAGATGAAGAATATGCTGGTTGAGGGAACAGCCATGTTCATGTCCCTGGCACCAAACCAAATCAATAGCCAAGAAACTGAACAGGAGAAGAGGCACTAAAGGTGGCAAAACCTCAGCTTGTTTCTATCTGCAGCCAGTTTCAAGAGTTCCTCTGAAAGTGAAATAAGAATGGGGAGAAAATATTTTACCATAAGACAATTAAATAGTCTATGAAAATCCATTGGTGGGATAATGTTCTTTCAATGACAATAATAGCAACACTAATAAGCACTAATATTTGGGGAGCATAGTCTGTACATCTTTCTCAGATAACTGAGAATGTTTTGCTGTTTCATGTCCCGTCCTTACAGCATCTTTGGAAGTATTGAGGTCTTTAATCTAAATCCAGATAAAGTCTCTGAAGTGCACATTTGGCTGATGCATGACATCGGTGGACCTCAAAGGTAAGTCGTGCCGGTACACAACGATGAGCAGCATATGAAAGGGAGACAGCACAGCTAGGTCTGACAGTGACAATGCCTTAAACTCATGAAACCTACTCTACATCTACCCTCCTAAGCTGCTTACTTTACTGGAAAAAATAACATTAGTACTGTTGTTTTCTTTAGGGTTTGTTGTAGGTACTGCAGAATAGTTATGGCTAAGACACAGTTACATTTTCCTTGCTTGCAAGAGGTCCCATGATCTTTAAATTCCTTTCAACCCCACTGAGCTCTATAGATCTTTGGTATGGTTGCAGCACTGAAGTCAGAGAGCAGGCTACGTTTACAAGGGTGAACAGCTGGAAAATAGGTTTGTCCAAAGGAATAGTATAATTAAGCTGAGCACAGCCATTTTTGAGAAAATAATTTTGAATGCTGGAATAGGTTTCTCAGAGATGCTGTAGTGTCTTCATCTGTGGACATACTCAAAAAATAACTGGGTCCTGAGCAACTGCTCTAGCTGATATTAGTGTAACTAATGTGATGATCTCAAGCAGTCCCTGCCAACCTAAATAATTTTGTGATTTATAATAACAAATTTATAGCTTAAATACTTCCCATAGAATTATTCATAGCAGAACAGTGGCTTCAAATCACATCTGAGCCTTTCTCAGTGATCTTTTTCATCCTAATCAGATTCATTTGCGGATGTTCAACATTTCAAGCACTAAGCAAGGTTCAGCGCCTTCGACTCCAACTTCAGAGACAGTTCTCTGGCTCTCATGGTTATAATGCACTGACACAGTTTCTCCCATTCTTAAGGATCTCCATGACAGAAACAGCAGCTTTGGTGCCATGGGTCAGGAAGCAGGCTGTGATGATGCAGTGCGACTTGGGAAGGAGTGTGGAGGCAGCAGAGACCCTTACTCAGACAGCCTCACTGTCTGACACAGTACCAACTCCAGTGTTGCAGCCCCTCCCCTAGTCCAAACACCCAGAAGTGTCTCTTTGCCACACAAGCTGACATATCTGCCACAGCTCACAGGTGTGCATTTGTGCTGTGGTCAGCACACCAGGCTTACTCATGTGGTCCATTGCATTGAGCTTTGCTGAAGAAAAGCACATTGCGTAATCTTTACATCAGTTTTCCCAGATGTAGCACTGGATCTTTTGTCCCATGATTTCCCAGCATCAGAAAAGCCATCAGGTTCTTCCTCAACAGCGTCAACAAGACAGTGCCCTGCCAGCCCTCTTACTTGACACATCCTCCTCCTGCACCAAGTTCACAGCAGTTTCCTTTTTATTTTTGACTTACTTCCAAGGAGAAAGATGGAGGGTAGCCCAAATAATATGTACACCTTTTGTCTTCTGATTTGTATTCCATGTTGAATCACTGATAACCTGGCAAATCTAGTGACCAAAAAAGAGCTGGCTGTGCTTTCCACTAACGTCATATTTTAGGAACAGGATTTACACCAGTATTGTATTGTTACCCTGAAGCGCGTCCTATACGCTGGATAAGGAGATGATTTTTACCCTGAGGTTACAATTCTTTTGCAGTGTCTCTGTTTGTGCCTGTGACATTTGTCAATGCTCTCAGTACAGCTTTAGGGCCCCTTAGGCTATTTCACACAAATTGAGCATAGAGATAAAGATCTCAAAGGTATGACAAGACCACATGCTCCATGTAACCATTGGGATGGGAAAGAAATAGACAAGTTAGGGCTCCTACCAGTGCGAAAGTTGTTGAAACAGCCCCTTGTCCAAACAGAGCAGCAGCAGCCACAGACTGAGTCAAACAGACAGACAGTGCTCATAGCCTGCTTCCTCCCATGTTTTCTATCTGTTTCCACCTATCTTACTTCCTACCTGGGACTTAGCTGCTGATTTTTGTGATTGGCCATATCACACAGAGGACTTGATCCTTTTGTCCTTCCACAGATTTGAATGAGCCTTGTATTGTGCTCCTGTGGATGGAAGCCATCTGTAGCTCTAGAACAGTTGTAAAACACACTGAACTGTGAATGGAACTGAGTTATTTCCCACAGATGTCTTCCTGCCCAAAGTTCTCATGCAACATCACATAGTTCCTACTAGCAAAGGCCCAATGGTAGCCAAAGCTCCATGAACCCAATGGACTTTACAGCACATTGGCAAAGAAGCCTTTAAAAAACCATACCTGTAATAAAGCAGTGACAGTGTGTGGAATTTAGCTGAGCTTTTTGTACACACAAGGAACACAAGTAATGAAAGTCTTCTCTTTGCAGTGAATCCTGCTCAGGTCATTCCATTCAGAGGTTGAAAAACATCTTGGAAGAGCGAAACTTTAAGATCATCTGTGAAGATAATTACAGGTAATTACCCGCTCTTATCTGTGACAACTTTCTGATATAAAATTAATATTGCATCTACCTCTTGACTTAATATAGGTTTACAAGAAATGAAAGCAGACTTCCCCCTTACTGTCATGACGTCCCTCCAATGTAGCTGTGTCCTTTTCAGGGGCTTTCAGCTGGGCTCAGCCCTGGTGTTGGTTGGGTCTGAATCTTGCTCTCTGTCCTGCACTTCCCAATTAGCATGTTGCTTTCAGGAAAGGACCAGTCCAGCCTCCAGATTTTCATCTGACCAGGCTTCTACCTAAAATAATCCAAATCAAATGGGCAGCTTTCCTCCCTGCTGCATACAGCTAGTGCAGGGTGCCAAGAATGGTCCTTAGTTCCTTCTCTTTGGTTTGAGCTTGTTTCTGTCCATTTGCTTTGTCAGAGAATGAGGCATGAGACATGATAAGCATTAGTAATTACTATAATATTGTCAGGAGAAAAAAACCAGGAGTCCCGACTTGCCTGAAATCTTCATCTGCCTGCTGAGGAAATACAAAAGTCTGAGATCCTTTATCCCTCTGTGTAGGTTCAGAGACCTTCACAGAGATTGAAATTGTTCTTTAGAAAAGCAGAAAAGATTCAATATTACTTATGTCTTATCTGTCAGGAACAGCTTTTCAGTGTCAAGGACTCATACTTGGACAAGAACATTTACAAAGTAAACACACATTTCTATACATGACTGAGTTTGTGGCAAAAGTTTTAAGGAAGGAAAAATTGGTCTGCAAAGGAGACAAATGATAGGACTTTAATTTTGAGGGCAGAGCAATATATTCCTGTTTGGGCATTACAGAATGACAGAATGACAGAATATGCTGAGTTGGAAGTGACCTACAAGGATTATTGAGTCCAACTCCTGGCCCTGCACAAGACCATCCCGAAGAGTCACACCATGTGCCTGAGAGTATTGCCCAAACACTTCTTGAACTCTGTCAGGCTTGGTGCTGTGACCACTTCCCTGGGGATCCTGTTCCAGTGTCCAACCACCCTCTGGGTGAAGAACACTTTTCTAATATCCAACCTAAACCTCCCCTGACACAGCTTCAGGTCATTCCCTCAGATCCTGGCCACCACAGAGAAGAAATCAGTGCCTGGCCCTCCTCTTTCCCTCACAAGGAAGTTGTAACTGCAATGAGGTCTCTCCTAAGTCTCCTCCAGGCTGAACAGACCAAGTGACCTCAGCCCCTCCTGATATGGTTTCCCCTCAAGGCCCTTCACCGGTTTCCCCTCAAGGCCCTTCACCATCTTTGTTGCCCTCCTTTGAACACTCTCTAAGAGCTTAATACCTTTCTTATATTGTGGCACCCAAAACTGCACACAGTATTCAAGGTGAGGCCACACCAGTGCTGAGCAGAGCGGGACAATCCCCTCCCTCGACCGGCTGGTGATGCTTTGCCTGATGCCCCCCAGGACATGGTTGGCCCTCCTGGCTGCCAGGGCACTGCTGACTCATATTCAACTTGCCTTGACCAGGACTCCCAGGTTCCTTTCTGCAGCACTGCTTCCCAGCATCTCATTCCTCAGTCTGTACATACGTTCAGGGTTGCCCCATCCCAGGCACAGAATCCGGCACTTGCCCTTGTTGAACTTCCTATGGTTTGTGATTGCCCAGTCCTCTGATTTGTCAAGGTCTCTCTACAGGGCCTCCCTGCCTTCAAGGGAGTCAACAGCTCCTCCCAGTTTTGTGTCATGTGCAAACTTGCTTAGTATCCCTTCCAGTCCTGTGTCCAAGTTATTTATGAAGATGTTGAAGAGCGCAGGGCCTAAGGTGGAGCCCTGTGGAACCCCACTAGTGACAGGTGGCCGGTGCGATGTTACCCTATTCACTATTACTCTCTGTACTCAACCTGTGAGCCAATTGCTCACCCACCACATGATGTGTTTATCCAGCTGTGTGCTGGACATTTTGTCCAGAACTATCCTGTGAGAAACTATCAAAAGCTTTACTGAAATCCAAAAAGATTCCATCAGCTGGCTTCCTTTGATCAACTAGGTGAGTTACCTTGTTATAACAAGTCCTAAGGTAACCGACTTGGAAAGTTGTCTTCTTTGATCTGCAACAGAGTGGATCTCATGAGCGAAGTGGAGACTGGTGGCTGTCTTGGCCACAGTGACCACGAAGCAATCGAGTTTAAAATTTCTGCTGACAGGAGGAAAAGTGCCAGCAAAACCTCAACTCTGAATATTGCTGAACCTGATTAGTGGGTGCTCTGCACATAGTGAAGAAATTATCACTGGTGTGGTGCATAAATCTGCCAAATCATGTGCTTGTTTTCTCTTTGGGTAAATGTAGCCTTTAACACATACTCCCAGGACCTTTAAGTAGGTACAGATTATTTTAGCCTATTATGAAATAAGCTAAGGGGCCAGGGAGGAAGAGGAAATATATAGTAGCTTATATCCCTCATGGCTTAGCACAAGCTGAAGCCTGACACACTCGTTTCTGTGTCTCACAACTCGCTTCTTAAGGTAAAGTAACAAGTAGGGCTTTTTGTCAGAACTCAAGTAACACATATATAAACAACTGTGTAAGAGCAACACAGATAATTAATTTTACTATTTTATATTAATGGTAATAATAAAATAAGAAATTTATAAGTACAGTAAAACTTCAGGATAGACAATGTAAGTTAGCTTCACTCCCCTGGAGTCATGGCAAACAGAACTCTGTGGGTCTGTATCAGCATTTGGCTTTCCATGCCACGTAGCAACTGATGCTGATCATTTTCTCTTGCCTTTGTCCATGTCTACAGTGCCTTCCAGAAGTAACCCCAAAAAATAGATTTAATGGATGTATTAGCAAAAAAACCTAATCATATCTGACATTGATAGCAAGAGTTTTATGTTGTAGCAGTAGGGGTTACCTATAAACACCAAAGTTACATTTTTGCAGCAAGATCAAAGAGAATTACCCTAAGAATGATATCTGCTTGATAAACACAGGTGTAACCTGCACTTTGACTTTCATGTTGCATTTAGCTGTGAAGTTATTCTGTTGTACTTGCAAAGTGATTACTAAATATTTATTTGTTTTTGTGTTTTATCTCAGGCCAGTTCAGCTCCTTCAGTGTGTGTATAACCCTGACCACACAGACTGCAGACTTTGCACCAACAGCACAGCAGTTCCATGAAAGGGTGGCCTCCACGATACTGAAGATTTCATCATTTGTGTGTAAAGCTGGAAAAGATGTGGCTACGTAGCTTAGAGTGATAAATAGTAGCGTGGTGTGTACCCAGTCCATAACCAGAAATCCTTGCTGTGATACTAACAGGCAGTTATAGCAGGAGATGATACTTAAGGTGTGATACTGTACACACACGCATTCAAATATACTATTTCAGAAGGACCAGGGCCATGTTCAGCAAGTTAGCTGAACATATCTAGCTTTGCCCTAGTTTGCTCGCTCCTGTACAACTCTCCAGAGGCAGGGAACAGGAATTCTCTAGGGCATCCATAGAGAAGAAAGAGGCTTTCCAGCAGAGGCAGAATTTGCCCAGATCACACTCAGCTTCCTCCCTGCTGGAAGACTGGGTGGGAAATGATCAGGGCATGCTATGCATGCCCTGGTGCAACATTCCCCAAAGGGGAACATTGCCCAGTGGCACAGGGTATTAATTGTGTTTCTCCTAGGGACTGTGACACCTCTGAGCAGGTAAAGCAAGCAATGGAAGAGGCAAAGTGGTTCTTACCTTTTAATGGGTATCACAGTAAGCAGCTGGTGGGGAGACAGCTGGGCTGAGCTGAACCAAGAAAAGACCAGAAACCATTCAAAGGGTTACCAGCATCTGTAAGAACTGCTGAGTGTGTAATTGGGAGAGCAAATAGTGAGACTGACTCAGAGAGCCCCATTAAATCCTACTGGAAACACCATTGCAGTTCAGATTACATTTTGCTCTTAATATAGCAGTAAGTGCAAGCCTTCCAACCTTCATAAAAGGTCCCTCAGGCCACAACTTGGGCACCCACTGGAATAGAAACAAACATCAAACAGTTGCCAAAATAAGGAGTCTCTCTTGACCTCAGTTTCTGAGGTGAAAGGTGATGCCTTGTTGTGTATTATTCACAAGCACAGACTCACTGTAGTACACTGAAACAGCAGGTTTCATTGATTTCCTTTGATTTCTATTTTACTGGTCTCATATACATAGTCAAATGCAGTGTTTATAACAAATATCTGAGGCCAATTTGTGGCCGTGGTTGTAGTGCCTTTGTGCAGTGCCAGTGACACTCAGAGAACAGAGCAGGCTTTGCTACAGAGATGCTCCTAGTGCTGAGGTGCCAATGTCACCAGCAGTTGCAAATCTGCTAGGCAGACTGAGGTTTCCATGATCCCACAGGCAGAAGGTTATAACACCATATGTTTTAGTGACTACCCAGAGTGCAAAGCATGTTTATGGAGCTACACAAGCTGGTGTAATTTCTAACATCTCTACATAAACCTCTTCTCTGCAAGAGCAATAGAGGGCCTGCGCTGAGTATGGCTGGACACACCCAAGACCTCACTCATGATTTTTACATTAAGCAAAATGTATTTTTATTTGCACTCTGTTACGTAACTACTTAGAGGGATCAACGCAGACATATACCAATACTTCCAAATAGGTTACTTCTGACTATCAGTCAAGAGTTTGTCTTCATTCTCACTTTTGTACCTCTTCTCTTGTAATATAAAATGTCTACTGTAAAATCAAAATCTATAATAAAATTGTTGATAGTAAATGTTGTTAATTCAGTTTCACATACTACTTAAACTCTGGAAGTCAAGAAAGAAGGAAATAAACCACTTTCTAAAAATAACTCAGAAATTCATTCATTGTATGAAACACTACATACACTTGCCCAGGAAAGCAGAGAAAGGTCACACAGCACATCCTTCCCAGACTATGCTCTCCATCTGTCATTGTCTTTGTAGGTGGCTGGAAGGGAAACATCCTGAGTCTTTACCTTGATTACAGACATCCATATATATATATATATATGTTGTTCTTGGTCATAATAATTAAGAAAGATGATTGTTCTTATCAGTGGTTAAGTAGTAAGATACTAAGAAGCACATTGTATTTTTGGAAGCTGAGGTGCACACTTAATATGGGCAACTGTGCTGGGGTAAGTGATGGCTTTGTAACACAGGTGGCTGGCAAGTCTGTGCTGCTCAGATTATATACATGGCAGAACACAAGCGAGCTCTTTTCCAACAAACATTTTTATTATGCGTGATCACGCATTGGAAATGCTGTGCAGATATGCCCTACCAGCCAATTATAGTTTAAAGTCCTATTGCTCTGCTTAAAATTTATAAACCAAAAAACCTCCCAAACCAATACGAACTGTCCCAAGTTCATAGAGAACTAAATAAAAGGAAAAATAATCTATACATTTTTCCCCCTACAGGGAAGAAATGTTTCTGAATATAGTTTGATAAAGGCTGGGTTTTGAAAATGTGCTTCCAGTCTGAGAAAGCTAACTCTGTCATAATTTGCTCAAGGTAAATGGACTGGCTTGTGCCCCAGTCCCACAGCAAACACTATGAAAGAGTGCTGCCCAGAAACATGAGAGGAATCTGAGTTACTGTGTGATAAGGTGATATCAACATTATACACTCCCAGAACCATGCAGCACTGGGAAAGCTATGACCCTATTGCGACAGCATTGCTGCTCTCCCAGCCTTTGATGCACTTAACCTGACAAGAGCCTGCAATTATTAAACTTACGAGATTAGGTAACAAATAACATACAGAAATATTTGTTCTCCCTGATAGCCATCTCTTGGCCTTATGTTTGATTTCATTTAATTATAGAATGGTTTGGGTTGAAAAGGGCCTTGAAGGTCACATAGTTCCAAACCCCTTGCCATGCGCAGGAACACCTTCCACTAAACTAGGATGCTCAAAGCCCCATCTAACCTGTCCTTGAACACTGTAATATAATCTATGAGGAAAAGTCTTTGGAAAAGGAGTTATATGGATAATAGCTAATTCCTTAAATATTCCTAAAAATATTACTAAAAATAGGAAGCAGGAAGACAATTGCAGTTTCCACAAATTTTTATCAGACATGCATAACTTTTAAGAGTAATAGGACTGTTTCACATGAAGAAGTAAAATAATAACATATGGCTTGGTAAGTTTAAGCAGGTCCTGGGATGCTTGAGTCTTTTTTTCATTGGTCAAGTACATGTTTTCTTTGACTTGTAGCTGTGTTGAATGCGCTATGTGGACAGGGATTAATTTCTAGGGCTACTGGGACTTGCTATGTGACACTGGGTGAATGCTGCCTGAATGGGTGGAATTGTAAACTGATATTTTACAATTTTAAGATCATAAGGGTTATCATGATATCTAATCTGATTTTATGAATACTACAGCTTTTTATTTTCATCCTATACCTTGCCTCTACTATGTCCTCAACTTGTGCTTTAGGCTGACACAATCTTTGCCGAGAGGCAGTAGCCTCATGCTCTCTGATAACATGAGGCAATGAAGCACCCACTCTTTCCATCACAGTTGCTCCAGTAATTGCCTCACACCATTAATGGAAATTAATTTATAATTTGCCTATATTGGCCAAGTTGGATGGAGCTCTGAGCAACTTCGTCTAGTGAAAGGTGTCCCTGCCTATGGCATGGGAGTTGAAACAAGATGATCTTTAAGGTCTCTTCCATACCAGGCCATTCTATGATTCATTCTATGATTCTGTGGTTCTATGATTCTTCTTGTATCCTGTGTAAAATATAATTTCTCTTGTGGGGAGGGGCAGCTTCTCTCAATGAAAGAATTCTTAATCCCGACACTTCTCATTCTCTTTTTTTTGAGAATTAAAGAGATCAACATTTGTAAACATTTCAGGATGATACATTTGCTAGAATTTGTGACTTTTTACTTCACCGTCTCCCATCCTTTATTATTCTTGTAGTGCAAAGAGACATCTTCTGTTCCCTGTGGCATGTTGACTGTTGGATTAGACTGACACAGCTAGACTGAAATCCAGTCCCTGCTTTTATTGTCTTTATAACTAATGAGTTATAATAAAATGATTGCAGAAAATATTAACAAGTTTGATGGGGCAAAGTTGAGAGGTGGATTCTCTACTACTTAAAACCAACTCAGTTGTTACTCTAACCAGCATAAGTGGGTCGATATTGTGGTCAAAATACTCAGCTGCAGGAGAGTTTCAAGGAATCTCTCTTTCAAGTTTCACTTTCATTTAATCTATTTCACACATTACTTTTCATAATGCAACATCATGGCATCAATTAACACATTACAGTGGGCAACATTTTTTTTCAAACTTACACCAGAATACTTTCTTATTATTTAGCCATGGTTAATTGATTACAAAATAACCTTTTCCTTTAATTATTAGCCCAAATATTCTGTCTTAGCAGAACTGTAACAAGCTGATCTTTTTTTTTCTCATCCAGACATTTTGTCACTCCAACCATCTTGAGAAAAAGAATTTCTACACAGTAATATACCTATGAGTACAAATTATGTGTATTAAGCTTTACTTATTAGCTTTCCTGAAAGCCAAAAATCTCTCACTGGCATCAACATATCTCTATCTCAATTTACCAAGAGAAAAACAACAATCCTGGCAAGTTAAAGACCTCTTTACCAATGTCTGAGTTATTTCCTAATCCGAATACTAAATTTAGGCACAGAAATCACGGAAACATAACTGTAGATTTGATAATGCTTTAGAGGCCACTTTAACTCCCCAACCCTGCTCAAGTGCCACATGTATTCCATCTGGCCATAATTCCACTAATTTTTACTATTTATGCCTAGTTTCTAATCATCAGAATCAGAAATGCCCATAAATAAACAAAATGAAAGGCACAAGCACATGGGCTGTGGGATATAACTGAACACTGAAGCCACAGAGAAATGTTCAACATTTCAAAGAAAAGGAGCAAAATCAGGAAATATTCCATGTTCTTTTGTCTTGGACTGCTTGTGCTCACAGTCTCACAATATTATCTTGAAGTGGCAGAGGTAATTTATTGGGAGATAACTGATTTTGATCTGGGGATGTACAGCATGACAAATTGCGTCAGTGCAAATGTAATTGCTTTTTAATTACAATGTCAAAAATTATGCAGTCCCACAGAAGAAATACACCAGTTTGCCTTTCTAAAAATGCCACTCTTTTCACTGACATAACCTTCAATTAGCTCAGGAAAGGTTACTCTGGTCATGACTTGACATGACAAAGCTTGATGTAGTTAATTAAAAATGGATAGGAAATTATTTATATATCTCCCCCTGTACTACTTTCAGCAGTGAGTCAGTTGTACCAAACATTAATGGCAGCAAAAGTAGAAAGTGCCTGGGCTGTCCTGTGAGCTGATAGGCACGTCCTGGTCAGTGAACCCATGGAAGAATCTGTTGAAAACATTCCTAGCCAGAGATAAGGATGTTGTTATTACTTGAATTTATTAAAACTCTGGGTAGTATTGACAGGGATATTCTAGTTAATCATTACTGAGACAGAACCCAGCCTTTTGTTCTGCTTTGTCCCCAGTTCTGAGTCTAACCAGGAAACAGCCCAGCCTCCACACTCGTGGATGGAGCAGCACCCTGAACATGCTGACTGTGCTGCAGCAGCCTGGTCCATGGAATACCAGAATTCCTGATGGACACCATTGCAAAAAGCAGTGCTGGTAGTGGAAGGCTACCCAGAGAAGAAGAGTGTCAGCCATTGGGCCTGCTCAAGCATTTCAAACCTGAGGAAGGGGAAACGGGAACCACACTAGGAAAAAAAATCCCCCAGTGGCTGGATTGGAGCCCTGTCAGCAGAAACTCAGCATTTCCCAGAAATAAAAGCTGTAGCGGGAGGGAAGAAATATGATGCATCATTGGCAGTAGCGATTTTTTTTTTTCCTGGTGTAATTGCCAGGATTTTTGCTTGCCTTAGGAGAGGTCAGTGCTTGGTAAAAAATATGTAATTTCTAAAATCTCTGAAAGGTTTCCCCACGCATGCTGCAGCTGAAACTGCAGTCAGAGAGTGGGATTAGCCAGCTTTTCTGACTGTTTTCCCATTTAGCAGCCAACAAAGCCCTCCAAACACCCAAAATTTTTCCATGCTCAGCAGGTGAAGTGAATTCAAATAAAAATTCAGTGCTTGAATAAAATAATACACATGTAATATACATGTAATAATAATTATGATGATGAACTAACATAATAAAGAACTTTTAATTTTATAATTCTCAATTTCCCTGTCATGGATATAGTATTTTAACACAGGTCTCAACAAAACTACAGCTCTTGTTACCAACCGAAACAGAACAAACTGTTCCCTATAGAAGCATTGTTTCATGGGATGTTCCTGCTTGTAAAATTGACAAGTTAGCCTCAGGTAAAATCTCTTTTCCTGGCAATAGTAATAAGCAAGTAGAGGCTGATTAATGCTGGATTTTGACCTGTCAGCTTCAGTTTTAATTTTTAAATTTTCTGCAATCAGCAGGTTCTGTGGACAATATGTTGCTTGTAAGCCATGGGAGTATTTTTGGTAAGTATTTCAGTGAAATAGCACAGCAATAACAGAAACTCGATCTGTGACCTATAGGACCTTGGACAATAGCACACATCAAAGGCACGTGTCTGAGCTGCAAGTAGCACAGATAAGGTTAGCACTGGTATCACACACTCCTAAAGCTCCTGCAAACTTGTCACTGCTCTCTCTGTTTCCTCTAAGAAAAATACCATCCTTTGCTGTGGTTGAGATGGTAGGTGAAATGTCACCAGCATATCCAAAATCTATTAACATGCTATGCATGTGCTGTTTTCCCTCAGCTATGTTTAAACTGCTAGGTGTCCAGAATCCTAAGTGAAGGCCTGTAGTCCTCAGAGAGATCCAGGACTACACTTCTTGATGGAAAAAGAGATGAAGTTCAGGCAAGGCCATGCACATTGGTCTTACAGTTTATTTCCCCAAAGCAAAATCCAGCTGCAACACACTTCTCTTTCCCATTATCTCCATAGTTTTTATTATAATAGGTTTGTGTTCTGTTACTAGCAAACAAGGTATTCATCATCCTCATATAGCCCTTGTGGTTGAGAATGCCTGTGCAGAGTTGCTGGTGAACTAAGCCCATGCAACATACCCCATTGCTTTCTGCAACACTGTTCAGCATGACCACTGCTGTTGCTCTGATGCTGCTCATTATTTCCCATCTCATTCCTGTCCGAAGTCTTGTCACTGCTGATCCAAAACACCAACAGCTTTCCCCATCAGGGTATTCTGTACTGCTGCTGGTAACCAAGCACTGCAAATGTTTGGTTACATGCAGTTAAATGTCCCTTGTATATCCTAAGGCGCTTCATCTTTCTTCACTGCCAGGTAATATATAATGAATGAGTAGTGAATAATTGTAGGCTTTTGATTAAACTAAAATCTTAGGCATGACTGTTTGAATACTTCATTCCACATTTTATTCACCTCTTCACATGGATTGCCATTAAACATATGTCTAGCATCAGGTACCATTATTTGACTCTATTGTTATATTATTCTGTTCTTAGATTTTTCCAAAAATTTGTCCAAAGGCTGATTTTTTTTTATACGTACAGCTTGGTGCTAACTGCAGGGTATTCCAACAGCATTTGACCTGAATTCATGTCTTTCCTGCAGTGGAAGCACAACTAAAGTTTAGCTATAAGGCATATGAAAGGGACTCACCTGCATCTGTGGGATCTTCGTTGGAGCGTTGTGTTTTGCCTCCAAGGCAGGACGAATGTTGCAGACCTGAGCAGCTCTCAGCATAGTCTAGAAATCTAAAGAAACAGTGAGGCCAAGGAGGTTATTTCTTGCAACATACAGAGTTCAGTGATTTAAATGTGGATGTGGAAGATATGAAATTTTTTGAATTGTAGAGAAAATTGAAGTCGTTGCGTGAGCATTTTAAAAGGCTGCGCGCAGCAGTGGCTGGGATTGCTGGTTTGTTTCATTTTCTGCATCCATTGCTCATGGATTTTGAGATGCTGACTGCAAAAGGGTCACATGAATTTCCCTGTGGGTGACAACGGATGTTTTCAAACTCTTTTTTCAAGCTGAATCTTACCTGGCAGCTCATCAGGAATGATATCTTCATCAGACAGACTTCACTGCCTGTTAGTATCTGAGTGAGAAGTCTCCTCAAATCTCAGTGAAGCAAGTTGGATTCTGGAAAGAGCAAAGAAAACATTGCTCATATGTCCTGCTTGTTGCCAGACATATGCATATCCAATGTGCAATAAATCAACTTGACACAAAAGGAGCACTGGTAATTGTTTTTCTATAATGATTTTCATAAGAGATTTCTTTTATACGTCCAGTCTGGAGCCCCTGAGGCTTCTGAATGGTCTGCAATGCAATGCACTGCTCAGATTGTGCCCGTTATTTGTTGGTTTCTGTGCACCAGCAGTACGTCAGTTTTGTGATTTAGTACCGTATGACTAAACAGAACACGGTAGGAAAGGAACTACACATCCTCCATCAGAGCTGAGAAGAATAATTCAGTTTCCTCTAACTCATCAGCTGACAGCTCAAATCCAAAGACTGCCATGAAAATATGTTTTCTTATGACATTTGGAGTTCACAGGTCAAGTTTAAGAGCATGTTGATTGACTTCTGAGGACCAGAGGCATTTGGAAACATCATCCCAAATATAGGAGAGAAAATAGGACCATAAAACTTTCTAGTCTCAAAGATGTTTCTAGCAAACATCAGATATGTCGTAGTCTCTTGCACATCTACAATTGGTAGATGAAATCTGAGGTGAGTGTGATGGCCAGAAACTCATCATAGTCGGTTGCATTTAAACTAGTGAGAACATGCCTAAAGAAAACAAACATTTCAGGTGTTGCTACAAACACTGAAGTCTCTTTCTTTCTGTACTTAAATTAGAAAGGATATTGTGGCATAATAGCAGCCACTGGATGAGACTATTACTCACTACCAACAACCAGTGTGAACTCTGGGCTCAAAGGGAATGGTACCCTTAAGAACATCCCATCTTCAACAAAAGCCAGGAGCAACCAGCCTAAGAGTGTGAATAACACTCCATGATAACTGGATGTCCCAGTCACAGTACCAGCCAGAAAGAACATGCTTATATCTTCTTAGGCACACAATTTCATATCCATCAGGTCGGATACATTACCTCTAGGTATCAGTGGAGTCATATTGACTGCAGTGTTTGCTGAACTCGTGCAGCAGTTGTGTCTTGTATTCATGAAGAAGCCTAAAAGACGTAGCCTGAATGACATGACATAAAAGAGTGTGGAAAGAGAGAGCTGTTGAGGGACAGACATTGTTTTTGTCTTTGCTACTTTCTCCTTTTATCCTGTTTTCAGTTGTTCAATTAATGCTATTTGCAAGCATTTAATCATTTTACCACCTCTGACTTATTAGTCAATAGTAAATTACAGTAGCCATTTCAAAGGACAAAATTAATCCTAGTGACAGGCTATTAGCCAAATTTACTTCTGAGTAGTACTTATGCAAGTCCAGAGGAGCTTCATTAGTATTGAATAGGCATATGCCTTTGAAAATAGTGTTCTTATAAAAATGGGTTGAGTTCACGAGGAGAACACAAGGCCACTCAGGGAATAGAAATGCAAAAGACAAGCCAAATTCAACATTCAAGAGACAGGAAGGGTGATATGAAGACTAGTGTTCTGCGGGAAAATAAGTTAGTTTTAATCTCTAAATATCTTTCCCTACTTCCAAAGACTGAAGCCAATATACTAATTGAAATTATATCTGTACTCTTGCCAGACCTGTCTACAGGAAAAGTATGGAGCAAATTCAGATGAACCATGCAGGCATGATCTGGTATCATCAGCTCCTGATAAAAACCTAAATTCCAGCCTTAAGGTGAGCTTAGTGCTGCAACACTGGGTACAAAACAAGAAAAAAAAGAAGAAAAAGGAATATCCGCAGTTTTAAGCGGAAGGGTACAAAAAGTCAGGAGTTTGTAATGGCTTACCAAACCTACTCTGTAACAATTTGAGGGGGGAGGGGAGCAGGAGGGGTTTGTTGTGGTTTTTTCGGGGCTTTTTGTTTGTCTGTTTTTTCATATATCCCCAACTCATACTTCATCTGTATGGAGAGGAAGGAGAAATAAATTTGTGTGATGTGCTTCTGGAGGGACCCCGATTTATGTACTTCTTCCATTTCCACAAAGGCCTGTGAAGCATGTTGGTACCTGAATATCTGCCTGAAGATAAGGGATAGGCTCACAATGTCAAGAAAGGAGTATGTAAGATAGCAGAGGCATACAGCTAAACATTGCCAGCTTTTGAAAAGGGAAGCTCCACTGGAACTTTGCTGTACATTAAAACAGGTCTTTTGTCTTTTTTCTTCTGTATAATACAGTAACACACACTATTCTTCAGAGCCTTTTAATTATGAGGAGTCTGCTCTATACTCTGAATAAAATACTCTGAAATCAAAGTAGGCATACATTACCAGTCTCTGAATTATGTTTTTATCCATCACTAAACATCGCTTCTACAGAATCTCACGTGAACAATTTTTAACATTTCTTTCACAGGTACATTTTTGCTCCTTTTTGTTTGAAAAAGTCAACTTCACAAATGTAATTTCTATTAATACTGCTTGCATTTGATTGCCTGGAATCTCTCCCATCTCAGTTTAAAGCACTCAAAAGTCTTGGACCACACTTATGAGATTAAGTTAGAATGCAATTTTTAAAGTAGTAATTAGTAGGGGGCTCTTTGTATTTGGCATTTGGCTTTTGAACAGCGGGTGTGGACTTTTTATGGTTTCAAGCCTTACTCATACTGGAAGGGCAAATATACATTTTCTTAGGATTGTGTGGATTGTAGTATAAAAGAAACATCAAGCACAAGGACATTCAAGATAAAACCACTGGATACAAAGACTATGTTTCTAATTGTTAATATTAATTCTGCCTCTGTGAAAACAATGATTTTCTGGGTTCTGTTTTTACACCATCTAAATAACAGTCAGAAATGACCTTAACAACTGGCCCTCCTTCAGACTGGGGGACTCCAGTAAATACTCTCCCAGGCCCTTGCCTACACAAAATCAGCCACATCAGGGTATTAGCAGTCAGAGCACAAAGCAGTTCAAGATGGTGAAAAAAAGCTGCATCTGATTGAAATTCTGAGAAGAGCTTGGGCTGTAGAGTGTAATTACCTCTCTGGACATTGGCCAGGACATCGTCAGCTAACATCCTCACTCCTGCAGTGACAGTGACCTGGGAGTTCTAATGATCCTGCACAACCAGCAACCTGATCACTAACCCAAATGGAATGTTGTGCACCCGAGCACCCATCTGCAGCATCACCTGCAATCCCTAATACTTTGTACTAGGATTTTTTTGGAGATAATATTTCCTCTGGAGTCACATCAAAACCAGCACCCCTAGTGTTGACTTTTCTCCATCTTCAAACTTACCTCTTTAGCTCATTCCTGTGCCTTGCACATATAAGTGAGGAATACAGAGTCTCTGAGCTGAAAATCCTTATAAGTCACTAAGAACTGTAGACTGCCACACATACAGAGAAAAGACCATGTTCATGGCTGCAGGCACAAGGGACAATACAGAAAATTGCCTAGAACCTTGCACTGCAGGGAAGAACTGTAGCCATCCTTTGGAGACCCCTTTGGAACATAGAATAGGAAATGAGCTGCCATGACAAGTACGTCTGTAGAGACTGAGCTGCTATGGAGTAGCCCAAAAGCAGTGCAAGACTTTTCAAGGGAACACACCATTTCTAGAGTGACTCTAGAAACCACATAACCTTCAGGCAACAGATGTGAAGGGAATTCATATTATTTAAATAATATTCTATTATCTAAACACATTCATTATATATAATTAGTGCACATATTACGGATGTATAGAATACATTCCTGTTACAGATAATATTGCAATTCCTGCATTTTAAGATTCATTTTAACCTCAAATGTTCTGGCTGACTGGAACAGCTCTCCTCTTCCTTGGCATACACAAAGCACCACAGAGTACTTATACATGCACACTTGTGGACAGTTTTGAACATGCTGCAGGCTCTCATTATATAACAAAGTCCCTTTGATGTATCTGTTTATTGCCTGGAAAACAGTGTGAGACTTACAAGGTCCACAGGGAACTTTGGGTTAATTAAGTCTATCATTTTCCCATGGATCCTGGTATGATCAGTGACTGAGGCAACCAGGTAACATTGACTTGATGGGAACTCTTCACTGTTCTTCCAGCTACTCATTATTACTTCTTTAAAAAGCAGTTGTTTCTAGCAGGATCAATAAGCAAGTTTGGAAGAATTTCTAGCAGCTAAATAAAACACATACTTTACATGGGTGGCAGCATATTTCCAGATATATCTGTTATGTATCAATCCTTGTTAAAGAGATAAGCTGGGCCTCAATGAATCCTTTCCTGCTACAAAACTCTACAAACAGGTAAAAAGCTTTATGACATGGCCAGTCCTGTCTCTTTATCTGTGGCTCTCGATTGTCTCACTGCAATAACAGCAAAGGAGCGAGCGAGACACACGGATATCCTTTAGAGCCCTCCAGATGTTCAGTGCCTGATAACACTAACTTTTCTAGGGTTCTTGCACCCTGCCTTCTTGTCTCTGTCTTTTTGAAGAGAGGTGATGACTGCACCCAGGGTTCCAAGTTCCCCTGCTCATTCAAGGAGAGAACAGAAAGAGGTTCAAGGATCTTACAACGCAGAAATGCCCTAGGGTTTGCACCACTGATGGTGATAACAGGTAGAAGCCATGAATGCTCCTATTAGGAGCACCATCCGAGTGACAAGATATCAAGGAACCTCTGCAGGCTGGAGCTTGCTGAATTTCCCATCCTTTAAGCTGGATTTTCCCATTTGATCGATTCGCAGTGTGGTATCACTCTTGGAATGGCCTGGAGGAACAAAAAATATAATATATTGGACTGGAATGCAAACCCAGTAAAGGTATGGGTGAGGTGCAGCAACAACCAACAAGTATTGAGCTGCATTGCTCAGGGCAGCATCAGAAAAAAATAAGGTAGAAGTGGAAAAGGGAGTGGAATTTATTGTCTGTGTTCAGCTATGTCTACACAGAGCGAGCATGGCAGTGTAAAATGTGTCTTGTCTGAACACAGCCTCCACTATGGTTGGTCAAATTCAGGTGAGGTGATATCAGGTGGTAGGTACCCATTGGCCCCCTTGGGGGAAGAGGAGGGTGGGGAACTCCTGGAAGCAGGAAGGCTGAGTCACTCAGCTCTATTCTCCTTCAAGCAGTCAAGCAACATATGAGATTAGATATGTAATCTGTACTTTTGCCAAAGCGGTAAATGAATAAAGGAGGTTGCAAAAGGAACGGAAACCCATTCAAATGAAATTGTGTGAAAGTGAACACAAAATACACCACAGAAAATAGTAAAGAATAAAAAGTTTAAAGCTAAAGGAGCTGAAATTTTACAGATTCTTAAGTGCTGCATTGCCAGAGCTATTATGTGGGAATTAACATTTTCCCTTTTCTTAGTGAATACAAAGAAACATCTAACAATTTTTAGATAACATCATCATATGTTAAGAGATAACTTTTGCAACACTCTTAAATTCCGAATTTATCTCTTCCCTTTTTAAAACAAACTTTTGACCCTCCTAAGTTTGATGAGGGTTTAAGAATTTGTGAGAGTATGTGAGGGTTGGGTCCACCTAAGAAAGATCATCCATCATCTAAAACATCTTTCAAATGCAGAAGTATTCCATATTGCAAGAGAAGGAAAACTCCCTAAAGCTTCACCTCTGAAGACAGAATGAGTTTCCTATCTTCAAAAGCCCTATTCTTCTTTGCAAGTAAGTATTCATTTTATAATACCCAGAGTTGTCTGCAGAAATAAACTATATTGCTGAGAAAGTAAGCTAATTTTCCCCAAAGATACTCTGCGTAATTTTAAAATACCTAGAAATTAGCAGGGTGTTTTCAAGAACAAATGCATGCAGTTCTTATTCAGAATGGTTTAATCACAAAGCACAGGAGAAGGGAACCACTGGAACTCTGAAGACCTCTTTTTGGTTGCTAATTCAGCCACTGATTTTCTTCCTAAGACTGTCAAGGTCATCCAGCCTTTCTATACCTTGTTTCCCCAGGTGCAAAATGGAGACAATTTTTCCATAACTCAGATTAAGACTAAGAAAACTGAGATTTTTATGTTTTCAATATGGTAGGACAGAGGACTTGGGCTACACAGACAGAATTTAAACCCATTTGTTTTCCTTCACTGCCCTGCTATAGAAGGTGTTAGAAAAGTCACTACCACCAAGTTCTTCAAACATGAAGCTCTGATGCGATGACAACTGGTGCACCTGGAACAAAGAGTCAAAGAATAGAGCTCAGCTGTGAACTTTTTCATAATGAGCACAAGTCCTAAGATGAACAATGCCAGGGAATATTTTATTGATGCTAGGCAGCTTGACTCCAGAAGCACCAATATTATACTGGCTTTAGTGACACTGTAAATGCTCCAAATAAAGTGACTTATATGTGATTGGTATCAAGGGGTTGCTTTGTGGATGTTGGCTGAAACACAAGGCTTGGTAAGTGCAGTGAGACCTTAGATGCACTTAGCCATAGCCTTGTGATCAGTGCAATTATGGAAGAGGCTGTTAATGAAGTTCGACTCCAGACACATTTGCCTCAGACCCTGCTATCCTGAAATGCACTCTTCTGAAGAACAGTCAAAACTACATACCCCTGGAAGCTAAAAATCCCATGCTTTGGCTGAGACAGTTTTGAGATCTTCACTCTCACATTAGCCCACTTTCCAAGAAAAAAGGCTGCACAGAGATCTCCTTTTTCTCCTGATGCTCCACACTGTCCTTGCACAACTGCTTGCATCACAGGTGAAATGCACACGTGAACTGCTGAGAATGAGCATGTTTGCCTCCTGTAGAGAGCCACACGTGAAGATAAAAGTCTGCCCTGAAAGGAAACAAGAAGATGAGGCAGAAGAAATATAATGCATCCTTGGAGAGGAACGTGCAGCTCCAACATGTGGGTCCAGGTGCTGACAGTCCTGCACACAGAGATGTAACTCTCAGCTCTGGAATACTGGGCTGGAATTTGCTCTGGCTGGCTGCCAATCACAAGGGAGAGCAGTGCCTTCTGGCAACAGAGCAAGACATATCCAGAGTCCTCACCATAGTACTCCTGAGGGTAACAGCAGCTGAGGGTAGACAGGATTGGACATTTTCCAAAGCATCTGGAGCAAGTGAGCCTCTTAAGCCAGGCCTGCCCAGTGCTCTCATTGTGATCTGGAACTATTAGAGAGGTGTCTGTATACTGGAATAGATACTAATAATTAATTACTGCAGTGTATGATTGCTTGGGCCAAACAAGGCTCCTAATCCTTTCTTTGCATTTTTGACTTTCTTATCTCAACCATCTCCTAATGTGAAGTAGTGTAGGCCAACACACAAGGTGTCCAGCAGCTGGAACTCACCTGCCCTTTCAGTATTCATGTATCTACCTTAATAATAAGGAACCAGTAGCTGTTTTTTCACCCTGTTGGAATGACTGTCTTCCAGCCTCCACAGAAGTTAGTATTGATGCCCTTTTTACTGGAATTTTGCTTTGCTGTGAGCACCAGCCCAACAGAATTTATCCTGCACAGCCTGGTAATAACCAGTGTTTCCACAGGGCATGCAGAGGCTGGAACTTCAGTAAGAGGAACCTGCTTATTTTTTGCCATATGTACTTGGTAAAATACATCTGAATCCCTCTCAAACAGTTTGGCTGACTAATAGTAGCATCCCACATCCCATCTTAAAAATGCTCTAGCAATGAGATAATTACAGAAGGAAATAGCCTATATTTTCTCAAGAAATTGAAATGCTAGTTTAATTTGCTAGAAGTGCTCAGGGAAATTGTTTTTCATGAAAGTTCAAGTTTCTCCACATGGACCACTGCAGCAGAAGACCATCCTTCTGTGCTCAGTTTGACAGGAAAATTGTAAGTTGCATTTTACATTTCTTCCAGCTGGAGTTTCAAAAATTAGCAAAATCAGTTGTCATCATTTAGCTTTACATTTTCTAAAATTTCTATTCTTGTGGAGTTTTGGGTGGCTTTGTTTGCTGTGTTTCTGTTTGCTTGTTTTAATACAGATGAAGTTTAATGAATAGTGTTGTCCATACATAAAGATAACAGAATATAGAATTTCAAGACAACACAGGCAATATTGAGCACAAGAGTTTTAGCTGTTTGGGTAAAGAGTTCAGTCCTGGGCCTAGGTACAAACATGTGTAAGTCGTTATACTCCCGTCTCTCTTTACCTGGTAAAAATTTAGTACATTGTGCTTCAGACTATAGGAAAAAACAGAGAACTGATGTTTTCAAAGTTTTCTGACATCCTTTGATGCGATTGAAAAACTGAAGCTTTGCACACTTATGGAAAAATCTGAAAACCTTGTTGCCCTTCACTATTTTAATGATGAAAATGTAATGATAATGTAGCTCCCAATCGAAAGCTGAAGTCTACAAAGCTGCAAAAGTATTTTTAAAACTGCTTTATAAGCAACACTTCAGTAGATAGGTACTGTGAAAGATCATTCTTTAAGAAAAGCTTAGCACTTTCAACACTTTCAGCACTTAAACACAGAGAGATATCATATTTTTAATGTATTTTGAAGTTTATTTTTCTTAATAATTTTTAGGTCAAAAGCATTGTATGTAACCAAGAAGTGCATAGCACTGAATGCATCACTTTGACTAGCACAGCTCAAAGAGGAACAAGGAGACAACTCACACACTTTTGCATAAAGTATGTAACATCCATTGGTGATACCTGTGTAGCAATCCATGGGCAAATGAAATTTATAACATCTTCATTTATTTTAAGTGTAGTCTGTTGTGTACATACAAAATCAGAAAAATATATTCCTTTTTTCTTATATACACTGTATAACATGAGAATAACATCTGGAATAGTTTGCAGTAACTTAGATGAGACTGGACTTTCAGATACAGAGCTTTAGAAACACCTCCTCAGCATCGTTTGTCTTGGACCATTGTGATAAAAAAGTTGCAGAAAGAAAGCAAACTTTCTGGACAGTATTCCTCAGCCACCTTTCTCTGGTCAATGTAATCTACATCTTCAACACAGTCTTGAGGACTCTGTTCTAGTGTTTTTTCAGACACAGAGGCAGCTGCTGGAGTCAGAACAACATCTTGCACGTGATGCTTTGTGTTCCCTTTGTCAGCACCCACTGCTGTTAGTAGGCTTGAGTGGGTCAGCCTGAGGTGAGCACTTTGTGGGCCTTTCCTGCATACTTTAGATTTTAGCACACTTTTGGGGTCTTTACAGATCTGCTTCTGCTTCTTTAGGGATCGGGAGACTTGTTTCCAGTAGGTTATCTGGTTTGCTGCATACTGTGCACAGCTGGAAGGGTCTCCAGAGAATTCACACCAGAACTTGTTGTCACCCTGCTTGCACTCCACGTGCACAGTAGCAGCATTCATGTCTGCCACTGCCCAGGTGCACTCAGTATTCTCTTTGGTTTCAAACTTGCCTCTAGGAGATGATTTTCCTCCTTTTGACTTCTGCACTTTTTCGTTTCCTTGGGTAGATTCAGTTGGGGTTTTCCCACCATCTTTTATGCCTTGTCTTCCCTTTTTTCTTTCCCTCTGTCTTTCACAATTGGCTAGCAGCATCTGGGAGACCAGCATCAACACACAAAGGAGTCCAAAACTCTTGATCCTCATGGTCTCTGTTTTGCTGTTATCTGCCTTCAGAACAAACAAACAAAAACATAAAAACATTTTCAGTTAAGGCTGGACTCCATTTGACAGTTGAAGTTTTTCAGACATGGCATTGCACTATTCTTTGTTACCTATTAAAGTGATGTTATTGGCAAAATGATCTCTCCTTTGTGTAAATAATATCTGGTTTCTAGAAGCACTATGAATTATCCTCATAAGTGGCTGCAGAGTAAATTCCAGTAATTTAACTATTTATACAATGGGGAACAGAAGATTCACTGTCAGGACACGATACTACCCAGTAACTGAGGTACCTTAATTAAAATCTCTATTGTAGTCAGCAAAGGAATATGAACCTGGGATTTGTCAATCTCAGGTATCTTAAGTTACACCAATAAATTTGTTTCCACAATCTCCCACTTTGCAAAATGTCCCATAAGTGATTTTGACCTCTGGCTATTCTTCAAAGATATACCAGACAGAAAGGAAATCATTTAGTTCAAATTGAGAAAAACTATTTTGTAGGCATCCTGAAAATCATTGTAATTCATTGGTTATGATGGTATTTCAGTTTTCTGTTGAAATAAATTATGGTAGTCTTTCCAGACATCAAAAAGTAACTATTGATGCATTCTTTGCCCCTTTGACTGCTAAACAAACAGAACTACCTTTTTGCTTTTGAAGATACCTGCAGGGTACTGGACTGTGTCTAAAGCTACCAAATTCAAGGGATAAATATGCAGCTTCCGTTTTGAAATGTAGCTAGTGAGCAACTTATTATCAAGATGATTTCTGCGTCTGCACAGGACACATTTATTTCCATAGGTTTTTCTTTTTATGAAGCAGCTTTCAGGATCAGAGCAGGGTTTAAATCAGATATTTAGATGATTAAATCCCTAAATGTATTTTTCAGATGTTTCCATCATAGTAATTTCTTCAGCCAAGTTTTCATGTTGGAAAGCAGAAATTCGTGTGCAGCCACATTAATAAGGAATCTGTTTCAACATTCAGTTATCTGCAAATATCTTTGGTAGCATAAATTTAGAATGTAGAACACACAGGTTTCAGCATATGTGAGCAGATCCTACTTTCACATATTTTTTACTTGACTTGCTTCAAATATACACAAATTTTCACTCCATAAAGCTCTCTTTAGAGAACCTCATGTAGTATTAACAGCTCTGTTGCAAATACAGCAACTAACAACATTAAAATGAATGAAGATTTGACAGTAATATTCTATTGCAAGTGGAACAATGCAAAGAGTAAGATAACTGAAAGACATACCTTGCACGGGGCTTGAGGATTCCCAAACACAATCCTGAGGCAACTAACCTCTTTCAAAAGAGCTGGAGCTCGTTGTAAAAGCAGCGTGGTTTTTATAAAGGGAGAGACACACCTTCAAGTCTCCAGTCAGACTATTACAACACAATAGGATACTTCAGTGCCATGTTCACTTACCTCTGACACACCTCCTTGGAAAAGGGCCAGTTCTCATTCTTAGCACAAGAAAGAAAAAGGCCTGGCTATGATGAGGGACAAGGTGTGCTTGCGTAATTTAGGTGTTACTTTAGCCAAGTCCTTCCCTCCTCATGAACAACAATAAGAACTCTATCAGGTCATGAGCTTCTCTGAAAGAGCTGTTACCAGCTATTGAGGGATGTTTCCTGCACACCCTCAACAAGTTACGCTACCATTTTGTTTAGCAGAATTTGATAATGATAGTGAGAACCACTCCACAAAGCACTTCAAATTTATCTTTCAAAATATAATGAAGTACTTAAAAAAACCAAAGTAACCATTGGAATAGTAAGTAATATGAGTCCAGAGCAGGCTACTAAGTCAAGGGCTGGAGTACCTCTCCAGGCTGGTGCAGGCCATTCAGCCTGGAGAAGAGAAGGCTCCGGTGAGATTTTACAGCAACATTTCAGTACCTTAAATGGGGATTACAAGAGAGCCAGAGAGGGACTTTTTATGACGACGTGCAATGGTACGACATGGGGTGATGGCTTTAAACTGAGAGTGTAAGGCTGGATGAGATGTAAGGAAGAAATTTCTTTTTATGATGAGGTTGGTGAGACATTAGGAGAGGCTGCCTTGAGAGGTTGTGGACTTCCCATCCTCAGAAGTGTTCAAGAGCAGCCTAGACAGGGCTCTGAACAACCTGGTCTAGTGGAAGGCTCTCTGTCCATGGCAGGGGGAAGGGCAGGTCCCTTCCAACCCAAACCATTTTAGGATTCTATCATTCTGCATTTAGGATGGTGAGATGGTCATTTATGATGAAATGGTCAAAAGCATGAAACTCAGAAACAAATTCAAACTCCTGCAGAATTAGTGACTGAGAGGTGTAAGGGCTGAGTTCAGCTGCACAGCACTGATCTACGTTCTTCCCTCTACCAGCTTTTTTGTGTGTAAAGAAGTGTGTTACACCATGAGATTTCATTATGGGACCACATCTAATGCATATTAACCTGAAAAAGAAGATGAGAGTGAAACAACAAGCATTAGACAAATATAGAAACACATTCAGAGCTAGGAATAGGCATCCCTCAAAGAATGGATAGAGCAGCTGGTAGCTTTGTAGCTTGGTTGCTTCAGGTGGTTTTGCTAAAGAAATGTGAGGCATTTGTATAAGATTTGGAAATACAAGAATTAAAAAGGGATGCAAGAACAGAGAAAAGTAGAAATTAGTGTAAGATATAGGCAGGTATTCCTCTTTGGCTCTTTCCTATCTGATATAAATGGAACTAGACAAAGGGACAAAGCTATAGACACAGCATTGTCTGGACTGGTTTGGTGACAAGGAGACTGTTAACTTCCTGTTAAAAAAAAACAAACAACAAACCAACAGAAGCAAGAAAAGGAAGAACAGTGCAATTCTTCAGTGACTGTAGGACAGAAATGTGCATTTATTTGAAGTATGAATGGTCTGATCTGTGTATCAGGACTATCTCCTAATCTATGTATGTGCAGCTATCTTTGATGCTTTTTGATGGAGTTCAGGCACCAGATCTGCCTTGTGCATCTTTAGTTGGCAGGAGTTACTATGAAACTCTTTGCAAAAGTCTGCTAAATGTGACAGATTTGTGGTCAACACTGTCGAGTGCTGATGATGGGGGCAAGGACGACTTGATCAGAAAATGTTTAACAATATGTCAGGTTGGAAGGGAATCAGAGTATGAGAGCAACGTAAGAGAGAAGTAAGCAAGGTACTATCTTGCTCAGGAATACTAAACTGATGTTACATAGTATACACAGTACCATCCAGAGTATTCAGTATTTAGCAGTTGTATTAGTGTGGCTCTGTGCTGTAGTTAATGAGCCTCTCAGCAGGGCTAATTACTCTGAGGACACCATAAGGCCAAAGGGCTATACTAACCTCACATTCTGGTACTAATTTAGATACGGTTTTATCGTGCCTGATTGCTTGTGTAAACATACTATAAATTGATTTTTGTGTGACAGATTAGGGTATGGTTCAGCTATAGGAGCCTGAGCAATCTGGTTTCAGGGCCAAAGCCAAAAACCTAACCAAACCACAATGTACACCTTCCTACTACAGCTGAACAACGTCTCCAAATAGGTAAGAAAGGAAGGTTAAAAGTATGTAAGGAACCATGGGAAATGGGACCAAGCACAAAATTTACAAGAAGGAAATATGTGTTCCTGTCCCAGCTCTGTCATAGACTTTGTCAGAGATATTTACTAGGAGATGACACTGGCTCTTCACCTGAAAAGGGAATTCTCTTGTAGGTGATGCTGCAATGATTTATTGTTGGTGTTTACAAAATGCCATTTAGTGGTGAAACCAATCACAATGTATTGAAAATATTTAAGCCCTCCACCATTCATTGCTTCCAAAACTGCCTATTTTGACAGCTTTGATGAGCAAAATAAGTTTTAATGTTAATCTCAGTTCAACTGCCCCCTTACGTATCCTAGTCTTCTTACTTCATAAAAATGGGGGAAGACAGGGAGAGAAAAGGCTGCACAAGTGAAAATCTGCTTTCTGCTGCTTTGATGCTTCCTCCCCGAGGTTGTGGCAAACTGGACACATGTTGGCTCTTCCTATCTTTAGCATGCAGAAACTCCTGTAGAGAATTCTGCAGTCAAGACTTTGTTGACATGGGCACTTACATCTTTGAGATGATCTTGAGCCAGCTGGAATTCTTGCCTGACCTGCTTAAATGATTTCAAAACCTCAGCAAACTAAGATGTACGTATTTAGGTGCATAAAATACAGTCTCAGTCTATGGAGTTTGGTCGGGACATGAGGAAGTTTTACTGCTATGCCCCTAAAATATATTTTTGGGTTTTTTTGTTTTCATTAGACATGAACTGATGTTTTGTGGATGCCTTTCACCTACCTGGCATATAGTGCATTTTGTACCCCAAAAATCCTGCTGGGAGTTGTCCTATCAGTTGATCAGAACAGTCACCTTCTTCAAATGTCATCCTGGAAAGAAAGTACACAAAATTAAAGTAGGAGCTTCATTTCTTAGGTACTTAATTAGCACCTAATTGTCAACAAAAAATTGCTGCAAAAGCCTATTTGCAATATGATTTCCAAGAATGTATTTTTTTCTTTCTGCCATGCACGTTTTAAAATTCACTTTAGTTGTGCACTTTGCTGGGCCAAAATGCTGTTTGCCTGTAAACTGCAGACATGGTTTTGCCACAAAACAAACAGTGCAGATAATTCATCAAAAGACAGTTTGATCCACACAATGAATGGCAAATGTGGATGGCTAATTTGGCGAAGTCAAATCTATGGAGAGCTGTTTAGTTATTAAAGTAGAAAGGCACTACATTTCCATTCTTAAGTAAACAAGCTTCAGTCAAAGAACTCCTAACTTGATTTCCTTTTTGATTCTATAAGTCTAGGATTTACAGGACAGTAAGCCAACAGCCCTAAGTGCTGAAACCCTTTTATATAGCAATGAAATAATTACCACACAGGCAGTGGCTCCACTGCCAGCTCTTCTGTATCTCACTGCCTATGCTCAACACTTCAGAAGAATGTTCCATAGCCTGCTGTCGCTTCTCTGAAAGAGTACGGTTAATTTAAAATGTGGTGATGGTTTCAGTGCACTGAGATCTGCTTATTAACTATTCTACATGGAGGCACAATTATTTGAAAGAAGCTGAAGAAAACTCATCAGTTAACACCTTTCAGTTACTTCGAGCCTGGGTTTAAATTCATATTAGTTAAATAAATAAAGAAAAAAAAAAAGGCACCAGATTCTCTTTTCATTGAGTCTTTAACAGTGTCTAATTATTTCACAAAGTGACCAAAATTTGGCAGAACAGTGTCCAAGTGAAAGCTGATATCACAAAACCTCAATAAAAAATAAACAAATACAAGGTAATTCAAAAAAATGTTAAGTGTAAGTCAATCACAGAACAACAGACACCATATGACTGCTGTATATTAATTTTAAACTAACAAAAAAGAGAATTTTACAAGACTAAACAGTAAGGAAATTATAGCAATTAAATTCTAGTCCATGCAGAGGTTTGCATTTACATTTAAGAACTAAATTCCTGAAACACTAATGAATTGAACACTGCTGCTTCATACAGTGGTTATCTATGAGTGAAACCGACAGCTTAATAATTTTGTCCATCACTTGCAGGTGTAGTATTACTGATTCCCTTCCTCATCTATGAAGTCAGTAGTTTTGGCCTGCAGTGTTTCTTCATTTACTTTCTGCATTATATTGGCAACATTTTGAATAAAATATCTTGAAATTCATTACTGCCAGGGTGTAGTTTCTGTTCGGCAGAGGTCTAACCCTCTTGACTCCCAGCTCATGCGTGGCAGTCAGCAGTTGTTAATCTATTCCCTTGCTGCCTACTGAACACACTGTCACGTGGAGTTGGAAAAGGGAGAGTTTGTTTTCAAACCTGCAGAGTTTTATCTCTGTAGGCAAGGACAGAGGCGTTTTCAGAAAAATATAAGTGGTTTTAATTAACCCAAGGAGATCCATTGATGGAAGCCATTGATGGAATATGACCGTTAGAAAAAGGAAATCCCTCTTGTTTAATGAAGTAATACAGAGGAAAAAAACCCATATATACAGGAGACAGAAAATTTTGATGCCAAATGGAGTTTACAGAGTGTTTCACCTTGGCAGAAGGAGGCCTTCTGAATTCAGTAAGGGTAGGAAATTTGCAATGTCTTCTATCCCTTAATTTTATTTTGAAAGTATATTAGGCCAACCTTAAAGAAAATTTGCCTCAACTCTGAAGCAATTCAAAGAAGTATAAATAATTGCCATTACTAATTGAACATGATTACCCTCTTCTATACAGGATGTTAAATGCTGATGTCATAATAAAAATGATTGTTACAATACGAGAGTTGGTGGTAAACATATCCAAATCTAAACAGATCCTAAGATTTTGATCACTTTATATTTGCATCTGATAATGCTACAGGATTACCAAATAAGATGAGATTTCATAGATTTAAAAAACAAACAACCTGTTTTTTCTTCTTCTGTAGGATTTATCTTTCATAGAATAGAAAGGCTACATTTTATATATATAAAGAAAAAATTCTTACCAGAAAAATAACATGAAATGGAGGGATACTAGACTGAAATGTGTTTCATACTGATTTTTCCAATATCAGGAAGAACTAATCCTCAAAATCTGATTTTATATATTTTCATTTACTTTTAGCTCTAATGGAAGTTAATCACTTCTCTACCTCAAGCACAGCTAAAGATTTCCCAAGAACAGTCATTTCATTGTCCTGTGGTTTTATTTGAGCAGGCTGGCTGCTGGATTTATTACCATAGATTCAGTATATTCAGGGCATGCTCAAGTTGATTTGGTAGCCAAGGGAAACAAACACTGACTAATTGCCATCTTAGTCTGCTAAGATTTTCATAGCTTAGAGCAATGCAAGAGCCTGTCTGTCTGACCAGAAAATCAGAAATACAATCAGACAAAGGATTGCCCTCTTACAGAGAAATAAAGTGAGTAAAATAACAAAAAGATACCATTGTAAATTACTGGCTGCCATTAGTCTATTCAGGGTAATGGCAAGTCATGCATAACTATGAGAAGGCGGAATTGGACACATTACACAAATCATCAGACGGTATTGCTGGAACACAAGGGACTGTCTTACAGCTCGGTGCAGTCTACCATAAGCACTGAGCCCAGTGCTCCAATCAAAAACTTCTTTCAGCTGCTGTGAATCCCTGATCTCTCATTGAAGTATTGCAGTGAAAAACTCCCATATGCTTTTTCAGATGAATAGCAGAAACATGTCTTTGTATTAAGGCATTACTTGTAGAGTCACTTCAGGAGGATGAAGGTAAGAAATGAGGTTCAGCCCTCTTCTAGTTCTAATCCACCTTCTCATAAAAGTAAGATGCTTCTTTTTTTCTTAGTGGGAATTTAAAATTACTTAGGCGTTTGTTTCAGGGGGTTTTTTCTGATGTGTACACTGTGGACTCTACTTAATTACTTCTTGTGAAGGCAGCAGAAATACTAGTTGATCCTGCATAAATGAAGGGAACCAAGACCAGAGAATGGTTATGGTGTGGAATATTTCAAATATTCACTAGATCAGTGATGAAATTCTTTCACACCCTAATGTGGTTGCAGAGTGATACAGAATCATAATGAATGGAGTTGAAGACAGAACATGTACAGGTCAAGATGTGGTAGATTAGGAAGACATTCTTTCTGAGCTGCCAACCACTTTGAGGTTGTGTCTGTGCTTCTGTGAACCACATGATCTGAACCTTTTACTTCCAGAAATCAAAGCAACTTAGATTTCCTTTCTAGATTTTCTCTAATGCAGTCCTGGTCAGGATACATGGGCTTTCAAAAGTCTAGTTTACATATCAGTGATAGCTCTGGTCTTTGTCTGTTCTCAGGATCCTTTCCATAAAGCTTAGGGCTGTTCTGTAAATAAGTTAAGCTGTAGCAATAAATATACATATGCATACATATACAGATTATAACATAATATAATATAATATAAGCATTGAATAGTTTTCTGCTTTCTATTATAGTCATTAATATTAGTGGGTTTACTTGTGTATTTGTTGAAATAAGTGGTGCATATGTGTGTGTGGAGAGAGAATAGGTGGATCCACCCTAACTAAGAAAATATATTGCATAAACTCTTGTGAGTTTATCAGTGCCTGGTAATTTTGTGGGGTTTAGCGCTGGTTCCATGCCCAGCAAGATGTTTCTAGCACTTGCTATGGAATAAATATTCATTTCATTTACACTTTTTAAATACAGTGGGAAAATGGAAACAGGAACCAAGAAATTGTTCCAGGAAAAGGAAACCAGGAATGAGGAATGGAAAACCAGGAGCTTTATGATGTAGGAGACTGTGTTGAATCTGGCTGGGATGGGTTTAAGTTTTTATAGCAGCCAATATGGTGCTGTGTTTTAAATTTGTGACTAGAACAGTGCTAATAACATACCCATGTTTTAGCTGTCACTAAACAGCATGAAGGCTGCTTCTGTTTCTCACTGTGCCCCCTCTCCAAAAAGTAAGCTGGGGGTGGGCCAGAGGTTGGGAGGAAACATAGCCAGGACAGCTGACCCCAGCTGACCACAGGGACCACAGAGATATTCTATACTGTATGATGTTGCATACAGCAATAAAACTGGGGGTTGTCTTTGTAGAATAATCACAGCTTGGAGACTGACTGGGCATCAGCCTGTTTGGTAGAGGTGTAGAGTGAATGCCTTTGCATCACTTGGTGTTGATTTCCCCCTTTTCCTTTCACTTATTAAGATGTGTTTATCTCTACCCACATTCTTTCCATTTCTCTTCCAGGTCTCTCCTCCATCCCATTGGAGAGAGGGAGCGAGTGGCTGGAAGGGGGTTCAGTGATGTCTGGGGTCACCCACCACAGAGACTTCAATCCTGCTAATAGCTAACAGGATTTTTTATTTCAGTGGATTTCAGATGAAAAGAAACCAACAGAGAGTTCAGTCCCTGTTCAGAACTATCCTGTCGCTAAAAATACTTATGGCCAAGCTACACTGACATCGCCCTGCCTCCATCCTCTAAACCACGGCAGGTGCCTCAGCAAAGACAACAAGAAGGTGCAGTCACAGTTGGGACAACTATTTAGCTGAGTTAGTTTACTACTTTTGAAGAAACTGTTTCAGCTACCGGAAAAAGTGTTCTTGGACTAACAGAGACTGTGCCTCCACAAGTCACATCAGCCACCATAGTCTGACCTATCCACTGACCAGATTAGCCACGAAGTTTATCCTCCATGACCTTTGGATTATCCTTGAAACATAATATAGGCTGTAGGGCTCCAGATCTGACATCTGGAAGGGGCCATGAAAACTCCTGCTGAAAGCTCAGCAGTTTAGAAGAATGACTGTAAAGGTCTGCATTTCACAGCTGCTGTGTGGGCTGGCAGCTCCCAGCTTTTCTACATCTGACACAAGTCTCTGAAAGGACAGAGAAAGGACAAAAGGAATGGACAAATCTTATTTGCCATTTTCATTTTACTGAACTCAGCAGGTTCAGTTATATAGTGAATAGAAGCCATTAACAAAGTAAAAAAGTTTCCTGATCTATCTTTCCAGTGCAACTTGTTATGGTTAGCAAAAGCTGAAAGGATGCACATACCTCAGCATTTATGATAAATTTGGGGGTTGCTTAGTTAACAAAGAGAAGATACTATGTCTCTGAAGTGTTTTTACTTGGATCATTTCTAACTCTACAGCTCCTCCATGTGGAGATAATTAACAAACAAGAAATTAATAATCCTAAACACTAGGTACTAATATTTTTTTTAATGGGTTTGCAGAGAACTAGCAATTTTAAGTATTTCAGACTATTTTAGAAGTATTCAACCCTGTTGAGGCAGAACTCCATTTTCTGAAAACAGGTGCAAAGCAGCGCATCAGAATGTCACTGTTGATGGTGCAGATTTCCAACTCCAATTCTAGTTTAAATTACTGCTTTTCCCTTTGATATCACATGAATCACACAAAGTAACCTTTTATCCATTTTTAATTCTATTTGTTACTCTGTGCCTGTAGAGGAGTCTCACATCTATGTCCTACTTCTTGCCATCAGGGAATGTAGGGATTTTTCTCCCATACATGGGTAAAGAGGACCTAAATCCTGGTTAATTAACCTGTTGGTTTGGAACAGGGATGAAGGTTGTATCTAGTAAAGAATAGCCTTCCCATAACCACTTCCTGCATTGCTTGTCCACAGCCTACAGAAACTGAGTCCTTGATTATCTAATGCAGTATTTAAAACAATTATTTACTAGATAGTGAATATTATCTGTGTGTCATTGATGACACAATCCAAGTTACTTCAAGCTCTACAGAGGGATCTGTACAGGCTGGATTGATGATCCAAGGCCAATGGTATGAGGTTTAACAAGGCCAAGTGCTGGCTCCTGCACTCGGGCCACAGCATCTCCAGACAGTGCCACAGGCTGGGGGCAGAGCAGCTGGAAAGTGGCCCAGTGGAAAAGTACCTGGGGATGCTGGTCAGCAGTGCCTGAACATGAGCCAGCAGTGTGCCCAGGTGGTCAAGAAGGCCAATGGCATCCTGGCCCATTTCAGAAATAGTGTGACCAGGAGGATCGTGGTAGTGATTGTTCCTGGTGAGGCTGCACCTCGAATCCTGTGTCCAGTTCTGGGCCCCTCATTGTAAGAAAGACATTGAGGTGCTGGAGTGAGTCCAGAGAAGGGCAATGGAGCTGGTGAAGGGGTTGGAGCACAAATTTGATGAGGTCTGGCTGAGGGAGCTGGAGGTGTTTAGCTTGGAGAAAAGAAGGCTCAGGGGGCACCTTCTCACACTCTACTACTCTTTGAAAAGAAGTTGTAGCCAGATGAGGTCTTATCCCAGGTAAAAAGTGACAGGACAAAAGAAAATGGCCTCAAGTTGTGCCAGAGGAGATGTAGATTGGATATTAGGATGGTTAGGCATTGGAACAGACTGTCCAGGGAAGTGGTAGAATCACCATCCCTGGAAGTGTTCTAAAGGTATGAGGATGTGGCACTTGGGGATATGGTTTAGTGGTGAACACAGTGGTGCTAGGTCAGGATTTGACTTCAGATCTTAAAATAAATGGAGCTAGCCAATGCCTTTTGACACCAGTATTTTATAGTACAGTTGAGATCAGCAAAGAAACCTTAGACCTGCCTCATTTCAGCACCACTGAAAGCCCAAAACTGCTCTGAACTAGGACAAGCTGCTGATCAAAGCGTTCTGAGTAATTACACTCTACACCAGAAAAGGGCTCGATGGATAACCCATTGCTGTGGTAGAGGGTGAGATAGGATGCACCAGTCAGGCCTCTTTCACTCCAGCATTAGGTTGAAATCAAGAATAAAAATGATAACACTTGGACAGCTTCTTAAAGAACAAAAAGAGATTTTTGAAGGTGAACAAAACTTATAAAATGATCTCACAAAATTATTTCAAACCATAATTTATCTAAAGACAGCATAAAATAGAGTAATTATGGAGGGCAAAAGCCACCTTTTTCATTGCTGTCTTCTTGCCATATTGTAAATTCTTGCCACTTGTAAATTTTAGTTTTGGAATAATCAGTGAAATCTTGGCATTCTCAAGGGCCCTTTCCTGTTAACCCATCAATATGTTCTCTGTTACTCCAGCTACCCCAGACCAGCTGCTTACTATTTGCACAAAGCTTTTTTCAAATATAAAAACACAGACTAGGTTTTAAATATTATTTTTGTTCCTTTCCTTATCAGCTCTTTCTCCCTTCTCTGAATCATTTTATTTAAGGTAATGAACAGAAAGAAGCCAAGAGTAATGGTTTTAATTAAGTAAAAACATAACTAGACCAGAGAAACACCGCTGCATTCAGTTGGGAGACTTACATTAAACTACATGCTGGCACACATAGGCAGGTCTGTATTCACTGGGCACACCATATATGTTAATGGTACACTATATATATTAATCTCCATTTTGCAGCACAACAGATTTATGGTTGGAAGAACCAATGAGATGTGGGCAGATAGGCAGGCAGATACAATTGTAAGCAGCGAGACCAGAGGAACTGCTGGAGTTTGCAGGGCATTATTGTATCTGTGTGCATCACCCACAGTAAAATCATGTGATGGGCTGGCTCTGTTTGGGAGTCCTCACTGCACGTTCAAGGGCCAAAGTTGAGGCAAGTGGGGCATGAGACTTTATTCCCATATGTTTACTAGTCTAGTAGAATTACAAAACTCTGTGTTAAATTTTTATTTCTGCTTAAATAAAAATGTAGTACTGTTTAACATCCTGGCTTCTGTCGACACATCTGCTGTCAGAGGCTCCCTTACATGTTTCTCTTTCCTGACCTTTTAAAGGTAGATAATGATACGTCTGTGTGGGACAGATGCAAGAAAGTTACCTTTACTATTCTTTTTTTCAAACATCCTGAAATGCGCTAGTAGAGGGCAATGTGGAAATAAAATGTGTTACAATTTTAAACAATTTCTGCAACCAAGAAACTGACTCCTGGCTGAGATCAGTATTCTGTTGGTCAGTTTTCTTTTCCAGGTCTGTGGACTGACAAGTGATGCACTTACACAAAGCTCTTGCAAAAGCACATTAGCAATTAAATTGTTACACGTCTCTTTACATAGCAAGAATTATTTTTGCTTTGAATAACTTTTATATAATTCAGGAGAAGCATAAACATGAGGATGACATAAAAAATTAATTACCTGAGGATGTCCTTTTCAGGTGGATTTCTTCCTGTCTCTCAGATATTTACAATGTGCCTTTCCTCTCACAGATGCTGAAGGCAGTCAGTTTTCTGTAGTGCTTTCTAGTCCAAGACAATTGACTTTTCACTGCCCATGTAAATTATGCTGTAGCTGCAGGGTAGTCTTATACTAATCTTTGCTATTTGAGTTAAACTAATATGCAGATGTTTAAAAAGGGCCATGATATACCCTGAAGAATAATTTGGCTGATGGTAAAGATTTAAAGTAATCTTTCATTTCAGATCCTGTGTTCTTTCCAAGTCAGAAACCCTCATGACACAATCCTCCACACCCCCCCCCCAAAAAAAAAATTAATAATGAGGAAATCGTTTGTTCCTTCAAATCATTATGACAGTTTCTACTGTGCTTTAAAGAGCTTCAGATGAATTATGTTTCTGCCAAAGAACACTGCTGCTACTGAGGTGAAATATGTAGAGTTCTATAAAAAGTTTTATAGTTCTCTAAGGTGAAGGAAAATGGTATTTCTGATTTCGTTCAGCTGAGTCAAGATTTCCAGTATGATCAAAGGCAATTGAATTGATTCTATGTAAAAGATTTCAGGCCCAAGAAGGCAGGAAAGAGAGATGACTACAGGTGATGTTCTGTATTGCTGCCATTTAATGGTTCTTATGTCTTCTTGTCTGGTACATTGGGAAAAATATCTCCTGTCACGCTGGAGTAGCCCACCTTCCTGGCAGACACAGTGTGGATTTCTACAGAAGGGTTTTAAAAACAGGTCTTGGAAAATCAGATGAGAGAAAGGGGCATGGAATGGGTCATGAGGGACAACAGTATTTGAGGCAGGTCCTGGGGACAGAAAGACATCTTGTCCTAAAAAACCACATCTCCACAGCCTGCTCTGGCATCCACCTTTGGGGCAAACCCACCTGCCCATGGCCCAAGTTCACCAAGATGACTCAAAGATAACAGTGTCTCTTCTGCTGTGCCCCCCCGGTAGAGTCCTGCCATCCCTCCCTCCCCTGAGCACTGATGTTCCCAGCTGGTCCCTGCAGAAGAGCCAAGATGGCAACACCTGCCAGCAAACCCCACTCGTCAGCACCACTCAGTGCCCCAGAGCCACAGCCCAACCCCACCACTGCAACATGGCCCCACAACACAAGAGCAGCCTCCCGGGGCCGGCACAGCTGCTCACACCTGTGCCACAGGCAGCTCCCTCAGGAGGTGACCCTCTCGGAGGCCATGCGACTTTCCCCTTCCCCAAAAGCAGGTGCTGCTCAAACACTGGAGCTTCAGCTTCATTTGCTCCATCTGAGATGCCAAAGAGCTATGAGAGGCTCAGGCAATGTTTTGTACATGGATGTGGAAACCTTACTCCATGCTTGCCTCCTGTCACCTTCCCGCACCGACCAGGTCTCCCACGTTATTCCAAGGGCATCAGATAACCTTCTCCAGCTGCAAACACACATTTGTGGATTACCACAGTAAATTTCTGGAGCACAGAAGACAGGGGATCATCTCGGTATGCCAGTGACAGCACCCATGTGGTCTGCACCTGCCTTGAAGGGGGGATGAGGGATGGATGGGGGGCAACACTCCTGTCCACCTGCTGGGCTGTTTGGCAGAGGAAATGGGGAGGGCCCTCTGCCAGACCAGAGCCTGAATTTGGCTACCCATTTCTTTTGCTGGAAAGCTTCTAGACCTCTTCAGTTCCTAAGCAAATTCTTCATTTTATTACAGCTGCATTTGTGGGGAGGGCCCCCATGTTACACCAGTAAGATAAATAAAGGGGCAACCAATGTCACCATTGGCACATTAATTTTTACAGGCCACAGCAGTAGTGACAAAGTAATGCAGGGGTTTTTTTACATCTGCAGCCAGCAGACCTAAAAGAACACCACTGTTTCCCCTCCTAACTACAATCACTGTGAGCCTGGAGGCAGCAGGAGTTACCATGGGAGGGCTGCCTACGGCGAGCAGTAGGTTATGCAAACAGTTTTATAACCTGCTGAGGAGAGGGCAGCAGGGAGGGGAACTCGAACTTCCGCTCCAAATCAGACGTCAGCTTCATTTTTTTTTTGCTCTGTACATACAGTTCTGTGCTTCCAGGACACACAGCTACTCTGGAAATTCAGGACCTGGCCTCCTGCCTGACATCAAGCAGTTAACTTTGTATGCAAGATGAGAGAGTGAACAACGTGTGCATGAGATAACACCAATGTCTTGTCATTGTACCCACTGCATCTTCCCCACTTTGTCTTCTTACTCCTGTTCTTGTGCATGTACCATATACTTTTTGTCACTGTAAAATGATCTCTGAAGTCTGATTAGAACAATTCTCCTGTTTGTAAGGGGAAAAGCAGAGAGAGCCAAAAAAAAAATCTCCTGTGCTGTGTCTGACTCCTCTTCAGAGAAGAAGAGAAACAGAAAAAAAGAAATTGACAACCACAAAGTTTCTACAGAAGAAGGAACGGCAACAGGCAGCTTTGGGAAATTTTAGTTTTTACTTTGTCCTTGTATTTTTGTGGAAGATCTCTGTCCCTAAAATCCATGCCATATTAACTATGAAATCTACTGAAAAATCAAGAATGCAAAATGTGAAGCTGCAAGAACAAACAAGCACACCTAAACAATTCTCTCGGAAAACACCAGAGTGCACTACTGCATAGTTGAGATGATTTACAAGCAGACTAAGCAATATTATGGGGGCGTGAATTTGGCCTACTTCAGGAGAAAAAACCTCCATGCTGCAAACAGCGATCTTCTTAGGTTTGGGTATTTGATTTCAAGGCGTTTCGTGCTCCCTAACACCTGACTTCTTTAATGATTTTCTCTGCTGTCAAAACCAGGCTAAATTAAAATATGTATCAAAGGTCAGAGGCACTGAACACAAAGTTACCCAAGATGATGCATTTGACTTAATGATGAGATCTGCCATCAGAAAGTACTTAACAAAATAATGTCTCTGGTTCAATTTGGCAGAATGGCTGATCAAAGAGCATTTTTCACTTTCAGGAGATAGAGATGCTAAGAGAGGTGTTCATTATTGAATAACCAGAACTTATAAGCTTTATTCTGTGTTTCCCTTGTAAATCATAGAATCATTCAGGCCAGAAGACACCTTAGGAGATTTGTAGTACAACCTCCTCAAAGCAGTTCACAGTGAATTCTGACTATGTCGCTTAAACTTTGTCCAGTTGGTCTTGGAAAGCTCCACAGATGGAAATTCCAGAGCTGCTCAAGGGAACCCACTGCTGTGTCTATCCTCCTTAAAGAGAGTGTTTTCCCTTACACCTAGTCAGAACCTTGCTTGTATCAATTTGTGACCACGACCTCTTTTTCTCCTATCACACAAGTCAGTGAAGAGCACGGCTCTATATTCTCCACAGGCTCTTCACATGTATTGAGGGGCAGCTACTAGGTCCCCCCCCCACCTCCTCAGGTCTTCTCCAGGCTGAACATGACCCATTCCCTTGCTCTTTCCTCACAGGAGCATGCTCCAGTTCTGACCATCTCAATGGCTTCCCATTACACTCACTCCAGTCTTTCTTAGATTGTAACTATGCGTGTTAAATACACATCCTTTCATACACAGGCTCTCCAAATGCTTCATATTACTTTTCTTGAAGGCTTCCCTTGTCAAAGTAACAAATACTTGTGTTGCTTCACTGGGAACCTAAACGTGAGGATCCCGAGGCAGGTGGACACCTCACATTGCACTGAATTAACAGCAGAAGTAGCAGGTCTGGGTATCAGTGGTCTCCCCGCCTGCAGGAATCCAGACAAACATTTTTGCCTGCTTTTCCTCTCTCAGGAAAATAAAGACAAATTCAAAGACCTCCACTTGAATGGATTTCCAGAGGTACTTACATATACAGGGACTAACTGGTTTACCTAAAATGAATGAAACAGCAGTTTTCATTCACAAGGTACTCAAAGACTGCATTAAATTCACCACAAACACTTCTCAATCCATCCTTTAATAAATAGCACTTTCATACCTAGAAGGTAACTGAAATGTCATAATTGGTTTCTGGTGCTAAACACAGTGAAATGGTAATGTGGCTGATACAATCACAGTGCTGTTACACTGAGGTGGGGTACTTCAGTTAATATCCAATTTTTAAACATTTTTAAAGCAAGATCATTATAGTTGCTGACTTGCTGATGGCATAAAGGGGAAAATTTTCTTTTGGTGAACTGATGATACCTCCTCTTTTCTCCTGCTACCAGTACGGGGGCAACAGATTCTCTCAGACTTCTCTCAATGCAAGTCATTGTCTCATTTTTGAGGTCATTAGTGTTGTAGTGGAAAACATTCATTGTACTGCAAAACATTCCCTCTGCACAGTGGATTTCGTATCAGATAAAAAAAGAGTTTTAAAATATTTAAAAGTACACCTCAAGAAAACATGCAACCTTTCCTTAACATTGCAAAAAGTTCCCTAATATCACTTAGATGAATTTTGCATGTCTGCAAATCTAACAATTATATTCATGTCTATGACAAAAATAAGGCAATAGGTGTACTATTACATTTTTTTACTCACAACACAGGAGCCTGACAATGGTAACTGAAATTACCAATGAAGATTAACCACACTGGATTCATGGCAGACAAAATTACAGCTTACATTTTATCAGCATTCAAGATGCATTTCTGCCTTGTACATACAATCTTCTGCACTGATCCTGTGTTCATGGCTTGCTGTTCTTTCCACATATTTCAAGAGGTTTGGAGACAGAAAACTATTGCAAGTTTTTTGGTACAAGGTTCCAAGTTTAATGATTGGACAGTCACAATCTGGAACTGTGTAGTGAGAATTACAAATCTGTAAGGAAAGCTAGAGAAGTACTTCAGCAAACACTACCTTGCACAAACTTTGTAATGGCAAACATAGAGAACTATTAATTTCTACAGTATGAAGTTTTCCCAGTTATAGCCCTGATGCAAAGCTTACTTGGGAACAAAAGGGATTATTGTTAAATAATAATCTGAATATAAACGTGTCATAGTCTGACAACAGGCCATTAGGTCTTGTTTTGTGTTTTGATGAAATTTATGCAACTGCCCAAGTTGCCAAGTGAGTTACTTTTCAGAAAATCTACTGAACCCAAACGTTAATATTACCACTAAGAGGTCCTGATAACACTGAACTCTGCAGATGCATCACTGATGAACATTTGTTTAGAAATGTAAATGTATTCTTACGCTACTCTCTTATTTCTACAATCTTTTTTTCCCCTCTGGCTGAAACTCATCATTGTAATACAAACCTCATAATATTGAAAATATTAATGAAAATGTGTTCACAGTGCGAAAGTAATGACTCAGACCTGTAACTTCTCTAACACATTCTACCAACAATCTCTTAGGAAACAAGTGTCAAATACTGTGACTTTATACAAGTAGCATTAGTTAAAATTTTATGAAAGCACACAAGTATGTTTTCAAAAATTTTATTTTTATTGTTTGCACTAACTGTATCATCATTAACAGTTTTAATCTCTAACAAACTAAAGCAAATCAGCACACACAAAAACCTATGCAAGGTCAGCATTCCTAGAGCAGAACCTCTGTTATTTAAATGCACACCTGGGTGTGTAACAAGTCTAGTGACAGTTAGTTCATCCTAACACTTTAAACACAGTCATTCCAGTTTCATGCACTTTTCAGGGCTGTTAAAAAGTTTAATTTTAGGGGCAAAAAAAAGAGAACAGCTACAAGATTTATGGAGATAACTCGTTTTTAAACCAAAATTCTTATGGTCTAAATTATTAAACTACAGCAAGCACTTTTCTTCAGCTGTAATAATTTTGCTCTGCAAAACAAAAAAGAAAAAAAATTAGTCACTTTGCTGTTTTAGGCATAAATTATCATTAGCAACCTAAACACTTGCCAGCTCATGCTGCATATACTCCCATTTCTGTCAAGTGTTTGCCAGGTTCACTCACCAGCTCCTGGCTTTCCCTCTGAGCCGAAATGGAAGTGCGTATAAAACTAATCAGTTCTGCAATGAAGGGCTTTGCCTTTTTAAATCCTGGCTGAAAATCTGAGACTTACCAGGCAAGCACCTGCATGTGGTCTCTTGTCAACCCTACAGTAACAGACCCACAAACCAAGACAGTCCATTTGGTTTTACTCGTTTCTGCAAGTTGTTTCTGAACTAATTGTTGAAATTAAAATAGTTGATTATTAACTAGCAGTTTTGATGAATAAACTTAATCCTCTCAGTTTCTGAATGTAGTTTTAATTTGTTCTAGCTGGTGCATTTGGTTTTGGATCTGATGCATTTGTTATTTATCTTACTTCCCTGGCATAAATCCAGAAGGCAGCACAAGAGGGAAGGAGTGACAGAAGGAGAATAATTAGCCCAATTCAAACAGTTAGAATGGAAATACTGTAAGATTAACAACAGTAGATAGGGCAAACATCTGAGTACGTACTAAAGACCTCATGTGAGGCTGTAAGGGAATCCTGAACTAATAGGCATCACTGGAAGTTTAGCCCAGCCTCTCAGAAGCCACAAAACAGGATTTGCAATGTCAGATTTTAGCAAGTGAGACTAGAACCTCCCTGTCCACATCCCTGAGAGATCCTCAAAGTAAATTTAAAACAAAAGTACAATAGAATTACTGTTGGGTATATTCTACTGTGCTTCCAGATGCTAATTTTACCTGAAGTGAGTCCTTAACCCCTAAAGATGCCAATAATGTAGGAGCAGAAACCATGCAGGGATTCCCAGCAATGTTCCCGTGCCAGTTTCATTGCTTCTGTTTCATTTTCAGACCCTTGCACTGCTCCTCTCATAGAAGTGGACATTTTCTGCACTGATTCTTCCTGGTTTGCTAGCTCTTCTGGCTCCACACCAGTAGCTATTTGCTTCATGAGAGCCTCTGGAGGAGCCTTTTGGCACATGGAGGTCTTCAACACTTCCGTGGATTCACAAGCATGAGGGATCTTTCTAAGTTCCGCGGCGATCTGATTCCAGTAAATCTTTGGATTATTTCTGAAAGCACGACAGACTGATGGTTTGCCAGTGAATTCACACCAGTAGGACATGTCTTGGCTTTTGCATTCAATTCTAAGTTTCATCTCCTCATCGTCCCCACTAATGCTCATTGTGCAAATGTCTTTGGTTTTAGTTCGAAATTTGATTTCTTCACCATTGCTTCTTTTCTTTGGCTTCAGCTTCTGTCCCAGTCCTCCCATGCCACAGATAACAACTAGGAAAAGAAGAGTAAAACCCTTCATGGTCTGAGGAGTTGACCGAGATCCCTGAGCAACACGATCCAAAAAAGTGAAATCAGTAAGTAAAATGGTTGCTCACAATTTAAAGGCTTGGTGCACAAAGAAGCCTCTTTCCAGCAAAACATGGTATGTAAGGGTTGGGCTTTTTTATAAAAATAATAAATCACACTTCAGTAGGCACATGCCCATAATTTATAGCCTGAGGGAGTGTCGAATAACCTTGGGAGTGTGAACTCCCAAGTAGGTAACAAGACATGTCTTGTAAATGCAGTTAAATACAGAACGATAGTTGTATAACTAAGAAGCACATCCCTATTCAGATGAACATGTCATATTTGATTTTTAACAGATATCTGCCATTCTCCAGCTGCTTTATAGCTATCTTCATGCCAGAGCTTGTAAGACCATATCAAAGAAAAAAAAGATAAAAGTGCCAAAACAATCTCTGCAGCTACATCTGGATGATTATAAATGTGTCCTAGTAAAAAAGGCTGATTTGTACAACAGGTTTTCTTTGGATTTGCACAGTCAGGATGCACCTTTAGCACTTCATTTTGTCAGCACATGACATGCAGTGAGGATGCATGAAAGATAAACCATACATTCTTTGAGCCATGAAAGATTTTTACACTTGCAATACTTAAGCAAGATAAGGAATAAAGCTTGAGCAAAATAAGGTATTACAGGCCTAAACATACACTAAACATTTGGAAGTTTTATCATCACTGTCACACCATGAGTTACTTTCAGCCAACAGAGCAAGACATCAGAACTAATTTATCATGGGTCACAGCAGCAGGAAACAGACCACAAAGCATATCAGACAGATATTTGTGTTTCATCACTTTTTAGTATTTTTTTTTAAAAACAGGTATTTTCCTGTTCATAAAAAGTGAGCTGTAAAAATGACATAAAATAAAGGCAAGAGAACAGAAATATTTTAGTGCAGTTTCTGCTGCAGTAACTAAAAGCAGAGTTAAGGAAAAATCACTGTAACTCCCTTGGCATTCAGAAGGTTGTAAGGAAAAGCCCCTCCCTTGCTGTGGTAAGACAGTACTTTTCTGGCTAATAAGACCCCCACCAGGCACTTCTTCCTAAGACATATATGCTACACTCAGCTTTACCTGACCAGCTGTTGGAAAGGGGTATTAGGTATGCAACTGTGAGGTGCTAGAAACCCTGGAGTTAAGACTGGCCATACATAACAGAACAGAACACCATTTTCTGTATCTAGTTGCTCACCGGGCAGCATTAAAGAAAATAGTATGGCAAAAACATTCATTTAACGCATTGTGCAAAGCAGAACAACAACAACAGAAGTTTCTTGGGGCAGTTGACAAGAGTCCCAGCTGCTGTGGGGAGTCCCCAGCTAATCTGGAAGTTGCCCACTTGAAGGTGGAGCCATCTGGAACATCCATTCTGGGTATCATGAACCTTGTTCTTCCAATGTGTCATCAAGTTCCACAGGACTAAATACCATTTAACAGAGAGAACAACCTTGTTTTCTTTTCATCCCCTCTCTAAGGCTATTTTAGTAACATTTTTAGTAGAGGCCTCATCTCTATTCTTCCCATTAGTTTCTCCTGTCTGTCTCTTTCAAGGTAGGGTGTGACTCTCCAGCCAAATCTAGGGACAACAATGGTACAAACCTACTTAAGACTTAAAATTCACTCTTAGTTATTTTCTAGGGAGTCTTCTTACCCTTCAGCCAGCCAGAGAGAAGAATCCCTTTGCCCACCTCAAACTTAATTTCAAGGATTTCAAATCCCTATTGCAAGCACTCAAATGCCTCATAATATTTGACAAACAACTGTATTGTTTGCACTTTGTTATACACAACAGAATTGACAGTTCTTAGATAAGAAACTAAAGACATCTGTCTCATTCTAATAACTGCTAAAGAGTTTAAAACAACTTAAAAGTTACTTTATACCACTTTCAGATCTCTTCTTCTCAAAGTTTTCAAGTTTAATCATGAAAACAAATAAATTACAAGGATAAGGATAAATACCAAAGCTTGAATTCCAGTATATTTACATATTACAGCTACTAGGTTACTGCCAAGTGTTTGTCTCACTCCCATCTGACTTTGTGTCCTCTGTCTGCCTGTGCTTCAGATGAAAGAGCTCATGGTCTCTTGTATCAGTAGAACACAACTGCCATTTTACAAGGTAAGCTAGAATGCCAGCAGTGAACTATGGGAGCTGAAGAACTAGCAAATGTTTAATTCTCCTGTCAGGGCTACAGAAACAGGTTATATGGATATACTCCACAACTCATTAGCTTGAATCCTACCATCTCTGCATAATTCAGATCCTTTGTGGAAGTTGGAAGCTCCCTCACCCAGTGTCAATGTTCTTTCAGTCCATCCTGCTCCAAAAATAAAAGTCAAATACAGCAGAAATTTTTATTCAAGGTAAAAAAATTAATTTTCCTAAGATTTTAACTCAGTGTAACTCTTCTGAGACAGGTCTACACAACAAAACAAGTGAGAATCAAACATCAGGTAGTTAAGCAAGTTCTTTTTTATTTAAATGAACTGGGAACATTTTCTCAAATTAAAAATAGAAACTTTTAAAAATCTGCAGTTCTGAACATTACATATACACATATGCTACATACTGTCAATTAGAAATGTTTCCATTTATGATGTAAAAATTAAAAATTTAAGGTTATTCTGGATTAAAGACTTGTATCACTTTTCAAGCATTTCTTTGAAATTATAATAATGACTTACAGAATTATCCCTACTTCAACATAATGAACCTTGCTGGAAACAAAACTGACAATACTGATATATGAAGAGATTATTTTAGATCAATATATCCAACTACTTCACCTGCCAAAACGTTTTAGACTGGTAACATACATACTTTTGGCCTTTTGATGAATTCTGTTGTTAACTAACTCAGCAATGCAACTGTTTGCCTAAATTCAAGGCAGTAACTCTTAGTAACACAAATGTTAACTCCATTGCTAAACATATTTGAATTTTAACATTGGAAATCACAGTTTAAAATTATTTAGCAAGAACAGTATCACTGCCCCCAAAAGAGTCACAGTGATACCATTAAGGACATTAACAGAAGTGGGTGTCAAAGAGGAAAAGGAAGACAGAGAATGTAAAGCATTCTAAAAATTGCCAACATAGGACATCCCTCATGCTCTTTTTGAGTACTACTGAACTCTAGAAAGCTTAGCTTTTTCACTATATTATGTAACCCGCACACTCCCAACCCCCCACCCCAAAGTTTAAAAACAAACTTCTCCAAAAAGTTTTTTTTTTAGGTCTATACTGCAAAACCCACTAAATATTAAATAATTTTAAAAAAAAAGAGGAAGAAAACAAAACTACAACTGAACTTTTCAGATGCACAAAGAGACACAGTGGAACCCATTAAAATTCAAATTTAGTCCAATGTGGTCATTCAAGAGCACCAAATAGCAACACTGATCATGCTGGTAAATTCATTTGTGTAGAGTATTATACAATATTAAAATCTTAACTAAACACTTAGAAGTTTTAAGAAAAATGTATATACAAAAGTCTCTGTATACAAAATGTATTTTTATGTAAACGTGTATGTACTGTATTTAACACAAATCAACAATTTAAGATAAGAACTTGAACAACTGTCAGAGAATTCCTAGGCAAAGGCTGTTATCTAATTAATTTATATACTGTGATGTAAGGTACAAAGCCCAGTGTAAAAAAAGTAAAAAACAGAAAACATTTTTATTCAAGCCTTGGACAGTGGTATTTGAGAGGCAGTGCCCTGATCTCAAAATATTCTGTACAGTAGTTTATGGCATAACATTCAATAGTATATTTGGGATTTACAGTACAGCTGACATAAAACAAATGGCTCAGGATTCGTCAGATGAATGGAAATGCCAATACACTTGGAAGAATAATGATATGCTCCCGTAGAAGAATCTTGAGCCTCATTTACATAGCCTGGAAATAATAACAAAAACAATTCAGGAAAATCTGATAAAAAATTGATAAAGATAGAATTTTAATGTCATTTAAAAAGAATGAAGGCACAGATTTTCATATGAACCTGAATATGGTTGAAAAAGTTTTTTATTTTTAAACCTTAGAGCACCTTAGAGAGTTACAGAAATCAGAGCAGCTTTCTTAAAAATAGTAAAGTAGTAATAGACCTAGAATTGACTTAAAAAGCTTATTACTTACCCCTTAACGTTTCCAGTATGTGTTACCACTGTTCCACAGAGCTGTACAAGGAAAAAAAACAGAAACCAAACCCATCATTTTCTTTTGGCCACAAATGGAACAGAAATACTCTGTCTAACTAAGGTGAGACCAGCTCAGTTGGCACAGACTCTTCTCAGTCTTTTACCCATTCAGTCAAGCATTCTTCAAACAAGAGGAAATAGATTCACGGTTCTCCCCATCAACCTTTCTGGTTATCTTTGTTTCATGATAGAAAGAAATGCCTGGAACACCTATTCAACACCATTCCTTTGCAAACTTAATCCCCCTTAAACTTAAGCCTCCTGTTTTGCTCTCACAAAAATGGTGGCTGCATTTAAGGTTATTTGTATCTTTAATATGTATATGAAAACCCCTTGTGTGAGACACACACACCTCAAAGACCTCTCACTTGTACTTACGTATCGTAGTGTTATAAAAATATTTGCCTCTCTCTCCTGATTTTGAAGGCCAAAAAAAAAGTCTCAACCCTATGGGATTCTTTAAACCTGCAAAAGTACAGGTGTACAGAGATCTATTCAAAGTTGTATCCCTCAAAGCATCTCCAAAAATAATTTGTAGGAAATCAAAAAAAATCAAGGATAAAAGTGAAGAGTATGCCGAAATGAAAATTAAACCCAAGACTTTATTCATATGGGAATTCCATATTGAGAAATTCAAAGCATGTATGCCATAATTAGCAGTTTTTCAAATTATCTCAGCAGATCAGAAGGCAGCACTGCTTCAAACTGAATGTTCAAATTTTATTACAGAAGCCCATTTTAAGTAACTCAGAATTTAGGAAAAGGAAGTCAGACTGAACTAGTGGATCTTTGTGTAAAACATTATTTTATGCTAGTCATTTTTAGGTTATTCAGGAACACAATTACCTATTCATCGACGACTGAAATACCACAATAAAACATGATATGAACCTCAAGAGTATTAATATCCACACTAAAGATTCAAAGATAAGAAAGGGACTTCTAATGCCTGAGCAATTATTAGTTTCCTCTTATGTACAGTACTGAAAGTTCTTAAAAATAGATATGACAGTGGACAGTACTTTAGAATTAAACACCTTGTCAGTTAATTTAGAGAGTAAGTACCCTTTAGTTGCAGAACAGACCAGAAAAATTGTGATCATAAATATCACTAAAAACTCCTTCAGAATAAGATGTGGAATCAAGATCTGGTCAGTAAATAATTATTGTAAAATACAGTTTTAAATACTACTACTACTAATAATAATCATTATCATCATCATCGGATGCAGGCATAAAATCTGGCAAGACCCAAACTCTGAGCTCTCTTGGTATTTACCCATTATTTGAGTGGTTTTATCTTCTCTGCAAATACTCAACCTCTACTTTCAGTCATGAAGTTGCAAGTTAAAGCACAGTGATTTCAATCAAGCACACAGATTTCAATCATAAATTTGATCCTTCCTTATGCAACTTGCAAAGTTTGCAAAGCCAGATACTGAAGTTGTGGGACATCCTATGTTATCCCTATGGAAACTGAAATTCTCACAGCTAGCTTAAGTTTTATGGCACAGTTGTTGCAGAGGCAGAAAAGAATCCAAATCTCCTCTTTTTACACATAACTTGAACTTCTTGTTTTGTGATGTTACATTCTAGTCCTACCCATACAGAAACACCCATTTTCTATGTTCATGCTTTCTGCATACCTGAATCACCTGCCTTCTGCACAGGAAAAGCCCTTCTCACCATTTAAAAAATAAAATTACTCAAGAGTACAAATGCATCCCAGCCTATCACATTCAACTGCTATCAGAGTATTTTAATAGGTTTGTCAATTTAGGACTACCCACTGTGCTAGCTAAATACCTAATTACATGGATTTTAAGATCAAATATAGGCAATTCCTTTGTTAAGTTGCAAGAAATTACTACAGTGTCTGCTGTTATGTAAAGAATATTTGAGAAATATAAATCATACAGCATTTGTTATAGTGAATAATCATGCAAAAAACCAAACAAAATTAAATGATTCACTTTAAAGCATGCAGAAAATTGAACAGATGATTAAAAGAGTAGCTTAAGTAAGGACACACGAAGGCATGCAGTTTCAGACTTGGTTTACCTTGTAAAAACAGGATTGTGTATACCATATAAATGTTCTTTATGATAACCATTATTACCATTTTCTGTACTGTAATAAAATAAATACACCAAGAAAGACCATGTTAACTATAAGATGCATTATGTACAGTATGGCTTCTAAGACATGTACATGGGTGATGGTATGATATGCAAAGATAAACTGTGTCTGTACAAGAGAATATAATTTTTCCTTTGTAACTTTCAGGAGTTATGGCATAATTATAATTTTACATTTTAAAATATTTTTATATTCTCAAAAAATCAATTAATTACTTTTCTATTGTTGTTGAGTTGGATACTCTAATATAATCTATAAAGTCTGGTGAAACAGAACACGTTACCTCTTTAGAAGTAACAAGTTACATTAAAAATATAAACCCTCCCACATTAATAAAATAATTTTAGCAAATATCAGCAAAAATGTCTTACGTTTTCATGGGTATAGTTTCGACACTAAAAAAACACAGAAAAGGAGGAGTAATTAACTAGACAGTAATAAGTGAGTAATTTTAGCTGTACACAACTGTTTCTGCTCTACTGACTTGTGAATGTGCCATGAAAAATGACCAGTGTGAAATGTGAGAAATGCAGGGCACAGGCTACATGAACGATGAGCAAAACAAAGAGCAGAAAAGAAAACAGTAAAAACAAAACTGATGGGAAAATACGTAAGAATAGTTATCATAAAGTAAAATGCCAAGTCCCTGAGACAGAGGAACTGCAATTGAAAAAGGAAAGACTGGTTAGGAATAACTAAGACAGCAAGAAAGCAAATCATTAATTCAAGGAGATTACAAATCAGGCATAATTCACCTTAACAGGTTACTTAGCAGAGCTAATAACTTGCACATTTGGAACTTATTTATATAAACATTGCTCATGAAGCCCTGAAGAGCTCATCCTGAAATAAATTTCTCAAGGTCAGAGCCAGCACTATCTGCAGAGTCATGGCCCCCAAAGGCCAACTGCATGAAGCACTTTGCAGGCACCGACCCAAACCAGCAGCATTTCCCAGGAACATTAGGGTCTGCTCTGTCAGCACAGGTTTGAGGATTATAGAGCCTTCACATGAAACACTAGAAAAAACATTTTAATCCATTTGCCATTTAGTTTATTTAGGAGTATATACTTACTCATCATACACATCCTCTGTATCCATTCTACGATAGTATTTAGAGAGTTTTACAGCAAAAATTATGGCAGGAATTAAAAACATTGAAGAGCCTCCCAAACCAAACCAGAAGGTATTCTGAAACAAAACAAAATCAAGGAAAAAAAAAGATCATGGAGAAAATTAACCAGAAAAGTAATGAACCCCTGCTTCATGTTTGAACCATTGTTCCCAGGACACAGCAGAAATTAGTGGCACCGGTCTGATGGTCTGTCTGAGCTCCTTTATACCAGTGTGGAACATGGCACATAAAGCATCCTCCACTGTCAGTGTGAGCCAACATAAGAACACGACCAATCTTACAAATGTAACCAAACAGAAATATGGCCAAAGTTGCTCAAAGCTACAGGGCCAGAGTGGCCTAAGAAGTTATTTCAATGTACTCAGCTGTGGACTAGAAAGCAACTTCCCAACTCTTAATTTACTAGCCATGTTGGGTTTTTTCCTTGATATTTTAAACCATCTTTCTTGCAATTCTTGTCAAAATATGAGTTCACAGCACTTTCTCAAGGTACTTTATAACTTGTTAATTGAAGCCCTGTTTGTGTAACTGATTTCATTATCATACAGTTGAACTGAGTCATAACCTGATGTTAAAATGATGATTTTTCAAATTTGATTTGTATTGGCTGGAGGCATTTTGACTTCCAAGTGACTCAGCTAAGTTCTATCATGAGGGAAAATCATGGGTCATCTCTTACCACAAAGGAGAACAGAAGTTCTGTAACGTATGAACTAATCAATGAGTACAGCATGATTCCAGCAGGTTAAGAGGTTTTCACAGTTAAGCATTACCAAGATTAAGCATTACTTAGTTAAGCATTATCAAGGTTAGAGTGCTTTGCCTTTGACAGCTTGCACGTATTTACTGCTGGTACGATTAGGACCCAGCTCAATGTGCCATAAAGCTAAGTAATAGTTGGGAGACATTTTAGGTACTTTCCAGGCACATGGTTGCTTGCTTTACTTTTAATACATGCTGTCCTCTTTCCAAGCTCTCTTGGCAAGATGAAAAAGCCAATATTGCCCTTATATACTGCTACAAGTCATGCTCCAAGTCCCCAACATACAGAAACTAATCAAGATCTGTCTGCTACAAGTCAAGTGATAAAACCTCATTCAGGTTTTCTAAATTCCAGGAAAGACACTTGAGAAAGTTTTCCCTTGGTATTTTCCACTCACTTTCTACTCCCACTCCAATCCCGTTAAGTTAGAAATGGTTACAGTTGAAACTTCAGACCTTTCTGCTTTTCCACTTCAAGGTGGTACAGAATCAGTTGATCTTACAGAATTCTTGCTAATACAAGCTGAAGTTTAATGAAAACCTAAAACAAGTCCAGCACTGGTTTGTCTTTGGACTTGATCCAGATCAGAACATTTTCCTTACATAACTTGGTGTGTGATACTTTACTATTTTACTTCAGAATAGTCTAGCTGGAATAATTAAACGCAGATGTACATTAAAAGAATTTCCCACTTGATACCCCAATTTTGAGTAACATAAAATGTTTCTTACCACAGAATCGGTTATATAGCTGCATAAAAAAATATCTACTGCTGTATCTATCACGTTGGCAATAGGCTTGCATGCTGCTACTTCCATGGCAATCTGAAAGAAAGATTTTAAAAAAATACAGTATCTAACAGAATAAAATAAGAATCTCGAAACTTGCTTACAGTTAAATTTTACTAAATTGTTATGTCTCACCCTACCCAAATTCAAAATAAATACCAGTGGGATATGCCACCATCTGAACATCTTTTAAACATCAGCTTACTCTCTCAAAGCCTGCAGCTGAAGAGAGAAATTTAAAACAAGAAGCTAATGACATCAGTTTAAACTATGCAGGTGAGACTCAGTGCAGTATTGCTACAAATGGTAGATTTCAGCCTAGCCCTGAAAACAATACTGTTAAATTTGCACTGCATTCCAACCAACACAGCTCCTCATTTCTATTCTGCAAACCCAACAAAACTCTACGAGACCAACTTTCTCACTGATACTAAATACAAATGTATTAAAAACTGAAACTATAGAACATACCAAAAGTAACATTCTGGTGGTATTATTATTATTATTATTATTATTATTATTATTATTATATTTAGCTTTATTATGGGGGATTTTTTCTCAATTAAGGAAATGCACCTTACCGATTCCTTGACCCACTCAGTGTATTGCTCAAAGTAGCCAACTATGGTATCCATGTACTTTTTTGTCTCCTAGGACCAGATAAAAGAGAACAAAAGCAAGTTAACCTCTACCTCCATGACATCAAATTAATGTACTTTGACCAAATAAAGCTTACCTGGACAATAACTTGAGAAGCGTTGTTATTTATGAGAAACTGGGCAGCATTAACAGCACTAATGACATTTTTCACCTTAACCTGCAGAGGAAGAGATGGTGCTTAATATAAATAAATCCCTTTCAGGCTGTTGCAATGGCTCTGGAGCCATTGTCAGGACCTGCTCTCTTGATAAACCAGTGTCACTGTCTTGTCAAAATCTGACAAAACATGCAATTCTAGACAGAACATGAGCCTGCCTAAGGATTCATGATCATCTGACAAAATTCTCTCACTACTAAAAAAGGCTTGTATCAGTGGTTAAGACTAGTATCTTTTCCTGGAAACTACATAACTAATTAATATACTAGGATCTGTTTTATCTTCCACTCTCTTTCTTTTCTTTAAGCGTAGAAATAGTTACATCAATGCCTGTATATGCACTACAGACACACATGGTGCACAGGAAGAAAACACTGGGCCATATACTATCACAACAACTCTTGATGACTAAAGTAGGATTCTATACAGCCAGAATATGCCCCTAATCAATAACCTAAAGGATTGAGATGCTTTTTCAATATATGTACAACCCCATAAAGTCTTTCAAAGAACACACATAAAGAATATTGCACATAGAGCCTGAAAATGTAGAGATGTCAAACATGATCCCTTTCTTATCAACACTTTATTTTATGGTTTCTTACCTCCCCACCCAGACTCAAATCACAGACTCTAAAAGACATCTAACTGGTCTGCTGCTGTGGTTGGGTGAAAACTGCAATGGGAAGCACTGAGGTAGGTATGACCCACAAAGCTGTTGTAACTATGACCAAGGTAATGTGCCTAGATTCTTGCTACCAGAGCCAAGGCAGGCTGGTGGCAACAGAAAGCTTTGCTGCCAGAAAAGTAACTGTCCTGTTGGCCTCACTCTCTGGCAGAGCATGGAGCCAGCTGGTCTCACTGTGATGCAGGCAGCAGTTGCTACCTAGAGAGGAAACCTGGGCTGCCCTGGGGAAGCCTCTATACAGATCCAGGTTCCCACAGCGAGGATGCTGCTGCAGGAGCAGGGAATTAACAAGTACCATCTAATGAAACAGAGCCCAATGGGAGCTCAACGTGGAACAAGAGGTGGTTAAGGATGTGAATCACAAAGCTCTCTCTTGTCAGTTGTACTTTTGCATTTTGTTTCTTGGTCGTTCCCCCCAAGTTTTGCAGTCAAGGATTCTAGAAAAACAATAAACCTACATTTTGAGGAAAATGAATAAGCACACTATACAGAACTGTACTGAAGCCTACTTTATCATGTGACAACTCAGTTTACAATTCATTCTCCAAAAAACATCTCAACCATTCATTTTTTTTCCCCTTTCTATGCAGAAGAGATACCTAACTTCTTGTTACTACCTCAATACATTACAATCTCTCACAGTAACAGAATAGCAGTAAATAGAAGAAAACTGTACTGAAAATATATGCCCTGCATATGTGGCAAAAGGATTTAAAACACAAAAATGTTCCTGTTGCCAGAAAGAGAAGCTTACCATAAGTTCAGATGATGTTTTCTTCAGTAACCTAATGCTCTGGTTTAAAGTGCCCTATTGGAAAAGGGGGGAGAAAAAAAGCTTCAAGTCATTACTACAGGTATGAGCACACCTGGTTTAATATTATATTAATGCTTTGATCTTCTATAGATTATTTTGTTATTAATACTAAGTATCACACTATGTATAACAGTAACAACTGCATTAAAATGAATACATTGTGGGTTTAATCAGTATTTTGCCAACAGCACTGACTTAACTAGAGTTAGATCCAACAAACTCAGTAAGATTTAGCTGGAGGGAGGACAGAACAGTTAAAATCAGAACCAAGTGTTCAGAGAATTCTACATTGTGCAGTTTCTGAAGGGAAAAAGCACTTACCCTAGCTTTAACATATTTCTTGACAGTCAGTTTTTGTAAAAGAAAAAAGAGATGAAAATAATTAGGAGTTAATTAGGAAAGAACAGCATAGAATCAGAGTGGACCAGAAGACCTAATGTTTTTCTACAAGCCGGCTTTGATAGGGGCAGAAATACTGTATCAGATGCCAGGATACATTAAAGGTCTTCGTGTTATGTAGAGGAAGAAGCAACATCAAGCAGGTAGGAGATTCACAGCTTGATACTATACAAATCCATGTTTGGCAAAATCAGGCAGAAGTAGCCCTTTCACATCTTTCAGAGCATCAATAAAAAAACCACTTTGGCTCCAAATGCTACTCTCGAGAGTTTCCAGTTCTGTTAGGTGACTGCTAACTCCAAGAAATAAAGTGTGAAAGTGGTAACTGCCTTTATTACTGAAGACAAACGGCAAGCAAAAAAGAAAACGAGTGATTTCGGGTTAGAGCTTTGTAAAGTTCTCCCCTGCTTCCTCTTTTATTCATATATAACCACAAGTAGCTACAGAAAAAATAGTGAAGAAAAAGGTCGTGATTTTAAACAGTATTATAAAACAGTAGTATTACAAGTAGGAAAACTATTTATTAAACACATACTTTAGTTCAGATTACTCTTCACTGACACAATCTATGCTAATGCAAGTCCAGCTTTCTAACCTTTATTAAAGAGATTTAGAGATTCATATTTTCTACAAATGTTTCAATATTAATTTCATGTTTTTACCATAGCTTGCTCTAGTGGAACGACTTGCTGGTTATGAATCATCCGAATGCTGTTTGCGTGTCCTTTTAAGGCATTTTCCAGTGCTCCTTTTGGCTGCAAAAAATGCAATTATGCAGTATTGTTCAGTAATCTCAAAGCTTCCCAACAAAGCAAAAACCAAAGAAAGTTGCACATTATACCCATCCACTCCAGAACAGCTGATGCTAAAAATGAGATATGGCAGACTGAATTCCTCAACACAAGGAGGGGAAAATAATCACCGTATTAATAATTCAAGCCTCAGCAACCAAACCAGATATATCACCTTGCTTTTCTGGCTACAACATTATCAGCACAGATTTAACTGAAGGGAATTTTCACATGGTGCACTAAGTAATTTTAAATACAGAAGAGTGAGCACACCTCCCTAGCAGTTGCCACAAGCCAGACCCCACTGCAAGAACCCCGCAGCACTGTGCCCCAGCTGGGACAAGCATCTCTCAGTCATGGGTACTTGCTTTTGTTTTGGTAATGTGGACATCACCCTGAGGCATCCTCTGCTTTCTGAGAGGCACAGAAATATAGATATTTTCAGCCAGCAACTTGGAAAGATGCCTGTGAAGGTTATTTTCCATTTCTGTGGCTCCTGCCTTTCAGTAAGAAGATTTGAGTTCATGCTCTGATTTTCAAGTCCAAATGCCTGTCTGGAGCTCACGCTCGTTGCAAAACCCTAAAAATTTCGTTTTACTCCCAGAAATAAATTTATTTTCCATTTCCTTTTGGTGGCAAAACCACTTGGCCCCCTGCATATACACTGAATACACACTGTTAACTCCATTTTGGAAGTGTAATAATGGCAGATCTCAATGCTCAGAGATGTGTTTCCTTCCTGGGAGGTGTTCGTGTAAGCAGTCAGTTGTGGTCACTGAACAGTTATTTTCAGGATATTTCATCTCCTGTACTGACAAGGTGAATTCCTTCACCTAATAACACCTGTTGGTGGCATTGCTCCCTCCTCCATATGCTGACCCCCTTGGTTTGATGAAAGTTTTTTTTCCATTGTAAAAACATATGTTCAATTTTGTGTAAGGTGTCAAAAAATGCAAACTATACAACTGAAGTTACTGAATTCCAAAAGCTTTTAGTTTATTTTTTAATTGATTGCTCTAAGATCTATCACTAATAACAAAGTGGGATTATAAAATATCTGTGGAAAACAGTATCATTTTTTAACAATCTAATGTCTGTAATACATTGTATTGCTGTCATTTTGGCTTGGTATTGGGTTTCTTTGGACATTTCATAGATTACACTAAATAGCATCACAAGGAAGAAATAAAAACATACACTGTAATAGTGAACACATTTACTACTGCATTTGTCTTTTATATGAAGAAATTACTCTGTCTGATCTAGTCTCAATTCTATTGCTTCCTTAAGATTCTACTACTATAAAAAATAATGAAAACAGCCTACCAGGACAATGTATTTTCCTCTATGAAACTATGCAGAACATATCTCAGGGGCAACTCTATGTTAACACGTTTGAAGAACTCCAGCTTTCACTTGTAAAATAGCCCCAAATCAACAACAAAACCACCTCACCTGTATAACCTTCCACAGTAAAAACCGGAAATTGAAGTAAAGTGTGGTCAAAGATATTGGTATGTGCCCAAGTTAGCAGGCAACCCACATGGGTAAGCAGGCAATGTGCAGCTCACCGATGGTGCTTGGAGAAGTTGCTAACTACAATATAGGAAAACTCCAGGAGCAGCTGACCTTGACACAAGTGCACGTGAAGCAGAAAAAAGCCCCAACCAACAAAAAAAACCAAACCCCAAACCAGCAACAGGTGTGTGCAAATTATGCAAAAAGCTGAAGTAAACAAAGCAGGGGCTTCCACTGGTGCCCTCCTCTCCCTGGAGGAAGGATGGATGGATATCTGATAAATTCCAAACAACGTGGTCTCCCTCTGCTGTGTCCCTTAGTGATCCAACCAGTCGTAGTATGTGTGCAGTGTAACTCTTCCTTCTGCATTGCAATGCAGGAATCTGTCTGGGGCCAGCATCCAAACCATGACTCTCATTTTGGAAAATGAGTACAAAGCGACCTTGACATGCATACAAACATATCAACTGAATAGTCACTATCCATTAACATGGATCTGTGCCACTTGCAGATTGATTCATTTGTGGGAAATGTTGTAGCAGTACCCTCTGACCATTCTCCATGTGTCTGCTTTCAAAAACCCCTTCAGAGAAGACAGGGTTTCTTTTGTGCATTCTCCCTCCACAATGGAGCCCCAGTTCTCACTAGAGCTCTTATGAGCTGCCACAGTACAAATATCATCACTAATTGCAAAGTCTTCCGCTCACTAACTGAAAGAAAATTAATTCAAATCATCTTTTCCATCATGATCTAACCCATTTTTCTTCTATCTCGGACCTGAAAATGTAGCGAGCATAACAGGAAATACTGAAATGGAGTATTCCCCTCAGTTCTAAAGCAAACAGTGCAATTTAAGAAAATAGACTTCCAAAGCAGAAACTGTACAACAGCATACAAAAATCAATAATTAGCAACATCTAAAATACAGCTCATAAGAAACACTGTTCTAGAAAGTTTTTCCTTACATGACAGTGCACAACGTATGTAAGTGTCTAAAGTACAAGAATTCTCCCACAGAAAGTCTACTTTGCTATGTATTTATATTTATATGATATAAAAGTGATACATTTTATGTATTATTTTATTATTGAATTAAACTTACCAGCTGGTCTGCTCTTGCTTCTAAGTCATTAGCAAAGGAGAGAAGATCAACCTTGGTAACACTTTTATTGATCTGAAACAAGACGTGAACAGTGAGAAAAGGAGTCTGGTGTTATTGCATTTACACGATTTGTACTAACTATACTACCTACTCTGTTTACTCTTTATTTCTTTAAATATTACTGACCTTAACTTCTGAAGTGCTTTTTTCCCCCAACTTCTATTATCCTTCAAAATATGGCCTTTCACACAAAAGTAGATTTTTCTGTTTTGCCCATAGTTAAAGAATATTTCATTTTATACTTTGTCCCAGTCATGTCTCTGGTTGACTACAGTCTCACCTCTGTCAAATATGCTGAAAAGTCTATCCCATCTATTCCTGAAGAGCTGAAATTCAGAAGATTCTCCTTCCAATTTCATCCAGTAGAATGATTTTGCTGAGGTTTATCTGAATATGTTCAATTTTAAGTGCCACATCTTCTGTATACTGAGAGGGAAACAAAGAAAGCATAAAAGTAGTTTGCAACCAGTTCATATTCTGCTATAGCCCCTGCCCAAAGCATCTTGCTTTGGTGATGACTCATTTCCACGGAGAAGCATGTACTGACTTTTGCTTACATCAGTTAATTCAATTAACTTCAAAGAATCCACCAGGTAATGTTGGTGGTAATGTTCTTCCCTTCCCTGCAGTATCCACAGTAGCCAGTCAGGCCAGGTTCTAACCTACCTATGCCTCTTTCATACCAATGAATTACTTGCCTTCCATTCTGTTTTAAGCAGGCTTCCCTGAATAAATGCTAGTCCCTCCTAAGAGAGAGACTAACATCCCTCCAGGAAACATTATCCTTAAGAATATTATTTGGGAGAGGGACTGTGTCTATTAAGTGTGGGTTCAGTGCCTGGCAGTACAGAACTGAGGGTTTGCTGTAATGAAGACAGGTACTACAGGCAACCCCAAAATTACTACAGTCATGTAATGACAGTGCAGTCATGGATTATTAGATCTTAACTGAAAAGACTATTTAATCCCAACCCCTTCCAACCATTCTTAAGACCACAGTACATCATATCCTAGATCAACACAAATCTGACTGTAATCAGAAGAGAAGACACCAAGAAAGGCATTTATATAAAAAGAAGACTGTCATTAAACACCATAAGCAGCCTTTGGAAGACACGAGACTTCAACCTTCCTTCTATGCAAGCTTCAAAGTTAAAACCAACATTATTATCAGCACCCATAAAAAAAAAGCACATTAGAAAATCTTCCATGGACCACTAACACTGGTAAAACACATCTTACTTGTAACTAGACTTCTTTTTTTCAGATTAGCTTGGACAGTTCTTGACTCCTTGAAGGATGTTTTGTATATAAAAACAAAACTCTCATAAAACCAGGACACAGTTTTGAGAGTACAATGTTTTGAGAGCAAACGTCCTTCAGAAACAATCACGCACTCACTCAAAGTTTCTTTACTTACCATACTAATATTTAGAAACTCATTGATATTGAACAGGTATTCCAGGTGAAGGGAAGTATAAATTCCTTTGTTTTCCTTGCAATCACTAAAAAAACACAAATACACAGATCAGCCTAAAAACCACCTGGAGGACCAAGTATTAAAAGAATGATTAATGATTTTTTCTTATTCTAAGAAAATCAATCCTTTAGAAAAAAAATACTGGCTATATTTTTTGAAGCTCAGACTACAAGAAAAGTAACTAACAGTTGTCTCAAAGATGCAAAATATTTTATCAAAGAGTTTAACCAGTATCACCATACAATATTATGCTAAGACCACCTCTAATAACTCATATATGGGAGAAAATTGCTTTTGCTAGTGATTCACTAGAAAATCAGAATGTCTTCTGGAACATGTGTGATTTTTGGATGTGCCTGGAAAACAGAGCATGGAAGATACCACCAAATCAGTATGTGTAAATGAAATGAACTAAAGTGAAGTAAATATGAAATGAATTAAATGTTAATCATAATTTTAATACCTGTACACTTTTTCAAAAGTCAAGTTAACATTTGGATTTTTAAAGAGGATGCCAGCAAGATAGTTTTTCCATTGCTTATTTAGTAAGTAAGGTGTATCCAAACCTAGAAGACAAATTCAGTAACGTTACTATAATTCCAAGTTTCTTCGTGTACTTGTTCATATGTGGTCTTTTGACACATACCCACATCTAAGCTTATCACCCACTAATGAAAATATAAGCATAACAGCAAATTCAAACTCTGGTGTAGAAAGTGAATATTAAAGCTCCCCATCACTGAGGAAAGCTGAATCAGAAAAATCTGTCTCCAAAGGAAGACAGGCATGCAGTACTTACACTGCAAAGCAAATTAAACCAAGAAAGGATGAATGTCTCTTTTTGGTGTGTAAGGAGAAGGTGTAAAACCAGATCCAAACTCACTTAAAGTGTCCTATAAAAAATAATATGCCATACAGAGCTGACAAGACCACTGGGACTCACTGGGATCCTAATAATTTAATAACATGAATAACTTCACCTTGAATAAATTTTTATCTTCAAAGGGCTCACAGACCAGTTTTTCTACATTTCCACCCGTGACAAAAGTGAGCACCACTACAGTCATCAGCACCCAGGAGAAAAGAAAACTGAATCCAACTCCTCTGAAAAAGAAATAAGTTGAATAAGTTTTTGCTTTTTAAGAACATTTTATATTACCACACACCACACACACACACTTGGGGCAACAGTGAGGCAAACAGTTAGGAGTTATAACAGATAGGAAAACTGATAGACAGTTGAAATACTTCTGTTTTCCAAATACGTTCTTGTCCTCTGAAACAAATGTTTCAGCACTGTAAAGTCTTCAGCTAAAGTGCATCTAAAATGCTCACATTTTGCATTGGGCGTGCAAACTGTTTAAGAATTACATTTAAGAGCCACAAACCCATACAATTTTCTTTTTAAAATTCAACTCTTTAGCCTTGTGCTCTCAAAAAACGTTTTAGGAAGGTTTCAGTTGCAATCTTCTCCTACACCAGCAGAAACATTAATCCACTACTGGGCACTTTTCAACCCCAAACCTTCTGAAATGCTCTGAGAAATCAAGTGTCTTGGTCTCCTCTCATGGCCTTTTAATTTTGAGCAAATGTTCAAGTGTACTAAAAGCTATGACTTTCTCCTTTTATTTTCAATTATCTGTTCCCAGTTTTTCCAGCTCCCAAAGGGGCTTACACAGAAATTCATTAGCTAAAACACTCGCCTTAGAACAGTAGATTCAGAGGTTTTATCCTTCAGCTATGATCCTCAATGAAAGAGAAACCCAAATCCCCAAGTCCCTCAAGTATGTGAGATCAATATTTATTTCTACTTTTTCTCAGCAGATATAGATAGGTAACAAACCAGATTGTTTTTTACATCCTCCAAAATCAACCAAACCAACTTTCTACAGGTACACTTAGTTCATTTTTCCCATATAAGTGAAACTTACGCCATAAGAAAGTTTCCTCCAGTGTTGGAGATACAGCCTCTGGTTGTTGGAGAAGCATGTTTATCATAACCACAGGTGCCACAGAGCAATCCAAGATAGTAAAAGACCAGAATGAGGACCACCATGCAGCACAGAATGAGACACCCCAGCCACCTGAGGAAGAAAGATGAAGTTTTTTGTTATTTTCATGCAAAGAACACGCTGGACACCTGCAGAGAACATCATGCAATACTATATTCCCAACTGGCCCACTTGTGGATCTGTGTGAGCAACAAATGCTAGCAACAAAAACAAGCTACACTAGCGTGTATTTTGGACCAGAATATGGTTATTGCTGGATTACAGGCAGTTGCTGCTGAAGGACTGGGGAACAGGCAAACACAGGAACAAGGTGTCCCCAACACAGTTACTGCAGGTGGACTGTGCTGAAGCATCAAAGTGCTCCAAGTGGAGCAAACAATGACTCAGAAGAAGCAGATGTTCAAACAGTAATTTATTCAAGAAGCAATGGAGAAATTTATGAATGTGGACTTGCCATCAGTCATTAAGTACACAGCTGCTCTTACTGCAAGGCTTACTAACTTTTTGCACACTGTGTTAGGCTTGTAATTGTAAAAACCTAGGCATTGTGTGGAATGCTTTCAATGATTGGAACAGTTAATGGAACTTGATGAGGAGAAAGATCTTGGATAGGAAACGAACTTTAATTTTTATTAAATACATCACACAACAGGTCTATCTGTCCACATAGCTGGAGCATATCTATTTATTCATACATTATATATCACATTCTAGCCTTTAATCTTCTCCCAATTTCCTCTGCACTTCTTTTTCTCTTCTGTTGTCACTATATTTTTAAGTTCCTTTTTTCCTCCCTGTACCTCTGTAGAGAAAATTCTGTAAAAGAAATACTGTAATGAACATGCACAGCCAATAAAAAGAAAGCCATTAATGCTGACAGGCATATTTGTAAGAGAATATTATTAAGAACTGCAAATAAGGCACCTGTACTTAAGAAAGGAATGGATAGAAAATAATTTAAACAACTAAGGCTTGTTGGTCTCATTTGTACTTGAAGTATTATTAGGTTAGACAAAACCATGCATTTTAAGTGTCAATGTAGATGAGATATATTCTCCAGTAGCAGAATAAAACAATATATTTATTTGGTTAAATGTTATGTGAGCTTCAAAGAAAATACTGATAAATTTGTCAAATTAAGGCTCATCACAAAAAACTGTCAGATAAGGAATGGGCTAAAGGTAAGGTTCTAAAAAGGTTCTAGAAGTTCAGTCCTTCTGCTCACTTTTATTTAACACTGCATTAAAGCCATCAACACATAGTCTGTAGCAGTGAACTGATTAGGACACAAAGATAAAAGCAATTATCAATTATAAAATCAACCGAAGAGTCAAACAAAATGTAGGGAGAATCTGATGAGCTGGACGACAGAAATGACTAAAACTGGACAAAGGTAGATGGTAGGAAATAAAAAGCTTTATGCTTCAAAATACGAGATTACTCAACTGTAAGAGTCACAAAGTCTCAACCAGAAAGAGTATGTTCCCTCTCAACGTACCAGTTAACCCAGGCATTTGCAAGGACAAGTGCTACACCAGCAGGGACACATGTGGGTGAGCACAGATTTACAGGTGTGAGGCAGAATCCCTGCTACTCCCCTGTGGTAAAAAGGGTGCAATAACAAGGGATTGGCTGCAAGGTCTCTGTGGTCCTATGCCCTCACAACTTACCTGTAATTTAGTGAAAACAAGCCCTAACTAAAAAGTCACCCTGGCATTATAGAACAATTGATTTCCTTTAGGTGTTACATATTTGACATCTACCTACCTCTATCCTTCCTGAAAAAGACATGAAGGTCAAGAGTAGAAACTACCTCCTGCTCTGTGGTGGAACAGCACACAGATGTTGATCAGCTGCATTTTTGCCCTTTACCAAAATGCCAGTAACAAACGTAGCATGCCTTATGGCATCTTTGTTTCACTGTGTTCATCATTAATAGTTTACTTGCCTTTATAGACCACTAAGCTATTAAAAAGTATTAACAACAGGTAACACTTCACTCCTGCCTTATTTCATGTACATACCTGTAGAAATCATACTGCTCCACTAGTGGAAAATAATCTTGAACATATGCCTCACTCTGTGTAAGATATACCATCAAATCGTCTAAAATCTTCTGAACAGGGAGCGCTTTTGTGAAGGTAGTAATATTTGAACCAATGGATTCCAGCACGCTTTTGATATCTAAAAGAATATACATATTGCATGTTATAGATCCATAGAGCAAATTTACATTCCATGTATGCATTATAAAATGCTATTAAGCCATGTGCCACATGTAACAAGCAAGCCATGAAGACAAGTGTGAGGGAGAGACAAGCAGGCAACAAAAACATCAAGCTTTGAAGTAACACAATGGCATTTTAAAACGCACACTTTGTTTTTAGCATTCAGTTTAATGATGAAAGACGTAGAAGTTGAGCCAGAGTTCTTCCTCTTGCCTTTCATTATAATGAATGTGTCACCTTTTTATCTAGCCAGCTTAAATCTTCCTTTCATGCAACATTGCAAATGGTAACACTGATCAAGACAATTAGCCACTAAGTTTATGAAGGAGAAGATCAAAATCTATTTAAACTCCATGCCTTGGGAATACAACACTGTGAAGAAATTATACTTCTTATATTGAGAATCTATACTAGTTCTTTTCAACCTTATTAAAGAGATTACTTAAATAAATTCTTTCCAATTAATGAGCAACACTCTTGAGGTAACGATCAATTAATCCATTTTTCCCTCAGATAATGAACAACATGCTACCTATACTTACAGTTTAGATATACGCTATTTAGATTTACAGACACATGATTAATTCACTTATTATACACCCTGTCCATGTGTAAAATGCAGTTTCTCTATACTCTCCCCCTTCTTTCAACTTGAAACATACTTGGAACAGCAGGATGTATAACTACAGGTTGCAATTTGGTAGCAGACAACACCTTCTATTCTCAAACAAGATCGTCTGTTTTGATGTTTACTCTTCAAATCAACCAGGTAACAAATCATTCTTTTTAAAAGTTTATAAATAAATGCATTTTTTTTCTAGTAAACCCATTTATATGCTTTGTAACTGAAACTCAGTTTAGTGCAAACAAACTCAAAAAATTTATAAATAGGTAAATTAAGATGGCTTGTCTGTGTTTACACATAGCAGCAGATACTGAAAATGAGTAAATATGCTCTAGGTTTCCTAATGACAAGTATAACACTGATTTTCTAAAACTGGCTCATTTAGGCAAGTTCACACAGTACACTATGCTCGTATCTATACTGTCTTCATTTTGCCCAGGAGGGGAAGAAAAAGAACAGAAAAACTTACAAGGAACAGCTGCTTATATAATGCAGAACAGGTCCACAGTGCAAGAACAAAAATTAAAACAGATTAGTATACATACACTATACTACCATACAGGTATGGTCAAAGACTAAAAAGTGTAAAGCCCAAGTAATAAAACAATTAAGACAGTCATTTAAATTATCCTTAAGAGCATATTTTTACCTTCCCTTTGCCATCCACTACATTTTAATACAACTGCAGGCAGGTTCAGGTTTTTTAACATCACACTCCTAAATATGTCATAAACATATCAGTCAAGGAAAATTAGCCTTTCAACCAAATAAAGCGCCAGTGTGAAGTTGGGATCCCAAGATTTCTTGTGACTAAAAACCCTAACAGATAAACACCTCCATAATATATCCTATGGCCTATTTTTAGATTTAATTTTGGGTCCTCATTAAGACACAGTTGCCTTCTATGTTTTTTTTTCTAGTACCAGATTTAAAAAAAAGAAGTTAATCTTTTAATGATCTTTAGCCAAGAAAATATATTATCAATAAAAGAAAACAAAAACATTAATCAAAGTGAAAAGACAGTCCTCACCTGATAAAATGTTCCTGGTTTGATTCACCACTAAGTCTGGAGTATCATAAAGCTGCATAGCCCTAAGAATAGAAGTTGGAAAGATTAGAGCATGTTTCTCGTTGTCAATTGCTTGCAATTTTTTTCCTTTTATTCAAGAATCAAAACTATACATATACGAAAATGTATGTGATAAAACTATGAAAAATACATTTTTATCACTCCACATTAGAAAAGATGAAAGTAAAATAGGAACTCTAAGTACATTTCAGATTCAGTTTGCTCTTCAGAGTATTCCTTGGAAAAAAAAAAGCTAAATTTAAATATACATTAATCAGTTACAATGACCTCAAACTTTGTTGCCTGTCAGACCAAGAATGCACATATGAAAATTCAGTAGGTGAAAGGAGTTACTGTGTACCAGTCAAACGCCTCCCCTTTCCAAGTCTGTGCCTTCCAAACATGAAATGCATGTTAGAAACAATGAAATCCAACTGCCTCTAAAGATGGGGTGATGCTTTCTTCAGTGAAAAGGTAAAAGAAAGGGTCTAAGCCATGGAAACAAAGCCTGAGCAGCTTATCTGGACAGAAAGGAGATGCTTAAATCCTTACTCCCTGCAAGCCTGATCACTTCAAAAGCATGCAGGGGTCTAAGGGCCTGCAGACATTTTGGTTCCAGAAAGTGTCCTCTATTCCTAGAAAATGTTTTCAGATTTCTAGATTTTTCAACTGCCCAAATTAAGGAATTTTTTTTTCTAGGTGAAAATCATTGTGTTTTGTGGAAAGTCTTGCAAAATACTAATAGAAATTACACTTTGTCCATTGCACTACATTTAATGTCAAATATGTACATTAGGAATTAGAAGAAGTATTTCAATACAATAAACTAATCAGGAGAGCATAGGGTTTTTTTATTTCTTTAGCTTGAACCAAAAACCAAAACATGCTATTGGATTCATGTTTCTGCCTTTTTGTTTTTTTTAGGATTGTTCTTTCAACCTGACAATTCACAGACATTTTTGACCTGTAGTATCCTGGAGATACAAGCACTACATTCATATTTTCAAGTATTATATCTTGGCCCAACAATGGAATAACGAGAGACATCCACCACAAAGCAGGACGAGGTGGGAACAAAAGAATTCTGCTTGAGAAAACAAGGGAAAACAAGTGATTTACAAGTATCCCAGCTTATTAATTAAGAGTTTACAAGTCTGTCAAGAAACATACCTTTGTGAACGAGACTAGAAAGGTCTATTTTAAGGACATCATTGACCTTTGCAAGCTGTGAGCTCACTCCTGGCAACTAGGAAGCAAAAAACATGCCTGAGTCACACGAAGTAGCAGTCTTGCTAATTTAGTAAATATTTCACAGTTAAGAGAGAAGGTACAGAAACTAGAATGATTTGTAGCAGAATCTTTCTAACACACTCCTGAGACCTCTGCTGAACAAAAGCAAAGCTTAACCTCAGCATTTTTGGGAGGGCAGGTTATTTCACTGCCCAGAGCAGCACTTTAACATAGCTGCTTGACACACATTTTATCCTCTTCTACAGAGAAGATGAAAACAGTGACTGGAATTACCCAGAAACAGAATAAGGGAAGGTCACTTATCTGACAAGTGACAGCACACACCAAGTCACTAAGCTGCAGAAACACTACTGGGCTTGCTCAAGGCAATCACGCTCTAAGAGTCTGAAAAACATTATTATAAAATCTTACCCCACTAAAATTGGCATTGATGTTCAGTTGACTTAATGAATTCCTGATGATATTGCATGTTGAGGCGGCCTGAGCCGCATTGCACGCGGAGTCATTGAGGGTGTTGCTGAGATGGGTTTTAACATTCGTCAAGTTTGCATGAAGCCTCTCTGTTCCCTCCTGCAGAACCTCTACAGAGACACTCACATTTTCCAGTGCTTCCTTCGTTTCTCTGATGGCTGCAAGGATGGGAAATTTTTTAAAAACCACTTTAGTTACAAAGCAGACTACAGATACAGATATGAAGAGAAAGTGTCCATGCATAAATGCTACAATATTCTTAACAATACCGATCTAAATAATCCTGCCTCCCTCCCAAAAAAACCCTCTAGCACAGAATATGTACTTTTTGCACATAAAAATACATCACTCATGCTTTCTTACAGAGAAATGAATGTGCTCAGGCTATTTCATTGAGATTCCATCCACTTCCCAGATTACTCTTTTATACCTTTTCCCTACCTCTTCTTACTCAGTGATTTCAGTAAAGAACTTTAACACTTGGTCATTAGAAATTGGAAGAAAGCCCATATCCACAAAACAGTATTTTGCTTATAATCCAAATCACAAATTATGCAGCTGTAAGATGAAAGGTAAGGAGATCATGTTGCATCAGCCAAGCATTAATAAGCGTTCAGCACTGGCTTTAGATTTTATCCAATCACACCAAATAAACAGAACAAAATGAAAAAAACCCCAAACACTGAACAGGTGTTTAGTACACAAAGAACACACAGGACACAACTAAAAACAAGTTACAAAGTAAAGTGCACTTCACACAACAAAAGGTTTTACCGTATTTTTTACCTTTGATAGCCCTTTCCACTTTGACTTCAAGACAAATAAGAGAAATAAAGCAAAAAAGGAGAACGATGACAAGTGAATGAGAAAGAATTAATGGTTAAAAAAAAAAAATAAACAACCCAAGTGACTCAAGTTCTGGGTGTCTTTCCCTTTTTTCTATAAGCTCTACCTGATTCCTGAAAAAACAAGCCCTTAAATGGAAAAAATAATAAAGGAATATTTCCTCCAGAGGAGAAAGACTAAGTGTGAGCAAGGTTAAACTCAAAGATACAATGAAGAAATGCTGGATAGCATTTCTCATAATAGCACTCTCATAATAAGCTTGGCAGTGTACAGGACAAGAGCATTGTAGTTCATTCCCTGACCTGTTGAAGACTAACCTGCAAATACCTATGGACAGCTCTAAGAGGACAGTTTTCCTAGTCTCCCTTATATCAACAGAAAGGGAAACAACCTGGAGCAGGGAAATCGGATTTCATCTCTCTTCAATGACTGCTGAAATTAAATATCAACAACAGCACATAAATCTTGATTTAGCCCTTAAATATATTTATAAACCCTAAAATATCTGAAATCCTCAGTTAAAAGAAACATCAAGGATGAGCTGACTCATGGTGCTGCATAAAGTTATCCCATGCCGTGTGCTAGAAAGATAATGCCTGTTTTACCATGGCAACAAAAAAAAAGGACATCTTTACCTCCTGCCATTGTCAGAGCTGCATCAAGTGCAGGACGTACTTCTTTTCCCAGCTGTTCTTGAACTCTGGTTCCAAGCACAGGTCCAACATCTGTAGCATGGAAGAAATAAAAATCAAACATTACCGACTAGTTCAGCTTGAACTACCTCTTAGCATAGGTGCTGTCACACTCTTACATAACAAAGTATACTTATATTATTGAAATTTTTCTAAGGCCTGACAGTCAGAACTTCGTGACAGAAGGTAACACAGGGACACAGCTCTGTTTTAGCCAGCTATGAAAGCAGTAAATCAAAATACAGGGGAAAATATTCACCAGCACTTGACCATATAGGTAAAGACACATAACATTTCAACAGACTCCACAGTATGTATTTCACTGCATTTTCTACTCTTTTCGAAACAGGATTTTTTCCACAATCTATGTTAAAGAGGCCCAACATCTGGACAGGAGTTTTGTGGCATATTCTTTCACTCAAGCTAAGAGGAACTAAAAACTGTATTCTTTTCCTTTCCCCTGTTCCTCATGTATCGAGCAATGTCAAGGTCACCCACAACCCAGACCTGCCACCCAGCTCTGCTGAAATCCCTTAAGCGTGTTAAGCAGGTCTCCAGTCCCTGCCCCCTCACAGAGAGCATCCAGCATGGATGCTCCCAGCACTGGCATCATCCTTACCCATAGCCACCCCCACCTCCAAACACTCCAGTCTCACTGTCTACAAACAGAAAGGAAGCTTAGTTCAGCAAAATGACACAGAAACGCCAAGCAGAGTTTGGTGAAGCATTTTAATGTAACATATTCTTTAGGTAGTCACTGGGTCCTCTGCATTTTCAGAACACAGTAAACACATTTTTGAGTTTTTTTGCTTTTGATGAAATGGGAATAGTGCATGGTACAGAAGTATCCATTACTGTTAGTACCATCATGTCTGGCCTGAGATGAGAATTTCTGTCAAGCAGAAACACTTTTCAGCTTTTCCTTAGGGTGGGCAAATGAACTCATGTACAGTTCTCTACTTCTGATTCCCTTAGAGTGACATCCTTTTGTACCCCAGTGTCACACACTTAATTCTGGTATTTCTAGAAAATAAAAGCTATCTTAATTTACTGCTGATCACTCTCACCACAGATCCAGCTAGGTTCCCGTTAACTAACATCACAAATTGGCATTGAGAACTAATAAACATTTAATTTGAAATTTCAGTTTGGAGTGGCTGAGAAGCTTCAAGGTAGTACTTGAAATGCAGATGTCAATCTTTTTTTATTATTATTATTCTTACAGATTTAAAGATTACATACATCTTTTTAGACCAGTCTTCCTGCAGGAATTAAGCAGGAAGACTACTTTACTGCTACTTTCACAAGCACATTTGATGTGCAGTACACCCTCATACAGCCAAGACATATTAACTTCAGTGCATGCCAAGTTGGCTGCATTGAAAACTACCTTTAAATACATTTTAAACTAGACAGAAGCATAGATTATAGGCATGAGAAGTCAATTTATGGTAACTGGCATGATGCCACAGTTGCACAGTTTGATCCCAGCAACAATCCTTCAGCCTGAAATGCAGACCTGTATGCATTTACTAACATCTGCTAAAATGCAACTTAAATTATAATCTGCACTGAATATGGTTGGCCCTTTCTATTGTGAGTTTTGTAAAGCAAAGCTTAAATTATAAAAATAGAAAATAAAAATCATCTTTCTGGTTGTTTCTGTTGACTGAGAGCTTTAAAAGGTGATGCCTCATATTGTAACTGTGCTGAGGGGAAAGTGTAGCAGTTCTACTTCAAGTTTTATCTCCTGTTCTTCAACTGCTCGTTCTGAAATGGCAAATACATTAAGCAGCTTTAGAAAGAAGATAAGCTGATACCTCAACTTCTAGCTGAGTAGAGAACAAAAGTGCAACAAGAAAAACAGAGATCTCTCACTCATTGCAACCATCACAACTGCTTGCAGATTTGTTCATTGACATTTGGCTTCAATTTAAAAACTGAGGAAAAATATTCCAAAAAAAGCTTTAAGTATGGTTACTGAACTACAAAACATATACTATAAAACTATAGCTTTATAGTATATTTATGTAACTAGAAACTATAAACAATTTAATAAAAGACCTTTATTTTGGAAATACTACACATTACCAGCTCTGAGACTTTTTACATGAAAACAATTTTAGATTTGGTCTCATATACTACTGAGAACAGCACTTCTGTTTGAAAATCATGTTCTCATAAATAAAGTTTCACTTTGCATTATGAGCTAATTACATTATCTTACTGAAGCTTTTAAATACACGCTGCTAACCCCCCTTAAATCAAAGTACTTACTATTTAGGTCAGAGAGTGCTTTATCCTTAGCTGTGTTGTACTGGCTCACCAAATAGTCAATTTGCTGTAAAGAAGATGATTAAAAAAAACATTAAAAGAACTGGAAAAAAGTGATGCTTTTGAATGTGTCAAACTGCTAGCTTGAAACAATCAAAATATTTGTGCCAACTCCCTGGTTCTCTACTGTTTTCAGTTAACTAAGTATTTTATTTCCTTAGCAGAACTGCACATAATAAAAGACCAGTTTAATTGAGATATCTACTTAACTGGAACTTCTCTGTGGTAAATGATTCAGCTCAAAAGCAGAAGGAACTGTGACCTCATGAAGCCTTTGAGTCAGTCAGGCAAATAAGTTTTTTTGCATGTCTCCAATTTCGTGACTTGATTTTCTCGAGGCATTAGTTTCTCCTTCACGGAGAAACGTGAGGCACTGATGCAGTGGTAATTTTGAAGCAATTCACCAACCACACTGGCTTGTGTCTGGGCAGCCTCTCAGAGCTTCTCTTGCAGAAAGGAGACAGCTGCTCTGTCTTAATGCAAATGGTTTTCCTTACCTTCAAGAGGATTTGGTCTCAACTTGAGCTCTACCCAAAGACACCGTAACATTATAAACCAGCAATTTAGTTATCACCATATACTGTGTTTGGACAAAAGGCTATCAAAGAACCATCCCAAGTGGAAAGCTTATACTAATTTTGAAAGACATTAAATAACCTTCATTCATTTCTGCATGTTTAAAATAATGCATTATGAATTCTACCCCAACCGAGTTAGAGTGGTGTAGAGGTTAACATACTTGACAAATGGGTTTTCAGTTTTAAGCATGACTCAAATATGTACCAAAGCATACATGGCTTGTAGTCTCTGTGAGATACAGAAAAAAAAAGACCAAAAAAACACCCTCAAAACAACCTATTGATGATACAGCAGTGGACGTCATTAAATGACAAAGTGTGAAGCAGACCCTCTTTTTGTAAACAGGAAAAATATTTGTTTCTTACTAAGAAGGCTGTAGGTATATTTTTGTTTATTTGTTTGCTTTGTTGACCTAGGCTAACCTAAGGGCTAAAATTTTGCAGGGCTACAGGTTTTGCATTGTCTCCAGCAATGTCACAGATAAAAGGGGATTCTCTATCACTAATAGTGTTATCACTCAATACTCACAGTCTGCAAATCTTCTGTGACATGAACTCTTAATACAGGACTTTTTCAAATCCTCTTACATACTACTGTACATACCTCATACTGATGAGTCAAAGGCATCAATTTGGATTTCAGAGCTTTATAGCCAATTGGTAGGATTCTAGAACTTTTTCAAAAAGCTGAAGCACTTCTCATTGCCCCAAGAAATTCTTACAAATATGTGTGTCTACATGATACTCATGCACCTTGTCTGACGAAATGACTTAGAAGATACAGCTGATGACTGCATCAGCTCCAAGTCTAAAAAAATAGAAAGTAATAATCCTGTTTTGAAACTAAAAAAAATGCTAAGTGAGACTTTGAATAACCTCTGGCACAAGTGTTCCAAGTCCTGACACTTTTAAATTTAATAATTCAGCATTTTATTAACTTTTTAGCCAGTGTTTATTTTTTTCTCTATTAAGACAAGTTACTTCTTCATAACAGATTTTCTCCTCTGACGTTTCCCACTGCCGGCACTCAGTGTGCTGTGAAAAAGGACTCTGGTGGTTTCTGATATGATTGGATGAATCCTTCTGTGCCCCGTATCAGCTCCAGACTGACAAAAGGCACCCTGTTTCAACAGGGGTTATTGGCATGACCTTTAATTCCTGCCATGTACCTCCACCACTGGTCTGTCAGAGCACACATGCAAGCAAATAGTTGTATAGGGAACATCTTCAGATAGGAAACATTTTTATGGCACCCCCCAGATGTCTCCTGTTCTCATACAGCTCTGGCCAGCAAAACAAAACAAAACAAACAAAACAAACCAGCCCAGAGTTACTGTGACTGGAATGCTACCACACTTGTGGATTCCACATAATTGTGTGAATTCACCTATTCTAATTTCATGGAAGTAAAACAGATTAATAAAATTAATTTAATAATTAAAATTAATGAAAGCCAAGGCAATAGAGCTGTTGGACTTTTCTGTCTCCTACAAATTCACAAAGAATTGAAACTGTACATTCTTTACAAGCCTTCCTCACTAGCATTTCTTTTTTTCTTTCAATACAAAACAAGATATGCAGAGGACTGCTTATGGGATTCTAAGGCAAGTCTGAAAGGAAGGAATCCTTCCTGTTCAGTATGGTACGGTATGACTCTGGTTTAAAGAAAAAAACAGTCAAAAATATTCCTGGGAAAAAGCTATTGTGACTCAGCCCCAGAGCACATACAACTAAGTCCAAAATACAAGGAAACAGGAAAGAGCAACAGGAATCCAAGTTTACATGTAATATATGTTTTGTATGTATTCCTTTTAAACCTTATTTTTCCAAATTATTTAACTTCTGCTAGTGATTTACACTAGTTCAGTAGGAGGAAAAGGGCCTACAAGCATCTTAGCAGCATACTCCCAGAGTACAGCTCAGTTGTTCAAAGAATGCTGATTCATCAGGATAACTCCCAACACTTACTACCATGTGAAAATATCTTCCCTTGCATCATTTATTCTATTTAGTGAGACTGACACACAAAGAATAAACAAAATACTGCAGGTGTAATTTAAACCAAATAGAAAGAAAAAATTACTTTCTGCAAAATTTCTTATTTACACATATTCCCTCCCACCCTCATTCCCCATAAAGAAAAAATTCTTTACCGCTGGAGTGTCGTTAAGGAATATTTTCAGATCTTTAAAATTACTGTTAACCAGCTTCTTTGCTACCTCGGACTTGGTTAGTTAAATGCTGGTTGGCAGCATATGCACAGAGCACTCCAACACTACAAAAAATATAGATAACAGATATTTCTTTGTTACTGTAAATGCATATTCTTAAATTAAAGAGAACGAAAAAATTATAGCAAAAAAAAGTCAACATTATCAAAAGAAAGGTTTCCATAAATTTACAAATTCTTTTTCTTACTAGAGGTTCTCACATGCACCACCAGACAGAGTTGAGGAATGAGCTATAAGGGCCAATACTGTACTACTAATTCAAAAAAATAAATGAAAAGTGATGTTAACCCAAAGACTTCGGAAGTTATTTATGTACAAACTAATCCATTTGCATGGGTACTGTCAGAAAATGTGTATAGCCTAGGCAAATTGTATGAGACTTAGAAATGCTAGGCTCTTTTACAAGTATCATTACCTTGACGCAGCTATAAACAAATGCTCATAAGTTAACTGTGAAAAAGAATACATTTGATTCGATAACTTCAGCAGCAAGATTTATGCAAAATGGTACAATTTATTTACATAATTACACAGATTTTCCAAAAGCATATGGATAGTCCCTAATAATGCTAAAATAATATATAAGCATTTCCTGATACTGAAACGAAAGGTGGAAAGTGAGCTAGACTTCCAGTCAGCACTGCTGCTATTTTCTATTTGATCACTCCCTACTGTAAATTCTAATTACAGCATGGCAGATCTGCACAAACAGTAAGTAAAAGGCAATTAAAGGTCCCGTGAGAATCTTCAAAGCTCTATTAGCATACATGATCCTTAGCTTTTTGTTTAGCTTAGGTGTAAAATAGACTTAGACAGAAGGATGATTTTTGGTTTTTAACATCTCACATTCAGAACAGTTAACCTTTCAGACAAGTACCAGAAAGGTCAAGAGTAACCACGAGTGGTAACAGCCTCAGAATCAAGATGACTACAGACCCACTTGATGGGTTAACCATTAACTTTCCAGTAGACAGCAGAGATCCACTCACTCACCACAGGCAGGATACATCCCCACAGGGCAGACACTGCCTTGAGGCTGCACTCAGGTGCGTTACAGGCAATTCCTATTTGGCATATTTGTTCAATCTCTCACTTTGTGGTGTAATAAAACAGCTCAATACTAGACAGGCAGTACCCTGAAAAGCCATTATGGACATCCAAACACAGGAGAAGGGAATCACTGACACAAATGGTACCCTACTCTTTCCAGTCTGTCAAACTTATTAAGTGGAGTGTCAAGGGACCCCAGATACTAATATTTTTAAATAAGACTTCAAGAAAACCCCATACTAGGCTCCCTATGGGGAAAAAGATAGATGGAAAGTACAACTTTTGCTCCAAAGAATGTACATTCAAAAGAAGCCATAATACAGCCACATAAATGAAATGGTGGAGAGCAAATAGGTACCTAAAATGACTTGTGTATCCTGGCAAGATAGGAGCAAACACCCTGATTCATGATGCTCATCTTCTCCAGTGAATCAAAACAAAGCCTTCATCTTTATTTTGCTTTTCCTATTTTAGCTTTCCCAAACAAATGTAAAGGCTTGTTGTTCTCCTGGTAAAACTGATCTCAACTATAAGAATTTCTGCTGCTCTGACAATACTCTCAAAAGAAAAATTCTAATTTCAGAGCATGCTACAGGTGCAGGTCTGTTAGGATCCCTTCACTAATATTTTTCTCAATATCCAAAAACATCCAGAACAGGATGAGAGAGTTTTACATAAAGAGGTTGCTTCTCTACCTAAAATCTTATAGCCACGTCTTCAAAACTGGCTATTCATGAACCTCCCAGAAATCACTAAAGAACAAAGGGACATACACACTTATCTTCGTATTTACTTAACCTACAGCAAATGGCATATTTTTTTCCACTATGACCAACACTCAAGCAGCCATACCAGCTACCACCCAAGGAATGAGAATCCAAAATGCATAAATACCAAGGAACTCAGTAACTTAAAACTTACACCATCCTGTGATTCTACGACAAGCAGAAGTAAGCGGTTTAATTGTGGATATATACACTATTTTATTTAACTCTACTGTGATGGTAATTGCTATCAAAAGCTTTTTTTTTTCTTTGTTAATAAGAAAAAGTATCTCAAGCTATCAGGAAAAGCAAACATTTGTGTACCGCTCTGAGGCTCAGGGTTTATAACCACATCCTCATTCTTTAGACAACCAGCGTTTATGTGTCCTTTCAGTGCTATGCTCACAGAGCAGAAAGGTCAATTGGGAGCTCACAAAACAGTGCTTTGTACGACTCGAGCATGATCATCTTTCTCTTTAGCTTCCTAAATGGGAGGATACAAGATAGAGGAGATACTCCAAGGTGCTCAGAACAATTGCGAATGTAAACAAACACACAACAGGAGAGAGGAAAAATCTATTTACTATGTAACTGAGCCGTGAGTCAACATTCAATAAGCAGCTGCAAAGAGAAGGTCATAAAGCAAGAATAAAAAGGACATGTTTTTTCTGTAACAGATTAGAGAATTGTTTAAACAATTCTTCAGGAGTCCAATATTCCACATTCAAGTTTCCTGTCAGGTTTCACAGATCAATTTAAATGTTATTAATCCAGTTGCAGAGGGAAACCCAAGCTTTTCCTTTAGCTGAACTTGCAAAAAACGTCAAGTCACAGAATAGAAAACCTGAGCAGATTTACATATTGGAAGAATGTCCCCTTTCTCACTACTAGCTAATGCATTTAAGAAAATAATGGGACAGAGATTTCTGTACCAACATTTCCACTATTTCTTTCAGATAATATTAATTTCCAGGTTCTGAACATGTCCCACCAATCTCACAAAGCCAAGGATGCTTGTGAAGCCTGCATGAGATACTTGCCAAGATGCCAAATACCATTCCGTTCCTCCAGACTTGGCCTTCCCTAGCCTCATACATAACATCCACAGCTTCAAGAAAGAGGTTATAACACAAGCTCTCTTGGAAGGACAGAAAACTGACTACATGTTTTCTATTCAACAGCCAAGATATTTTTGTATTACCAGCAAGTCTGGTATTGCAAAAACACGCATTCTTCAAAATCCAATGTTCCTCCCTTTATAATATAGAGTAATTAAGGAAAATTATATTTCTTTCCTCGAAAAAACACATTGCCTAAGCTTGCAGATGCCTAGGAAATAAGAGGTAATAGCACGGTACTCCTGTCCCTAAACTCTCAGTTCACCTTTGAAGAAAAGCACGTAATAGTACTCATTATAAATTTGGAATATCAAACTACTTAGTTGTTGTGTTGATAGATTATTCTACATCCTCTGCTCTTTAGCAACAGAATCCTACTTTGTAGGGCAACATCCTGTATAAAGCTGGAATACCAAAAACACTGCATGTATTTTTGACTCAATCTATAAAAGAAGTATTTAAAACACAAAGTGCACAAACCAGAAAAAGACACACTAAAGGTCTATTTAGTTTAAGATAAACACCACAGCGTATGTAACTTCTTTCTTATATCCCCTCCTTGAGGAAAGCATACTTCTCACATTATGCTCACCTGAAGAAAGCAGATCTATCATAGAGCTGTGTTTAAAATTAATCTGTCATACTTTATTGCCTTTACACATCACTCCAATAAGCTTATTATTAAAACCTCATCCTAATTACCAGCAGTGCTACATCAGTGGAAAGTGAGAAGAAATGTTCGGCATGATTAAATTTACTAGTGAACTATTCTAAAATCTGCATTAACAGCATACATATGTCAGTTGTGAACTTGCACCCTGACACACAGAAAAAACATCCCCATGTTGCTAGAATTTTCTAGAGTTGTTACCTACATACAGAATCTATTGCAGGCTCTGAATTCACAGTCTTTCCCCTAATACTCTTTACCATGCATTTAATCTGTCTCTTCCATCCAAGGAAGACAGCTTGGAACCATTTTTTCATACTAAGGACTGAAAAAAAAATTAATTAAACAAAATAAAAAAATAAGGAAAAAGAAAGGGGGAAGAAAGAAAAACAGGAAAAAAACAGCTCAATGCTCCCTGCTCTCTTCAATGATCTTCTGAACTTTTGAGAGAATCTCAGAATGGTTGGAACTGCAAGAAAGATGAAGAAAGATGCAGAATATACACTCAGATGGTAATCCTGAAGAAGTCCCTCCAGCAGCTGTTCTGTGTGTATGTCCATGGGAATGCCTTTAAGGTAAAGCTCCCCTGCAGAGGTGGGGTTCAGGGTACTCTGATGAATGCCAGCCCTGCTAAATGCATCTTCTGAAGCAGTACAGCTCTTAGTGAAGGACTCCATGGCATTCCAGTCACCTGGTAGGGGTTTAGGAGACACCCCCCCCAGTGCTGCATGAACTCAAAACTATACCAAACAATGACAGGACCCACCCTAGTGATTTCAGAGCATACTTGATGTAAACCCTGTATTGGAGATCATTCAAGTTTTCATTCTTTTGGTTCTGTCTCAAGTAGCTACAAGCATTTTACTTGCATGGGACTACACTCTTTTGGTTACTGTCACAGCTTACATATTTAGCTTGGCACAGTACTCGAGAAGTGTGATTTTTGGGAAGCACTACAGGTAAATCTTCCACCTAAGCCAAACTGCATAGAAACTTTGGGAGAAAGTAGATAATAAATCCAGAACAACACTTAGTTTGAGTACAGTACAAGACAGTAGAACAATTTTAAGTAAATCTCAGGCCTTCTCCATTTTTTTTTCTGTTGGTGTAATGGCTACCGTAAGACTGTCCTTTTGTGTTACAGCATTGTAGTAAGCAGCCTGACATGGGTTCAAATAGATCCAGGCATGGCATCTTCTCTTCTCTTGTGAAAGAGATCCAGGAAGGGCAGGAAAATCTCTCTTTGTACAGAGGTGTATCAGAGACCTGAGACCTCAGTCAGGCTGGGATCAGTAATATTAGCCTTGTAAAGTTCTATCTTGCCTTGCACAGCCTTCACAGCATTAGAGACTTAGCCAGGCAGTCCTATGAGATCATCTCTACTTGTGGAACCTGTAGCCAGATCTCAGGTCACCTCCTCCCTAGGGTAAGCATCTGATACTCCTGATGTCTCATACAAAAGGATAAAAAAACCCGGGGAATTAAAGAGGCAATTTCACTAGTTCTGTAAAGCATCTTACTAGGATCGCTGATCTGCCAGTCATGGACCTGGGAAGAAGCATTTACCAGTGCTGGTATGTTTAATCCCACAAGGATAGTTGGTAGCAAATGCACAAATTTAAGAGACCACCAAGGGGGACGATCTCTTAATTTCTCTGCTGACAGGCAACATCCCTCAGCCATTATAACCAGAAAGTAGCATCCTGCAAGGTGGTGTAAAGACAGCTGGTGAGCTCTGTGAGCTCCCTTCAGTTTTGGCATGCTGAGTTAATTAATAATTTACTGTCTTCAAGGCACTTGTACTTTTTGTCCTGTCATCGTGGCAGGGATGCACCTATCAGCCACACTTGATTTAGGTTTCTCATTTTAAGACTACTAAGGGTCATGTTTGTTAGTGATGTCTGGGAGAAAGAGCTGTTCCCATATCTGATATCAGCATGACCTCTATTTGAGCATATACAAGGTCTCAATTTGTCCCAACACACAGTAGCAGAAAAATAAACTCTAGATTACAATGAATGACAAAGTACATCCGCCTGACTGAACAGTCACATGGTACAGATCAAAGACTTTTTTATTCTTTAATATAATCACAAAATAAGCATAGTAGGCAGGTGAAAATATGAAGAAGTTAGAGGAAAACAGAAAGCCTGAAGCAAACAATTTATTATTTGAAGGTAGGGAAAAGAAGAATCTTGACCGCAGTTCCTCATCACCCATTACACACCTAGCACAGGAGTGTGCTCCTAACACCAATTGTGCAAAAATGTCTCCAAACTCCAGGATTTACACTGAGTTCATGCATGGTTTAAACAACTCAGGACCCAAAAGAAAAAACATTATTTTGAACTAATAAGAATATCTGGAGGACAGCAAATACTGGAGGAAGCAATACACAGTTGCTTTTCACACCAGTACAACACTATAAAGAACAAAGCAGTACATTGTACCTCAGGTTCTCTATGGGATAGTAACTGAACACAGGCACAGTCTCTCATAAGTTGAGTGCAACATTCTGCAATTGCCATTTTGAGATTGGTCAAATTTCACCTGCCAAATTAAAACAATTTTTTTTGTTTCACACCTACATTCTGCTCAAGTAAGTATATAATGACCTGTAGATAGCAATGGTAGTAGCATTTTTATAATGCAGTTACACTTTCTTTAATAAGCAATAATATTGTAGTCTAATACAATAATTTCTGCACCTGTAGGCTAATACAGTATTATTTGTCGTACGACACTGCCAAAATAAGTGCTATACCAAGCTTCATATTGTTCTATTTATCACACTTGCCCTTATTATTAAAGAAGCAACAAAAAGAAATGTTTGCAAAACAGCTCCTCTGACAGTCAGCATTTTCTTCTGTCTTTGATGCATTTCCCACCACAGTTGTCACAGCAACGACACATACAGAAGCAAAGTCCACAAGAGGCAGTAACAAATAAATAGCAATCCCAAGGCTGCGAGACTATAAAACCGATTTCATAGTAGATGGCCTGTAAGTCAGACAAAATAGTGGTAATAGCATATATCACACAGCAACTGCAATCAATATAGAGCAAATAATTAGAAATCAAACTACGGACTAAACCATCTACTAAGTTACCAAGGTTACAGACTTGGTATATTTGTCAATAATTGACAACTTTTCTAACAAAAAGACAATAACATTGTAGATACTGATAGCTAACAATTATTTAGCTAGACTACTAGCTAGGCAAACTACAAGAGTGAGTACTAAGAGAGAGTAGGCTCACAAGAAATAAATGTGAATCAATGCAATTGAAACAGGTTAAAAATGAACACATTTGATTTCCTGGACCACAAATCTACTGTTTCTCACATGTGTTTCCAAAAAGGCTCCACAAATGTCAAGAAGGTTAACTAAAGCAACACTTCATGGACGGGGAAGGGAGGCTTAGCTTTTCTCCTTTTTATTCACTTATGAGTAGAAAGATTCTTATGAACTGCAAAGGGAAGTACTTCACTGGATGATTGATTACAATGGCAGAGGTTCCTCCAAACTGCTGAATTTAAAACTGCTTAGGGACAGGAAAACATGAAGGAGCAGATAGATTTTAAGATCTCTCAGGTAAAAACATTTATTCTGCTGCCAAACAGCAAAGCAGCAGCAACTAACAGGATGCTTTCAAAGCTGGAAGGAGTGAAAGGGAACGATGCAATTCCATGCCCTAACCATCTTTTACACTGCAAGAGACCCCAGACCAAGAAGCTGGGCCAGGCAGCCCTGGCACAGCCCTACACACAGCGCTTACAGGGGACAAGCTGTGAGCTCGCCGTGCTGTTTCCCTCTGCTGAAAACACAAGCCAGCCCATCCCAGAGAGGATCAGGCAGGTATCTGCACAAAGAGATCAACAGCACAGTGTGGGCATGTCCCAGTGCTTTTTCTTCCCTGATAAATCTCTTCTTCTCCTTTCCCAATTTTAGGAGAACTAATTCTCACCCGAGTACTTTGAGTACTCTCCTGTTTATACCAATACAAGGGCAACTTAGCAGAAAAGGAATGATATTGAGGCTGTGTAACTGTCCTGCAAAGTAAGTTAAAATTTCTCACAATCTATCAATCATGCTCCAGTTCCAGCTTTGCTGATGTCCGTCTTCACAATCCCTAATTATGAACTGAGTCAAATACAGCAACCATCACCATTACCAGAGTTGCAAATTTCTAACCTAATTACCAATTCTAGGATGAAAATTATTATTATTATTATTATTAACTCCTGGTTAAAACTTTTGCTTCCTTCTGAAGAATATGAACAAGATGTTTGGAAGAAGAATTTGGCTTAATTTTGCAAAAGAATTACTGTTTTCTATCTAGCTGAATACTTCAAAATTGACAACAGAAGTTATTGTAAGATAGGTTAGATGGGAAAACAGTATTTAAAATAACATTAAAAATGATTATGGATGTTCTAACAGAAGTAATGTATACAGACATGATTAGTTTCTTTTCAAAGTGTACATCTACCATAAGACATTACCTGAAGAGTCAGGACAACATTTTCTGGCTGTGGAAGTCAAAACAAATGGAGAATGTGTATAAAACACAGGCAGCATGCACAAAAAACAAATCCGGTGAATAATGAATAATTAGCATGACCACAACAATTAACAACACAAGAAACAATAATGAAAGCCACTAAAGTAAAATAATGCACAGAAGCACCATTAAATAATTATGGAAAAATATTCACAATAAATACATAGCAGGTATTTTCTGGTTTCCCTGGTAAGTAAAAGGAATCTAGGATTTGTCAACAAATACTTCCATTTTAAAACAATGACAGACCAGTTATTTCCACATTGAGCATCCAGTTCATACAATTCCCAACACATCTCACAGAAGGCCAGAAAACTGCATACTTTGTTGTTTAGTGATTGCTTCATGAACTCCACCTGTCATAACTGATATGATATTCCTGATTTTTCGTTTCAATTTTATTTTGGTAGCTCCACTAGCAGTTTTGGGATCTTAATCTTTGGGACTACATAAAAATTCATCCTCACTTTTAAGTAATCATGTAGAGGTTTAATTAAAAAAAAAAAAGGAAGGCTTTTCAGAAAATCTGAAGAAATCTCTTTTAACAGTTCTTAAATATCTTCTTATCTGTAATACCAGAAAAACACTGAAGACTAAATATTCAATGACAGGAATTCCAGAAGAAACCAACTTCCCCTTTGTTTCCATAGTGGAAATAGAAATTCTTGTATTTTCCCCTTCATGTCTGCATGACAAGTTCACAGCTCATAATGTTTTCCCTCTTTTTCATAACTGAAGAGAAGTGGACAAGCTAAAGACGGCAAGACCCTCAGCCCAAAGTCTGATGTGTGAAAATCATAAATGTTCAGGTTTTAGGATGTTTTTTCAGCATCATACACATCTTTATGAAATCTCTACTGAACAATATTACTTAAAATGTTCAAAATCATATTTTGATCATATCAACATATTTTCTCCCATACTAACGGGAGGAAACAAATGCTTACCCTCCCTTATAGATCTGGTACCAAATATGATTTTGAGCATTTCAAGCGAGGACTCTCCCAGCAGAAGTAAAGCAATGGCAGCAGCAGTGAGCTGGCTCCCCAGAGCGGGCACGGATCAGATGCTGGGCTGTCCTGGCAGACTGCTGCCCCTGGCAGGGGATGGGGAGATGCTGATGGTAAGAGTCACTGGGAATACTGGGACACACAGCACAGAAATGGGAAGGGCCTCCTGGGTCACCAACACTTTCTATAAATAGGTTAAAAAAAATTATACGGAGGAATGGTAGCAGAAATTTAACAGGATAAATATGAGCAGCAGATTTCCTGTTCTTGCTACTGTTCCCAATTGGCTGTTTCCCAATGCTTGGTGAGCATGGTTTCTTCTCACATGGAATTGCACATGATACATATTTCAGCCCCTTTGTTTCTGTGCTAGCACTATCTCTGCCCAAGGAGCAGTGCTTTCTTCCAGGTGCTTCCTCTTCATATATATTTTAAAGGTAATCACGCCCCTTATCAACTCTTCTCCTAAGCAAAGCAAACTCTTCTCCTAAGCAAAGCAAACTCTTCTAGTTTCCTCTGAAGACCCATAGGTTTTCCAGATTCCCCTAATGGACGTTTTCTGAACTCATCCTATTCTAAGTTCATTGTTCCTGAATTGAGTGATCAGAACCACAGGTAAACATGTCTAACTACTTATCCACACCCTTCAGCAATATTCACACTTCCTCATCTCCACTGGAAATTCCTCCAGGGGCACACCTACTGCCATGCTAGTCACTTCACAGTTGACTCTCATTAATGCTTCTGTCTTCTGAATGCCATCCTACTTGTCCTGATACATTTTCTTTTTCCAAATTTATTTCAAAGTTTTGCACTTTATTCAGGTCAGAATTTGGACTGATAAATTTCAACAAGCACATCCCCTATGCAGGACTAGAGCCATCATCAGTCTCAGATTTCTCAAGACTTATGTACTAGTTCCTAAATACTAAACTTGTGCTCATGTACACCACTTATGGCCTAACGGTTTTGTCCCAACTCTCCCAGCCAAGCCCAAGCCCAAGCCTGCTTTCCTCCCTGGGTATACAGCCACAATCTATGACGCACCACTCTTTACAGCCCACCAAACAAGTATATGGGATCAGCAAGAGTCACCTGATGCATCATAACAACAATACCTACACACCAGGATGCCAGGCAGAGGTTATCAAGCTACTGGAGAAATAGGTCTGTTGTCAGGAAGACATGGGAGCACAAGGTTTTCCCCTTTCAAATACCAAGGTCATTCAGGCCATCCTGGTTCAAGGCAGTAGCTCAGTGTCTGTATGCCAAGTGCCATATTCATCCTTCTGACAGGTACACCACACTGCAGGGACTATAAGCAAGCACCTCAGTGAAGTAACTTGTTATTGCCTGGCCATAGTTAAGATTCCTACTGCAGACAGCCCCTGATACTGTTTCAAAAGCAGAACACCATCCTTGAGAACAGCCTCAAAATCAGATGCACATTATATTCCATCTTCTTGCTACCAGATACCCTAAGAATTTCAACTGTTCCAGGATATTCACAAACCTAAAGAGATAATGAAAAATATCCTCCACACGATTAACACACTACACAAACTAAAATATACTTTGTAAGTAGGCTATGGGAGCTTCATTTTACAAAGGCACCAGAACCAGCACATAAATTCAGCTTTTCGAGAAAAACAGCTGAAGCTTACATGAGAGTTGAGCAGTAATGGTTCTCTCTAAGCTTTTTTAAAATAAAAGCAGTATTTTTCAATACAAAGAGCCTTCAATCTTTGTGCAATAGACACTGCAATCACATTACAGCTGATATTTATAAGTCAGCCTTAACTATGATTAGTTTCTTTACACTGGCTTGTGGACTTTTCCTTGTAATTGCTTTTGAGAGATTTTGGTCCCACATTTTTCATGAAACTATCACACCTGTTATTCAAAAAATTAGTATTTCTATCCTGTTCATATAGTTTTAAAATACTAATTCCTATTTTAGAAACAAACTGAATTTCAAAGTCATAATTTTCATTATTTTATGCAAATACACATAGACAATTACCTTTTGATAATCGCCCTGTGTCTTTCCCACTGCTGCTGTGCTACTTTTCTGATGAGATCTGAAAATAAGCAAGAATATTCCAGAATTTTAAACAACACAATTTATTAAAATCAAGGGAAAAGAATGGTTTGAATTCTACTGTTAGGTACACAAGATGAAATTAAGAACAGAAATCAACAGCATAGGCAAGCACATAAGTGTCCCCATAAATCTGTCTAGTAACAACATTTTTAATTAACAGTGTGTTTTATGAGCTCACAGGAAGAGACAGGTTATCTATCAGTTAATCAGTTACCACTGAAATACAGTAAAGGTTTTTCTGAGGTCATCCTCTGTACCATAAAATCATTATTAAAAGTTCATCACACATATACCAACTACTTGGACAATGTTCCAGGTGTCAGCTTTGCTTCATGTTTATGCCCAGTACACACGTGCATACATATACATACATACACACAGCATTAGATACATAATGTGCAAAATAAACATGCTAATGATGACTTCTTGATTGAAGGGTACAAGGAAGAAGACTCTTATCTTTCCAACATTATCCCAAAGTTTTTTCCCTCCCCTCCCGCCCTGCCCCAATCTCTGGACCAGCAGTTAGTATGGAAAAGCACCAAAACAATCAGAAAGCCTAACATGTTACTATTTACTGTGTGTGCAGCTCCATCTAAAACTCATTCTAACTTACAATATAAAAAAAATACAGCAACCACCAAAAAACCAAAGTAGGAATGTAACACAAATAGTGCCACTTTCAGTAAACCCTGGCAGCTGTACCAAGGATCCCCTTTTTGGGACATCACCAGCCTACCCTTATCAAGGTTTTGACAACTCTATGGGAACCATGCTGGAACTGTGGCTCCCAGTCATTTCTGTGACACCCTGCACTTGAAGAGGGGCTCCACCAGCCCCCCATGTTCATACAGAGCTGGACTTCATGCTACTATTGCTCTATTTTTAGTCTCCCCATATGCTAATGAACATACTTGATAAAAACTTCCAGTAAGTTACCTAACCTGAGGCTCAATTAAAGGACCTGAAGTTTCAAACCCAACTGCAGACCTCCCAAAAATCCAAGCCCTCTCAGAACTGATTCTAGCACTTGTGAAATATGTTCAGGGAGTTCACAGAGGCTTTGATCTCACTCCTCTCTCACCCTCCACATGGCTCAGAAAAACGAATTCCTAAACAAACAGCGCCCATAGTCCTCCCTCCCCAACACCCTGCAGAGGGAACGAGGACTAAACTGATCTGCACATTGAAGAGATCCTGAAGAGTTCCTCACAGAAAACTCTGTCCAAGGAAAGAAAACACACGACAGCAAGGCACAAACTGCTGTTTTAAGGCAGGTAGTCCCTGCAAGGAAGCTGCAGACAGCAAGACTGGCAATTAAAAAGTAAAAATCTGTTAAAACATCACTGAAGTGTCAAACTGGGACAGGAAGTACATTCTCTAACACAGAGTGCTGCAGTAGGTAAGCAAGGACTCTCTATGGTGAGGCAACCTCGTTTGGAAAGACCATCCATAGAGTACAAGACAAGGCTGAATCCCACAGTAAGAGAAATAAAACCAAAACATATGTAGAATAAGCACCTGGGAAGCACAAAAGAATTACGATCCCTGCAATTCCTTCCAAGCTCTGCATCTTGTGAGTCATGAGACTGCTGAAGGAAAGGGTACACACCACTGTAAGGGCAACACACAACTAAACCACCACTGCAGCTCTGACACATCTCAAGCAGTGGGATCAGCAAGTCCTCCCTGCATCGAGACCAATCCCAGGCAGCATCTGTGCTTCTCCAAAAGTTTCAGCAACAAGGAGATACAGAGCCTGCGTGAGGAAAAACTGCACAAACTCCAAAGGTGTAAATCCCACTGGTTGTTATGCAATTTTTTCTTCTTCAGCAGAGGTAACATTTCTTTATTCCTGTTGATAATTATACCATGTAAATAAAATTACTGGTGCATAAAATATAAATGCAATGAATTTTCTTTATAGCTAGATGGCTTTTAGCATACAGGAAAAGAGCTAAAAACAGCTCTCTTGTTATGTATTGATTCAACTATTTAGCATTGCGTGACACACACTATAGAAAAGCCACTAATGAGAAACTTCTACCAGCTTAAATGAGAATGTGATAGGAAGGAACAAAAAGGAAAAGCTTTTGTGATCCTCAGTGGCATGAAGCAGGCACAGGATCCTATGGCCCAGGATGCTGTGGCATCACCCTCTTTGCTGCTACTCCAACACCGACCAGAAGAGTTCCCAGCAATCTGCTCTCACTTTCAGGCTGCTCCTAACTCAAACATTCATCTTGCTTTGGAAAAGGGTTGGACTCACTGACATCTGGACTTCCCTTCAAATCTGAATTATTCCAAAGTTATCCTGTAATCATAATGACTTTCTGTTATAAATTATTTAGGGGAGCAGTGAAAACACTGCCAGGAAGCATGTAAGAAAGCAAAATTTTATTATTGACAAAACGTCCTTTGATACATTTCCTAACATTGGGAATTGGTACAAGAAAATTTTAAAAGCAGTAGTTTTTCACGTTAAATACAAGTTGAAAGATTTTACCCATTCTCCTAGTTGAGCGTCTGTCCCAATAACAAATTAAAAGTAAAAAAAAAAAAAAAAACATGTTGCATGAAGTTTACATACATCTGTACACACATATACATTTATGCACCTCTGTATGCATGTGTGTATATGTATGGAAGTAAGAGCTCAAGAGAAACAGAAGGTTGAGGCTGGAAGGGACCCCCTGGGATCATCCAGTCCAGTTACCCAAGGCCATGGCCAGTCAGGCTTTGAGTATCTCCAAGCAGAACAATCAATATTTAAAAAAAAACAAACCAAAACAACCCAAAACGTGCCCTGGTTTCTTGTGATATGCTTAAATTGCTCTGAATGTTCCTGATTCACGGTTTTATTTATATCGTTTCCATATTTTATAGCCTGCCAGTCAAAAAAATTACAGAAATCAATCTGAATACTCTGTGACAAATTTATGCAGCAAATTGCACTCTGTTTATGTTTCTGAAATTTAGAGTCTCTAAAGCTTGTTCATCAGAAAGTAAAACATCTTTAAGTTTAATAATAACAAGAAAGCCTGAAAATAGGTATAAATGTTCCCACATGGATTGAATAAGTTTAATAAGTAAGAACAATACCGGCTTCACACACAACACAATGGCTGCTACTGCACAGCCACTTTTTCCCCTCAATTTTACAGAATGTGAGATTTCCCTGCTGAATAAGATTCACTACTTACATTACTTTGCAATGATTTTTCAAAAGTAACATGATACTTCAGAGTGTTTTTCTCACCAGACAGCACACACTGATTGTCCGGTCTTTACTATGAATTTATTATTTAATAGCCTTCAGTATAAATGGGATTAGGTACATCCCTGGTTAATTAATTCCAAATGAAGTGTGGAAGTCATATATATTCCCATAAAAAATATTTTTGGCTATAACTGAATGTGAGATTATCTGCAGTTACTCATCCACACACCTGTACACACAAACACAACTTAGTGGTTTTGTGGTAGCAAAAATCTCCCTGCTCATTGCAGGGATGATCTTTAAAGGTCCCTTCCAGCCCAAACCATTCTGTGATTCTACCAGGTTTTAAACACATTGATAGTAATCCTGGGGAAACGTCCTGTGCCAGATACTGTGTAAACACAAGCTACTTATGGCTACACTGCTCATGCAGGACAATGAAGAGACATCTCAGATCACATTTTATTCAGCCTGTGATTCTGGTGTGCTTTTATGAACCACCTTTCCTCCCTAGCTATAACACTTCCTCTCTAGCATTCAAATAAGCTTTTATTTTCAACCGAACTAAGGTAACTCCACAGGACACTCTCGAGTTATTGGCAGAGTACCACCTGAAGGCTGATTTCTGTCTCAAATATACAAGTGTGATAAAAAGTGGTGTCCTTTATTTTCAAATTAACTCGATTACTTCTGAAATCTTGGCTTGACCAGCTGCACACATTGTTTCACAGGACCAGTAATCCAAGGCTTTAGCACAGAACACATTTTATCATTGGGGTTAAAGAGATTTACCTTGTGAGGCTCATTTACACAGCTAATTACATTACTGCTTTGCTGTCTCCCTCCTGTTCTCATCACACATGTGAAATGCCATCTGCCCTGGTAAATCTAACTAGCCAGATGAACCGTTAATTTACCAATGCAATTTGTGAAGAAATATTAAGCACCTCTGAGGATCTCCAATTAACAAAACATAATCACCAACTCTTGCATTGCATGAGTATTGTGTATATACACTCGATATCTCATTACTCTGTCTGGCTATCACTATGTATGCTTTTTAAAACTGCTCTAGAGAAAGGGATAGCAAAAATAATAGAGACTTAAAAATAAGCTGTCTGGCTATTAAGCATCAACATAAATTAGTTACAAATTCTTCTGCCAAGAAAGCTTTTCAAATCTAGGTGACAGGAAAACAGTTGGAATAAAACCTTTGGGAATGCTATGCTTCCTCTTCAGTCGAGCAATTCCATTGAGCCAGTTCAGCAATAGTGCAACTCCAACATTAATCAAATTATGCTAGAAATTAATTTGTCTTTTTATGCATAATATCATATATTAGGCTTCTATTCTGAAAGGTCTTCAAACAAACCAATAAGAACCATGACTGAAGCATTCATATCACACTGAATAGAGATTTTTTTCAGAACAACAGGGGAGAATTACAGAGATAATACACATGATCAATTAATAACTACTTTACTGCTATCTCATTCTAATGTATAAAACCACATTTCAGCCCATTCCTGTTCATCTATAATAGAGAGAGTCAATGGACTACATACACACTGAACAGTTCAGCATCTCTCTGAGTATGGGTCAATTAGCCTGAAATTAATGAACTAAAATGACTTCAAGTTTGTTTTTTTCCTCTCTAATTATTACTCAGACTAATGAATATCTCTTGAAAGGCCAAGAAAACCAGGAAAGCTGTATTAACTTTTCAGACTTATCAGAGACAAAAACCTTCCATGTATGTTATAGCAAGTTTACAGCAAATTCAGTTTATTGGCATTTAAAATACTTGCTTTGACTTGGGTGGATCTTTGGTTGCTTGCCCAAAGCCTCAAGCCAATAGCCTTTACTGCGGTCACATTCAGCTCCCACTGACGAGTCTCCTTCAGAAGGTAAGTCAAGGTCACCTTTGGTCCCCTTTACTGCCACCAGCTACACCACGGTTCTGCTCACTCCTACCATCCCTAATCCCACAGCACCACTTGTCTCTGGCTCCACTGCAGAGTAAGATGAGAGCTTGCTGAGGAATCCACCATGCACACTGGTGCAGAGACAGCAGAGAGAGAGGGTCCTGCCACACTGCTCCCCCTGTGTGCAGGAGGGAAACTCACTCTGTAGGCCATGTGGGAAGGCTCCCAGACAAGGAGGTCTTCCCATACAATAAGAGATCACTTAGTCCACAGATAAGAAGCCTAACCCTGCAGTCACTCATATAGTCTAGACCATTCCTTTCCCAACTCTAGAGTGAAAAGCTTCACTCTCCTCTTCAAAATGTCCTCCTCAGACAGACCTGGAACATAACCCTTTTCTCTAAACTAAGAAGAAAACCCCAGCCTTCTCAGATAATTTCTCCCCCAGCTTTTAGGCCAAGTCTCTCTCCATACAATTCACTGGGTTTTTTTTTCCCTCGAGTTACTAGGAACATCAGGTTGATTCAGCTTCCATCCTCCTGTTCCACGCCAGAGGTCATTCTGGCCCTCTTCCCTTCAAGCACAACTCTTGAGTGACACATTGACCTTCCCTCCCTGTTGTAGCCCACACACAAGATCTACTTATTTTACAGACATGGTGAAGGAAATTCTCTGTTCATCACCAGTCTGTTCACCTGCATTAAAGAAATAATGTTCAAAAACTAACTTTAAATTATCAGCCATGCCTTTGGACAAGAAAAAAAAGGCAAGTAAGAAAGGAGCCTTGCTGCTGCACCTCATCCCTGATGTGCAAAACAAAGCCCTAGAACTTGTTATTCCACAATGTCTGGAAGAACTTGTTTGAATGGAGGTAAAAAACCCCAACAAATACATATTAAATTGCTTAGGTATTTCAACTTCTCATCTAGTATGGCAATCTGTCTTTTAACTCTTTTCTGCCTTCAGTCTGCTGTTTCCTCTCATCCACACCATCATCGTCCATTCCCACTCCTTGACTCCACATTCTTTAATTATATGTTGTTATGCTACAGTACTCTGGCTGTCATAAAATTCAACACCACATAATATGACACAAACAAAAACACAGTTAATACATCTTTAAGGTCTTGTCACAGTTATAAAGCATATGCTGCTTTATTCATAATTGAAAGGACAAGCTACCAGACTACCTAGAAATGTGCATTAGCTTATACTGCACACAGTGCAAGGCAACGTGAGAGCAAGTGGGGAGCAGAGCTGCAACGTGAACTAGGTAATGAAGAGATGAACAGCTATGAGCAGGACTGAAAATGTAGGAGTGGTCTAAGCAGGGAGAGCTTTAGCCAGAGCACAGGTAGGACTAAGCATGGTGGAACTGCTGAAGACAAGTAATTGCCTGGCAGCAACAACTGCTGAAGGAACCAGAATGTGAAATTAAGGAGACCCCCTCAGCACCCTTCCCGACAGAAAATAACATTGCTCCAGTGAAGAAATTATACAGCAGTGGATCAGATAACAGGAACAGTCAATGAACTTCGTTCATGGACAAAAAAAGTTCCCCAATTTCCAAAAAATTGAAGTTGGTCAGGAAGACCAAATAGGTAATTTAAGTCTTCCACAGGAAATCCCCACACCTTAGAACTGCGCCAAACTTGAGGTTATTCCTTTAGTGCAGTCACATTTTCTCTTCAGGCATATTCTGCTTTCCATTGACATGCACAGACAACCTTAAAGAGCCTGGCCAAGGAAAAGATTTGAAGAAAAAGGAAATAGCCACAATATTGACGGTTACAGGACACATAGAATGAAAGATTTCTCCTTTGAAAATAACCTTGCAGGGGCTTTCTAGTTGTTCTTTGCTACAGAGAAAGTTCTGTTCTTGCTGAAGCTTTGGAAAAGAACAAAAAGAGAGAAGCCTTTAGAAAAATCCTTCCTTGGGACGCTGTAATAAATTTGCATTCATCACACAGACACGAAGGGAAGCAGAAAGCTTTGAAGAAGTATTTCACACAGAAACAGCATTCTCTCATTTTCTGAAGGCAACAAAACTTCTGTAGCACATTGTTTGCGCCACGACAGCTATTTTTTGCCGCTTGCTTTGTTTGCAGTAGCTACCTAAAGTTCTCCCTAGGCCACCATCTGGTAAGGATTTACAACAGATTATGGGCAAAGATTTAACTTGGTGCACTGTACATGCTTGTCTGTTTTAGCACACTGCACAGGCTGAGCAACTTCTTGATAGAGTGGGTTGTTTAGACACACTGGACTTGTAACTTTGATCAAAGTAGTAAATATTTAGTCTGTATGAACAACAGCATTTTTCCTCTTCCCTTCTCTCCTCAAGAGCTGCTGTAAACTGAGGAAAGCACAGAAAATCCTCACCTGCATAACTTGGATTATTGGAAATATGAACACAGATAATTAATTGGGAATGACGCACCAGAGCCCTGTTGACCAGATTACCTCAGCGACCGGCATTCTGGCAGCTTCCCTGAGATTCCTCGGAATTCCCTTTCCCTGTTTTCCCATTTTTGCAAGGGTCACAATTTTCCATGTTTGATAACTGGGTCATGCATATTGGGTTCAAAGTACTACAGAGATCATTACTTCACTCAGAAAATCAAAGCAAAAACAAAGTTGCTAAAAGGCTCAAAGTTTTGATTTGTTCTTTACAGGTACAGTCAGGCATTTTTCAGCTGAGTTAAACAGCCAAAGCAATACTTAATATTCAAGAATATTCACATTCACAACTTTAATCACTGTTTAAAGTTCACAAAAATAAAATAATTTGCTGTATTTTCAGATATAAGAAAGATCTTGACTATGTTGTGATTCCATACAGGTCATAATTTAATCACAGAAGTGTTTTTAGATAAGAAATCCATCTGCATGTTGAAAAAAGTGTCAAAGCAGGTTTGGGTTTTTTTTTTGTAATTGGCAGGCTTACACTAAGATGTATATTCTGATACAGATTAGTCAGTGTAAACTACACTGGCTGGCCTTTGTGGCAGCTGGTTTTCCTTCTAACATGAAGATAACTCACTAGTGGAAAAAGAAATAAATATACTCAAAAGTTTTCATACCTACACCGAAAAATTTAATACTGTTGAAAGGATGACAAAGCCCACTAAAATTATTACTTACACATTTATTTTGCTCCAGCAACTTTTTAATAGTGCATATTCACTTAGAAAAAAGCATCACTTTGGTTAAGATCTAAAAGTTACACAGTATATCTTGAGAAGCAAAAATAACAGTGAGAAAAAGGGAGAGGAAAAAATTGTAATTGTCATCATTTTCAATGTAATTAAACATTGAATATGACTGCTGAAAGATTTGTTGCAAAGATCTATCAAATCCTTCTTACTTCAGTTGAAATCATTCAAGAAAAAGCCGCCACTGAACAAGATTTAGGAGTTTGTTATTTTCTGAACAACCACCAATGCAAATTACCAGACAAAATTAAGAGGGCTAGGCTAATGCCATCTTGTTATGATGGTGTATTTTAAAGAAAGAGAGTCAAATGACTGCTTTTCCAAAAACAGGCAGGACAGTATCTCCCATGATTAACTCAAAATGCTTCATAATAGTCAAGATGATGAAGGAACTGAGAGGTCCCTTAGAGGCTCATGAAACCATTATTCCAGTAAATTCAGTGACATCCCCCCTCCACTCTCTCCTCATCAGTTTCACGAACTACAAGTTAAAAATTATAATGAGATTCAGCACTATGTGAATAGATAAGCCTGTAAAAATTAAATGAAGAGGGAGAAGGGACAGCAAAGTATCAGCCACTGTTAAGCTGGGTAAATTATGAAACCTCAGTCCAGTGGCCTGAAAACCCTAAGATTTCTGCAGTTGAAGAAACCTCTTTTCAAAGAGGTTCATGCATGGTACACATTACCAAAAATGTGGCTCACCCAAAACCTGTTCTGTCCCACTTCTCACCATTCAAGATGCTCTGGAAGTCTCAAACAAACAACATGCTTTTAATGGTTTAGATTTCCTGTTCACAGAGGGAAGGACACAAAGAACTGCCTTCTTCACATGGTGTACTCTGACTGCCATTGTGCCCTGGCATCTGAAGGCAAAACTTGGGCTTTGACCAAGTTGATGCCCAAGGTGCTTATCTCTTTGAGATACTAAATGGGATTGGCAAACTTTTAGATTAAGAACAATGAATACACACAGAGCTTAATTCAGTGTTTTACTGTAATTGCTAGTTCAGACACCATGCTACGTTCAACACAGCTAACATTACCAACCTCAGTCCCAATATACACACCATACAATAGTACTAATTAGCTAAATATAGGCATTTCTAGTACATGGTACCTTTGCTTATTTCTTTGAAAATATTCAAACCGTACCAATGAAGCCCCTTTACCTCAAATGATGAACAAACAACAAGGTCACATTCAGTCACAATGCCATCCTGTACCTCAGACCCTTCCCTTCCTTGTAGTTAGCAGCCCTGGATTTAACTGTGTCTGGAATTTATCTCCTGTGCACTGAAGCAGGGAATGCTGCTGATCAGCTCTCTGGTTACACCTGTGTCCCCCATTAACGTCGTGGGAGAAAGCACTTTAGATTTGGGAAATACAAGTTGAGTCGGTATTGACTACACAACTATAAGCCCACTTAATTGATGATTATTATCTAAACTCCAAGAGGTACTGCTGTTTGAGGTACCCTCCAGCTATTACCACAGCCATCTGTGGAAATGCCACCTCTGAGTACACTCCCCACAGAAAGTAACCCAAATTCCCTCAAACTCTACCTGAGGTTCATTTTCATTAGTTTCTCCCTTCTGTTCTAATAGTGTTGGAATTGTAAAGTTGAATTGTCATTTTCCAATTGCTGTCAAGGCATGTTTTTTCCTCCTAGGCACAGCTGGCAGGCAGTATTAAACCAGACCAGGGCAAGCACCGAGGATACCGAGAAAAAGGATTCCAGATGTGCACACAGAGCAAGAATTTTAGATGATCAGCTATAGTACCCTGATTAAAAAATTACTTCCATATTTTCCACATATAATACCTGTCCGCAAAAGAGATTCCTTGTTTACATAATCCAAAAGAAGCGGGCAAGAAGACATCAGAGAAGTATTAACGTCTGCAACTGTAGTTTTCTGTGGTAGCCTCTAGTAGATAATCTATATAAGTCGCCCCTCCCTAAAATCTGTCTCCTCCCTGTACACAAAAAATCCTCTTGACAAGCAATCTGTTAGAGAGTCTGCAGTTTGAAATAGTTGAGGGAAGAAGTAATTGCTCTTCTGATGCCTCAGAAAATTAAAAAGCCAGCCTTAAATCCGATTCAGAAATGTTCTCAGACTGTTCCTTGTTTACATGGGTATGTCATCAAATAGAGCATCTCTTAACTTCCCAGCATGAAATGAGCGATGATTTTTTTAAACACTACTTCCTTAAATGTATCAGAGTGGGCAGAGAAGAGGTTAATTTCTCTTGTATATTCCTGCTGCTCCTTCTTCCCAAATATTTCCAACATTACACACAAGAAATTTCTTCCAATGCATACACCATATTACCAAAATAAGGAGCACTCTAAGTTCTTATCCCAATTCCACACAAATGACATTACCACTGCTGTATGTAACACCTGTCACCGGGGACCTGCATTTTTTACATACACAATTCAGTTACTATTCTAAATTCACATCACAGCTCTTGTCACAGCAATGGAACAAAAATAGTTACAGGGATGTGGTGAAGGCACCAACTCTACAGCTTACTGAAACTGTCATTTCACAGCAGAACTTTGCCAGTCTAACAGCCAACTCACTAAAGGGCAGATCTTGCTCTTCCCCTCTTCTCAGCTCCTGCACCAGCAGCTCCATCTGTGCTCCCAGCCCCAGGATGCAAGCTTTTAAGAAAACCAGTCCACATGAACAGTGGGGTAGCTATCAAACACTAGCTCAAAAAAACAGTCAATCATGTCAGTACAGTTTCACACCCAAACTAAAACTGAGACTTCACAAAACTGGAAAAAAGGATATTCTAACTTAAGTTTTTATACAGCATCATAATGGCTGTGGGTACCTGAGCAAAATCTTATGGTGCTGGACTGCAGCACCTGCAGAGCCAGAGCACAGTCCTTTCACCACATGCTCGTGTGGACATGCCCAAAGCTCCTGGGTAAGTCTCAAGTTTAAAAACAAAAGGGCACTACCAGCTACACATAACTGAGCTTAGCTCCAACATCCAGACACAGGAATTTGCTTTTTGTAGGGGAGTTGTGGAAGATCTATTACTAACAGGAAGCAAAACTAAAGCAAAAACAGGCAGCCAAGAATTAAATAGTTACAAAAGGCAAAGCAGCTAGTTTTACCCACACACAAAAACATAATTCTGACTTACTCAAGTTTAAGTGAGGGGGTGATGAAGTGTTTTGATTATTTGCTTTAGGACCTCACAGCCAATAGATTTAAAAAGTCACTATCCTAGGAACTCATCAAACCCATCCACGACAACAGTGTTTTGAATATGCATTTTCTATTACAGCTATACTAGCTGCAGATAGAGTTTATTTTCACATCAAGTCACATGTTTCTTCTTGAAAATACATTTAAATGCTTTAATTGCTGAATACAGTCATGGGAGATATTCATAGAATCATAGAACCAACCAAGTTGGAAAAGACCTCCAAGATCATCAAGTCCAACCCTTGATCCAACCCCATCGTGGCTACTAGACCATGGCACTAAGACATCCAGCCTCATCTTAAAAACCTCCAGGGACGGTGAATCCACCACCTCCCTGGGCAGCCCATTCCAATGCCTGATTACTTTCTCTGTAAAAAATTGCTTCATAATATCCAACCAAAACCTCCCGGCACAGCTTAAGACCATAAATCATTACAGAGACAACAAAGACTAACTTGTTGAACTTCACAATCTGCAGTGGCTTTAAGGCTGACCAGATGAGGAGAAAGACCAAATGGGATTGGAGACAGGACTTTCCATTAAAATAGTCAAGTTATGATCCTCACTCCTATTCTCAAACTGTTCAACAACAAAGATTCCACAATCAGAAAGAATTGAAAGGTGTAATCCAGGTCTAAAAACCAGCTTGTTCATTTTCTAAACAGGAAAATCATATATTTAACTATTCACACTATCTTTTGCCCAGGAAGTACTTGCATTCAACAGCTGATTTTTATGTTTAAGTTTTACTCCTGCTTCAGCACAAACAGGGTTATTTCAAATAAAATACAGATGCTGGAACAAAGCAACTGTAACTTAACTGGCAGAGTTGGCCTGCAAGACGTTGAGGTACAGCAGAGTAAGGTAAACAAGCCTATCAGTTTTGGTATTATTTCACCTAAAAATAGGAGCAAGAGCTTTATTCCCAGCTTGTTTCCTTTGTGAACTCTTCACATTTTTGTTATAAAACACAAGCTGTGAAGCCAAAAATTTGTTGTGCACATCCTGCTGGGAAGTGGAATCTCACATTAACATTGTCTTACTGCAACTAACAACTGTTTCCATGGGAACACAGACAAAACTAAGGTACTTCACAGCAGCCACAGTATCAAACTGACCATGGCCTCTCTGCACCAAGTTCACATCTGAAGGTTTCCAACACAATAGGTGACATGCACCATCTCACAACCATGAACTAACAACTTCATTAATAAATTAATGCTGCAGTTTATGACAATTTCTCAGTAAAAGAAAAACTGACAATTTGTTTTGTTAGATGTCCTCTTTCTTAGCTGAGTGATAGAAGCAACTTGCAATTCTACTGAGATTAGCTCAGTTGGTTAGAGCATGGTGCTAATAACATGAAGGTCATGGGTTTGATCCCCATATGAGTCACTTAAGAGCTGGACATGATGATCCTTGCAGGTCCCTTCCAACTCACAACATACTGTGAGTCTATTTATTCTAAGTGGTGCTATTAACAAGAAAGAATAGTAATGCTCTATCCTATACAGTCCTCAACAAAAGGAGTAGTAGCACCACAATTTCCATTTCATAAATGGAGAAACAAAGGCACACCAAGATTAAAGCGATTTACTGAGCCTCAGGTAGCAAACCAGTGACCAAACAGTCTTTTCCAAACAGTGTATCATTAACTCGAAGTGGAAACTGCTTCCACGCATATCAGTTTATTTACACTTGAGTAGATGCACTCCCATTTACGGCAGTACGTCATCTAGTAACTAGCCTTCTTCCTAAAAGGCATACTTGGGAATGAAGGAGTTTGAATGTAATACTGTAACATATTCAGATCCATCAGAGCACTGTTCCAAGCATCAAGATGACTTGCAAAGGCAGGAATATCTACATGCAGTTAAGACAATGCTACCACTTCTTTTCCGGTCAGCTAAGAGTACTAATAGTAGATTGGAAAACGGAACATCAAGTACTTCCAAGTATTAGGAAGAAAGATAAGACTACTAAGATCAAAGGACTAAAGTGATTGATGCCAAGTCCTGCACACAAATCATACTTCTGTATCTCATGGTTATATGCAATACATTGGGGCATGAACCTGGAACAAGGTATTCTGAACCACCAGTCCAAGCAGAATAATGAAGTTTTGAGTTAGAAACACCAAAAGACTTGCTTCCAGTGCCCATTTGTCATTATGTTTATTTTCATCACTGAATCAGAATTAACTCTATTTCAAGTCAGAATTAAAAAAAAAAGGCATTTCAAATATGTAACTACACCACTAATACACTGAATGTGAAAATAGAACAGCATATGGCAAAAGAGATTATGTGGATTAGCCAATTAAATGGTATGACTCAAACTGACATGATCCGTCAAATCTGTGTTTTGCAGCGAAGGATGTGGGGGCATTGGAACAGGACTTCACCTAATTCAAGTAATGAAAGCCAAACTTCTGAAAATAACTGATTTGGCAAAAAGTATCTTCAAGGAAGGAAAGAGAGGTATGACATGTTCAAACCTTAGAAGTTAAGAACAAATGATCTGCTTCTGGATGTCTCCTTTCTCTTTAACACTGGAGTTCACCACACCAATGTGATGCAGAACTCACTACAAGCAGTCCCACAGGACAGTAATCTTGATCATAAATTCTGTATTCACTAATTATTCACATGCTTAGGACACATGATATTAATTTTGACATACGAGATTACAGACCAAATTGCTGATAATATAAAACCACAGTAAACATCTCACTGAAATCAAGTTTCCATTTGATTCAATTCAAGCGGGCTTTAGGCAGAATGAAGGCCTGTTTCTAAGAGTTGAATGCAGATGGCAATCCTCACCTACCAGGTCTCACAGAGAGATAAACAGTTCACCTGCATAATTAACAGAAGGAATGAAGGAAAAGAAGCAGAGGTATCTGGAAACGGTTCCTCCAAAAGGTGACATTACTGTCACCCTCATACAACTGCCCTCATTACACCTCCTGCAAGACCTGCTCAAAAGACAGATCCTGCAGGTAACAGGCCAGGATGCTACTCTGCAGTTAACCCATGGGACTCTGAGCACTTGTCTAAATAGACCTCATTCCATTTCACTTGAGCTCATTCTGCTACAGCTCTGTCAGAGCTGCATGAAGAAACATCAAAAATACAAGCATACAGTAGTTCAAAGATATCATAAATGTATGTGAACAATTTGACCAAAGAACTTAGTTTATCCTCTACTCCTGTCTCATGCTGTTTCAGTTATGCAAAAAAGCCTCAAATGCATCAGTGACAGCTTTGAGATAGGTAAGATTTGAAACTTCACCAATATCTCATTTTCATTAACAACCTCCTCCCCACCATGCTTAAGCAGAAAAATGTTCTTTTATAGAGAACTGTACACATTTCCAGGCCATAACACATGCTACTTACAAAGCCCTTCACGTAATTTACTTCCTGACTATGGCCTTGGTATCTACAATAGGGTGACAGCATCAATAACAAGTCTGTATTTAAAAAAAAAGTAGTTTATCTGCTTACCTTGAGGAAAAGAATTTGGCTGCACTAAGTACAGGAATGCGTGTACTATTTTAAACAAAATTCCTATTGACCCAGGTTCATGGTATGCACCTGTATCATACGTCTTGGATGGTACAAATCCAAAATCCAAAGTCCCAGGAGGTGGTTTGTATATAGGCTGCACCTCTGAAATAGTACTTCCACAGAACAGCAGCAGCAGCAAACAGAGTTCCACAGCCATAGCTAGCAGTATTCATAAAATTGGAGGTAGAGATATTTGTCCAACCAAGTCTAGAAATCTTCAATACATTCAGCTGGGGGGCAGCTTTTTAGCCAGGGGAACAGTGGTACACTCTCACACCTTCAATTCTTTAATGTACTCCAACTTCAGAGTGGTACAGCAGCCTCTTGTGGAAATGACTCAGCGCACCATCTCTGGCAAAAAAAAAAAAAAAAAGAAAGAAAGAGCTCGTTAAGGTATGTGCAAGCAAATAGGAAAGTGCAAGATAACCTGCAATCTTCTGTGGAAACTGAACAGTTTGAAAAGCGTGCCAGATAGGATAGGAAAGAAAAAAGACGTTGAAGTTTGTGAATAATATGGTATACTACATACACTGTACTTGAAAGAGGTGGAAAAAACAATTATGCACAGTTCCAGGTCAGTGAGTTTTCAAAAACAAAGCAGAACATTGGTACAGCTCCGAGGGAAACAAAACTAAAAGAACAGTGTATGAATTGTGCTTCTGACTAAGTACAATATGTCGTGTCACAACAGTTACACAATGCATTTAATGCACAATTCTACACCAACACCTTTACTTCCAAGGTATTTCCAGGTCAAAGAGATGCTGAAGATGGAAGACTTTCAACATGTAGTATAGTGAGACCTAAGTCTCTCCCATGCTTTACAGTCTCCAGTAAAACACAGGCTACCTTTCTGAAAACCAGTATTGACTTGCAAGAAATCACACTGTTTGTGTTTGCAGTCTGTGCTGCACTCAAAGAAGAGATCAAGATCAAGAAAAACATGGAACAAAGGAATACAAAACGAGATCAAAGAACTAGAGACAGTTTTGTTTCCCCACAGTCCAACTGAGTTAAGAGGGAAAATTCCAGCCTATCTTTCCCCCTCATGGCTTGTGAAAATCAAGAAGAATGAACAGTAATAATGCTACAAATAGCACAATTATCCAAGCCTTATTCAAAAAGACGATGTTAGCAACTACTCCGCAATATGATGTTCAACACAGGAACACAGTAATTTAGAACACATTACACGATGAGTATTTTCTTATCTGGAAAAGAATATTTTGCTAAAGATTAATGAAAGAAAAAAAAGTCTAGATCCAAAATATTAATTTTCCTCCTTTAATTTTTTCTTAAGACCAGTTTTTTTCAGCCTAAAAGATATTTTAGTGGAATTTTATTTTATACATCTCTTGCTCTAGGGCTGAACACAGAAAGGTCGGAAAGTTAGAACTGCTTAGGCTGCAGTTCATTATAAAATCTACAGAAACTCTACAGGACAAAATATCACAAAACCAGACCTAAGTGGGGAAAAAAATTATTTTACCTTAATGACAGAACAGGGAAGACTGTAGAAGTCTGATATACTACTATTCAACTTGGTTTTCTTAAAAAGAGGTATGAACAATTTTTCTAAGTCAGGTTTATGTTTTCTAAGTCAGGGAATTGGTAGGTGTGTTTGTGTAAGCTGAAATGGAGAAGATGACTTCTCTAACTGGTGTCTTAAGGCAAAGCATGTTCTCTGTGGTGCATTCTGCTATTGTAGAAAGAGAGTAGAAGAGAAAGAATACACGAGCTTTGGGTTTTTTTGATAGATTTTAGACTAAAGACAATTTAGAGTCTATCTAATTGCACGAACAGGCAAATAAAGCACTGTCAAAATGTCCCCCCAACGTGGGAAAACAATCGCTACACCTGCTAGAAATGCGAAGTCGTGTATTAACCAAGACAAAGTGGGCACTTTCAAGACAAGGACACTCCTTGTACCACAAATACTAACAATATCCTGCTAAGTGGACACACATAAATTTTCAATTCTGAAGACACTACTAAAGTCTCCAACTCCTCACAATTTTCAGTCAAGTTTTTATAAAGTTCAGGTGAGTTTCATGCAAATCAAAGAATCTTCAGAATTCTGACCATACTCCATTATTCTCCCTTTGTTGGCAAACGTATAACAGTAAACACGGTACATATAATCTTACTGGGCAATTCCTGCAGGCTGACACCAGTTCTCCTCTGTACTACAGAAAACACTAATATATTTTCAAGGTTATATTAATAATGACCGGAAACTTGCGGAAACACCATTAAACCTATAACTCAGGATACCTCTGAGTATCCAATATGTATTCAACCTACTTAAAAATAACTCAGATGTAAAAAGTTCTCAGCAGTTATCCTTTTCTTGATATCTAAAAGAAACTTAGCTGGGAGCATATTAGTAGTTAAATATGCTGGATAAACAGCATTAAAGAGGAAAAATCTATCCATGAAACTTGTAATTGTGAGAACTGCAAGAATGGCATGCACAGTGGTGACACATATAAAGAGAACCGAAGTTCTCTTAGCAGTTTATGCTAATCTTCATTGCAGCATGTGGCCATCTCATTTCCTCAGACACAGTGTGGTATCACTGCAGTCAGTGAGCTACAGGCACTGCCATTACAACTCTCCCCAAGTTCAAGTAAACAGTGAATGTAAAGAAGCTGTGTAAAACTTTGAAATGCTTACATTAATTATCAAATAAGCTACTCATTTCATTACTACGTTTCAATAAAAAGAGAAACCAGAACCACACACCCTGTGAAGATACATAACAAGATAAATAATAATGAAAATCTTTAAATTATTTTCTGTTTGCAAGTGCCCATCTTTAAAAGATTCAAGCTTTTGTATTTTATTCTGTAGTTAACACTAATATTCTACACCATCGCTCACACATGCAGCAACATTATCATATCTCAGATATATCCTATCTGTTATTAAAAATATTGTAATCTTTTCCAAAACCAGTAAAGCTTCAGCACCTCCACTGTAATTTTAACAAGGGGAGAGGAGACAGAGCAAGATGCATTAGTTCAGCAACTGCTTCCATGATACATCAACTCTAGATAACAGAGCTCAGAGGCAGCAGGATGTCCAGCTCGTTGTTTCCATGGGACTGGCCTCCTTCTGTTCAACACTGCAACTCACGCAAATACAACACTGCAACTCATGCAAATACAACACTGCAGTGCACTGATGCAACAATGATTAACCCCGTGAACTGAAATTCAATCAACCAGGAGCTACATTGCTAAAGCTCAATGGTGGATCCTGCTGGCAATGAACCGGGATGGGGCAGGATGATGGAAGATGCAGTTGTCCATAGGAAGTCCACACAAAGGTGCTGGGTACGTTTGTTACATTTTTTAATTATACATTTGAAGATCCAAGTCCATAATCCCCTTGAGTGAGATTGCATCCGAGCCAGCAACCACTCGAAGAGTGAAACGAATGAGAACAGCCACAAAACAGATAGTTACAGGTAGATTAAAACTCCTAAACATGCATCAAAAAAGACCAAAGCCACACCACCACCTTTCCATTCAAGAGACCCAAAAGAGCAAGCCTAGTTAGATGCTGGTAAGCTAAAAGGTATAGTTTTCTGTAACTAAATCTGCCCTAAGCCTACCAACATTTACAACCTGTTGCCATAGGAGGAGCAGGAAGCAAATAAACCTAACAAGCACTAGGAACTGACTGCAGAATAGGAGCCTGGCAGCTCTGAGAAATACTACACAAATAGCATCTTGCACACAAGGCAGCCTCAGTACGCACCTGACTTGCTTGCTGCATGTTCAAAATGAGTAAGTGCTCAAGTGCTGAAAAACTGGGTATTCAGAATCCAGTTTGGTTTGAGCAGCTTCTCAATAATTTCAAAATACATAAATTAAAAAAGCAGCATCAAAAAATCCTGCTGTTTTACAAGTCACAGCCATTTGGAAACAGACACAGACCTGTAAAAATTCCAGGGGAGATACCTTCCTTCGAACATCAGCATGTCTGATTTTCATCTGACTGCATTAATATTTAAAGTACATTTTCACTAACTGAACAAATATATTTAACTTGATTTTAAATGATGCATTTACCCCAGTACTCATAGAGCATTTCTTGTGAGATTACTTTTCAGCATCACACAGAAAATTTTAAAACACAGTAAGTCCAGCCCATAAACAGGCAGTTTTTGGCAAAGGTGAACTGATGAGTGCCGCGTACATGTCCCAACACCAAGGTATCAAGATACGACAGACCCCACATATTCCCACTAGCAGCCGAGACCAAGCCTTTCCTTCATCCCCTTTCCAATTACGAAAACTGTAGAGACCTCTTCCTCTAACATGCTGCTTAGTCCTTGATCCGCAAACTGCAGAGTAGCGCGGGTACCGCAGCTCTGCCTCTGCTGGAATACCGGCCGATGTGGTAGTTTCTTCAGCTGCTCGCTCCGCATGTGCGTGCACAAGATACAACCTCACGTTTACCACCACATCTGCCCCTTTTTTTTTTTCCCCAGCTCTCGGATGAGGATCCCGGCTCACTGCAGAGCTCACCCTGACGAAAAAAACGCGTGGCCACCCGGGGTGTGCCGGCGCGATGTGCCCAGGTGCTCAGCGAGCAGCCACCGCCAGCACCGCCCCAGGGAGCTCCCGCGGGGCGGGCGGCAGCCGCCGCAGCGCTGCCGTACCGAGCGGGACCGGCGGCAGCGGACGGGCCCTGTCCCCGCTCACAGCCCCGCCGGGGGGTCGCCTCTTTGCCCCCCCTGCCCCTGACGAGCACATTTCGAGGACAGCACCCTGTCCCCGTCCGCCTCCCTGGGACCGCTCAGGCCCCACCGCCCGCCCCCCGCCCCGGGCAGGTGCCCTCAGCGGCCGCCCTCGTTCTCCTCCTTCCCGCGTAGCGGCTCCCCCTCGCCCCCGAGATCTGTGGGGCTCTCCCCGCCCAGCTCCCGCCGCTCCTCTCTGTTCAGCGCCCGGCAGCTCTGAGCAGCCCCCAGACCCCTCCGCAGCCGCCGCGGAGAGACCGCGCTGCCCGCGCCGCGCCCACCACCCCACTCCGCTGGCTCGGCGGGCGGGCCCGCCCCGGCTGCCCGTGGACCGGCCGCATCCCCCCGCCATGCCGCAGCCCCCTCCCCGCGGCCGAACCCGTCCCTCCCGCCATCCCGCTCCCCGGCCCCGCTGAGCACCCACCTGCCCCCCCCCTCACCGCGCGCTCTTGGGGCGCCTCCATCCTGCTGCTCCCCGCTCCCACAGGTCTCTCTCCCAGCCCCGGCTAAGCCCTCCGGGATCCCTACCGACCCCCTTCCCGAAGGCAGCCCCACTCCCTCGACAGCCACCCCCTCCCCGTCACCTGGCTTCTCACGGCAGCTCCCCGCCCGCCGACCCTTTCCTCCCGCAGGGGAAGGGGCCGTGCTCTCCCGGCCAGGATCTTCTGCCGCCCGCAGCGGGAGAAGGCGGAGGAGCCTCACCGCCGCCTGCTGCCCGCCCCCCCGGCCCGGCGGAGCCGCCCCGGGACCCCTCTTCACGTCCCCCCCCCCCGCCGGCAGCACTCACCGGCCGAGCGGGCACAGCGATCCGGAGGCGGCGGGCACGGCCAGCACGGCACAGCCCGCCCGCTCCGCCTCAGAGCGCCGCGCCAGCCGCGCTGCCAGTGCCGCCCGCGCATGGATTATGGAGGGCGGGCTCTGCTCCGGACCGGGGCTGCAGGACCACCCCGGCAGCCCGGGATGGAGGGGGGAGGAAGAGGAGGAGCGTGAGGGCTTTAACCACGGAGGGACGGGCCGGGCGACTGGGAGCTGGGCAGGGGGAGACGTTTCGTGGAGCGGCTTTTCTGAGGCGGCCGAGCGGGTCGGGCTGAACCTGCACCCGTGCGGGTGGGAGCGCGCAAGGCTTGGCGACCTGTTGCATCCTGAGCCGGCTCCTGCCCTCTCCCCGACCGGGAAGGGGCTCTCTCCGCGACCGAGGGCCGGGCTCCGCCGAGGCACATCCCGCTTCGCCGTCCCAGGGGTGGCCGTGCCACCTCCCCTGGGCGATTTCTTCTGGGGGTTGGTTCGAGGTCGAGCGGGTTTGCTTTTCCCGTCAGGATGACTTACTCCATTAGCTTTCGAAAAAAACATCTTGTTTTACCTTCCTCGAGGGGTGTCCTTATTGCCTGATGGGTTTAGCGTTTCCTTTAGGGCTGTTATCCATGTTCCAAAGTGGTTTTTGTTCCTGAAGACCAGTGATTTATTGGTAAAATGAGAAGTGTTTTTCCTACAGTAGCGTACACTGTCAAAGGCTCCTGTGCTTTCCCCCTTCACCCTTTTGTCATTTTTATTTGCATCTTTTGTATTTTAATACAATTCCTCTCTTGCAATATTAAAATATAACAATGATTCTTGCCTCTCTTACTAGACCCCTCATTAATCAGCATGACAAATGCTTTGCAGGGCAAAGCAAGAATTTTCACTGGACATCCAAGGTTGTGCTGGGTCCTTGGAAATCCGTAAAACACTGATGGAGAAAGCAGTTAGTCTCCCTTTTGACAGGCAGAAAGAAATCAAGGCTCCAGCTGTGGCAGCAGTCTGCACTGCTAATGCAAGTTTGGCATTAGCCAAGGGTTTCTCCAGAGGTGGCATTTAGCGTTGCTGAAGTCTACCTGTATTTCAGCTCAGGGCATTTGCCAGCAGTGCACATCGAAGAACAAGTTGCTGCATGGGCTGCACCTAGAAAGAACAGTTATTCTGACCACAGTTAACCCCGGACTTGTTCAGTAGGAGGACACAAAGGTACAACCCAAAATGGAGTGGCACTGAGCTGCAAGACAGGCTCTTGTCCTAGTTCTTATAGTTGTAATGTACTCTGAGCAATGCATCAAAGAGAGACAGCACTGTAGTCTTGGGGAAAACACAGAAGACGTTGACAAAAGGACAAATGTGTTAAATTAACCAGGTAGTCCTCAAAAACAGAAGTACAGTTCCTGTCTTGAGCTTTGGATGAAACTTATTGTAAATACAAGAGAATGGTCCTTCCAAATAATGGGCTGTGAGTGCCCAACGCTGTTAATGAGACAATCTGGTGAAGTCGATTCCCTTGCTTCCATTCAGGGTTAAATCAAAAAGGCCAAATTTTACTGACCTCAGTGACTTGTTGACTGATTTTAAGCTGCAGGATGAAGGCATATGACTACAGTGATAAATAACTGCAAGGGTGGAATAGGCTGTAGGAGCTTAAGAGAATGTGGAAATACAGAGGAGAACAACATGGGATGAAGTTACCTAAAATCTTGACTTGCTGGAGCCAAAGACACTTAGATTTTCTTTGGGGTCACTAATTTATACAAGTTACAGGTTTTCTTCCATTTATGGTAGGCTACCACAGTACTTCTGGATGAGAAATATCTGCAGTTTACATAAACAAGGACACACAACTAGAGTTACAGGAAAAAGATGTTAGCTTTCAGAGAAAAAATAACCTAAATCAAGACCAACATTATTAATGGAGACATTTCTTCGGTAGACTAAGCCAACACTTATTTTCTAATTAGTATTACCCATGTATAACAGATTTCCTGTTTATTTTTAGGGATGATGCTGTCAATATAAGAAAGCTTTTCAGTCATATCTGAGTCTTTTTGTACTATTAGTATCTAGCCTGAAATAAGGAACTTGCCTAAGGTGTCTGGAAGTGACTGAGTTAAGATAATTTATATCATATAAGGTACTGAAAATATGTTCTCTGAGTAGCACCTAGTTAAATGTCAGAGCTTGTCACTGTGAGATGCTAAATGGAAGCCTGACCTCTTCAGCTGCCTCCCATTACATTGCTGGCAACCCCAAGTATATGTCTGACCTGAAACCGCTCTGAGCAGCTGTTGACCTTTCCTTGATGTTTCTTCTCTGCTAACTGCATGTCAGGTAAGAGACAGGCAGTGGGAAATACTGCACCAGTTTGCAGCCCTTTCCTTTGCTCCTTGCCTCCCTGCCATCCAAACCACAGCTGTGCCCAGGCTTGCTTAGCTGCACGCTCCTGTGGGCACCATGAAGTATGTGCTGGTATGTGGTTTGCCTGCACGTGTAACACAGTCATGTTAGAGAAGCAAAATATGTAAAACCAGCATGGAGTCTTAGCAAGCTCAGAGAGCATCAAGAAAACTTGTCCTCCAGGCACTGCACCATCTTCTATTTGTGGTCCTTTGTGCTTTATTAGGGTGATTGGGCTAAAATTAATCAGAATGCCTTCCAGATCTGCTCTTTGGGGGCCAGAACTTTTAAATGACATCAGCACTTGGGACTGTGGTCAGGTTCCCAAGGCAGCTGAACCACTAATTGCTCACATAAATGGGGAAGTGGTCTTTCAAACCACAGTGCCTGCCGTAGGTGATAAGGCCTCTGAAAACCTGCTGTATAAGCATTCAAAACAGGAACAGCTGGATGAAAAAACCTGGCCCATACTCTGTGGTGAGCATTTGAAAATCTGGCTGTGTATCAATCTCTGTCATCTCAGACAAAAATCCTCAGATAACAGAAAGATACATGAGATTTAAAGCTTAACTATAATGGTTGTATCATGTAATTGATTTTTAAGTAGAGCTTGTGATTAAAGGTCTATTAGATAGATAGCTTTTTTCATTAGCTGGGAGCCAAGCTAGGCATAGTATTGCCTGAAGAGATTTAAAATCATAACTCCAAACTTTCCACCTCCCAAAAATAAAAGGGTCAAGGTAGAAAACCTCTTGTATTATGTTTAGTCTTCCTCTGACTGTTTTCTGAGTGTGTATTTAGGGAGAGAAGGGTGCATGGAAGTGGGGGAGGGGAACAGTTGCCTTCCTTGCACGGAGGCTGTGGAGAAAAGTGATTTACACCCTTTGCCAAGAACATGTCAAAGAGTGAAATCTTCCAACACCCCAAAATCGAACTAAGTCTACCAATCCCTGTCAGCTTTACCCTTCAGCCCAATGCCTGCCCACTTGGCTCATCTTTCTGTGGATTATAACCTCTGAGTCCTTCCTTGCCCTCTGCCACCATGCACTCTGACTACCTCTGCCCTTCTTCCTGCTGCTCAACGTCACCCTTCCCTTTGGTTCTGGCTTAGCCCTTTGGATTTTGCCAGCCCTCCCAATTAGCTAATGCTGCCCAGCAGCACCCACCACCTACGCACATACCCCATGCCTTCCTTCTGCTCAGCTCCCCATCAGCACTGTTTCTCCCCTCTCCGACATCCACAGTTGCAGCCCTCTTCATCCTTAATTCTCCTGTGGGATGCAAGGCTTAAGGGATTACAGGCTGTATGAGTTCACAACCCGAACTCCAAGCTGTGAACTCTTCCAGGCTGGAGCCAGGCTAGCCCAGGCTCTGCAGGCTTTGGGAGAGGAGGGAGCTGAGGTTATAGCAAGCAGGAGGAACATGTTGCTGTATTAGACACAAAACATGTAAAATTTGAAAGAGATAGAAGGGTACATAAAAATGGTGAGAAAGCATGATTGCTGTGTGCTATACTCTGACATATATTTGCCTAATTTGCTCACTCCCGAAGAAAATAAAAAAAGGAAATGGACAACCTTACTCACATTAATTTTCAAGCTTAGAAAACAACACAACCTTTCATGGTAGCCCTCTGATTCATGCCAATTTAGGATATAATTTCAATGAGGATTGCCTTCATTTGAATGGAGGATTTATCCTGCTGTATATCCCTTTAGGATGCCTTCAGAGTTGATGTTTTGTCAGCTACACATCTTGCCATTACGCTCTGCTGTGCCCCTTTCTTATGACTGTGATAGGTCTGCATGACAACTTGTCAAGGAACTTAAAAATTATATTCATTGCTTTTCATTTGAGGAAACAAACCACTAGTAGTTGCTATAACAGGTTTCGCAGTTAAACAAAGATACAAACTGACAGGGATTGCATGATGCATGTACTTGGAGCTTGTATCTTCTTTTATGAGCTCCCCCCCTATCTGTTTTTCCATCATTTCTGTTTTATTTCTACTTGCAAGCTTTGATGCTTGACATTCTGATAAATTACCATCTCAGGAATGCTTGAAACTAAAATGGGAAAGGCACACGTCTTTTTGACATTGGAACAAAAGAAGCATGACTTGGTTCTAATGCTGTGTGATAACAGATTGGGGAGCAATGGCCAACCACCACCCCAGATTTTGGTTCCAGCTCTAGCAACTTACACTTCTCTGGTGACGAAAAGGTCAGCATCTCCCAGGTTCATTCTGTGGGAACTGTATGTAATGAGTCATCTGATAGAGGATGTGGCCATATGAGCAAGGGCATTTCAGTTTGTTAGAAAGCAACTTATGGCTTTAAATAAATGCTTTCAAATGAAGTCCTGAAAACCTCTTGCACAAGTGTAATTTCACCTGATAGAAAAAAAGATTTTAAATAAGGATGCTCCTGTTTACTAAACTTGAACATGCAGTTTGGTGCCTTTCCCCTCAGAAATGAGGTTACAGCCATGGGGCACACCTGTTCTCAACACTGGTAATTCCTTGCTTGTGACCAGTTAATCACTGACCACCAGTACAGCTGTTTCTTGTGGTACAGTGGTAACTTTTGGGGGCACATACAGGCTTCAGCCAGGCTGAGTCCCACAGGCACAGTGACAAAGTTGAGTCCTGACTAACGAAATCACTGTGCAGATGATGCAAGTGGGCAGCAGGTGTATGTGGTACAGCACCAAGCATAACCTGTGGCCTCACCTCAGGTTACAGTCATGGACACTCGAAGATTAGGACTGATGGGTTCTTTGTTCTCTCTTATGGCTTATTTTTTTCATTTGTTTTTGTTTTAATGAATGCATTTATACATTTCTTCTGAAAGCTAGGATCTGAGATGGACTGCTTGGACAGAGGCAAGAGAGGCTGTAATATATGGTTTACACAAACTATGCATCCAATGCATGTCAGTTAGAACAGAACACTACAGAACTAATCAGCCAAACCAAGTACACACATGAAAGATAACACAGAAGCAAAGTGAATGATCTTGATAGTCATTTGTCAGAAAAAAAAAGGATATTTTCCTCTCTGTTTCATCCCTATGATAAGCAGAAGTCCCCTCAGCACAGGGTGACTATCCCATGCTTCCCACAAAATGTAATCCTACCTCAGGAGCTTAGCTGCTGCAGTGACCTTCTTTTGTCTGCTTGTTCATAGTAAAATCTGTCTGACGTGAGTAAAGAAGATTGGAAGAAGGCTATTTTTAGTATCAGTATAAAATAATCTGTAGCACAACAAAATGCAAGAAAGAAAGGTGGTGTCATTCTCCCTGTTTCCAGGAAGAATGACACCACCACCTACAACATCTTGTAGGAAGCACATAAACAACACACGTTGCAGGATTAACCTGACAGGGCCCCTCCGCTCTAGTTTCTATTATTAACTTTATACCTAGTGCAAGTCTCCTCAAATGAACTATATGAGGTATAATGATTTATCTTACACAGACTATACCTCAGCTGAAAATTTATTAGCAGAATAGTAAGGGCCTGGGTTTTATAAGGTGATGAACTTTTCCCTCCCTCTCCTGCATGCTTAAAAAAAATACCATTTCTATCCTTCCCCACCCCAAGCTCCCCCTTTCAGCTGAGTGGTTGGGATAGCAGCCTACTATCCACAAGCTGTTATCACACAAACCAAAAGTGCAACTTCTCCCCTTTGCCACCTCAAAGCTTCAGCTCCCTCCTTGGTCTTCTCAAGTTTGATACAAAAATGTTCATTATGACTGAGCAAAAGACTGCAGTACCAACAAGAACACACTCCAAGCAAAATGACAGTTTCTTTTCTATAATATAGTGGATTTTTTTTTTCAAGGGAAATGTTTTCAGAATTTTATGGAGGAGATTGGCTTTTTCTTTCCCTAATGTTCTTATTAATTTATAATTTCCTGTGTTTAACCTGCCTGCTAATAAGCTATAAGAGTGAAGTATTTGCACTGTTGAACCATACAAGATATAAAAAAGAGAAGTTGACCTTTAACTCTGCTTCTTTGCCTTTTTGCATGGTTTGGTTTTCATATTATAAGTATTTCATGGAAACATTAAGCCTTTGAGAACAGAGAACATTTATAGCACTAGAGAACACCTGAGATTTGTTGCTTTACAGTCTGTGGCCTTAAAATCTAACCTGAGTTAAGAGGTAGCACATATCTATATTTGTGCAGGCAGCAGAGCAAGAATCAGCCTCATGCTCCAAGATCCGCAGTGTGCTTCTTGGTTCTGCCCTGCTTCAGGCTACAGCTTCCCCCCCCTCTCTGCTTGAGTTCACAGCTGAGCTGATGAGTACAGCAGGGGTGCATCCATGTTGTCATGCTGGTTTGCTCTTTGCTCAAGTTTCCAGTCTCTGGCTGCATAAATATTAGTTCACATGTAATCTTCAGACTGACACAGCTCAAGGAATAGTGAAGTCTGGGTGCAAGTCATTCACCTGAGAATGTCCCACAGTCTGCAACCTTTGACCTGGGAATGCAGGCCCACATAGGCACAGAAAACAGACACATTGCACACATAATGTGAGCAAAACAAAGACTAACTTTCATCATCAAATTTACTCATACCTGCTTTCACAAAAGGGTTTGCAGTAAGTCCTGAAATCTTTGGTCTATACTGCATCCGGTGAAAAAATGAATGATCAAGTGTTGTTTCAAAAGCTTCTTGATTCATAGTTTTTTTATTTCTAAGCCAGAGAGGACTGTTGTGATTACTTTACATATGATTCATGTGCATTACACACATGAAGCCATGAAGACTCACATACTAGTTTCAATATTAAGCTCATCAGGTATGGCAGACTCCTGGAAAGAGGCACCAAGATTTCAGGTGACAGTAGAACTTGGTTGTACTGTGAACAGTCTGAAAGGCCATCTTCTCTCATTATTTAAGACTAAAATTTTAGCCTTCACCTGAGTTGTCCAGTTTCATTTCCCAATTTATTTTCCACTCTTTTGAACAGCCTCATAATAGTGATGACCAGTGCAGTGGCTCCACAGTACCAAGGAATACCAAAGAATTAGTTGTGGTACCACTTGGTGATGATACTAGTCTTCAAGTCTAACCTCTGCATCTTGGCCCAACACTGTTTGGCACCATTTGACCTTTGTGAGATTATTTTAGTCTTTTCCTTTGACAAACTGAAGGTGTTAAGATAGTGTAGCACTGTTCTTGAAGAGAATCTTGCTAGGTAGGACTTCAATGCTTTTTTTCTTTTCTTTTTTTTTTTTTTTTCTGAACTAAGTATTAGAAAGAAACATGTTAAATAATAAGACAAGTTTTAACACCTACCAGCACTGGTATTGCCTGGACACTTGCTTGAAATAGTACCTGTGATTGTGTATTGCTGGATTTTCCTGACATCAAGTCTGGTACAAGCTACACAGTGTTATAAAAGAGGGTCTGCACTTGGAAGAGGCAGTGATCCAAAGTGGACATGACAGATAGCAGACTGGAATTTTGGTGCCGATTCCAACTAGAAAGCAGCAGTATTCTCTTCAGCATATAAAGCCTGCAAATCGTACACAGCTGCTAAGGTAGAAAAGGCCTTTTGGCAAATCTGGAAGCCATTGTTTATTATTCTAATGCTTTATCTATAAATCTGAGCCTTACTCATATTGTGGCAGTCTTTCTGCTCTTTAATTCTGTGAACATTGAATTACAGACATTTGAAGAGCTGAGGTCTAATAGCTTAGAGCTTAGATTGCAAACTCCTATTCCCACTCCTCTCACTAAATGGACACTTCATTAGACTCCTCTGCATTTCATCCTTCCCATTTGATGAGGTGCTCACAGAAAGGCCTTACAAAACAACCAGGAGCAACTACCTGCCTGCCAGACAGACTATTCCCAGAAACTGAAGGACTCTATGTTGTTTTGTTGTGTTTAACTTTATAAGTCCAAATGATAGTAACTTTCAGAAAGCTTTTGGTAAAACTTTCTCCAGGTTACCGTTCTCTGTTTCTGCTGTACCTTACTCATCCTAGCATTTGCCTCTGTACAGGCTTGAATATTTGCTTTTGCAGATTTCCTGTTGTTACCCTCTGCTACTTGCAGTAAGGAAAATAAATAAATTCCCAGTTTGTGCTGTAGTTGTAGAAGCAATCATCCTATAAAAAGTAATCCACAACTCACTGCAGTAAAATGTATTAGTTTATATATTCTGTATGAGCTGAGAGTTGGTACAGTGAAGGCATGTAATTAAAAAGTGCACTTTGGATGTATTTTGAGCTTTCCTTAGCAGCTGTTACATATTATGAAACATGCACATTGTGGTGGTTTTGTAATTGGATTTAAGTAGCTTGCAGAATATCTCAATACACAGAGCAAAACCCAGCAAAACATTATAAAAAAAATGTGCATAGTAATTGCACCCAAGAGTTGCAAAGAAAGAGCAGAGAGATCACATGAAAAATATTTCCTGCTTCTGTGAAATCTGTGAAAATTCCCAGGAAGACTAGGAAACATCCCTGGGATGGGAATGCAGTTTACATTGAACTCAGCAAGTGAAGATATATGTGTGTGTAGCTGGCAGCCAAATCTGAATTCTGGTGCACATCAAATGTTATTAGTTTGTACTTAATTACACAGCATACCACATACACTTGAAAAGTCCTTTGAGTTGAATTTTCAGTCTAAGTTAGTTTATATTAGAACCATTCTGATATTTATTTTCTGTAGTCGCTTTGCAACATCTGAAAGACAGCAAATTAAATATCTTGTCTTTTGATTTTGACTGAGAAGCCAAATTTCTTTTTTAACACTGAAGTTCTTATGCAATAGGTGGGAGGAGATAGTATTTTATAATTGTATGCTTAAATCACAGAATCATTGAATATCAGGTTGGAAGGAACCTCAAGCATCATCTGGTCCAAACTTCTTGGCAGAAGCACTTAAAGACTTTAAGTATACATTTTCTCACTGATTTTAGAGAGGGAAAAAAATCTTCTAAGATATTTTTGCTGCTGAAGGAGGATTTGCAATACTACCAGGGACTGCTGTTCTATTTGTGAGCTAAGATTACTCTCAGTGAAATGGCTCAGCTCCCTGAGGTTCTCAAAATTCCTGTTATGCCTTTGCCAGATTCACAATAGTCTCCCATTTGTTATTTCACTAAAAAGAAAAAAAAAAAGAAGTATGTGTTTGGCTGAAATAAAAAGGAGAAACATGTGCACAGCTGAAAAGCTTCAAAAGCATCTCTATAGAGCACCTGTGTGCTGAAGAGCATCGAGGATCATTTAGTGCTTAATCAGGAGCTGTGCATTGCAAGGCTTGGAAGAAGAGATGTGAAGATGGTCATGGAAAAGCTAAAACCCCTCACTATGAATCTATCTGTCCTCCTCTTTCTCACCTTGAGAAAAACACTTTCTTACTGCAGTTCACTTTACTGACTGTCAAAATGGGTATAATAAAACTTGCCTTTTTTTCACAGCTTTCTGTTTTGGCAGTGCCTCTGGAGCCCTGTTTGAAGAGCACTGTTATGGTACAGTACAGTGTCTTGGGAAACCAGACAGATGTATGCCATGTTTAGAAATTATTTTTCTGTTAAATGAGATCATAATTGATTAAATTGCTGGGTAATTAAGGGATTTTTACTCTTCTTATTAGATAAACAGACTTTTTATTGCAAACAGTTCTCATCTTTCTAAATCAGTTCCAGGAAACCCTATAATGTCAGTCACTATTAGCATTTGGAATAGCATTAAGAGCTTTATACAAGCTCATATTAATCTGTCTAGGTTAACCTTTGTATCCAGGCTGCCTCAGTTGCTGTATTTCAAATCTGCAGAATGTCAGTTCTTCCTGGTGGGCAGGAAGAGGTTTAGCACAGATTTAGCAGTGCTTTGATCATAGTATGAAGTAATTTTGAACTTATTTGTGACCAAAAAAAGTTTATGTGGAGCACTTTTATTCAGTCTTATCAATTGAGTTTTTTAATCCATTGGGGCAAACTTTTGACCTCTCGCTTTTGCTCTAGAAGCTGCTTCAAAGACCAGATGAATATTAAGACAATAGTAGTGTCAAGAATATTACATTTCATTTGGGCACTGGTTTTCACAACTGCAGAAATACTACACAGGTATAGAAACAAAGTAAAAAGGGTCCCCAGTGCTCCTTCCCACTGCAAAGTCTTCCCAGGACATCCTAAGGCACTTGCCCAACCTGCACTCCAGCACTTCCCATGAAGGCAGTGCCTCAGACTGTGTTCCTCAGGCAGTCTGGTCCAACTATTTAATGATGCTCATAATGAGAAAGTTTTCCTAATATTTAACCTAGATATTCTTTGCTGAAAATTAGGTTTATTTTTGCTCATCCTTCCCAAGTGGACATGGGGATTAATTGATTGTCGTTTTTTTAACAGTGTTTGAAATACTGGGACATGCACTGGAACATGTTACCATGTTCTTTCTCCGGTCTTCTGTTTTCTGGATTAAAGCCCAGTTCTTCACAGCTGTCCTTACAGCCATGTTGTCATTTCTGTCTTGTGACCTCTCTCAAATTTGCATATGTCCTTTAAAACATATAATTCCCTTGTGTAAACATGCTACTCCAGCTGAGAGCTCCTTTCCTGAGGAAAGCAACCCAACAACATCCCACACCATAAAGAGCCACTTCTTCATGCACTGATGAATCTGCCTTCTTGGTAGGCACGTACTCAGTGTGTGTGTTGGTCCTTGCCATATCCAGAATCCCTTATGCACTGCTTCTGCTCAGACAAGTGTTTCTGGGGTTGGGTTTTTGTGTGTGTGTGTTTGATTTTTTCCCTCCTTTTCGCTTTGCTTTCTTTGATTTCATATATTTGATTTAGAGCCTTCCCAGTTTTATAAAGACTATTTTGAATAATTCTGCCTCCAAAATGCTTGCTGTGTTTCTCAAATTGGCATCAGTTGCATATTTTATAAGAACACCTTTCCACTCCTTTATCTGTATCGTTGAGGAAAGTATTGGAAGGCACAGAACTGGGTCCCCAGAACATCCACTTGAAATTACTTTAGGTATTGCCACTGAACCATTGATACTGACTGTCCTGTTGTGTACAATGAAGAGTGACACACCATCAGTGTTCTCGGTTGCACACGGAGCAGGGTTAAGCATGGTTTTGTGAGAATAGCACAAAACCAGGAGTCAAAGAGGTTTGATTTTTTTAGTTCATTTTGTCCCCAACTTTTAATACATATGGTAGAACGTTACTGTAACCTTCTTTTCACTGATTTCCTTGTCCGTAAAAGGGAAACAAAGACGCCTGTGAAATGCGTGGCTCCTCAGGGGAAGATGCTGTTGCAGTGCAGAATGTCAATGGTCATACATGTGGCCTTGTCATCACTTGTACTGGTTGAAACTAACACTGCTGAGCCCAGTGAACCTGTAGGACTTCCAGTGTTGGTATCAGAACCCAGGTCTGTTCCGTGCTTTGGTCTTTGCTTCCATTTCTTCTTTTAGCGCCTGGCAGCACGATGCACGTTTGTGCTTGGCTGGCACTGGCACTGTGTGAAATATGGCTGGAAGCAAATTCTAATTGCAATTCCTTGTGTGCACCTGGCACAAACTTCAGTACTGTCAAAATGTACCAGCCACCAGTGAAAAAGGGAGGTGGGACGAGATTGTCTTCACGGTTGTTGCTGTGATTTTGTAATTCATATTAAAATAGTTAACTTCTTTCCTTTATGCTTTTAAGCTTCCTGGTAATGATGCAAACCAGGTTTTTAAAGCTTATTTGCAGCAGAAGGTTGCGATAAAACTGCAGCTTGAAGCCACAGTGAGATTTGGAATCATAGGGATAAACAAAACTTGTTCCGAATAAAAATGTGCGGAAATGCTTGCTTGGTGCCATGAAAAGCACCGGGTAACCACTGAGGAAGCCGAGCAGAGCACCAGCCCAGGGGTGCACTGCCGTGCCAGGGGCTTGGGGCTCAGCTCCACGGGGGGTTCCGGGCTCTGTCGGCACCGCTCCCGCCCCTTTTCCACACAGCCTGTCAGACCCTGCCCGGCTTCTCCCCACTCTGTGGCACTGGGTTGACCATGATGCTGAGCCTTTGAGGGGGAAAGAGGAAATACAGATCCTAGAGGAATGATTAAAAAAAAGTTGATGTTTATGACTGGCTGCCTGCTTACTTTTTAAACATGAAGGGAGACATTTGATAAATATTTAAGTAGCACCAATTTATTTAACGCTATACATGTTTAACAAGATGAATACTAAAGAGGCTAAATAGATTAAGATTCCCAAAATGATTGTGCCAAATGTGTCTGTTTACTTCAGGCCTCTGTGTAGCATAGCAAGGATATTTCCACCACTGTAACTATCTCTTAATATATTAATAAACTGGGTGCTTTGTAACTTCAACAAGCATATCCTGCAGTAAGGTAACTACGCTGAACTAAGCAGTATTTTTTGCCACTGCGAAGCATCCATGGTGTATCTATGTCAACAAAACATCTTCAGGTCAGACCAGGCTGGGGATTCTGTGCCTCTGCTCTGGCTGTCACCTTGAGCATCTTTACTCTCACCTTGAAAGGCTTTGCTTTTGAATGTAGATGGTTTTAATGTTTAATAATGCCCTTGCACACAAATACACTAGTCTCACCAAACTCACATGTAAATATGTGTGTATATACATGAAATGTGCGACCCCTCTGTATCTCCTTCTCAGTCACACGTGGTGAGGAGTAAATTTGAGTGTGGAAGATTAGCCTGAGTACTTTGTATGACACATAAAGCCTCAGTGAATCTCTCTTGATTAGTTCTCCTGTCCTGACCCTAATACAGAGGTAAAAATATTTAATGGCCTGTACTAAATTAAGTAACACAAGACTGTGACTCAAGTATGCATGACTAAATCTAGTTTAGTGATTCTTATGCTTAAAGTGTGTCACCAAGATACCCCCAGAAGAGAATGGCTTAGGTAAATACACCATGGGATCAGCTTGCAAAGGAAGAATCACATCTGTATACTTGTTTATATTAGTCCAAACCACACAAGAGCCCTCTGGCAGTGCTGAGCTTTTGCTTTGGACAGTAGAATCCCATTACAAATGAAATTACAGCATCAACATTGAGAGTTGTTCCCTTTTGTTGTATTTTGATTGAGAAAAAGCCTGCCTTCAGCATAGCATTGTGCAGCTATCATAGCCATTGATGTCAGGGCAGAAGACTCCAAATATAATATTAGCCACTATTTCATGCTTTTATTCATCCCCCCACCACATTCAGAGAATCTCAGCTGAGATCAGAGTGCCATGTTAGAAACACAGGCTCTCATCCTCCACAAAGGTTCAACTTCACACGGGTCAGGATGGGACAAGACTGGGGAAAATCTTCCTGATGGAGCAGACAGAGGTGAACTTCTGTTTCTTTGCAGTGAACACTTCCCTGATACAGCTCCCACTGAAGAATGGGGTAGAGCTGCCTCTGCCCTGCCACTGGAGCAGTCCTGCCCCACACAGCCAAAGCTCTCACCACCAGCAGCAATTCCCCTTCTTGTAGGCAAAGGAGGCAGTGGCTGCCTCTTGTGGGGGTTTTGCTGTCCCTGTCAGGTTTCTGCCTTCAGCAGCTGCCTGTTTTGCCCATGAATTAAGCCACTTAAAGGAGGGGGAGAGTTTCCACATGATCTGGTGAATTCTCTTTTGAGCAGAACTGGACTATGAAAACCTGAAAAATACTTTGGAAATTACACCATCGCATATGAGAAATACAGCCTACATATCCATATATAAACCAGGATTTCACATTAAATGCATTTATCCTCATTCTGTCACCCATGGAAAGTTATTTTCACCATTAAAAGTATGCATGACAACTTGTTTATCCATTCTGAATACACTGGACAGGAGCTAGTTTTCCATATTCAGAGCAGAACATATATCACCTTCAAACACAAATATCACATATATTAAAGATGCTTCCTGGAAGATTTAATTCCCTTATCAATTTTGTTAGACAGCATGGCAGACAGGGATAAAGCTCTGGGTTCTGTGCTGTAGAAAGATCTTCCTTTGGTCTTAGTAACACACAGTAAGAGAGAGGCTGTTGAAGCTCCCTTCACAAATAGCGAGGAAGGGACACTTCAGCAGAGAGGCAATAAAAAGCCTAGTGGGAGGCTACCAAAATCACAGCATTATTTTACTTGGGGGCAGCTTGCCAGGACAACAGGAGTCCTGCTGCCTCAGAGGCTGGAGGCTGAAATAAAGACCAAAACACTGCTCTCAACTGGAGGAAGACCCAGGTCTTCAAATAAGTCCCCTCAGTTAATCTGTGGAGATCAAAAAGAAGGTAAATGGGGTTTTCTTGTTCTCTGTAATTGGACAAATATGCAGAGGAGTTGTTTTCTCCAGATTTCATAAGATCTGGTTACTTTTACTTACCAAAACATTATGTGACGTTCTGAAGAACTCCCTAGCATGTTGCCCCTCTTGGAGACAGCACAATTCTTAATACTCCTGCTGAGCAGAGTTACTTGTGGGTCCCTCCACCGCCAACACCACAGTGATTACTAAAGAAGAGAGAGAGTAGATAACATATCAGGATTTAAAAAAAATAGCTGCCTACTGCCTCCTGTATTTACAATTGTTTTGCTCCAAATACAAACACTGTGATCTGCTTCAAAGAGCCATTTAGGGATGTGGAAGCAGAGGAAGAGTTCAGGGTAAATTTGCGCTGCTTTTGAGTGAAGTTTCAGTAGCATACAAACACTGGCAATGCTCAGTCTCTTGCTGTGAATATCTTTTTTTCCTCAGTCCTGGGGTGAATTGCAGTATGAGATACAGCCTTTAGAAAAACATTAATTAGTATTTCAATCCACAGCATCTAGCTTGAGCCAGCTGTTCTTTTAGATTCATCTACAGTAGCACATGCCCGTTTCTGAGATTTTATAAATAAATTAAACTGTGCATGTACTTGTTTTCAGTAGTACGTAAAGAGCACACACATTTTATGTGATTTTTCCTTCTAGCAGCTGAAAAGTTCAGTATTTGATCGTCCTGCAATGGAAGCCCTCATCCATGGAGTTGCAAAAACCCCCTTGTGATGAGTGGGGGCAGGAGAGGTGAAGGAACCATCAAAATACAATTCCCAAATTGTCATACTGCCTTTGTAATGGCTGCTGGGAGCTGTATGTGTTCATGTGGCTTAGAGACTTATTTTGAGCATTATTGTCACGCTCTTCCTGGCACATTCTCCTCTCTTTCATAAGTAGCAGGTCAGAGATACTAAGTGATTGTGCATTATTTACACATCAGTGCTATGCAATTTCCATCATCCACCTACAGAAACTATCCAAATTCAGCAGCACACTTAACTGTTCATTATGCATAATTTCCCAAGTCTCAGATACACACTTCAGGCCATGCTTTCCTGCATGGTTTTTTTTTTTCTATTTACTAATTTACGCCTCCTTTGCCCTACAAATATATATAATTCATTCTGAATATTTTATGCAAAATGTAATACTAATGGGATTTGAGTCTTGCTGATAAGGATTCAGGTTCAGTAACTGGTATTCATACAAAACTTAGTCTCTAGGTTTCAAAAGAGATGTGATCCACAGTGCAAAGCTGCTTAAAGACACAGAAATAACAATGCTTAAAAGAATAAACAAAAAAAAGAGAATATGTGTCACACATGCAATTCCTCAAGATTTCTTCCTGAACAGGAAGAACTACTTCTTCCCCAAGACAATGCTGAAACCTCTCCCATTACCTGTTTGGAAGAAGATGAATTTAAAAAAAAAGCCCACCGTCAAGCTGGCAGCTGGATCATGCTGCAAAAGTCTTGTTTTTCAGTGTTCGTGCTGTCCACTGTCCACTGTTCAGGCAGCCAGCCGGCTTAAAGACAGAAGATGACACCCTCCTCTGGTTTGGAGTAGCATGCACTCTGAAGTCATAAAAAACTTCAACCCAGTTATTTTAATTTCCCATTGCAAAGAAATAGAGATATTTTTGTTCAACCTGGTGCATTGTCTCAGTATTTTCTGAGTGCACCCCATTATACTTATGCCACGACAAGAGAAAAAGATTTGAACTATTTGGCATTTCATCCTCTATGGCCATTTCTTTCTCACTACCTGCAATTTGGCTGACTGGAGAAATCTGAGTTTCATTTACACTCGTGATATTTTCACTCAACATGTTAGTCCATATCATACTGTGCCCTCATCACTCAACACCAGTCCATTACTCATAAATAGTGAATATAGCCTCTCTTATGGCACTCATTGATCAGAGGGAGCCCCTCCATGCTCTCAAAAATCAAACAAACCATTTCATTTTACACAATTGTGTTCTACACAATGTTTTTTCATACAATGGGACCAGAAGTCCAAGCCTATTCATGCAAACAGCCAAAGTAAAAGTACAGACACCTCTAAGCAAGAATGAAGCAGTGTCAACACCACAGTTAGACTGCCACATTGGGCTACCCTTTATTCTCTAGCACTTGTCATAAAGAAGAGCCACAGGAAGGCATGTGTGATATCCAAAAATTGCCAGCACAGTGCTCCATCTGTACCTTTATCAAGCATCCAAGAGACAGCCAGAGCTTGTGCAGCCTTTGCTGGTGCAGGGCTGCAGTCCCTGTTACGTGAAGTAATCCAAGATTCTCATTCATACAGTTGTGGCTGTGCAGAGTTGCACTGAAATCACCTGTATGGCAACTGTACCTTGAAAACAGACAAGTTACCTGGCAGAAAGATATATATTCCAGATGCAAAGAGTCAATTATTTTCGAGGCTATAATGTTTATGTAAACACTGGGAATTGACTGGGCTTCTTGTCAAAATAACATGCAAGAAGTTTCCTTTGTTTTCTGAGTGAGTCGTCTTTTTCATTTTTTTTTATTTTTATTTTTTTAAATTTTTTTTTATGCAGAGACCTCAGAGGAAATAGGGAATCTACTAGAAATATCTTTCAGTTATTCATCAAAAGAATTTCTGATGACAATGGTGTTTTGTATTTCTGAGTTGGACATCAAACAACTACTGTATAGAACAGCACATAAACCTGGAAAATTTCTCGCTGGAGTCCTTCACAGATATCAAATCCCAGCTCAGTCTCTCAATTGTTGAAAATCTGGTGAGGGATTATATGAACTACCTCTTGTTTGTGTGTGCAAGTGTCTTCCCTGATCATTAGAGCTATCAGGAATATTATATGGTCTGGGGAACAGACAGAGGCAAGCCCACCACGATGGGTCCAGAGCAACCTTCTCTGGCAGAACTCCAGCAGCCCCATTCAAACACTGCAACAGCTTGTGCAGCACTGAGTCTCCCTGCAAAGCTCAGGTTTCCAACATATGTTGGCCATAAAAGAGCACAAACAACTTGAATTAAATATGTGAAAGATAAATAAGCTGTAAAAAAATTGGAAGATCAAAGATGGAGAGATTATTAGTATCAATGCCAGATGTTTTAGAAAAAGTGGTCCCAAGTGACTTGAAATGAGAAATTCTTGACAACCCTGTTTGTACATTATTTCACAGTTGCATTTATCTCCATCTCTTCACTATTGCCAGTGAAACAGGGTCTTCTTTGGAAAGGCAGATGCTGTTTGTTATGCTCATGCAGTCCTTTTCTCTGATGACCATTGGACTCTGCCATGGTTGTTTTTTCTGTAAACCCACAGTGGGAACCACTGGGTTAAACAGGGCACTGTTAGGTTAAATGAGATTATTTAGGTGTTAGAAGCACCTTGTAACAGGAAATAAACACACTGAGAATGAGTGGCTGGATGTTAAAAGAAAGGTCACAGTTTAGGAGGGAAAGTGTATGTGAAGATCACAGTAAGCCTTGGCACTGTAATTCAAATTCATCTCTTTCCATCAGTTACCAGGATTTACCCCATTGAAACCGCCCCCAACAAGGGAAAAGAACCAAAGTGGATGTGTTTTCAGAAATGGTATCTATGAGTCTTACTAAGGGCAAGGCTAAGCCACAAAGCTCACTTGGGTATTGCTCAAGTAGTTGCAGGTATGAGCACAAGAGAAGGAGAAAGAACTCAGAGGAGGCCAGTGGGGACTGCCTTGGGTACAGCTGCAAAAGCACATGTAGCAGGACCCTAAAAGAAAGTCTATGAAGACATGGCTCTGGGTACTGGCCGTAAGGCTGATGAGATGTTAGAAAGGAAACACCATCCTGTCTGGTCTTCCTCAGGCTGAGCTAAACAGCGCCAGAGTCTTTGCCAAGAAGCAGCACTGCATTAAAGATGCATCCGCATTCAGTTTCCTCCTGCAGCTAAAACAGTCTGAAAGACCATTCTGATCTTCCACTGTCTTGGTTCAGTTGTACAGCAATCCAGAGTGAAATCCATGAGCATATTAAGAAATTCCCTGAATTACAAATGAAATTTGCACAATGATCTGTGCTGCTTTATAGCTTGTCCTTGCATTATCGTGAACAAGACAATGAAGATGAGCGTTACTCTGCTTTCAGACTCTCTTAAGAAAGCCTCCTAATAAGACGTTGATAATGTATCCCTCTGAAATTAATGGAATATTTAGTGTGTCTGCATTGAGGAATATTTGAGAAACAGCATTTGTTTCAAGCAGTGTTACTAAATTTTTGATGAGTTCTATAATCTAGAACCATAGAGATATGTTTGGCTTTTGAAACAGAAGTGTTTGATTTACATTTTGTGATTTTTCTTCAAAACAAATAAATTTAGACAACAACTTACTCAAAGAATTTGTTGAAGAGAACTGGTCTATCAAAATACCGTCGTAAAGCTGTGTTAGGTGGTTTCAATGTATTTTTCATCAGAGTAATGAACAGATGAAAACTGCCTTGTTTAGCAAAGGAGATATTGCTGTGCTGTTTCATTTTCATGCTCCCATTCAACTTCTGCTGGTGAATATGGTACTCACTCAAGTCAAGTTTGCAGATCATCAGTTACTATCCTCAAGTGTCCACACAGCAGTGGTCATTCTCAACATACTTTTGCAGTTTCCCTAAAAACTGTAGCACAGTGGTTGGCCTTGACTCAGTACAGTTGTAGCTACTGGGTAACAAATGGTCCTGTTAGTGAGGGAGATGCATTCAGAGCACAACCCCAAGCGTGTGACCAGAGTTAAATTTCATTCCATTGCAAAGAACAATGGACATAGGTCAGGACTATGCACACACATACAGATTGATGTGTTTTGGAGAATGTTGCTCAAATGAAATGAAAATAGAGGAAGAGATGCTTTTTCAGTAGTTACCCAACCTGATTTCTACTGTTAGCTTTCTACTACAGCCAATGACACTTTTGCCAGGTGAATTCAGGAGCTGCAGTAGAGCATGGCTGCCAACAGCAGAACTTAACTGGTAAGATATGATTAATGTACACTTTACCACACCAAAGCAGTACAATCATTTTAATACTGCCATACTAAATTTGGTCCAATGGTACATCAGATCTGGAGCAGACCTGCCTTCTCACCACTAATTGTACCATTCAAAGACGCTGAGAAATCATAAGGTCAGGACAGAGGAAGACATATTCTTTAAACTTAGCTTTCAGAATTCTCAGATATGCATCAAAGAAGGAAAGAGAAGAAGTGTTCACAGTGTTATCATATTATTATTAGCTCTAGAGAGCTGTATGTGACTGTAAACTCAACAACTTGTGACAACTGTTCAGTCAAAGTAAATTGTTCTGCAAGCCATATCTCAGCTAAGCCTGTTCATAAATGGGCCTGCTCTAATTGCTGCCTTGAAATGAAGCTGCACACAGAGCCAAGGCAACTCACTAGTGTGCTCATGACAGAGATGGGAATTAGGAGTTGTTCAGTTCTTACTGTCATTGCTCTTAATAAGCCCCTATAATTATATGGTAATTTGATGCAAAATTTCTTCTGTGGGTTCTCTGTAGTAGAGTAGCATTTCACCCTGGGAGAAAAAGTTTAGTTAAGGTGGCAAGCCTCATTTTTGCACTGCAGTCCTGCCAGTCTCACAACACTTGCACTTGCCATATTTCTTAAAGCTGGAACTCCTGGGGTCTTCTTACTGTACAACAATCCGCAATTTCTGTATTTATTTTAGAGAAAAAGCCTCCAGTTCTTCAGGTTACAAACAAAAGCTTCCAAAAAATTGCTACTTATAGAAAAGGTGTCCTGGAGGTCCAAGAAAAGAAAGTGCTATCTGAACCTATTTCTTTTTTTCAAATCTCATGGTGTGTATCAATCACGGTGCTTCAGACAGGGGTGAACCTGCTCAGAATTTTATCCTTGGAGAATGGATAATCCTGAAGCCCAGGCTTGAAATTCCCTTGCACATTCCCTTGATGAAGCCCAACACAATGACAGTAAATCATAGAGTTTCCTTTGCTTCAGAAAAGTGCAGTTCTTTAGGATGGACCAGCACTATAGGTCCTTCTGGCCTTGTTTCTTACTCTGAGACAGATTTTGGCTCAGTGATCTAGATTCCCGGTTCTTCATTTCATGAAGTTCTTAAGCAGAAATAGTATTTTATGTCCCAGTGTGAGAGAATGTGCTGCTGTGAAGCTTAATTGAGATTTGTTGTTTTTGAGATTATTGGCTGAAATATGAAACCATGATATTATATTTGCACAGGGATTTAATGTACATTTCAGAAAGCAGAAAGGATTGTGGCTCAGGTGAAAGTTACTATAGAATTTGGGGTATACTTTTTCATAAGTATATCACTTTCAAGCAGACACAAGCTTTTAAGTAGTGCCAGTTGTTTGCTAGGGGACTTGCCTAGGGGGATCTATAGTGTATTTCCTAATTAATTACTTCAGATTAAAGGTATCTTTAAATGTTACTGCATTGAAGGGCAAACTATAGTGGTGCTTTCAACTTCCAACCTAGGAATTAGTAATTAAATTTGTTTTAATTAGGAAAAGTCAGCTAGAACTAAGAAGTTGCCCCACATAATTTCAAAGATTTTTGTAAATTGCAATGCCCAGGAAATTGCTATCATTGGCCTGATAGCAGTATTGTGGGGTGGGTTTTGTGAGGTTTGGGTTTGTTTTGCATTTGTGTTGTTTGTTTTTGTTTGCTTGCTTGTTTGTTTTTGGGGGGTTGGTTTGTTTGTTGTGGTGGGGTTTTTTTAACAAGTATTTGACTTTAGGTTTTTTTTCATTAGATGTTATAGACAAGATTGTGGTCTTTACACCAAATTAGCACCATATAAAAATACATTCATTGTACAGAAAACCTGTCAGAGTGAAGTATGTCTCAGATTCTTTGTGGTCTGCTGGAATTGCATTGAGAATACAGGCTCAAGGACTTAACTTCATGCCTGAAGTGTTTTATTCTCATCCAAAAATATAACATCCAAATCTTTGACACCTCACTGGAAGTGTAAATGTAAAGATTATTGAAGTGCAAAGGAAATTGGGCAAATCTTGCACCTTTCATCTCCCCTTCACAGCACTACATCAAGGAGTTCATGTCAAGATAGTGAGTGACATTGTAAGTGGAGCTGATATTGCATCTTAATTTGCCTGCTTTGGGTCTTGAAAGAAAATGACTTTTGATTATCTGTAATCAAGGTGTTGGGGTCCCAGAGCAAACCCATTAATCTGTATTTATGGCTATTACACCTTAATAATGAGAAGTGCCAATCTCAACAGAATATGCAAAAAAAATCAGTTTCATAGAATCATTCAGGTGCTTAAATAAAATTAATTAGCATCTAAATCTTTGTAAATTCTAGCCGAAACTTGGTGCAGTTTGGCCCTGCTGCTACATGAGAAATGTTCAAACTTTATGCTGACAGAGACAACTTCATAATAGATTTGCTTTATCAATTATAAGATATTTAAATAAGAGCATAACATAGAAAGGGAATAATTATTCTGTTGGTTTTGTTTCAACAGAAGCTATTTCTGAACCATTAACAGGAGGGTGGCCTCCAGTCTTGGGACCAGTACTTCAAAGATGCAGACAAATTATGGAAAGTCTAGAGGAAAGAATGTTAAGGTACTTTAGTCTAGGAAAAGAGATGATCAAGAAGAGGTAAGATAACAGTCTTCCACTAAAAATATAGTTAGGAAGAAAGTGATTCATTCCTTGAGCTATCTGCTAGGGTAAGGAGAAGGGAAATGAACGTATTGCAGGCTTCCTCTGCTTCCGCTCTTAGCAGGTAGCACCAGATTAAAGATGGTTTATTATGCTGCCCAATATCCTGCCAGCAAGTAAGGATTCGCTCTCTGATGTAGAAAAAAAGAAATATCTCAGAAAAAAAAAAAAAAAACAATTTACAGTCATCACTGCAAGGGAAAATCAGCAGGGACTGGTGAACATTCATCTGGGCTTAATAGAAGGGCCTCTGCCCAGGAGATGGAATATCTGTCACCACCTAAGCCTCAAAGGCACTGGAGAGGCACAAAGACAGCCAGGAGTCACACACTGAGGGACTCTGGCTGCTCAACTAAGGTACTTAGATAGGCTTGAACAGGAGAACATCACAACAGGTAGTCTTGCTCCAGGTTTGTAAATCCTAATCCTTCTGCTCAAGGATCAGGTGGAGCCAAATTCTTCCTGAAGAGAAGTACACAGATGATGTTTCTGAGATGGCTTTGTCACCCTCAGCCATGGGATGACATTGCATGAGATGTTGAGGAGGATGGGAATCCTTTTGACAAGGGAAGCCCTGTTGCCTGCCAAATTTCCAGGATGGAGAGGCCTTAAGTAATATTTGGTAGAAAAGAGTAACAGGAGCCCATTGGTAAGCAAAACCAATTCAGTCTCAACTAGAGCCCAAAGACCAGAAGTTATTATAAATCCAAGGGAAGGACAGGAAGGAATATCCCTCCACTGAATATTTCAGATGCGTGAACGCTGCCTGAGCTGCTTGCCACTGTGTCTCCCTGAGCTGGCAAAAGACAGGGACAGGGGAAGAGCTGCAGCTTTTACCCTGTTTTTGAAGGTCATGGTGGCTGACTTGGACAAGGCTTTGCTTTCTTGCTTCTCATCATTGGACACTTAGAACATCACAACACACTTAGGTGATTTATCTCCTTTTGTTCTCTATGCCTCCTTAAGGGCCCTTGATAAACATCAGTTCTGGTGATAGCTTAGTACTTTTCTTCTTTTATCCCCATAAATACTCAAAGGCACATTAGTAGGGCTTTGCACTACATATTAGGAGAGCGTCTTGCTAGATTCATATCACTCTTCTTTGTAGGAACACTGCGCTAAGACAAAACACAGCAGTACAATCCCTCCATTCTCCCTACAAAACATACCACCAGCAATTTCATGGGGACTCATATGGATCTTGCCACATCAGTATGGAGGTTTGTGAGATTTTTCACTCAGCTTAGGTCTTATTCTTGGCACCAAAACAAAAAACTCCAAAAAGTGGCTAACAAAGTTGTTAGCAGATTTCTTGTGATGTAAAAGAGCAATCTGTAGAAAAGGGAAATAGGAAACGATAGATCAAACCAACTGCAGTCTTCCAGAATTTTTCTGGGCATGTAATCAGACTTGGGTTTTGTTCTTTTTAGCGCTTGAAGAGTAACACGATGATGAATGACAGCCAGCATAAATTTGTCAGATCATTTCAAACCAGTGCATTGCCCTTCAAGAACATAATACATCAAAAGATGAGAAGCAGCAGATAATCACGTATGTTGACTTTCATGAGGCTTTTGATACTTTCACATGATATTCTCAAACTAAGGAAACAGTACAGACTAAGATTACTTGGAGCAGCTGACAAAGCTTTTTGGGAAATCCTGCTTGGGAATATTTATCACTAGTTCATCATCATACAACAGTAAGTTTCTGCAGGGGTCTCTTCATGCTCCATTGCTATTCAGTGTTTTTAATCAGCAGTATTGGGCTGGTGCCAAAGGTAAAGGTAAAGGGCAGGGTGTGGATACACTACACACAGGAGTTCAAAACAAAGTTGACTAATCACAGAAACAGATGATAAAAAAATTGAACCAAAGTAGCTCTAATACAGGATTTTACGTTTTTGGCAGCACTACACTTGAGCACAAGTGCAGGCTTGGGAACAATCAGGCAGTTCCATTGGAAGCATATAGATCCTGCAGCACATTCAAACTCTCCTGGGTCAGAAGTGGCATCCTGTTTTTAAGAAGTAAATTCCATATCAGGATATGGTAGCTAAAAGCTGGCTGATGTCATCCTCAGGCTCAGGTCAGCTGGGTTGGAAAACATCAGCTGGAGTTCTGTGCTCAGGACGAGCATGGGACGTGCTCTCCACACAAACAAAAGCTGAACTCATTGGGGTGGTTGAGCAAAGGAGCCTGAAGGGAAAGATGAAGCAGTCTCAGCTGCCATTGATGTAAGAGGAAAAGAGAGGGAGAGGCAAATGTTCAGGATGGACAAAAAGTAGGGAGGGTTGAATTTCAGTAAGAAAAAACCAGACAGTAGGAAGGTAACAACAGCATTTGCAGTGGTCATATTTACTGTACAAGAAGGTTGTGGGATCTCTGTCATTTGAGATTGAGAAAGATGTTAAGCAAATGCCTATCAGGAGGTACATGAATTGGATGCTGCATTAGACAGGACCTGACCTAAAATAAAGAGCTCTATCCAGCTTCTGATACCAAAGATCGGGCTTGATTAGTAAGATTTAAAAATAAGTAGACTAGAAGTGGGTGCAGCAGTGAGTGCTGGAACAAAACAGGCAGATACCAGCTAAACAGCGCAGAGGACAAACCTCATCCCTGGCACCAAGCTGCTCTCCACTGCTCTTGTGGCAGGGAACTTGGCCACCTGTGCTGGACAAGCACCAGTGCAGAGGAACAAGGAGGGAACTGCAGCAGAATGGAACCAGAAAGATCCAAATTTTGACAATGGCATCCCAGAACACTCTAGCTGCTCTAGCCTGGTGTACTGGACTGTCTTTCCCTGCTTCTTTACAAGCTGTGACTGCTGTGTGTAGGCATGGCCTAATAAGGCAAGTAGCTTTGAAAGGTCCAGTGTGGAAGGGCTTGAGCTGCTGTACTTGTAGGATAACTCTGATGCCTCCTTTGCCTTCTACGAGGCACTGGCTGAAGCTTGGTGTTCTCATTCCCATCTCCCACAGTGTATGCCCGGTTGTTATATGCTCACACACAAACTCATCCCATTTTACATGGGGCAAGTGGAACAAGGCCCATCTGTCTTCTTCCTGTGCCAGTCAAATAACGCCATCATCATCACCACCACAGCACCATCCCTCCCCCCTCCCCTGAGCACTCAGCTGTCAGCTTTGAGGTGCAATGATTCTCTCATGATGTAAGTGCACCATTTACTTACTACAACAGCAGGTCAAGTAGGAAAGTTCTGTGCCATGACAAAAAGGTACATTATTTATGGTTACAAAGGCGACCTTGACAAAGGCCTCAATTTTCTGCTCTGTTCTCTATGTTCAGCCTAAATTCAGGAGAGCCTGTCAGCATTCACATCAGGCCACAGCATCACCTTGGCACCCATGAGCAGAGGGAAACCATATTTGGCCAAATTCCTGAGCAGTGTAACAAAGGAGAGAAATTCTCTGCTTTTATCAAGTGCCCAAGGCCAGCCCCTTTCCCCCTCCCCCCATCTCAGTGAGTCAAGAGGTTTGTTTCCATCTACATATTCACACCTTGCTCTACAAGCGCTTCTTGTCTGGTATCAGAAAAAGTGCTGCTCAAATGAAGACTTTCCCCAAGTCCTGAGCACTTTCCTTTGCAGAGGCAACTACATCCTTTGAAGATCTGGTGTCCAGTCAGGGGAACCAAAGCACCAAATAACCAGTGGTACAGCTGAATTCCATCCAGAGGCCCTTCAGCTGATTTGAAGGGGTTAGGCTGACAGGCAAAGTGACCAAATGGCAGATCTTAGGAGCATGGAATAATGAAAAAAAGACTTTACCTTAATTTGTCCCTTTCACATAAATGTACAAAAATGCATCTGTGGAAATGTGCACTCAAATGCAGAGGCTATTTGCAAAAATTCCATTTTTTTCCCCACTGTTATTTATCAGCCCCATCCTTCCTTCCTTTTCTCTTTTTTTTTTTTGAATAAATAAAATTGCATGTATATTCTTGGTGGATCACTAGCAACCATATAAATGACACAGGCTTTAGAACCCCAGTCTGCTGAGCATTACCCACAGTGGGCAGAAGAAAATGCCTGATTAACTCTTCTGTGAAAAGCATTATCCTGAACAATTTCTCTTTGAGACACTAGGAAAGACTTTCAAATGCTCCACAATATGCTAAACAGAATCAACAGGTTTCATGAGGCTTTTAGGCCACAGCTTTTTGTTCCTTAGGGGGATCTGGTTTATAGCTGTTGCAGGATTGTGTTTGAGAGTTACTAGTTGTCCTCATCCTCGTATTACCCAGCGGTGAAATCATAATGCTGATAATTTGATACCCATCTCACTATTCATCACAGGGTGCTGACAGCTACTTGGAGTATTAAACCAAAGCCAGCAACTGTCTATGAAAAGGTAATTACTATAAAAAATAAGACAACCAACATTTTAAAAAATTCCACTGAGAATATTTTCTTCTACAGACAAGATTTATTCAGTCTTTTGTCTTAACCCTCCTCCCCTCCCAAAGCTTCAGATTATGGCCTGGATGAACAGTAGAATAATCAATGAAAATCTGACATATCCAAAATGACAGCAAGGAGACCAGATTGAAGAGCTAGCTAATTTCTTTGGTGTTTCAGCTGTAAGAATTTTTAGGTAAACTAAGACCTGCAGACTGAGTATGTGGTGTATTAGTCTCTTACTGTGCTCTTTGTGTTCTCATGGACTGCTCACAGCAGACCTAAACCAGAGATTTTTTTTTTTTCTCCTTACTGTGATTTTGTGAAACTATGGAGCTTGTATTTTTGTCACTTAGGTTTGCAGTTTGGTTAGTGTATCAAGAGCTTAGCACACCTACTGCCCTCAGGCCCTCTGGGACAAAAATACACATTACTGAAAACTGGGACTACAGGAATTTTAATGTTTTAGAACTAGACTTGTCAAATCAACTAAATAAATAGCAATAAAAGAAATGGCATATGTATTCAGATGAAAAGCTGTAACTTATGTCGTGCAATTTGCCATTTTGTACGTAAGATGTATAAAGCAGGTAAAGCAATTCTACAAAATTACTCTTGATGCCATTAGCAGAACATCTACTGTAAAGAATCACTTATTAAATATACTGGGGCTTTAGTCCTTGCTTTTAAGAAATAGGGTCTAGCAGAAAAACTGGCTGGAGAGTTTATCACTGCCCACATGGAGGCCAAATAGGTTGTGGTAAGTACTGAATGGCTGGACAAGCACCATAAAGCATTACCTCAGATGGAGCAGAATTTGCTCTCCTCTGGTGTCAAAGTAATTTTAAGTGACTAAAGACAACTCAGATATTTAGATCAGTCTAATAGGTGGGTTCTTGCTACTGCATGAAGGACATTGCCCCATATCAGTGGTTAGTGCTAAGTTTCAACACAGGGTTCATTTTCATTGCAGCTCTGCCTTGTGAGAGTCCACAGGGAACAAAGCATCAACTGACCTTAAAACAAGGTCCCCCAGCTTCCAGCTTAGATACACACGATACTTCAAGAATTCTTACAAGAAGAGACTCATTTACCACAGCTCCTGCTGCCTTGGCTGTAGACAGAAAGTGGCTGATAGCTCTATTGCTGCCTTCAATAAGTGTCAAGTTCAAATCAAATCTGCAGGAAAATTTTGGTCTGACAGTCAGTCTGTCATCAGATTGTACTTGCTAGCATCAACTCACACACCCCCTCCCGTGTTAATTTGGCATGTCACTCCTGAGAATGTGCTGTCCAATGCTGGATTTTAAGTTTCATTTCCACACTTCTCAGTCATCAGAGGCATCACCTCCCAAGACTCCACAATTCCACTTACTTTAAACTGTCAGTATCAAACAAGTGATTCCTGAGCCACCTTGATACTTAATCTATTTTCAGGAACAGCAGATCAGGAGCCTACAAGATGGAGAGAAACATTTTATAAGGGCATATAGTGACAGAACAAGGGGAAATGGCTTCAAACTGAAAAGAGGGCAGGTTTAGACTAGATATTAGGAAGAAATTCTTTACTGTGATGGTGGTGAGGCACTAGAACAGGCTATCCAGAGAAACTGTGGTTTGAGCCACCACACTACCCCATCCCTGGAAGTGTCCAAGGCCAGCTGGATGTGGTTCTGAGTAACCCGGTCTAGTGGAAGGTGTCTCTGCCCATGGCAGAGGGACTGGAACTAGATGATATTTCAGGTCCCTTCCAAACCAAATCATTCAATGATTCTATGACATAAATGTATAAACATAGTCCCTATCTGTCAGGACTGGGCATCACAGGAACAGACTACTTCTGATATTGAAAGTAGTCAACAAACTGCACATAGATAGGAAGAACAACCAACATAAAACTTATTTTTAAAATAATAAACCAAAAATTGCTTTATTAAAATTATACTTACCTTGCAACATAGCTCTCATACCACCAATCTAAGATTAAAAAGTCATTTCTGATAAAAAAAGTGAAAGCAATAAACAAAATATAACACATGCAATGTGTTTGCCTGTGCAATACAGGATTTATTTAGCAAAGTTTAAAATAGAACTGCATGAGTCAACCTAAAAAAAAGAGAACTCAAGGTAGTGCTGCTGCAAACCCACATCTTTGTACTCACAAAGAATCGACCCGTCTCCCTCCCTCTCCCCCCAGTGCTCATTTCCTGCAGTCCAGCTGTCAGACAGAACTGTCTCCAATTTAGAGTGAAGCCTCAGCTCTGCCTGATAGCCTTGCTCTCCTAGACATGAGTGATGAATGGGAGAAATGACAGTCTACACAGCCTAAAGCAGCAGCTGTGAGGTACAGGTGGGCAGCATAGTTACAACAAGGGCACATTCTGAAATCTGAGTTTACTTCATCACAAAAATCATAAAAGTGTTTTGGTCAAAATTGAGAATTATTTTTAAAACCTATTGTAATTTGGGGTTTTTCTGTTATTAAGAGCTCTGAGATTACTAAAGAGTGTTCTTTGGTGTTATATATTTATGATCCCTCTTACAATTCCTCCATTGGCAACATGTTTTTCAAAACCAGAGTATACTGAAGTCCTAAAAAAAGTGTAACTAGGCTCAGGATTGGTAGGTACAGTCAATGAACATTACCATGCTCCTAGAGAAACACATATACAGAAATGATGCACCAGATGTTTTTTGACAGCCTTCAGAGTCTAAGCCTCTCACACCACTAGATGCAGAAAAATTTCCTTGTGATGAAGTTGGTCCCATTGCAGCCTCCTCTGCCAGCTGTTCAATACTTACACAAAGCTATTTGCTTCTTTGCAGTCAGCAAAATTAAAACAGTCCAAATTTCTAAGAAAGAGCACTTAAACTCTGAAGAAACTTTAAGAGCAAACTTGTTTAGCACTTGTGAAGAGCTTTCTGAAGCTACGATCACCCAAGGTGGACAGAGTTGATACAACTCCTAGTTTACTCATGACGGAGTAGCCCAGTTTGTAAGACAAAATGTTGCAGTGTTTCAGGAGTTTCACAGAGTTTGATTACATTTGTGCTATAATTAAGTTGCATTCATCCTTGCTTACCACCACCAAATAGATTTACAACTGTAGCCCAACAACTGAGCTGACACAGCAGCCACAACTGGGTAAATACTGGCTTTAACAAGTAACCTCATCAACTATGCTGACTCACAGAAACACAATTCTAAATGAATGCTTAGAGTACAGAAAATTTTGCACCACAAAAATCAAGACAAAGTTGAAAAGTTTCAACACACTCACTCTAAATTAAGAGGCAAGTAAATTAACAGTGTGCTTGTCATTGTAAAACTACTTTGCTTGAGGGAAAATTCTGCTTGGCTGTTGAACATCTGAAAGGCTTCAAAAGACTAATTAAATAATCCTGTCAAAACAGTTGTTCCTTAATGCTCCCATAAAGAATAATACTAATTATGAATATATACTGTACTCAATGTGTGCATTTGGAATTAATTTGGCAACTGTGACTTTAGCTCAAATATCACTGCTTGACTAGATTTTATTTTTGGAGGGATTTATCAATTGAAGAACTGCATTTATTCACTACTTAACTTCTGATGCTTTTACATATATCAGTGTCAAGAGAGGAGCTTTTCAAGAAAACCTGAATAAACAGCTGTATCTATAGATGAGAAATTTGGTGTTGCTGGGGTTTTTTTGTTTGGTGGTTTGTTCCTCCTCAGCCACCTCTAGAGTTCTGAGAGGACCACCCAGGGCCAGAGAAGCAGCTGTGACCCTTCACTGCTAGATATCCAAGGAATGAATCCCTGTAAATCATGAACAAAAACATGAGAACAATCAGAGAGCTTGCAGCAAGAGGAAACAATGATGTTTCATGCCTAGCTGATCCCCTATGAGGCTTCCAGAGTTTAAGGGGAAGTGTTGTGTTTGCAGTGCCCTCTACAACCAGTGCCTCGAGCACACCTTTGCACCATCGTGACCTGCAGGTCAATGAAGTTATGCCTACACAGCAGGCAGAGGGGTACCAGCCATATCCCAAAACCCAGCTTTAGACTGCTTTAGATCTGGGTACCACAATTCAACTGTCAAAACAAACCAACCAAGGCTCCCAGTCCCAGGAGGATCCAGGACAGGACTCAGACCCAAGTGCAATCAGCCATTACCCTTCCACTGCTACCACCTTGTGCTCAGGGAAGGATTTGCCTGTGCTTATTCTGCATTGATATTTGTCTTTGTTGTGTAGGTGTAAGTAGACCAACTGTAGTAATTGACTGCACAAATTACAACTCCCCTAAGATACAGTATTTTTTCATTTACATGGTGTGTGCCCTTAAAAACCAAATTAATAATAGGCTGGCATAAACCAACTGCTACAGAAATAGATTTGAAGTAAAGCCATTGATAACCCAGTTCTTATGCACATTTGTGTTCCACATTTGCAGGAATCTTACTTTATGGAAATCAGAATTTAATACATTAAATACATTGCAAGATCACCAATTCTAAATACTAAAAAAGAAATCTCAACGCTGTACTTTTCCTTTTTTAAACAAATATTACAAAATTGAATTTTATTGAGTTTCACACAAGATGCACTTATAAAATTGATACAGAATGTCATTCAACAGAAAAAAAAATGAAAGCAATTTCAAGCTTTCTTTAGCAACTGCTGAATAATTATGAAGTAAGATACACCAAATTGACAGATAATCTTAATCTCAACGTGTGAACATCTCCAATCAGTATAAAACACATCAAAATTTAAAGAATTTCTAATTTGTCCACAGCACAAGTCCTCTTCTTTTTACTCTCATCCCTGATCAGTAACTAGAGATTTTGGCCATTACTCCCACTACTCTTAATGGGAGAGGAGAGGCTGAAAGACTGCAGCAACAAGTTCCCACTGAGCAGACCACATTGCCTGTACTGCAGTTCTCATTACCAAGTCTGCTCAGATAAGTAACAACTCTGTCCAACTGCCTCCGTTTGCTGTATTACTGTAGTCCTGCAAGTTTCAGGGATAAGCACATACATTAAATTTTCAAATGTTCATATAGCAAATAAACTTGGGCTTTCCCACTCTGACAAGTTATGAAATTAGCAAAGAGCAAATTGTCTTCATTTGTCCAGCACTGAAGTACTTTTATGATACCTTTCCTTGAAAAGTGAAACTGGTGCTTACTTAAATGTCTGAAAGGCATAGGAAGCTAATGCTGTGTTTTAACAAAATATGAAAAATTTATCATTAACTAAGGGGTCTCTCTCTTCTGATACAAGACTCCAACCCAAGTTTTGAGCTCAAATTTAATCCATTCTTGTTCTGAGGATTCAAAACCGTCTTTTGTGAACTCTTTCACAACTGCATCTCACATCAGAAATTAAGATGCATTGTAATGCTTTATAGATCTACTGAAGTTTGACTACAACCAATCAATTAAATTAAGATGCATAATTCTGATTTGATTGTCAGTATTAGCTTTTACAAGCATGTTCTCAGGCAAGTTAATACACAGATGTCATTCTTCTAAGAGTCAAATGCAAAAGGTACTTCTTTTCTGCTGTGTTAATGCCGTACATACAGTTCCAACATGACACTTCTTCGCTGCAGTTAACATTGCTGTTTCTAAACATTAGAAGTGTCCCTTTAAGATCTTTTCCCACAGCAACAAAAAATCCTCAGCTTTTAAAAGTAATTTTCTAAATAATTTGCCTTGCAGGACACACAACACATAAAATGGATATGCTTCATATTTGCCCAGTTAACCAGAACCTTCATTACCGTGATCTTTCCTTGGTGTTTAGTATTCAGATAAAATACTATGCAGTAAGTCTTTCACTTAAAGGCAAAATTTTATTCTGATTACAAGATTTTCAAGATACATCTTGAAAAGGTTTTTGTTGACAAGAATAACTATCTTGACTTACTGGTTTGTGTATGTGTTATGTACCAATGCTTTATGCGTTTGTCGATATAAGCACAAGTTTTGAATTCTGCTTGCAGATGTTTAATAAAACATGGTAACAGGATAGGCAAGCTTCTGGTCAAGTTGTCATACATTTCCAGGAATATCCTTACACTGGAGGAACCTTCATGAAAAACAGTGTTCTGGAAGCATGGTTTCATAACGCAGAACAGGATTATGTTTTTTTCCAGTCTGTTTTCCAGCAAAGTGACACTGCAGCTCTGCCACCAGGCTAGAGACTCACGATCCACCACATTTTCCAAGAGGCAAGCTAAAGATCACTTACTTGACCTGACCAGATACCAAGCCAAGTTACTTGTAGAAAGAAATTAATATTCTTTTTTGCCATTAATAATTTAAGTTTTTAAATAAATATTTATGTGCCTTTTGGCAACTGTCCATTCTGGTAGCATCTGCTGTCCCAACAGCTCAGTATCCTTAGCACATTGATTTAAAAAAAAAAATCTTAGTCAATTCTGTTTCCACAAATAGTAAACCTGTCTATCTCCAACAAGTCTTTCTTTGCAGACCTGTGTTTTAATTCTGAACTGTCTTGGCTTATATCTTTTTCTTCTCCATCAGGAGTCGTCAGAAATTGATCAGAATTGCTTGTTACAAGTAAAGATGGCGTACTGTCCTTCTGATGCACAGGCTGATTGGTAACTGATGTAGATCCGTTTTCATCTGTGGAAATTCCTGTTGGAACAGAAGACAATTACAAAGATAATCATGAGTTTAACATGGACATATTGATGCAATTTGTAACATCCAGATTCACGCAAAGCTATTCTAAAAAAGTGCACTGCATCAAATCAGCAGAAGCAAGAGAATGCTTTCTGGAAGCTACTACCTCTTATTAGCTTTACTGTAAGAGATTTCCTTTCCTAATTTAGTAAATGGATAGAAAATTAACTCTACAGAAGTTCAAATAATGAGCAAGTGCATAAGCAGCAGAGTATTTTTCTGGTTTACATGCTCATTTTTTTGGCTTAAGCAAAAAGATTTTTGACAGTTGTGTGAATCACACAAATATTTTCTACTGAAATGAACAAAAGGAATCTCTGTGGCAGGAACTAGATGTGCCTAATCCTCTACATAAGTACAGTAAACCTGCCTTCTCTAGGGATGGCTAATAAATGACTCATGCACTGCTACACACTTTACTAGCACTGACTCTTAAAGCAGTGCTGTTAAAGATGTCTATTTTTATTCCTGCCTCTTACTTCAGGGGGACTGAACACTGGCTTCATTAACCCAAGATATTTGTAAGTAATATCCACGTATTGTTTCCATATTTTGTTAAAATTTTTGAAGAACTAAAATGCACAAGCAAATGACAAAGAAATATTTTTTCTTATTTACTATCTCCTTGTAAAGACAGAGGTATTGTTTCTAAAGAAATCTGAAAACATCTGACTGATGTGGAGAGTACGGCAGACCAGCCCAAGGGAACCTTACTTGTCAGAATGGTAGAACTATCCAAATTACTACAAAAATTTATTTCTGTAGAACATCTGTTCACAGTGTACCAACTACTACTTGAAGGTACATGGATTATGCTCTACAGTCTTATGCAAGTTAAGGTAATAAACTTGCTCTGAGAAAGGAGACAAGTAATGCTAATTGTAGAACTTGGTTACAAACATAAGTATTTTCTAACTCATCATCGGCTTACAGACTCAGCTGTCAGCCCACAAGTGATTACCAGTAATTAGAACTTTCATTCTTCAAGAGCAAGTTTAAAATTTTATTCTTCAAAATTTTAACTGTTTCTGTGGACGAAATGGAAATCTTCAGAAAATAAATTGACTTAAATTATAAGCTGGCAGAAAGGAGATGAGATTAATTCCCTTACTCTAATTCTAATAAGAGATGGGTTGAACAACTGTATTGAAAAAACCTGATGAGTGGGAGATGGAGATTAACTAAGATTGTAGACCCCAGTAGTAATAATGCAAATACACAAAAGCTGTGAAAGGTAAAATTATTCGCATAATTGATTTCAAGTAAATAAAGAACTGTTAAAAAAGTATAAAATCCAAAAAAAATGTAAAGTCAAGCCTTTTAATCACCAATGCTCAGAATATTCTAAATAAAATCTGCAAAAGCTTTTTGGTTGCTACTTTTCGATCAAAATCTTTCCATGGCAAGAGGAAATAAACATCTCTGCTACTTCAGTTAAAAATAGTCTTCAGGATATATATACTCTAAGTTTAACACTCAGTATAAAGTAAGTGCAACTTATTAAGTGTCATACCCAACTGTAGTGCTAGAATGTTTAATTAAAACATTATCATCACGATACTCCTCCAATAAAATGCAAAAGACATTTACACCAATTCATATTACATTCTTTCATCACGAACGTAAAGCAATTCTATTAATTTAAAAATAAATGCCTGCACCAAGTTTCTGCCTGATGTGATTTGACACAGGTGAGATGTAGAGATTTATGACTGAAACCGACAGATTCCTAACTCTCCTGTTGCTGGCGAGACACTCTGACGACTAACAGGCACCTTGCATTTCAAGCTGTTCACGTCGTTGGCAAGCAGTAGTGAACACAATAAAAGCCTCACTGTTAGGTTCTCTAGGGCTCTCATTGAGCTTTTCACAGAGGAAGATACAGTCCAATTCAGTTGATTGGAACAATGAAGGTTTCTGTTTCCTTCTTTAATGTGTCACAGAAGTACAACAATGCCACATTCCCATTATATATTAACTGCTAATGCTGACGACCTCTAGGAGAAAACTGCACTGCACAGACTTGAAATAAATTTAGTAGAGACCTGTTGAAATTCTTATTTGGATTTCATAAAGCTTTTCATTAATTTTTTCATGACAACTACAATTAATTATACCTAATTATCCCTATGCCTGAACCTACCATGTTTGACATTCATTTCCATCAGAAATACATAGATTGCTAACTAAACTTAAGCACTGCCACAGTTGATGTGTAAATATTTACTTATTTGTGCAGTGACAGTGCAGAGGGGTTTGGACTACGTGTTCTTAAAGGTCCCTTCCAACCCCAAACATTCTATAATTATGATTTTCAAACAAGAGCTTGCCACTGTTCCCTTGTTTCTATCACCTTTGTTTTTATCCATGTATAAGGGTGGGATCTTACCAGAGATAGGAGTATTCATTACCAAAAGAAGATGTATGAACTAAAAGCAATAAATTCTATTACTTATTTACTTATGTTCACAGCTGTGATATGGTACAATTAAGGTCCAGCAAGAGGGTGAATTTGCAGCATTTAATCTGAAAAAATTTTACTGAAAACGAACCAAGGCAATTAACCTTACCTTGGGTAGATTTAAACGTGCTTTGTTGTTTGCCAGCTGTCTTCCCTGGGGTTGCAGTCAGGACAGGATTGAATAATTTCTCCTCCATTTTTGCTTCCTTTACATATTGACATGATTTCCCCAGCAATACAATACTGTTAAGGACTTTGAGAGATATTAACCTGAAAAACATTGTTTACATATTTGCATTAGCATATTAAAATAATTGCATATTATTCATACTGCAATTACTTATATGAAAATAATTGCATATAGTTAGTGCTGCCTTAGAAGGATTAGCTAACAAATTAAATCCTTTCAATAGCGAGATCAAAAGGTAATTACCTTTTCCTAACAATTTATTTCAGATTCAGTGCTTAATTTTTTTTTCCTCCAGAAAGCATCTAGAGAAAAACATCAAGTTTTATCATTTAACTAAAGGACTACAGGGACAATTAAGCAGCCATTTAAGACATCAAACATTTAAACACAGAAGGAAAAAGGGTCCTCAACAGTCAAACATAAATGCACTACCCTTAGAACTGTAGCCATAAGTGTGCTCAGCCAAGGATCGCTTGTCGACTTTGAACCACAGGACAGCAAATATAGAATAAGGTTGGAAAAGACCTCCAAGATCATTGAGTCCAACCATTAACCCAGCACTGCCAAGATATCTAGCTTTCACAAATTATAGGCTAATTGTAATAACTACTTTTTCACATCACAGAAGACAGAGCATAAAACTCAACAAATCCAAAGATGTAGCACTGCATTAACCATCACAGCACAATCCAGCTGGTGGCAGATTCCTTTTCTACTATCACTAATTTGCAGCACAGACTCTGGCAAACTACTAAATCTCTTTTACATCTGTCTTTTCATTTGAAGAACAGGAAGGTCTCATCTACCACCAAGTGCTTTTAGATTTACCACTCAAATAAGCCTTGTAATATCTAAGTTCCATTACTAGCTAACACACGACTCACAGACCAATGTCCACTGCAGTGAGTGAAGGCTCACTGCAAAACGACAAGGAAACAATGATCTATTCTCTGTAGGATGAATGAAACACTCTGTAGGCAAATCAAGCTATGTAACAATAGTGAACCAAATGTAGACTCTAAATTCATTCTCCACTCTGAAAAGTCTGTTTATTATGTACATCACTAACAGACTAAAAAGCCAACTTGAAGTGAACATTCACAGATCCATGGAGCAGGTCTAACTGCTTAATCATAAAGTAAACCAACCACACTTCAGCAGCAGCTTCACTCTCTCTCACTACATTAATGTAATCAGAACTTGTCAGACACAAAAACACTTTTAAGGGAATTTTATGCAATACATTTACTTGTAAAAGAAATTTAGAGAAATGGAGGAATGAGCAGAGCACACCACTTTCAGTACTCTTAAGAAAGTGACATTTTAGTATCCAAGCAACCACAAAGAAAACATAATTTCATAGAAGTTGAAAGCTGTACTTCTCTACAATTGTATTAATCGGGACAGATTTTACTTCAGAGAGTTAAGAAGCTCTGCATGTTTAATGTTTTAGAGGTGTTTTTCTTACACTTCTTATGTAACATGTTTTTGTTCTGAGAGTAGGTTTTTACAGCATGATTTGTCTCTGATTTAATGAGATCAGAAGTTGAAAAGGCCATAAATCAACACTTTACTGTATCAGTTCCAGCTTCTCCTGGAAAATTATGCAAGTGTTTCTAGCAATTTTCCTTCATTCTATTCTGCCAGCCCACCCCAGGCTCAAATTTCTAACAACAATGTAAGTTTGTAGTTGTTCAAAATTCTAGAAAGAGAAAACTCAAGTTTCATATGCTGGGCAAGACTTTATTACTATAACTTACAGTACTACAGTTGTTATTTATCAATACAAAACAAATTACAGGCTCAATCCTTTGCCCAGTTAACTGTTTCAGATTTTATCACGTCATTTCTCACATATCTGTGCTATACTAATTTGATGAAAAGCTGAAATTTATGTTCATAACACAAAATACTTGAAAGATCCAAGAGGTAAGTTAGCTCCAAATCTGACATCATGGCAGAAGTAAAACTCTGTTCTCATTTTTCAACAAGGACAAAATAGACCAAAATGTATTTATTCTTGTGACCTATGCCTTCAAGGAGCAGCATTTAATACTTCATATTAATCACTTTAATTCTTCCTGCCCTCCACTCTCCAAGCCACAGCAGCAGTGAAAAATCCAGGACTGGGCTGCAGCAGTGGAATGGTAGAGGTAGGAAAATATTACATAAGTTGGGAAAAAGGAAAAACCAGAGTGCAGAATGAAAGTGCTGAGCTTGGTATACCATCTTGAATGTGATGATTAGGGGCTACTCCTTCAGTTATATAGAGCTGGCTTTAGGGTGAACACAGGCACAGCATGTAGTATGCTGGGGAAGAAATCAAAGTATGGTGCAAAGGAATGTGGCTGAAATTTTAATAATTGGCCTATATGCAATATCTCAAAGCCCTAGTTGTCTGACACTAAAAAGATGTGTCCCTACAGTGATGTGGACTAGACACATCTGATCAAGTGCTACTTTTTTTTTGCAGATAAAGGTCAGATTAGAGATAAGAGTCTATCTATTAATGAAAAATGTGCAGCAATCTTGTTCTTTTCATAAGCTATCGTAAAACAGTAGTCTCCTCTCTTCCCATGTACCTGCAGAACCACTCCCCCAGACCTAGAAGTCTTTCACTTCCCAAGCCTTGCTGCCTTCAATTATAAGCACAACTTGGTAGGACACTGGAAGAGATATTCCCACAATAATGCAGGGCAGGCTCTTTGTAGCAACTTGAATCACTTAATTCTTTATGATTAATTTTAGGATGATTCCAATATGTATCAGAACAGAGAGACAACAAACACTGACAGTTTTCCTAGAAACTGGCCATCCTTAGGCAGTCTACAGCAAGTGCCTTGAGACAGGCAAACTAGATTCCATTTGAAGTACAACTATGTGTATCTCAGAAGTACATATCGACTGGTGAGAAGCTAAAGATAACACAAGTATAAAGGGACTGGGCAGCAAAGGGATACTTGCAAAGCATTGGTTTTGGAAAACAAATTGCCACAGGACATTATATTCCTTAACTGAGATTACTTATTAACCTCACCCTTCCCAGAGAGGTGAGCCTTGCATTTACTTTTTTTTTCATACAGCAGTTTCCTAACACAAAGTAAACCTTGCATTTAACTACCAGAGAGAAAAATTCACAATCTGTTCAGAGCACTTAAACTGCTTATTTTTGTTGTCTTATTGAATTTTTTCCACAGAAAGCTTTATTCCTTAGAATTCAATTTTCATTTTTACGCAGAAGTACGGTGTTTGTCTGTTATAAATTCTCACAATTGTTTTTCCATTAGTTATTTTCATTAATGAAGTTACTTATTGAGGGCTATAATCCCTCAATGCAGTTACAGTATTTAGGGATCAATCTGCACTCATAATTTCAGATTATGAGCATAAGGGTTTTACATTTATGTTCTACTGAACATAAACTATGTTTACAACGATATCTAGAAGTATCAACAGAAGCTTCTTTCATATATCTGATCAAATAATGGTGAATACTTCTCAATTGTATGCATTTTACTTACCCACAGTAGAACAGTACAACACAAACATAAGCTAGGACTCCTTGTACTTTTATTGAGCTTGTTACGACTCTTATGAGCTGTTTTAAGAATAAAAGTTAATCAGTTAAAACTTAGCACACAGTTATAAACAGAACATCATAACAGACATTTCTTATTTGGTAAATTCAAGAAAAAGTAGAAACATTTACATTAACAGAAATTTATTCTAATGTTCTCCTTGGTAGTACCAACTATTCAAGATTTTGGGTTGAATAAGTATTATACTGCTTTGACAAAACTGAAGTCTGATAATGTTTCCTTCACCACTGACTTTCAAGTAAAATAAGTGAAAAAAGCCTTCAAAACTCAAGGGTTGGAAGGCGAGTTAACAAATTTTGAGGAAAATATCAAGAGATGTTGATGCAGCAAAACAGAATCGGTGTTTTGCACCAAGCTAACCTTATGAATACAAAACTGCTTTGTGGACTAGGTATATGACTCCCAAGTTTCACTAACATGATCCTGAAACCTCAGTTTGACTTCAGTAGTTCACAGTTAGGGTTTCAAGTTAGCGAAGCACTTAATTTTATTTTAAACCTATTAGTCTCCAGCATATCATATCATACCAGAACACAAATAACTTGAAAAAAGCATTTCAATTAAATTCTGACGGGATGTACTTTACGTCATTATAAAAGAAATAATGATTAGGATCATAGTTGTTTGTGGGGTTTTTTGTGGTGCTTCTTTTTAGGGTTTTGTTGGTTTAGTTTTGATTTGATTTTTTGTTTGTTTTAAATCCTGAGTACAAACCTACATAAAGCCTGTCAACAGTATTTTCCCCCATCTCAATGGGAGAACATTATATTTAAGTTAATTTATATTGATATTCTTCCAGGAAAATTGTGAATTAGCATATTTTCTGGCAAAACAAGTACACATTCCCAGCATTATGATAACTACTGCTTATCTACATGTGTGTATAGGGAAAATTAGAGCAGCTATTTACAGAAAACATTCTCCCATAGTTAATTCAAGACAGACAGCATGTGGACAAAGTTCCATTAATGAAGTGATTCATTTTACAGCAGCATGTACCAGTAACAGTCAATTATTTCAGAATGATGTATTCTACAACAGCTCAAAAGCTCAGTGCCCCATATAAAAGAATATTTAGTCATTAAGCATGCCATCACGGGGACAACCACAAGGACTACTATGAAAAACCTAAATAAACTGCTGCACTACTGCTAACCTTCTGGCAACCAGCTGCTTTGACTATTCCAAATGAACGAATAGGATAACTGCCAAAAGTAATATATGCTTAATAAACACAGATGTAGTTTAATTCCACTAGTACAATTCAAATTCTTACAAATTCTACCAAATTAATACATATTCGATTTTCTACGAAAGGCATTCTATGTTCTAAGAACCACTAACGCATTTGTGAAGTCATAAGTAGTATGTGATAGAGGTTATACTGAATGCTAACTCAACCGTCCAGCATCATTTCAGTTCCTTAACATGATAATTTCATCCTCAAAACATCCAGTCACCTATCTCAGAGGCACATAGTCTCAAAAGTGAGATCTTATTGACAGAAGACTGATAGGAAAGATACAACTTACTAAAACAGCAAGTGGAAGAGGAATGAAACCCATTCTTCTGGAAACTGAATCACTATAATCCGTATATGCCTAGGAAAAAAAGAGGAAGAATAATGAACTACTTATGCAAAGGAATGAGCTTATTTTCGCTTGGCATACCCTCTAGATAAGAATAAAGATCTGTTAACAAATACTATACTGGCATAAAGTGTACCTATTCACATTCTGGAATTCAAACGGAGATAGCTGTACTCTCAGACAAAAATGGGATACTGCCATGACCAGTAAGATTAGCTTCAGTGCTCTAAATCAAGAGAAACTGGAGTATAATAAAAATCCCTAAATCGAGAGCAATTAGGATACTGAATTCAAAGGCACTGCGATATTTTGTCTGTACATTATTAGTAGCTTAGAGAGCTTTTTGTATTAATTTGACTGATCCTCAAATAGTCTATAGAAAAAACTGTAACAGGGATAAAAGAACAATTATCCGCCACACTAGCAATTTAAACTATTTGACAAACATCTATAATTAGCCTTAAGATAACTATGTTAAAATAATTTTGAAAATGTGTTTACATTTGAACACTCCAAACAGTTTGCATGACAGCTTGCCCGCAGTACTGAACACTGCACCAGAGGTCAGTGCCCAAATGATGCTACTTCACTTCCCACAGAGGATCCTTAGGAAAAGTAATAGTTATCAAAACTAAAAAACTTGGGTTTTTTATTATTACCAAATTATTAATAATTAATTGTAACTGAAGATGCCTAATTTCTTTATGAGGTTTAACTACTTCATTCCTCACAACAGCCCTAGAAACATACTCAAGAAAACTACAGAAATTATTGCAATAATGTTCATTTAATAGTTAAAGCATGTATCTAGAGCACTGATGAGTGGAACCCTAACCAGTGAACCCTAACGAGCCCTCCTCCAGGAAAGGTGTGCTGTAAATAGTCTTCTAAAAAATTGTACTAAATAAAAACACAAGCGAGCTGTGTGTTCTATAAATATCCATGCCATAAACAGTAGCATACATGGTGCAAACATCCCTATACATCTGTGCACATTCTCTGTGAAGAAACAGAAAGTCCTAATGAACCCCGTGTTTTAACCCAACACAGTTAAAATAGTGTGAAAAGAACAGGAATCTAAAATTATCTCAAGAACATCCAGTTAAGTTTGCTTACTTTTCATGTATCTCAAAAAGGTTATGTTACAATCATCACAAAAAGGATGTTACAATCACCTGCTTAGTATAAGTGTATTTGGAAGAGACTTCTCAGCAATATATTAAATAAAGCCTGAACCGACCTAAACAACCGGACAAAAATAATACTATAAATCACAAGGAAATATTTGTTCTCTCTTATTAAAAAAAAGCAGAGTAGGATTTCAGCAGTGTAGGAATGTAATAGTACTGTATGTATTTCTTTAGTATTTTTTCCAATATCCTCCCCCCCATAACAACTATGTTAGTTAATACAAGAAAGTTCCTTTTATTTTCAGGCTTACATTTTTCTGTCGGCTGCTAACAAGGTCAAATGCAAGACTGGCTCTGTATTCACTGTAGACCTGGAAAACATCCAGCACATCAGATGTGTGATTAATTTGTTACCACACTTTATAAAAGCAACACAGCTATTAACAAAATATTTCCACAGAATGTTATAAACTTATGCATTTGCTGCAAGAGTCAAAGCCATTTTTTCTGAGGTCTGATGCACCCTTCAAGAGATGAACCTCTATTCCGGCAATAAAGCACCTTGCATATATATACAACAAACAAACAACACTATGTTTTAGGAACTGAATGAGGTTTTATAAATTTAATGAATTTCAGGCTCATCAGAAATACAAAATAAGACAAATCTCATTTACTTTTTTTCCCCTCAGAGTTCATAACTGGTTTTAAGCTACAGGAAAGCTAGCACTAGCATCAAATTAAACAAATGAGAGAGCTTTCTTATGCACCAAGCAAGTGAACCCACAAAAAAAGCAAAAGCAAATTGCATCAGAAGATGAGGGTTTTCCTTCTCTTTAACTTTTAACAGTTCTGCAAATTAAGACAGAAAAGTGTCTATTCTAAGGATAAGTGGCAGGACAACTTGCACTGCAGGTGTTAAAAATTCTGGAAAAAGTCTGACCTAGCAACCATAAATCTTTAGAACTTCATACAAAAAGATACAAATAAACCTTGCAAAATTGCTAATCACTACCCCCATCCTCCAGCTGTTTCAGCACTCTGAAGCATGCTACATTTTTGGCTATCATGACTTCATTACTGCTCTTTTCCACACTCTCTATATGAAAGTAGGGCATGCATAAATGCCTCTGGCATAAGGGAGCTTATTAAGTGCATCTATTACACTTGTTTCTCTACTGTACAATGCAGTTACTTTAGAGCTGTTGAAAAAGACAGCACTCCACAAGTTTTGATCTCATTTCCCGAAAAGTGGTTTTAATAGTGAAAAGACACTAACTCACATCTTCACAAATTTATCAAGTGCATCTGAATTCACACAATGTGGAAGACAAATGGCCAATGTATCATGCTGCAACACACAAGAAGTAACCTCATCTACTGCTTTAAAAGAAGGACTGGATAATATATGCGGCCCAAGAAATTTCAGGAGTGGGAAACTAACATAACCTACTTCATATTAGTGCTCCAGGGACAGTGGGAAAAAATCTGATTTCAGATTCCACTTTTAACACACATGCAAGAGCACAGTTAAAATAGCCTAACAAGGTCTGTTTTTCCAAAAGCCCGAATTTTAACCCACAAACTATTTTGTTAGGAAATGGTACAAGCTCTGTCTAGACTGCAGAACAAGCAACCTTCCATCAATTTAACTAATGATCACTTCACAAAAGCATCTGCCAGTTATGTGAATTGTAGCTATTATGTGAGCTGTTACACAACACTTGCAATAATTTATGGATCTGGAACTACTAATTTAGAAGCAGAGGTGTTACTTCCCCATTTAAAAGATGCTCAGAAGTATATTGTATCAGGAAATCAAGATTTTCCAAATTATATGTTATATATGAAAATAACTATTTTTACATTTTCTGCACTGGAAAAAATTTTAATGCTTAAAAAAAAATATTAGGAAAATAAACTACAACTTAAAAGAGCACTCAGCATTCCAAACAGGATACCTACATCTGCTGTGATGTCATTGAATTTTGTTATAAAGGCATGTTTCACAATATCCACCGCAATTTCTGAAGCAACCACCATGCAAACATCCGGGAATAACACCCAAAGATGATCTGTAGGTTGGGAAGAAACATGTTAGGCCATTTAATTTAATGCCAGGATACAAAATAAAGATTATAACACTTCTGCTCAACCGCAAAAAATCCTCAGGAGTCTGAGAGTCCATGACTTAACATCACCACTCAGCACTTAGTGTGCATCTTCCTTATTCCATCACTGTTCTAGAAACTTATCAGTACTATACAATCTCAGCACAGTTAGGATAAGGTTCCAAAGTCTTTACTTTGTAAGGCTTTATCTCTATTAGGAAAAAAACCTTTGCAAATAGTAGATAGTACAGGTTCAGTACATATAAGGAATAGGCAGAGCACCTGCAGTTTTTGACGCTAAAATTTAGGTAGACTGGAAACATTAAAGCAAAATACACCACATAGATGAGGCTCAAAATTATTAAAGCAATGTTTTAATAAAATAAAAATCAATATTTTATTCAATATTTATTCAATATGGTATTAAAATCCTAAGTATAATCAATATTAAATTAAGAATGGTATTTTTAACATCTTTATCAAATTCCAGCCTCGCAAAATAACATTTTCTAGGGAATCTTTCATTCTCTGTGTACCCCAAGGAAAGGAAAGGGCAGGGAAGAAATCATTCCATACACTACACGAAATATAACTATGCATGTTTATGGCACAACAACATATATTTCTAGCAGAGGATAGAGTCACTCTTAAAAGAATGCCAGAAATAGAAAAATGAGAATCTAAGGTATTTGACAAAATTAAGATTACTTAATTAAATGTTTTAGTTACCTTTATCTTTCAGATTAAGGAAAGAAGTAAGAGATACAGTTGCTGATTGGACAGGAATTTGTCATGTTTTATTTAATTTTTCTACTACTTTACTCACCTGGATTCCATGAGAACTGTTCCATATTTCTTAGACATACAATTAGTAGCAGCACGTAATTGGTGAACCTCTCCTTTATATCTAGATAAAAAAAAAAAAGCTGTCAACTCCAAAGAAACATTTGCTTGCATATACAGGTATCTACTCATTCTGAGGTTCTATCATTTATTGATTTTTGGGTTATATAACCTTTTCCACAAATTATTTAACCAGCTGGGAACGACACCACAGACAGGATTTCTGCAGCAGGCTGTGGCCTGGTCTGTCCGATGCTGCCCCACCTCAGGGTTCCAAGCAGCAGAGGGGACTTAAGTTGTGACTTACTATCACCTTTTCCAATATGTTAATAAAATAATCATCTTTCTCGATAAAATTTATGCTTTCCTTCTGGGACTCAAAAAGAACCAGCATCTCCTGGTACAAAAATGAAGATAATATACCCATCTGTCTTTTCAAGGTATTAGCAAGGTGCATTTCATTTTCTACAGATTGTGGATATCCAAATTGCTGTACACTGGGTTCAGTAATAAGAAGAAAAAAAGTGTTTCAAGACAACTATTCTGCCTTAGCTAGAAGGTTCCTACCAGTCTTTTACATCGCCACCTTAAAAGGGACCAGCAGGATGTATCAGCAGTTATCAAAACCATAAGTACTGTTCATTCATGGCTGGGCTTCGTGAACGAAGATTTGGGAAAGGCTCTATCCCCATTTGTTACAGGCACGCTGGTGGCTAATGAAGCCAATACGAGATAGACATGTCCGATTGCAAAAGGCACAGCAGAAAGACTCCTTAGTGGTATATTCTGCAAGGCACGATTCTTTCTGTGTTGTCTTTTCTCCTCAAGAGTGATCCTGCGTGCGTTCTCAAAGGAAGCAGCGGCGTTATAGATGGTGTGTCTCCAGACCTCCTGATTGGAGGCCAGAGTAGACCAGTTATGTTGATCAATATGGCCAAGGCTGAGATGTTGCTTCAGGGAGCCCTTGTATCTTTTTAAGTGCTGTAACACAAAAGCATTCTGACTACACACAAAGTCCTATGACTTGCCCTCCCAGACAGGGCAGTCTTTTGTTCTGCTTTGGTGCCCTGTCTCCAGAGATGATGCATACAGCTTGCTTCAGGAAGAAAGCATCACATTTTTTAGCTTACTAAAAAAACACCCTCCTGAAATTACTGAAAAACAGGGTAAAACCTAAAACAATATCACAATTAGCAAGTCCAAAGAAGTCTCTTTAGAAGACAGAGTTATTAGAAAAATCTGTGAAGATACTGTTATTGCTTATTACATCTGTTAATAACCATTACAATGATTTCTTTGTGGGCAAGTCACCTCCAAATCCAAAGAGTTCACTTCATCAAGTACCTCCTATATTCTGTGGGGTTCTAGCTACTGATTTTAGGAAAAAAGAAATAGAAATGTTCAGAAAAACACAAAAAAATTGAGCTGGTCAAAAAAAAAAAAAATTTGACTCTGTGTCAGCTTCCATCATCTCTGACTAAATACAGGTGAATAACAATGCTTGTGGCTGCAGTTGTATAGGGTGTGTATGGCATAACACAGTATAATAATACCTCTCATTTTAAAACAGAAGTTTCAAAATACTTTTAAGCCTGAAAAAATGGAGCAAAAAGAAGAGACCAAATCCTCCAGAAGAGGGGAACAAAAAGCACAGGATTCAAGAAGAATGAGATTGAACGTACACACGAAAAAAGACATGTCTTGGGGTACATAAATTCAGCTTTCAGTACAGGCTCGGGAACGGTCAGAGGAAGTACAAGCTTCCAAAACACAAGAAGTGATGTATTTATGGGGGAAGAAACAAGGAAATTCTTCAATACAATAAATTTAAAGCAGAAAAAACCAGGACATAGATAATCATAATTTCTCAGTTTCTTGCCAATAACACTCCAGCAACTCAAGCATGTTCTTCTTTGCTTCTAAATTCACAAAATACTGCCCAAATGACCAGAACACAGATTTTCTGGAAAATCTAGTTATGAGATACCACTTGGCGCTGTCACCAATGGATTAAAATGCAGTCAAGCATTCATTGATCTAAATTCTTTATCACATCCATTAGCAACCTGGAAATAATCACTGAGTTTTCAGACTTTTGTCCAGAATCTCAGACAGGTTTCATCTTGTATTTCCCGCATTGCATACTTCCACACTGCCATGATACATTGCTGGTCAGCTACGTGTAAGACAACACACAGATCTCATCTTCAGTGCTTCAGATCTTAGGGGGCCTTTATAGACAGTTATTCTCAAGTGGGAATTAAGGACCTTAATTCAAGCCTAAATATAAAAGCGTTGTCTCAAGCTAATCCTCCAGACATTTATTACCTGCTTGGTTTATGTACCTCACCAGACGACAGGATTAAATGGAGAAGGGACATCTTGGGCTTTAAATTTCCACTTGTGCTATAATAATAAACATTTTTCTTCCACTAATTTCTGAGACTGGGTGACAGGCTGACACCTATTTTTCCCCTCTGCTTTTTTTTCCTATTCTCATTGGCCTCCCCTCTAATCTGTTATCTCTGCTGTCGCAGCTGTTCAAGGCTGTTAGGAGTGAGACGAATGACTGTGCCTGCTCCTCTTCATCCTCATCTCTCTCATCAACTGACTGTCAGAGATGCAAGCAAGGGAGACAGCATTTTACAGCAATTTCAACAGTAATCCCAAACAATTAAAAAATTCATTTCATTTCTCACCCTTATGGACAAGGACAAAAAAGGCTTCAGGATATCCAAATCAACCACTGGTAATCAGTTTTAAATCCCAGTTAAAATTTCACAATACAAAATATGCAGCAGTAATGTTTCATCATTTATTACAAAGTTGTTTGATGCTACATATGTACATTCATGTTTTTTTAAACATGTGAGGGGAATTTCCTGTACCATGTATTGCCACTTCTTAGATGATGTGGCGAACTATAGAGCAAGTAAGGCTACATTCCTAGATTCACACTTAAAGACAACATGCTCTTAAAGAACAACTAAAGCAAAATAAATTATTGTATTTGTGAATTTAGCGAAACCGTGACAAGCCACCAATGTTAGCGTTCATTTACAGAGAGCTCAGGTAGTAGCAGAATGAAATTACTCTACTCTGCTTTAGCATAACAAAGAATAAAGTAGAAAGAAAGAGTGCTCTCTTCTTCATTCTCCATCATGACCATCCTTAGCTAAGACTGATATAAGCCATTTCAACTCAGTTTGACATGTATCCCAAGAAGTATTTATGAGAAGCATCAACTGTTTTTCTGTTAGAACACAGTATACCTCCAATAATTCTTTCCATTATAAGACAAGATTAAATGAGAGCCAAAATGACAGACTGAGGACATTTTAAATGGTCTTCAGCTACCTCCACAAGCACACGATTAAGAAGTTTATTTTCACAGTGTTCATGCTCCTAAGTGTTGACAATCTGACATCTAGTAGTAATTCAGATATATTTATCCCCTTGACCAGCCTCTTGTCAGCACATACCATGCATAGTCCTGATGACATACAATGCATGAAGTCCCAATGAACATCAGTGATAAGTGGTGTCCCTCAGGAGTCCATATTGGGATCAGTTATTTAATATCTTCATTAATGACACAGATGAAGGGATCGAATGTATCCTCAGCAAGTTTGCAGATGACCATCAAGAGTGGTGCAGTTGCCACACCTGAAGGGTGGGATGCCATCCAGAGGGACCTCGACAAGTTTGAGAAATAGGCCCATGGGAATCTCATGAAGTGTAATATGACCAAGTGCAAAGTGTCACACCTGGGTTGGGGTAACTCAAGGTATCAACATCAGCTGGGAAATGAACAGATCAAGAGCAGACCTGCTGAGAAGGAATTGGGTTTGCAGGTGGATGAGAGGCTGGACATAACCTGGCAATATGCACTTGCAGCCCAGAAAACTAATCGTATCCTGGGCTGCATCAACAGAAGTGTGGGCAGCAGGTTGAGGGAGGTGACTCTGCCTCTCCACTCTGGGGAGACACCACCTGGAGTGCTGCATCCAGGTTTAGAGTCCTTAGCACAGGAAGGACATGGACCTGTTGGAGTGAGTCCAGAGGAGGGCCATTAAGATGATTAGGGGGATGGAGCACCTTTCATACAAGAAAAGGTTGAGAGAATTTTGTTTGTTCAGCCTGGAAAGGAAAAGGCTTCAGGGTGACCGAATTATGCCCTTCCATCACCTGAAGGGAGTCTACAAGAAAGATGGGGAGGGACTTTTTACAGGAGCATATAGTGATAGGACAAAGGGGAAATGGCTTCAAACTGAGAGTAAGTTTAGATTAGATATTAGGAAAAGAATTCTTTACTGTGAGAGTGGTGAGGCACTAGAACAGGTTGCCCAGAGAAGTTGTGAATGCCACATCCCTGGAAGTGTTCAAGGCCAGGCTAGATGGAGCTCTGAGAAATCTGGTCTAGTGAAAGGTGTCCCTGTACACAGCAGAGGGGTTGGAACTAGATGACCTTTGAGGTCCCTTCCATACTAGGTCTTTCTATGTTTCTGTGATAAACTGCGTTCCAATGCCATGCTTAACCTGCACACTTACTAGGGCTGGCCCTGAAGCCTGGCCACACACCATACTATGTACTGCCCATACACACTTCAGATTTTTTTGAAAGACGGCACTGAATTTGCCTGTGCTTCCATGCATCCTCTGGTGGTGCAAGTGAGTAGATATGAGCGGTCACATGTCAAAAGCTAGCCACAAGACCTTTTTCCATTAGGATAAATCACGTATGCCTATGAAGGTTGTCACATGAATAGAAGCGGTAAACATAGAAGTGGGGCAGTCTTTAGAACACCTAGTTATTTCCTTTCAGACTCCCTGGCACACCATGAAGGAATGCTGAATCAGGAAGGAAAAAAAATAATTTTTATCATGTAAATCCCAGTGTTTATATGTTTAGATCCCAAGCTGGTTATAAATTGTAACATGTAAGAAGTGAAACAAGATCTTTTGGTTTACAGCTCAGCAAATCCCAAGTAGCTCTAGTGACAGCTACCTCTTAACACGTGACCAGAGCACCAGAAAGGATCAAAGATTGAACAAAGAATCATCAAGGGGGCACCGATCTCAAATGTACTCCTGCCCCCAAATCCCTTGTCCTTAAAATGAACAACTGGATTAGAATAGTGGTATTAAAAAAAACATAAAGCCACAAAAGAAAGCAGTTTGAATTCCAAAGACCAAAGATAAAAATAAAGGCTATTCACTATTTTAATCAAAGAGACAGATAAATTGGGAACAAAGCAGAAATACAGAATTAAAAAAGAATACAAAATTATAAAGAAAAAACGTGAAGTTCCTAAGACTTCAGAGTAAAAATAGTAAATTTTTGACACAAGATTTAAAAACCTGGAAACAGTCAAGCCTAACAGCCAACTGAAGCAAATAACCTAATGCACTACACCTAAAGTACTTCTTTGTATGAGGCACAATTGCGTTTTGTGAAAAAAAATTTAATTTAGAGCGCAGCTTGAAATTAAAATAAGACATTTAAAAGCATAAAGGAAGGCAGCATGCTGGGCATTCCACAATGATGAAAGAGCTTCTCTTTGTAATTCTGGTCTCCTTGTTCACTAATCCTGACACTATGAAATGAGTTTACAGATAACTATTTAAAAAAGAGAATATACTACTTAAATTAAGGGAAATATTTCTTCCTGCTACAACAAATCAAAACTTTTTTTGTCTTCTGTATAGAAGTCTTTTCCAACAGTCACAGTATTTAGACTGCTTGGATGCACCTGAATTTCCTAGTGAAAGTCAGGGTGACAATGCAGAAGTGGTTTTGCTGCAGCTGACAATCAAAGCTGCGGGACTGACATGACTGAAGTCACAGATGCTACAGCTGCAGTCTCAGGCAGCTATATAAGCCCCAAGGTTTGTTGACCTTCTGCACCTAAAAGATAACAGGTTCAGTTTTATTAGATAGCAACGTAACCAATGCATATCTCATGGCCTGTTCAATTAGTTTTTATGGAGATTATTCACAGTACTTTTAGTCTTGAACTTTTAGTGAATTAGCTGTTACAGCAGAATTTTAAGTGGCCATACAAAGGTGAGGAGGATCACTGTGTCCACTGACACTAAGTCTAGATATGGAAATACTAGGGAAAATAGTACACATGAGCTTGCTGTCCACAAAGTGGTGCTGAGCACAATGCCAAGTAAAAATGATTTCACAATATCCAGATCTAAACTCCTAGCTTGGTGGCACTTCAATTCCTGATGTCTTACTACATACCAGCTTGAGCCAGGCAAGGCTCTGTGAGGTATTTCAACATGTGATACAAGACATTTCTTAGGAAGTACAACTTCAACAGTTCATTTCTCTTCTCATGCTTCGATTCACAAGATAACTTGCTTTTCTATTTGGAGCAACTTCTCTTGAACACAGTATCTACTCTTGAGGTTATTGCTTATCTTTTCTGCTAGATCATATTCTTCTTTTGATTAACATATTAAATAAGACAGGAGTTTCACTTATTCGTGACAAATTCCTCAGATCTCTACAAGATTCGCATTTTTGCCCTCAAGAATTACTATAATTTAGCTACTGTATACTAATCAGTATCTTTTCATTGAACTGAAAACGTGTTTGACAACACTAATATCTTGAGCAGAGCCCAAGAAAAGGGGATGGAAAAGGGAATTCATTCTATCTAAACTGAATCAGCTGTCGCTGTCATTGTTGCCCTACAGCAGACTGCAGACCTGAGAAAACGGCTGGAAGAAACTGAGAAAGGTAGGAAATACGTGGGGGGGGCTTATACTTAGTGTTTTGTTTCAGTTAAGTGCAGTCCAGGCATGCAGTTTAAGCACATGGTGTCTAGGACACACTCCAATGCCTAACTGGAAGCTCAGCCGACAGGACCAGCCTAGCCTGAGTTCCAGGGGCAGGATATGGCATTGGCATAGCATGCCAACACAACATACATCACTATTTCAGCTGCATAAAAAACACACTTAAAGGATACTAAAGTGATCCGAATACATCAACAATACTGTTCCATCCTTACTGAAGATGTGCTGCAGTAAATCTATTCAAGTTCAAAAGAGGTGAAAATCTCTACTAAAAACCTGTTTCTGTTATTTATCTGAGAAGAAAAACACTGCTATTTATAACCATACTGAAAAGTGTTCCAGAAAAACTTATCTGTTTGAAGGGAATAAATTAGCTTGTTTTGTGCACTCTTCTATGTAGGTACTCACTGCTTCCATTCCCATGTGGTATAATGAATGGCATCAGTTTTTCCACCAGCTGATAAAAGAAGACCTGATATTGCTATTACGTGTCTTCAATAATGATATCCAGCAATAAAACATTGATATACTTTTCTTTTTATGGAGGAAATTACTAGCCATTTCTAATATCAGTCCTTTGTTTATTTTAACATTTAATTGAAGAAAGAGGCCTTGCCTTTATGTAGCAGAGGTAGACACATACTTGTAGCTATTTTCTGCATTACTAAGGAAATTTAAAAAAACTCATCTACATTTTCTGTCAGTATTTTAGTAAACATCACTTTTAGGCGTTCTCACTGTAAAGTTAAATACCTTCAATTTCAAAAATAGAGGTAATTAAACCTTGGAACCAAAAATAATACTATTAACACAGAATAAACAGCTTATCAACCCAGCTGTAAAGATTATTTTGTTGTGTTTTTAAGAACTTTATGAGATAGATTAAAATTTAGTGCTAATTTTTCTGTTATGTGATATTTTTTTGTAAATAGTCTTTCATCCAAAGAACTACAGAGCAATTGCCATTTAACATTTGCATGTAAAAAATCACCTCAGCAGCCAGAACTCAAAACCTCATGCAAGCTACTTTTTTTTTTTTTTAGCCTAGGGCACATTTGGGTTCTCCAGTTTAAAAACTATGAGCTGGAATGAAAAAGTATATTCTATTTTCTTTGCTTATCTTTATAAATGAAAGTGGGGAAATTTAAGTCAGATATACAGAAGAAATTCTTCACTGTGAGGGTGGTGAGTCACTGGAATACAGTGACCAGAGAAGCTGTGGATGCCCCATTCCTGGAAGTGTTCAAGGACAGGCTGGATGGGGCTTGGACAACGGTTTAGTGGAAGGTGTCTCTGCAGGGGAGCTGGAACTAGATGATTTCCGAGGTCCCTTCCAGCACAGGCTATTCAATGATTCTATGAAAACAGTACAAGCAAAGAAGCTCTAGTACAGCCTGAAAGCGCAATCTCTCCTATTAGCTTCGAAACCCAGAATTCAACAAATATTTCTGATGGCTGATATCAGTATTAGAAAGGACCCCCATGAGAGGATATTCTTCTGAGACACACTGAGTACAAGTTCCCAAAATTCATACTAAGCAGCAACACAGATAAGTGCAAGAAGCATAGCATGTTTCCTAAGTACCCTCTGCTATTATTTTTACAGCATATCAAAACTTAAAGAGTCATCTCTGGTATTTTCTTTATATGCCAGCTACTTCATTGTTACGTTAGTTGGTTGGCTCTTTTTTTAGGGATGGGGGGGGAAGTATTTCAAGATCCATCCTCACAACTGCCCAACAAGAGGCATTCTGAGATCACTGCCAACATAGCATGCTACAGAATCAACTTTTTGAAAACAGAAGACTTGAGACACTTGGAGGCATGGGTATTTTGGCACACACACAGGTGTTTCAATCAATAGGTTGTTTTAGCACCTTAAATAAAAACTAGTTATAGAAGGAAAACCAGTGTTCTTTGAAGTGGAATATCAGTTTCATCCTACTGAACCAAACAGTAATATGGGTGATGAGGAATACAAGTCAGAACAACCAAATTCACAAAGATAAAGTAATTGTAGTAAGAATATTAAATACACTGAATACATTAAATACACGAATAAATAAAAAAAGGAGCCTCACTTCACATTTTCTCCTGATCAGCACAGCTATACATACCGCTATTTGACATTTGGAAAAGATTGTTCTTCTCAAACTTCTTGAAAACACTTCCTTTTATTTCAACAAACTGCAATTTTTAAAAACAGTTAGTTAGATTTATTCATGAAAAACTGATAAAAACAAACCATATTATCAAATAATATGTGAATAGACATATGATACACAAAGACAAAGGATGCTGAAATGAATTAGGGTAGCTATACAATAAAGCTCCATACTTACATTATTGGACATCATGATGGTAAGCAGTGATTTATTGTGGGAATTGAAGGCCACATTAAGGGTTGTTGCTTGAACCATTATAAGAATAGCATGCAGGACTGGATAGCAGAGTTAAGGAAGCATATTTGAAATAATTTTTCTGCACAACAGTACTGAAGAGCACCAAACCTCAAATTTCCTCTTTTGCTTCTAAAGTTTAACAAAAAAGTTCCTATATCCATGACAATCGGAATTACAGCAAGACAATACTTACACGTATGTAATATACCCACAGTGCTTTGTAGCATGTAATAATTAAATTAAATTTTCTTGTTCTAAAAGAACCCAATGACATTAATCAGGAGAAACAGTGATACAATCTGAAGAAAAGAAATTCGAGGTAAAAAGATGCAGAATTAGTCTAAAGATTTCAGAGCTAACAGAGAAAAGTTCAAAAATTCTAAATTCATCACCATAACTACTGGACTATGCATCACTTGAGACATAATTTTCACCAATTCACTGTTAGGTTATTTCACACTAAGCACATTTGCATCCTGAATACGCACAAGTTTATCCCTTCATTTCCAGAAAATATGTTCAAGCTAGATGCATTTACATTCCACTAAAAAAAACCCCACTGTCTTCAAGACTCCGTGACCCAAAATACTCAAATACAAATTAGAAATCAAATTTTCCACGAAGTACCAATTACTGTTTTTCACTTTTCACTTTACTACAGGTATTTAAAAAGCTCTCTGATACTGCAGTGGTATACCATTGAGAAGGGATTTTTTTAAAAGCTGGTAGGTACTGGCAATTTTACTTTGCAAGTAAAGGAACACTGCTTTAGGAATACTATCAGTTTTTCAAATGTATTAAAATAAAATAATGCAGAGCAATTACTCAATTTATTTTAGAAAATTTTGCAATTTATCACAGAAAAAGGATACAGACATACAGCACTGCCATGAAGAAGTGAGGAATCACACCTATGTGAGCTCTTTTTCTTTCCTTAGGTTCTGTAGCTGTCCAATAAAGGGCATCCAAAATATCTTGTCCAAATGAAGAAATCAGACGATCAGCCACCTAAACAAGAACAACTTTTTACTGCCTTTCACTACCAACTTTTCTCTCCAACACTTGAATATGCCACTGTAAGTACAGCTCAATTTAAAAAAAGTTTCACATATTTATCACTTTTCATCTCTTATTTATTGCATTTCTGGATTTTACAGTGATACTGTTCCTTTTGTCTGCTCAGCAGTTTACTCTCCCTCTCAAATTTACTATCCCTTTTCAACAGTATTTATGATAAACAATCCTGTGTTGTTATTTTAGATGCTTCCTTGAAAGACATTCAAGTGCAGTTCAAACCTCAGCCTTTGATAAAGCAATATGTATGTTGTGTCAAACTATCATAAATGTTCTTCCCCATCCCTCTGGGTTTAATAGGGGAAAAAAAACAATGAAAAGTTAATTTCAGATGCATGACTAAGAATATCAGCTTACAGGTACAAAAAGGATGGAAATTAGACTTGGCTCCACTGTTCCCTGTATACTAAAGTATATACTTTATGCAAATATCTGCATAAAGCGGAATTCAAAATTAAAAGGAGTGTAACACGAGTGATCAAGAGGTACTTGAAATTCTGCCAAAAAGGGAAAATTAGTTTGGAAAAAAACCCAATAAACACCTGAAGTGTAATCCAAAGAATATACGCCTAAGTAAGAAAAAAACCTCCTAGCTGTAATTCTAAAGATAGAAAACATATGCACAGCATTTTAACTTGTAATTTAATACCAGAGCAAGAAAGGTCACATGGAGTTCCATCAGTTCTCAACACTTCATCATCATCATCAAGCATGTAAAACTGAATATCATTACAAGGAAAGAGGTTTTCTCTGTCTGTACACTACAGTTCAGTAATTTTAAAACTAAGCTGCACAGGGCAACAAAAACAACACTTCAAAATTTAAATTTGGTATCACAAGGCACATGTCTGGCTAGAAAAAGAGTTATCTCTCATTGCTTACTAATTCAACCAAAGAGAAACAGTTAAATATGAAAAACTACCTCTACTTATTCAAGACAATATTTTCTCTTAGTGTCTTTCTGTAAGATGACAATTTTGGACACGTTAAAACAAGATGTAGCAACAGAGGACTAGGTGCATAATGTACCTTCAAATGTTGAACCATATCTACTAAAGAGAAAGTAAGTTCTTGGCACAACACAAATAAACCTAGACTCAGGATCATTTCCTGACTTTTTAAATTAAGAGTTCTCACGGTAAAGATACCAAAGCGAGTGAAGTCATACTTATTAAAGAAACATTTATTAAATGAAGTTTCCTAAAATATGAAAGCTGAACTAAAATAAAATTTTGCAGGATGTTTCAAGTAAACTATAAAATATACTACCAAGTATCACCTATGAAATAGAATGAACAAAACTGTGAGCTGATGAAATCATAAATCTGATCAGTTCAAGAGATATTTACAGTGGCATTGTTTTCGGCTTTTAGATTTTGTAAATTAGGGTGATCTGCATGATTTGGTTCCTGCTCATTGTGATGACCCATTGAATAATTATACCTGGTGTAGTAACACCAACTACAGAATGCTTGGAGTTTGGTAATTTTTTTGTTCACAATATTGTGAGGGTTTTAATAGATAAAATGGTGGCTTTTGTTTCATTGCTATTTAAACAGTCCTTGTTTCTTAGTTGAAAGGATAGAAAATATTAAAACCCACCACAATATATTGTTGCTTGCTTTTCCAAATATGACTTACCTAAACCCTATATGCCGGCTCCAGGCTCCAGCAGAATTCCATGGTGAGTGCTGTCACCATCATAACGCACACTGGGGCTTCACAAGGAGCAGGAGCCGGTGGGTCTGAATCTAAAAAAGAAAAGTGTCATTTAAGCCAAATGTGCTGAATGCTCCCCTCAGGTTGTCTATTGGGAGCATTCAGCACATAATTTGAAGATTTTGCATTCCTCATATCTGTCCAGGACAATATTCCCTGGACTTGCCAACAGCCGAAAACATTAGGACATTGTAAACATCTCTGTTGCTCAGTGATTTCACTAAATTAAAAAGATCTTCCTATTCTGAAAACTTGTGAAAAAATGTAAAGCATATTGCTTAAAAAAAGTACATTAACAGTTCCTTAAAAAACATTGCTTGCATCAATGGCAAAGACTTTTAATAAAAATCACCAAAGCAGTCTAAGCAAGCCAATATTCAAACTGTTGAAAGTTAACTACCAACCAAGTCCTTCAGTGGGATCCCATGAACATTTTCTGCCAATACTGCTGCAAGCTGCCATAGTAAAAAAGCCCCTTAAAAACATGCCCTCTGTTTGGCATGTTTGGTTTCATGAGACACTATGGTAGTTAAATACTGTTTCCAGCTTCAAAGTCTAATATAATTTTTCTAATAACCATGAGTGGTAATAGATTTTTCTCTTTCCTAAAAGAAACACTCAGGCAGCACTTTTCTTAGTTGAGATACATGCTTTTGATTCTGCTAAATATAGCAAAATAATTCAACTCTTCATTCAAAATGGAATGGCACGTGGCTTCCAATTCACAGCAAACACTGTAGTATCGCTTCAAATTATTTGGTAAGATGAGAAAGTATAGCACTAAGTGACTTGAAGTAGTCTTGAAATAAAGAGAAATTACTATTTTGAGCACATGGATTTATTTAGTAAGTGATAATCTCTCATCAATTATGGAACTATATATGGATAAGTATTACCCCACACAACTAAAATCGATATAGTAACTCAGTGCTAATTTAATATTTGTACATATTTTTCAGCAAATCTAAAATCAAAGGAAAATAAAAACCTATGAATAAACAACTGAGGTGGCTTGTATGATATTTATTTCACTTATGATAACAAAGTGTTTTATTTATGCAATATTTTCGTATTTTATGAAGAAAGAACAAGTGTCTTTAGACAACATATTGAGATTTAGCAGAGTGTAACCCTGTTTTAACAGTCTTCAAACAAAGGTACAACAGATGTTCAAACAAGGATTAATGTCATTCAGAGATCCCAGATTCCTAGCAGAGTAACTTTTGTGTACAAAGCCTTGAGTGAGTCCTTTTTATGAGGTTGTATTCCTACTATGTTCTATATTTGCAGGATGGAGATAAGATTGTAGCTATGAGAACATTATTTACTTTGTGAATCATTAATCATAGAAGTGCAATTAAAAATCTCATGCTTTACATAAATAATTAAACAGAAACTATTTTTTCACCAGAATTTCTCTTTATCTTGCCTCCTGAAAGAGAATTTCCTTTTCTTGTGTCACTACATTCATTCAACTTACTGCTTATGTACTCAGGCTTAAGTCTGCTAGCCAGGACTCAGACAGGTTAAGCAGTAACATGTGTCCTTGCATACAATGAAAGCTGTATTTCCATAATGATGGATTAAAAACCAAATTCCATGTTTTCTACTATCTTCCTTCTCTGCTCTCTCTCTCAGGATCTTATAGTTATTTCAAATCAACAGTTTCTACTTTGCTCAGTGAGTTCAAAACCTCATTCACTGTCTTGCATTTCCTAAGACACACCTTTCATTTTCATTTCTCAAGTTTCCTGCTGTGGAATTGATTAACAAGCTCCAGAAAGTAGGCAATTGGAAACAGATTCTAAAAACTTATTTTTCACAAATCTGCCTGTTTCACTGCATCTAGGCTTATTATCATGGGTGTGTGCACATTTGTGAGAATACCAGATGTGCCACATTCTAAGGACCAATACCATAACACAACATTTTAGATAGTCTGAAAAAGGCATGCTTCATATTCTGATACCAACATTCTTACCTCAAGCATGTTATAGATGATGTAGAGCTTTATGACAGACTGTCCCCTTATCAGATGATACATCATAGAGTAGTCAACATAGTGCATCATGAAGTAGCAGATGACCAATATAACTCCTTTGAGAATGTCACATACCTGAGCAGGTTGTAGCAAACGTCTATCACTGAAATACAAAGGGCAAAAAGTTCCACTAAATGTCATATACCCACAAAATACAAGTGTTACCAAGTCAACAGGAATTTACAAAAGCCATTAATCAAGGATATATTTTAATGTGGTTTATTACTGCCCCTTCCTCTGACCCTCACTTCAACTCCATGATCATGATACACATTTAGAGATCACACTCATGAACAGGATCACATCCTCTTATCTGCCACAACCCTTTAGTTAAAACAGCGTATTTATTAAGAGTTCCCAGTTATTAAGAACCTTCTGCATGCATGCCCTTTGGTTTCTAATTTACCTTCCCTCTTCCAGCCAATCATATTTATGATTTTGACTTCCTCAGTTACAGAAGTTGTATTTGCTATGACCAAAAAGAAATGAAGTCGTAATCTTCAATTTCAGTCTAATGAACCAGATGCTGAGGAATAGGTTGTAAACATAATTCTGTATCTTCAAGTTCTAAGCTCTGCAGCAGTAAATGCAAACAATTTGACATCAGAGCTTGAGGTTGGTCACGAACCAATGCAGAAGTTTTCTATCCACAGTCCCATGAGTAACCCAGGAGACTAAAGGAATCATTACACAATTTCTTCCTATAAACTAGAATTAGAGGAAGAAAATAGCTTTACCTCAATTGCCCCAACAGTAGCCATACACATAATGAAATTGCAAGGCAGTATTTACTTGTCTATTTACTTAGTTTAGTATGAACAGGATGCAAAGCAGTTAAAAAGCCTTCAAATGAAATCAAAAGGTTGACAATTAAATATAAAAAAAATGGAGGAAATAATTTCTATTATATACATTCTTTATATACCCTGAAAGGCTTTTACAGAAGTTAATGTTTCATAAAAGTTGGAACCAATTAGCAGAATGCAAGTTACGAATTTTCAATTTCTGTATTCTTAAATCAGTAGGTTATCCAGAAATTAGACAATGTTCTCATAAACTGATAATATGTTTAGAAAAAAAAGTAGAGTTAGTTTGTAAGAATTTACACTATTTATAAAAAAACCCCATCCAAACAGTTACTTATGACTTCTGGGAGTCAAGACATTCTACAGACCATGGGGACAAGACAAAAATCCCTGCTACTTCACTCTTTTTATTTAAATATATTATCAGAGCTGGAGTGTTATAGTTAGTGTTTCTTTGTTGTCTTCCATTCAAAGAAAAATGCCCTGAAGACAACATTTTTGCATTACATTGCTATTATATTATTATATGGGCAAATAGATCATGCGTTTGCCAGGACTATGAGCAAGAAAGTTTCCAGAACTCTCAGATTTACAGTATTAGACTCTGAACAAAGAGCAACTGCTCCTTTCACTTTTTACTGCATAAACTGTATTAAAATTAATTATATTCTGAATAATAGAATTCAATCTGGTCCAGCATACGAGAACTGCTTAGTGGCTTTCTCTCCATAAGAGACATTTTCCTGCTTTCAGAAGTCATCCAGTAACAATATCCACACCACTTATTTCAGACGAAGTCCTTGAGAAAAAGCCTCAGTGAACTTTCTTCCTTTCCCCACCCCGCAAACTGAGTTTTAACTGAAAATACTAATTAAAAAACTTACAGAAAACTAAAAGTGTATGTTTTGCCCACTGCTTGAAGAACCTATGACTATGTCTCTGCATGACACACCTCCCCCAAAAAATGCACCCCAACCTGCAAAATCACGTTTTGAAAATTTACTGCCTTATTTAACTACATCTGACTTAAATGGTTATACTTATTAAAATATAATAGCATATATTGAAATGCATATGAAATTTAAGCAAGTTCATGATTATGATTATCATTCATATGCTGAGTAACACAGCATGTTCCTTTTTCTCCAACCTACTTCCATTTTGAAAGCGTACTCAGTCATTTCAGTACAAGTCTACAGACAACACTCAAACTCTGCAACACAGACTGGGATAAAGTGGTAAAGGTACTCCTACTCCACCATAGTAACGCCAGGTCTTAGCACGTGAAAAAGAGAATCAGAATTTGTTACTTAGAAAATTAGCATCCTCATACTTCCCAGTCAACAATTTCTTTATCACTAGAGAAGTAGTGAGCAGTACCTGGTAGAGTACACCTGACTAGCAAAAGAGACACTCACTTCAAAAGCCTATGTTTTAAAAGTTTGGCAAGGTACCAATTTCAATGATAGGATGGTGTCTCACTGAAATGCACCAGTAAGGAGAATCTGTTTATGAAGCTTCTGAAGCAGTCAGAAAGATTCTCACAGGAAAATGCTTTGATGTCCACAAATCAATACAGACTGAAAATATCATGTCAAAGGTTTTCTAGCTTACAAGTAACATCAAAGATGCTCAACCACCACTACAGTCACGAGTCACAGATGTTCTGTACTCTTAACTCTATCACTCTTCTGCTTGTGTTGATTTTCATCTGTATGACTACATTCACTCAAGTGAAACCAATTCAGAAGCCAGTGTAAATGCAGACAGCAACCATCACAGGGGAATACAAACTCTGAAAACAGACTACATACAATCAAGAGCACAGCTGCTCTTCTAAAAGTGGTCTCAACTCTGCAGACTAATACTGTATGAAGTTCCATACGAACTTGCACACAGCATCATCTACACTGGAAAGATTCAATTCAAAGGCTGCCCTAAAGAGGCAGTTCAACTACTTGATTGTGGATGCCTTACAGGAATTAAACTTGTAGAACAGATTACATTCAAATAACATTTTTAGAGAATTTCAGAATCATTTAGGTTGGAAAAGACCTTTCAGTTAATCAAGTCCAACTATTAACTGCCAAGTCCACCACTAAATCATGGTCAACACATCTTTTAAATACCTCCAGAGACTGTGATTCCACCACTTTCCTGAGCAGCATGTTCCAATGTTGACAACTCTTTTGGTGAAGAAATTTTTCCTAATATCTGATCTACATGTCCCCTGGCACAACTTGCAGTCTTCTTGTCCTAACTCTCAAAGTGACTTGGATTTAACTTCTCAGTAGTGTGTATGTCTAGGAAAAAACACTGCAGTAAACAATTTTTTTTCTTAAATCTTAATTAAAAATACAATCTGTTAATGTTCTATTCAAAGCTGTACATAACTTCTTGTGCTTCTCATCCACATGGTCCAACATTAATGCTGTGACGATTTCTTCAAAACACAGTAGTCCTGGTTTTGGCTGGGAGAGAGTGCCTTTTCTTCTTAGTAGCTGGTACAGTGCTGTGTTTTTTGGATTTAGTATGAGAATAATGTTGATAATACACTGATCTTTTGGTTGTTCCCAAGAAGTGTTTACCCTGAGTCCAGGACTCCTCAGTGTCTCATGCTCTGTTAGTGAGGAGCTGTACAGAAAGCTCGGATGTAGCACAGCCAGAACAGGATGTCCCAAACTGGCCAAAGAGCATCACACCCAATATATAAACTGAGTGAGTCACCAGAAGGGGACCCTCTACTGTACAGGGACTGGTTGGTACCAACTGTGTTGCGTATCACCTGCTTCTTTTAGGTTCTGTTGCTCTCTCTCCCTCTTCTTATCATTACAATTATTATCACCAGCATAATAATTAGTAGTATTATTAGCATATTTTGTTTCAATTATTAAATTGTTCTTAGCCCATGAGGGTTTACCTTTTCTTTCCAATTCTCCTCCCCACGGGTGGGGGATGGAGTGAGTGAGTAAGTGGTTGTGTGTTACTTAGTTGCCGGCTGGGATTAAACCACAACATCTCAGTCACAAAAACCTCCTCCCCATTTCGAACTTCCTCTGTTTGATGACAGAAGAGCTGTCAGCATCTCTACCCCCTAGGCAGTACAAGGGATTACTGCAAAGGCTGACTACACAAAACTGCCTTCTAGAAAGTGAGAAGAGTAACAAGATCCTGGCATTTAAAAAATATTTCAGTGTTCTTTCATTGCACACTAAGAAAGACTCCTTCATATTGACTAGACAAGTAATCTATGGTGTACAACTAACATGTTTCCGACTGAGATTAACTATGTCTACACTGTAGAAGTTCACAGAAGCATTTTTATCGTAGCAGAATCCTTTTGCACTCTGGTTAATAACATTTACAAAAGGATTTCAAGGCGTGGTTCTGAATATAATATAGAATAGGGATAATTATTTCCTACAAAGACAAGAAAATCAAATAAATTGATAAAGTCTAATAATTTGTCACCTTTCAGCAAATACACAGAACTGACTGCAAAGCCTGCAGTTATGAAATGATGTAGTCAGTGTTCAGTGAGAACTGAATGCTGCAGTTTTCCTATATGATCAGGCTCACATTGGTCCAACCTGTATCTGTTACAAATCACTCCTATCCTTTGTATTAAGCTATTTAATACGTATAAACACACACAGGCTGATATGATTTTATGCCTGTCATAACATCCTAGCCCACCCATTTCACATGCTATATTTTCTGCATTCATTTTTTTCAGTATGTTTCTATTTATTTTCTTTAGTAACTACTCAGTGCCAACAGTGAAAAGTACTTTCAAAACATCTTAAGCACTAATTAATCAGACTTCATGATTAATATAACATACAAATTCATACTGCTGCAGTCATCCACACCATGAGTACTACAGAATCTCAAAGAAACAAAGATAAAAGCTGCTAGTGGCAGCTACACAAAGGCCAAGAAACAAACAAGAAAAATACAGCATAGTGTTGATAATTTTAATATCTCACCTGAAAGTAGGAACCCAAGTTGTAAGAATTAGCCATTACTGAGCTACTGTGATAACTCAGAGTAGTATACTGTACAACCTTAGAAACCACTGAACAGAGATACAAGAAGCTGGGACACCTTAGCCCATTTCAAGACACTTGGTGCTTTTACAACTGTGCATGAAGTGTGATGAAATATAGAGAGAAAGATTTCACATGAAAATCATGTATAGGTGGTTTTTCTCAGGAGTGTCAAAAGAACAATAAATAAAGGGCAGTACAACTATCTTGTTTTATATTTAAACATTCTACTAACAAAACAGCAAATTATTTTTGCATAAATCAGTTGGTCTTTTCCTTCAAAGCTATTCCAGGCATACAGTGATGCTGCACAACTGAGTTAAATGTAACACTTGCCTGGCTTTAGTGAACTCCACTCTCAAAAGATAGGCTCTCATGATACTTTCTCCGAGATGCAGTTCCTCTAGTATCCTACCAGATTCCAGAAATAATGTTACATAAATGGTTTCACCATTTGGTTGATTACATAGCTGAATACAACTCACTTCTACAATTTTCACGTCTCAAACCAGTAAATAAAGGGGTTCAGGGCATCTGGACTGTCCTTCAAACACACCTTATTAAGATATATGATGTATGTTTTTTCACCCAATTATTTTCTGTCATTATTTGAGCAACCTGGTTTAGTGTAAGGTGTCCCTGTCCATGGCAGGGGGACTGGAACTAGATGATGTTTAAGGTCCCTTCCAACCCAAACCATTCTATGATTATTCCATTATTACTTCTAAGATTTTCTGTTATAAGTCATGCTCTCTGAGATGCTCCTTAACAGGATTTTACAAGTGGTTTCATTATGCTAAGTCTCAGGTTTCCACATTAACTGTACAGCATAGACTATCAACAAATCAAATTTTAAAACTTCCTCAAACAGCACAGTACCTTAATACTAAAGAGTAAGGCTCATCCATTCTATTGCCCACTACATAAAATCTTATATTGCTACACTATTGCTACCACTGAATACTCCAAGCTGTTTCAACGTGAGATGATCTTTCAATCTGCATGAATTCAGAGTGAAAATCCAAGCATTTCTCTACAGATAAACTCTCTTGCACTGTAATGTTAACTAGCAATACAGGAACAAAAACCACACAGAGACTTCAATATTCTACGGCATGTATTTAACAAGATGTGGAAACTCCTCAGCCTTTGGGTACAGTTATCATTACATCTACTAACTGACAGAAAATCTCCTACAAAACAAAGCCTTACATCTCAAAATCATACAAACACAGAAATGCATGTTTAAGGGCATATACAAGCTTATTATTCATTTTAACATAAGAAAGTTACGTTCAAGCCATACTACAATACCTCCCTATTCCACCACAGCATGTTTCTGTTTCAGCCCAGTCATTTAACAAAAGGAGAAATGTGCCAAGCTGAGCGCTTATCACACAGCGTTTAAAGCAGTTAAAAGTCAAATTATAGCAAAATTTATACAATGCACTGACTGACATCAACCAAGAACTATAAATTTAGAAAAATCAGTCTGTTACAGAAAAATACTACTTTTTACAATATACTAAAAATCAAGGTTTAATACTCATACTTCAAACTTTCCAGTTTATGGTTTGTTCACCTTGAGGTACATTTAGAAAGTGTGAATCCAAGTCCTTCCCCTGTTTTGAAAACCACTGGATCTATGCATGTCCCCCTACTTTATAAAGCTAAAAGCAAGCAACTTACCTTATAACTAGTTAGGAAGCATTACTTTGCTATTCTATAAAATTAATTAAAATGCTATCACATTAGAATGCTACCAAATATCCTAGCTACCCACAAATTTCTTTTATAAATTTTAGGAACACCACCACCACCACCAAAAAAACCTACTTTTTTTTCACGATTTGTGATACTTGTAAAAAATCCACTTTTTTATAAATACAGCCAAACTCATATCAAGACCTACATAAAACAGCTGCCCAGAGAAGAAAAATCTGGTGTGGAAAACAAATGTTCATTGTAAGCAAACTCACTAGATAAAGTGAAAGTTTAAGGAACTAGTTATCTGTCTGTAATTTTCAAGGTCTGTCTATTTAGTATCATACTCAAAATGCCATGATCTTCATCTTACATAGTAATAAGAGTTTTGTCTCCATCTACTGGTTGACAACCATTAAGTTCAATCATCCACATGGTCTGTGACTACAGAGATGGTAATACCACTGGATCTGTAATGTTTGCTACTGAACAGCACGATGGATTTCACAGTACTTTACTACAGAAGCAAAATGGCTCAAGGCTTTCAGTGTATTGTTATCTACCCCACCAAGTCGTTTTTTGTTCTAACAGCTGTACAACTGAAGTTACTTAGCATTCAGCAGAGCATTATTAGGAAAAAAATCACAGTTTACCAATATTTATCTTTAATATGTTAAAAATCACAAGTAGTTAATGCACAAGTTTAAGTGAGTGATTTCTGAAAAAAACAAGACCGTGTGTTAAGTACTTTAACAAGACTTTCTTATTGAATTTAAAGTTGTTAAACCATTTGGAACATGAAATGCACCCTGAACAAAGAGAAATTTGTTCTTGCTGTATAAAAAACCTCCTCCCTACAGTTGTTTCTCGTATGCTTTTCAGCAACTGTCACTGCACAATGAACAATGTTTTCACTATATTGTGTAATCTACAGACAAGTACACTTGTCTGAGCACTTAGTTACTTAAGTATCCAACCTATACACACTCTGAATATATTATTATAAACTTAACGATGCACAGACTGTCATATGATGTCATATGACTTCTTAATTTTTGTCTTTCAGGCTTCCTGGTGCTCCTCAATTCTTTACTAGTCTGATTATATATGGTTTTCCAGTCACCTTAGGGTTGTTTGAGTTTTGGTTGTTGTGCTGGTTTTTTTTAAACCAACAGGTATTCGAGACATTTTTCTTGTTTAACTGAACAGTTAATTGCATTTTAAATGGTTCTTTTTGTTTAGTCTGCTTAGTCTCATCCAAATAATTCAGATTACTCCCCTTTGAAGTTAACACAGACAAAATTTCCAATACTGATGTCATAGATATAGTAATTTAAGATATGAATACGGTAACAGTGTAATAATGCTTTAGGTGGATATTTTCATATTAATAAAAAATAGACATATACATTTATAAACTTATTATAAGAGTAATGTTTCTATAAATGTTGTTTTATTTCACTGAAAAAAACCTTTTCATTTATACAGGTTTATTGTTCTGCTAATAATGCACTGAAGAAGTCTTTTAGCACTGAGGTTACAAGTTCGAGCATCTATCTTACAGAAAACCTTTTCTAATTATATTATTTGTAGGATTTTTTTTTCCTGTAGTCTTTATCGATCTCTCAGTTCTCCAAGGTATCCTTCATTAATCAACGGTGGCGTCATAAATTCCTAATCTTACATGAAGCACTAACAAAAATGATTAGATTAACACATAACAGGATATTTCCCTGTTAGCATAACTAAAGATGTCAGGGAAAATAAAAAATCCAAGCAAGTTTGGACTTTTTAAAATGTCCAAAGTGATCCACTGGAAATATTCTACAATTATGCTCATTTGGCTTCAGGAAGAAAAGCTATTTTGATCAAATCTAACATCCAGCTTGAGCCTTTAAAAAGAAATACATCTTACAGTACCCAGGACTTCACTGCTGTAAAATTGTGATAATAAAAATACGTCCCAAATGAAGAATTCCAAGGTACTGAGAACTCAGTTTGCCAAGATTAGATGGCATTGCATTTCTTAAACAATAAAAAGCCTCCACATGCACACAACACAGCACGAGACCATGCTAAGAATGAAACAAAACCAACCTTGCTGTTAGGCCCCGATGAGAGCTGTCTCAAAATAAATTAAAAAAAAAAACAAAAACGAGATTTCAAATAAGTGACAACTAGAATAAGCTTTCATTAAGCTTTTATTTTTTTAACAACAGTATCAACTATAACTGAAGTCAGTAAACAAACATGCTAAAGTGCTGTATTTTATTATGCACAGAATCATCTTCAAGTCTAATACTAAGATACCTGGCAATGAACTCTCAGGACTCCCCAGAATTTAGGTTAAGCATTACAAAAAAATACCAGCTTGAAGTACACGCAAAAATAAAGCTATGAACCTGACTGAAGCAGTACTTAGAACAAACATCAAAAACCTTAAGGCACTATAAACTAAAGTACAGCAGGGGCTATAGTTTTTCCAGCATACCCTATTTTAAAATGGGCCAAACTGGTCCCTGGGCACTCTAAGTAAAAATGTTTTATATCTAACATCACAACTTCCACAGTGATGCAAGTTACATATGAAAATATACCTACTACAAACAGCACTGAATCAATTTTGTGTGTTGGTTATTAAAACTAAATGTTGCTTTCTCCTTTGAAGTATGTTGGTTAATTTAGCTACTTGTAACCAGTCTTTTTACTGATTACATGTAGATGTGTGAATTTGGCTGACAGTATAGAAGGAAAAAGAAAATCAGGATTTACTCACCAAGGAGGAATCCCTGTGACACCACATTCCATCCTATAAAGGAAGTGAAAGTGCTCTTCCCTTCGGTCTGATTTACAAGAAAGAAAGAAAGAGAAGGTTGTAATGTTGCTACACTATGCACTGCTATGGAGAGGAGAAAGGACTACTTGGTCTGAGAGTACACTACCAAAAGTAATGAATGCACCTTCCTTTTTTGATTGGTAGAAAGTTACACATTTTGGTGGGCAGGTGCACTACTTTCTCAATGAACTTAAGGTGACAATAGGAGCTATAGTCCTTCACCAAAAAAAAAAAAAATTAGGCTTGGGACTAAGTGTGCAACAGAGGTTCAAATCTATTTAATAATCTGACAATATGAACAAAGAAATAATGTCCTAATAAGAATGCCAGTGTGTTTAATTTTTTTCTGAGATGCTTTCTTTCTTGAAATAATGCTGTTCTATTTATTTCCTACTGAAAAATGTAAATCTGTGAATTCTTAGGAGGGCAATGGGAATTTTAAGAGTTACATAGAATATAGCTGAAGTTAATGATGCTATTGCTGACAGGACCTAAATTAATTTATTTCAGAGAGCAGAGTAAAAGCAAAATGCAGAACATGTATTTATAAACTGTATCTACTTCCGCGTGGAAGAACTGTGAAGGTCTTGTCATTCAATCTTCACATATAAAAAAATCTTCTACTGTACTTTCTTGAGAAAACTAGAATTTGGAGGAGAAAAAAGTCTCACTTTCCCTATCAAGTCCTTACTTGCTTTGTGGAGATGATGTAAAATGCCTTTAGGGATAATTAAATTGGGAGTCCCATTAGAGTTTCACTAATACACAATTTTAGCTTTCATATCACGGTGTTTTACAAATAACATAGAAGAGCTTTTCCATATTCCTATATGACCTTTTATTGATGTGCAAAATATTTTCAACAAAAATTAGTTAGCTCTATGAAAGTTTCAAAACAAGCAGCGATATTATTCTACCCAGAATCTCTGGGTCTGAGGTATTATTATAAAAAAAGCATCTGCATTTAAAAGGAAACCGTACCTTTCAGCCACAAACAGAGTTATTTTTAGGAACCTGTCACCAAGGACTGTAGTTAGGAAGAGAATTCCACCAGGTCCACTTCTCTCTCTACCTTAGATTGGTTGTTAAACCTAAGTATGTGTTTTTATGTTGTCAAAGAATATTTTAATAAAATTAGAGTAGTTTAAAGATTAAAGAGAGTAATTTAGGAAAATTCATGACTCAAAAGAAAATACAGTAAAACTGATTTTTTTTTTAATTTCAGAAGATGTAATTTAATTTTGTGAACTGTTTGTTAATTTTTTAAGAGCACCCTGCTACTTACAAAGCACAGAAACAATGAAGTTGCACCTGCCAAAACTACCACAATGTGATGATTCAGCCTCTGCAAGTTTGATCACAGTGATTTAACCAGCAGTTTAGTTCACTTAATGATCGAATCTTGGATTCTTCTAACTGAAGAAGTTTTAGAGTCTTGCTAAAAAACAGCTTATTTAGCACCAATATAGCTCTCACAAAACCACCAAACTAAATTTGCTCAAAAGGAAAGATCAAGTGATGAGGAATGACAAAAGTCAAACTGAAGCGCTTACACTGTCCAGGCAGAAAAAGGAAACCACTTTCTTTAAGATACATTACTCTGCTTCCTTTCAGAACTCTGTAAAATGGAATATTAAAACCTATGGAAGAGGCTATTAAGCATGCCCCATACACTTAAGCACTGTGCACAATACAACACAGACAGGAATTAGCCCATTTACATAGAATGGGGGTTTATTGTTTTATAGAAATAATGGGTAACAATCTTTTTCTACACTGAAAAGAGCAGATAGAATTATGAGGAAATAAATGAACTGAAGAGTAAACTGAAAGGGAGACAGAAAACTCATTGCTCAATTATTTCACTGAGATGTTGAGAAAAAAGTCAAGATGAAGGGAGGAGCACTTTTATTTACTACACAGAATGGAATATGATGTGGCAGGTTCAAATAACAACTAGTCAACGTTTATTTGATATTTGTGAGAAAGAGCAAGCTAAACAGCCACCTGCTTTGTAAGTACTTTTTGCAATTACAAATGTGCTTTACCTATTGAACTCGTTTGTTACAAACACATAAAAATGTATTTCCTAAGCTAGAAGAAAATCACAAATTTTTTTTGCCATAATAAATCACATAGCATAAACAGAAAAACAACAAAAAAACCCCAAAACTCAAAGTGCAGGCTCTGAATATCTGGAAATAAGTACATCTGAAAAAGTTCCATTAGATATCACAGACATGAATTCTAAATCTTTCAGTAAAAAGCCACCAACACTAGAACATGAATGAATTAGACAAAGCCTCAACTACTGAACAAGTAAAGAGATTCTAGGGATCTAAATTCCAAAGACATTGGAGGAAACTGTGACAAAAGAAATCGCTTCAGCAGTTGTTACAAAAACAAAGCCTTCTTCACTCAAGATCATCTCATTTTCACTGCATCTTACCTGGTAACACTTTCAAGTTAACATAGTCAAGTTAAATAGATTAAACTGGATTCTACCCTGCCTCACAGGCTAAAAATCCTGTCAAGCAAGACAGACTAAGTTTTAACACTGAAGGTTCATGTACCTACATATACACACATCACATATGCATGAGTGCGTGCGGTGTTTTCAATGTCATTTGCTTCACGATATTGAACAACAACCAAAACCAGCAACTGGTCTTTCAAATTTTTAATCATAATTTCAGAAGGGCAGAAAACTTCTTTGTCAAAAGCAAAACTGAGTTTATAGACAAGGAAAAACATTCTTGAACAAAAAAAAAGTAGTAAGATCAAAATGACACATTAAAATCCATTACATTTACCTGAATTTTAACATTTTAGCAATACCATCCACATGGATATCTCACAATAGGCACATAATTTGACTTGTCATCAGGTTAAAACCAAATAGTTGTCACTTTTTAACACAACTAAGAAAAATCTTTTGACCTAATCAAAGTCTGAGAGTCAGCTCAAAAATAACAGCACAATAAAACATTAGAGACTGCCACCTAGTGCCTGTGTTAAGCATCACTAAAGTACAAACATTTCAACTTTAGACAATACTTTAAAATATTATTTCTTGTGCAACTAGACTAGCATTTGCTCTAATCAGAACATACATTTGTAAACTATGCATCTAAAAGCCCTTCACATTTAAAAGACAATATTAATAACACTAATTCAAGCAACCCTGTTAAAAAAAAAAATAAAAAAATCTGTAACCGTAAATCAAGTTTTGGGAAACCTGGAATAAAAACCCTGAAGTCTTTCTTCATTCAGGAAAAAATTACAACACTAATACAAATGCTCTTTTTCTTTTGAGCTACACTTAAGGCTTAGAAAATCAGCTTTACTGTAAAGTAGCAAATTTTATGAAGGAAATTAATTTTATCCAATTTTTTATGCCTATGCCAGAAAGGCAAACTAAAAATCCTATGTATTAGCAACTTTATTCTTAGTATTGATCTGAACAGGAAAGCAAGGAGCTAAGATCTAAAAGTTCTTAATATTCTGATTAGTTTTCCTCTCTAAGAGTTACTCTCCAAGATTCTTCAAAGGAAAGAAAAGAACACATTTTATTCAGGGATCCTTTTGGCAAAGTTTACCATGAAAATAAGAAAAATTTTTATTGTTAACAAACAAACAAAACCACCAAAAACTTCTGTTTCAATATCAAAAAGTCTATCAAAAGACATGGGCCAAGTCAGTCAGCCTTAGAAATTTTGAAACAGTGTTCAAATAGATGTCAGATAAAAGAACAAAACTGTAAGGTAAGGTTACATCTCTGTCCTTTACTAACCTGAATATGCCTAAGTGGTGCTGTTATCAAACTGTTGTGTCTGAAGGAAGCAATGATGACAGTTAGTGACTGGTGGCAAAGCTTAGAAGTCCCATACACACACCTTTGCCTTGGCTAGTTTAGACCAAAACTTCTATTTTACAGTGGAAGAAGTCATCAGTAGTTCAAAAGGTACAGAAAGGTAATAAAATGAAGCACACACATAAATGGAGAAACATTATTTAAGGGTATCAACACCTTTCTCTTAAATCAACTTACCGTAAGCCATAGCATGGCAAAGTGATGAACCGGAACATTGCCAGAAAGACTCTCAAAGGAAGCAGGGTGAATACATAGAGAAAAGCATCCAGGCACAAAAAGATTCCAAAAAACATCAACTAAATTACAAAAATAAAACAGAATTATGTTAGTAATTTATAAAGGGTTACAAAAGTTCATAAGGAATTATTTTATGAAAAATACATTTGCATAAGGCTAATTTACCAAATAAGCACAATACTCTCACTTGCTCAATCAGCTGAACTGTAACAAAAATTAACATGCTATGCACTTTGAAGACTATTCAGCAAAAATTCTGCACCACAAGGTCCAAGCAGCAAAGGCTTTTGCAGACTTTCACAGCTCACCGAACTCAGTCTTTATTTAATAGATGAACTGCACTTGGATATAACTGCAGCTCATTTTCCAGTGGTGACTTTCCTCTAAGGTTACAAAAATTCATGTTTTAACCTTAGAGGAAAAAAGCTGTGTGTAAATGTGCACAGCCAGTTTTCAGCATTACCCCTCTATTTTTTTATTACCTGGTAAATTTTCTACTGCATAGCTCATTACAGTTTGGTAGATCTCTTTCACGGCATATTCATCTTTTTCATATAATATAAACTACGAAGAGGTAAATTTCCCATTGCCTAGTGCTTTATCCTTAAATTTACAGAAACACTTAAAGCCATTTCACTATATCCCTAAGCCAAGCAACTCTACGATAATTAAACTAGACCTAAACTCTACAGTTGAAAGCTCTTGTATACCAGACTCTCTTCACATGACATTCCTTCTTCATCTGATCTTTGGATGATTCTATGAGTCTACCTGAATGGGATTCTAGGCACATGCCTTTATACTTCTGCCAGATCAGGAGCTAATATTTTTTCTTTCAAGGATAATGATGTAAAAAAGCAAACTTATCTTACTACACAATTAAGACTAGCAACATCTAAGCAGGCCTAATGTCCATGACAGATATGCATTTACATGTGGAAGTTGTATGCACTGTTGATGAGAAAGGAAGACACTGGGGTAGTGGGGTGTGTATAAACCAAAGTACAAGCAAATTACTTTTATCTCCCATAAGCCTTTCAAAATACCTTCTTTGTGCAACAGCCACATCAGTGTCCAAGGAGCTACATATCACTGATGTGTGCCCTTCTCTCACTCTTACTCCTTGTGCATCCTTATAACTTTCACAGCAATCCTACGGACTGCACTCCAGTGCATCTATTCATAAGCCACATTAAGAGGACTGGCTTGGGCATAACAGCACTGCTGTCATCCCTGAGTTGTTACTTTCCCTTATAATATTATTTCAACTAATTCTGACAGAATATTTCAATACCATCATGATATTAAGGTCTCTTCCCTGACATTCACTCATTCGCCTCTAATACCATATTCTAAAATTTCAGCAGAGAGTTATCATTTAAAGTTATCAGGAGCAGCATTACATGAATGGTGGATAAACACATGCAGTGCATTAATATGCTATTAAGCAACCTATTTCTTTGCTAACTTTTAAACCAGGTGCTGAATTTTCAAGCACTGGGGATGATAGAGCTGAACACTTTCCTTTTTTTTTTTTTTAACTCCTTAACCCAAGTAAAATAGAAAGACAGCCTGTCATTTTGCCTCTCTGTTCTTTGAGGACATTTTATAATCTCAAAAACAACACTGCATTTTCTTTTAGATTTAGACAGACTTCTTCTCTGCCTGAGTGTAATGATGGTTTTTCACATTCTGTAAGCTAGTGTTAATATTTGCAATTGTTTTTTAATGTCCTCTTTTTTCTAATTTTTTTACTACAATGCACTTGCACATTTACATGCATCCATTTAAATATAATCAGTACTGAACCTTCCAATCCTTTCTGTAAATATTATTTTTGCTGTTACATTCCAGATACTGAGGAACTAACAGAAAAGCTTACAGAGCTTTTCCATCATCATAACTATAACTTAGAAAAAGAGCACAGTTTAATTTTGAGATCAACTAACAAGTCTTCCCTTAAGATGGCAGGAAGAGAGACCACCTTTTCATTTAGTATAAATACCCTACTACAAGGACAAGTTTCCACTGAAATTGCACAAAAAGCTTGAGTGGAAGCAGCACTTATACTGTAAATTATCTAGGTTCCCCAAATAAAAAAGGGTAGTCAGAACAACAAATACAAAAATACTGCCCTTTTAACATCACACCCCACTCTAAACTCTGGGAATGTAATAAGTGCATATTAAATAATATCTCTCAATATTAGGTTTTGATAAATTTACTCCAGTTTATTCTCACTATCTTATCACTATCACATTCTTATTCTGTAATTATACTACTAGGTAGAAAAAGCAATTAAGAAAATTCTTCTGTTCCTTTCCTAGTGTCTTACATGCCTTATTTCAAGTAAACAGATTTTTGTATCACATAGGCAAACGGTTCCTGCAACAGGTGATGATCTGTACACTATTTAGCTTTCTTTCTAGATGCTCATCATTGTATTTTTTTTAATGAGGAAGATTCAATTTGACATAGCTAGTATGAGTACTAAGCTGGACTAAGCCAATGCAAAGAACTAACAAATTTGTTTTGTAATCTCCCTTTAAGAAGATAATTATCACTTTTTAAATCTGTTTATTATTCAGTTTCATAATATTTCTTATTCAAAGTACAGACTGAAGTTTGATGGAGTTTGCATGGTAAATCAATTTTACTACAGCATCAATCTTATGTATAAAAAGACTGCTGGTCATTACTTGTTCCTACACACTGAAGGTTTTATTGGAAATCTGAGGTGATGATCCTTCAGAATAATTTCTGCCTTACATGCCTTGGAGACAGCATATAAGTCTACATAATTACAGTGGAGATGATGTAGAACTGCTGTATTGTTCAAGCGAGTCTCGACCATAGGTGGAATATTCTACCATAAACTGGAATGGGTAAATAGTGAGGACGTGAAGACACCACCCCTGGAGAGGTTCAAAGGCCATCTGCCTCTGATCCCCAGCAACCTGTTTGTTGTAGGTGACACAGCTTTAAGGAAGGGCGTGGATTATATCATCTCAGAGGTCCATCCCAATCTCATTCATTCAGTGATTTTCTGCAGTAATTGACTGGGAATTCAGCTTTCTAAAACCAGGCCTTACCATGGTTCAGGGATCAATTTAATGACACTGAAGGAGGAACCAGGTGCTACTGACAAAGGGAATCCTACTCTCCCTCCTTCCTCCACTGCACTTTCATCTTTCTGCCCCTACCCAAAGCTACAGAGGTCCCCTTCTGTAGGCTCTGGACTGTCAAGAATATTGGCTGAGCAAATCAGCTCAATAGCACAGAATAAACAGAGCAAGAAAAGTGAAGCATTCATTGCTGAATTATGAGCTGATTTAACTCTTGGAACAGTCCAACAAGCTCATGCAAAGCAGGCAGCATGCATAAAGCAGGAGACTGAAGTGGGAGGAAGAGTGAAATAAGCCTCTTCCTTCAATGTAAGTTAAATTGATTTAGTTCTATTTGTAGTGGATTTAGTTCTATTGATTAGTTCTATTTGTAACTTCATCCATAGAGATTCTGGAAATTTTAGCAATCTTAATTTTAATGTTATCATTACACTACAGCCTAGTCAAACCTTATTACCAGTGTTGCCTTACTCATTATCCTTGAGCATACTGCTGCTGCTGCCTCCCAAATCAACATGGTTATGCCAAAATAAAACTCTCCTCTACCTTACACCACTGGAATTGGCTCACTGCAGGGCCAGAATGACATCTAAGCTGATATAAAGGAGGTGGCTGGAATCCCTCAGGAAGGGCCACAGCACTGGGATAGAGAGGGAAGATGTGGTAAACAGTAGCAAGAAGCAAAATAGAAGACTATGAAAATTATGTCAAAAACCTTAGACAAACTCATCCATCACCACATTTTTATAAGACTGAAATCTTCCCATCCTCAAAGCATTAAAGACTTGAAAAAAATCTGTACAATTTTTTAATGCAAAATTACATTTTGCTACAAAAAGTTTTCTTTTAATTGACTATTCCTTCAAGCATCAGTGACATCTCTATATTTGAATTAATTTGTCATCATCTGGACTTTTCTGTCCCTGCTAATAAGTTGAGCTGCAAGCAGTAACAAGCAAACACAGGCAAAAAACTCCCTGAAACAAAAACATTTAAGTTAGTAACACTGAAAAATAATCATTATAGATATTTACATCTTTTCTTTAGTAGCAAAGGTGTTTTAAAAAACACATATTTCCTTAAATACTTTAATGCAACAGATTTCATCTCTAAATTGAATCAAATATTAAACATACTTCACCTTCTCCAGTTCTTTTGGTATCCGCATGCACGTGTACACTCTCTCTCTCCGCTCTGTGTATTTTGCTTCATTATGTTCAAGGAAGTAACCTCTTGTTAGCTCAGCACTGATGAATCTCAGCAATGAAAGATCTATTCAGAAACACACAGAAGCAGAAGACACCTCAGACTTCAGGCATGATCTCCAAAGGGTGAGAAGCTGCTGTGCTTTTGTTACTTTGCTACATGTTTCATTTACAAGGCCTCTAACCCAGAAGGTTTCTGCTGATGGTTAAATAACTGTACGGAAGGAGCTGTATGAGAAGCAAGTCCTATGCTCTCCCCTTCATTACCCTGTTGCCTCCCAACAAATAAAACAAGCTACTTTTCCCAGGCAATCCTTTCCATCAGATAACACAAAACATTACTTAAAGTCGCTACACTGAATGCAATAAACTTAATTTATTGACAGTCCTCCTAAATTTACTAAGCTCCATTTCTGACTTCTTAAAAGCTATTTTCTCTCTCAGCAACATTAGCAACCTTTTTTTTTATTACAAAGAAAAACTTTCTGTAAGATCAAAATGTTCATGGACACAAATCCCAAGTCATTCAGTACACAAACAGTACAAGCACACTGAACATTTGGAGATCAGAACAAAGTCTTGCACAATCAAAAAGCCATCAGGTATGCACAAGTTTTCTGTGTTTTAATGCCTATAGCTAAACAAACTGAAGGTTGACTGACCTATGTTTAGCCGACTCATATGGCTTCTAAAAAAGACTTTGCACAGAGCAGTCTTGCAAAATTAATAACATATGAAATTATGAAAAACATGAAATCATAATTATGAAATTCAGGCTGTCAGTACAAAGAGGTTGAGCTTAAGATTCAACACTCACTGATGAGGTCTGACATCACCACCTCCTTGTAACACTTCAGAAGTGACAGAACACTACAATGAAGTTCAGCATCTCTGGTTATTGGTATTTAAAAATAGAAACTCTCAGTGTTCACACAACCTTGAAAAGATGTAAATGACTGATCTAGACAAACAGGTGAAAAGCTACAGAGCACCTACCATGACACAAGCACATGTTCACAAACAGTAAACTCAGATTTTAGCCAAATTCTTAGTGACTATTAGAGGTGGAAGGGACCTTGCATGGCAGAATACTCCACATTTCTCTCAGGATGAAGAGGCTGTATAACAGCAATAGTAAAACTGCCTAAGTAACAGGTGGTAAGAGAGGAATGCAAGCATGAACACTATGCATGAAACGTTCGCCCAAAACTATCTGAGGCAATGTCTTCTCAATAGTCACCACATTGAAGATGAAGACCACTAACATAAACAGTAGCCAGAAAATTATGAAGTGTTTCAAAGCAGAGAAGGAATCAGCTCAAACAGAACTATACAAGAAGCAGAAGAGACAAGGTGTGCTTATAACCTACATTGCCTTGGGGGGACACGCACACACACGTATTGAGTGTGATTAGAACTTGGGGGGATTACAAACAAGCACCTTGAAGTTTGTGGTGGTGTATTAACATTCTTTGCATGCCTGGTATTGTGATTTATCATGTTGCCTATACTGATCACAGCTATATAACTCAGTAAGGGCAGGTTAATTATGTATTGTTAATAAATCATGATTTCCTTTAAACTAAGTGAACTGAATCGTTTTTCCCCTGTATGAGCTTGTTTGGATAGTGATTTTGATGATTTATATATTACTGATCCACTTCTGTAAGGCAGGCCAACACCACTCTAAGCCTTAAAATCATTTATTTTAAAACAAACAAACCAACATGTAGTTTAATGAGTAGTAAATAATATTTACATGTAAAATTTCAATCAAAGTTCATTCTGTGAAATAAAGCAGAAATTCATACCACTAAATCACTGTTCAGATCTCTTGTGAGCACTATTACTTGTAATTTTTTTTTGGTTTTGCCAATTCTTCCTTGTTTAGAAACATGAAAGCAAAGAGATAACTTTAGGTGTAAACACACTGAGTAACCACTCTGTTAACTGCCTAGGTGTATTTTCTTCCATGTCGGATAACTGACCTTCTCTAACTTAAAGATAATGCAACCTGAAGTTTCCTGCACAATAAATATTTGCATATGAGCAACCACCATAGAGTAACTTATGGGTCCCTGTCAACTTGAGATATTCAATGATATTAGCTAATGAGCTATTTGTTCCCACTCCTTCTTACCTCACACAAACTATTTCATAGGCCTATTACTGAAAAACAAATGATTTTAAGTTTTTGTCACCTGGCTACACTTTCATGCCCCAGATATTAAGGGATAATCATCCTCATGACTGAGGTTGATCAACACACAAGCTCCAGACTGTGATTGCAAAATAATCTCCCCAATGACAGGGGATGCACTGGAACACAGTCACTCAGCCACCTCCTTTCTGGGCACTCACTGCTGCCCAGCATCAGCCCCAGCCCTGTGCCAGCTGTGAAAAAGATTAGTGGCTGACCCTGTAGGAAAAACACAGTAACCAAAAGAACAGCATGAGACACCAAGGCAGGACAAAGCAATAAATCACCCGAAAAATGGCTTAATTCTGCTATCAAAGCATCAGGCAACATTTGCTTTTAAAAGTAAACACTCTAACTCCTACTTCAAATTCCTTCCCTACTTCAAATTTCCCTCTTTTGCAGTCAGAAAATTTTAGACTGCGGCCCAAGTTTAATCTGTTCAGACAGCATACTCTTAATGCTTATAGTATGCTGATTTATCTCCCCACCTCAAGAGAGGAAAGCATAAGCAGCTTCAAAAACATAAAAGGCCACAAGTTTCTTCAAGGTAAGAAGATAATGATTTACCTAAGTTATATTTCAATGCATAGCTACACAAAGGATAACCATTAACCAGAAATGCAGAGGAAAAGTTGTGCAAGGATGAAATGAACTGCGCTTCAATAAGTTTTTATTATATAATCATAACTTTAACCCCAAATTCCAGGCACTCACTTCACTCCTGTCAATCCTAAATACACATTTCTTCCGTAAACACATCAGTTAATCAATGAAGAAAATATATTTTTTAAAAGCATTTCCTTCTTCTCTAAACAACTTCTTTTTACAGTACTAGTCCTGCTTCATCACCATGAAGAAAACCGTACTTCTATTATTTATTGCTACCCTTAGGTTAGTTAAGATTTTGAGTTGCTCTATCAAAAAGCTTATTCTCCTTATGTTTTCTTGCCCTGAAGAGTCAGACAGCACCAATGATTTCTAACTATTTTTAAATTTCAAATCTATTGCTGGAACATAGTTGGGTATTTTTCACTGCCTGCAATAACAATTCCTTTATAAAGTTATTCAGCTGTCTGTCAGGCACATCAACATGTATCTTGATCATTCTTTTTTCACCTCAAGGGAATTCATAATACTACAATCAAGCCAATTCTTTTCTAACTATGGAAATTACATCACCATTACATTCTGTAGTGTTCATCAACACCACAGAACTGCAGTCAATGATGCTGCATGTCCTATGACATAACACATCAGAAACAAACACAACACCCATGAAACTCAGAAGGAAAGTGTTCAATTGTTAAATTATTTTAAGAAATCCTAATTCTTTTCTTTTTTTTTTGCATTTGATAAAACCTGTGTTATCACACTCAAGCAACACTGAGGGAGAAAGCCTGGAAAGTTGAACACTTCAAGCACTTTCCAGATTTTTAGCAAGCCAATCAATTAAGAATACGGTGCTAATAAAGTTATTTATAACCTTACCAACACTAAATCCACCCTGATACACCAACCGACAATTTTTACAAAAATAGCAGGACTATTTTAAAAAAATTACTTGGTAGATACCTGAAATAACCAGTTCGAGTGTGAACGTAAATATAGCTACAGACTGATAGCAAAAGCAATGACGTTTTCCCTTTTTTCCCCCCTATAAATCCACAGTTAGTAAACCACACTTAGTTTAAAAGACTTCTAACAATCTGCGTACAAGTTCAAAGCTCCAACAGCACCGCTACTGTCAGCAGTAGAGGCAAAGCCCACTGTGCTCACAGTTGTGTGAACGCTACAAGAACTGGCAGGACGATGAAGCGTTTCACGTACTTCATCAAGAAAGTTGAGCGAGCCCGCAGCCTCCCGGCCCCGGCTCTCCGCTCCTGTCACACACGCTGCCGGGCAGGACCGAGCCTCACAGCCCGAGTTCCAGCTCCAGCGCACAACGCACTCCAGGGGTGATGCCCGTGCTGCTCACAAACCTCCCGGCCATCACCATTTCAGAAGCTGCGTGACAGGGCACGGGGACACCACCGCCCTCGCTCCCCTTCCCCACCGCCCGCGGGACACACTGGCCACGCCGAGAGGCTTCTCCGCACAGACCGGGCGAGTTCGCGGGCCGAACCCAGGGGCAGGGGCCGAGGGAAAGCTCCCTACGAGCCGTCCGCCGCTCCCCGGTCCCGCCCGGTCCCGGCGCACTTTCTGAAGTCGCTCGCCCAAGTTCGCACGGGCGGCGGCGGCGCCCTCAGGCACCACCCTGGCACCGGCCCCTCGGGCGGCGCCGTGAAAAGCCAGCGCCGGCCACCCGCGCCGGGCAACACCGCCTCGGCCACCCCGGTCCCCCGTGAGAGCCACCGCCGCCCGGGGCCCCGCGCTGTCGCCCGCAGGCCTCTCCCCGCGCCGCCGCCGCCGCCCCTCACCCGACAGGCTCCGCTTCTTCTTCCTGCCCCGGTCGCTCTCGTAGAAGCCCAGCGTCTCGGTTCGCTGCTGCGGAGACGGCTGCCCCGGGCCGGCGGCGGGCGGGCGCGGGTCGCTGCTGCCCCAGAGAGTTTTGGGCTCTCCGCGGCCGCCGTCCTGCCGCCCGTCCCCGGCGGTGCCCGGCGCGGTGGCGGCGTCGGCCACGCCGGCCATGTTCGCCGCCCGCTGCGCGCCCGCCGCCCCCGCGCCGCGCGCCTGCCGCTGACTCATCACCGCGCGACAGCCGCGGGACCGGCCGCGCGCCGCTGCCCCGCGCGCGGGGAGCGGGGGCGGGGCCGTCGCGCCGCCATCTTGTGCCGCTTGTTAACCCATCACGGGCCGGGGGCTTGTCCTCGCGCCTCCCTCTGTGAGGCTCCCTCTGGTTTTGTGGATCCTGCAGGGCACAAATAACGCTATTTGCGCTGGGGGACAGCTCTAGGGTTTGTTCGTAAACTGGCTGTGATGGTCACGGTTTAACACACGCACCCCCAACACGTGGGGCTGGGGGACAGCAGTTCAAAGCAGCTGGAAACAACGTGATGAATCCACCTTGAGCCTTGTTCAGAAAAATGGAAAGCGGGCGGTGAATTATTAACTCTAAAGCCAACAGGGTTCCGATGAACTGCAGGACATGGGTTGGCCTGGACAGGGCTCTTGAGGTCACAGCCCCGCGCTGCCCCGGCTGGGACGGCGCCGGGAGGAGCCGCGGCTGCCGAGCCCACGGGGAGCAGCCGGAGCCCCCCGGCCCACATGGAGCTCACCAGCCCCTGCAGGGCTTGAGGAGCCCGCGGAGGTCACGGAGCCCCACCAGCCTGAAAACTAGAGTCTGAAAGCATGCGGTTCCTGAAGTGCTGAGGCTGGAAATGCTGTTCGCTGCTGGCAGCGTGGTACTGGCGGTGATGAGGCTTGCCACAGACCATACTAAAGAAAACTAACTGTTCCTGCAGCAAACCGCTTATAATTAATACACAAGCAAACATGAATATAAGTAGCAGGCAGCTTCAACGTAACAGTGAAGCACTCGTTTACAGGGCAATTCACATGGGCACGAGGACAAAATACCTGGCCTGAATTTCAAGTACAAGATCTCCTTCACATTCAGTTCTTGTGTTCTTATCAGGCATTCACAGGCCAGATGCAGTCAGCTTAATATTTAGCCACTCACCCTGGGAAAACAAAGAATGCTTTATTCTTTCTTTACAAGGCCATAGTAGTTTTCCTTTATAACTCTTAAGTTATAAAGTTGTCCCAAAGAGCATCCAGGCTTTGGATAGACTAGAGGTTCCCATTTCCATTGCCTTTAGTGGTTCTAAATGCCCCAAATCTGGTAGGATTGATCTAAATCTTGTATTTTCTGGGCAGTAGAGCACTTTTTACAGGCACTCATACTGTGTAATAAGAGAATCATACAGGGAGCTAATAGTGATAACTACTACACATTATCAGTTTGGACTTTCATCTTTTCTCTGTAGATGTAAAAGACAGTTGGAAAAATAGGATGTAGAACAAAGGACTCCAAAAATAGCCGACAAATTACCTCAGTTGAAAGCTGCTGCAGTCTGTGCAAAGTTGTATGACAAACTGGGAGACATTCTGCTTCTCTCCTTCCAACTCTGTATAAAGCTTCTATCCATCCATAAGATGCACTTCATGATATTTAAGGACAACAAATTGTCACAGCCTTGTTATCAGTCTTACCAAAAAGAAGGTCCTTGCAGCATCAAACATCATCTAACAACCAGGCACACTGAGAAGCTATCTAGTGAGTTGCCAGCATCACTTGTGACAGCACATACATTTTCTGTTCAGGGCTTGACCCAAGATAACCTTGCTTAGTTTACAACATCTTCCAGTTTTGTGCTTGAAGTAGTTCAGCTGAAGGCACGATAATAGTATGACTGCAGTATGGTTCAGCTAAGAATTCACTCATCTCTTTGGCACTTCAAAACCACATTGAGTAGCTATCCTCAAGTTTCTACCCATGGAATCCTTCTGTATGCTTTTTTCTGTATTTATGTACAGTTTATAACCATCATTGACTGAATTTATAATATATTCTTTTTCACATGCAAATATGTATGCATTTCAAGTGATATTTTGGCGCAGTGGCCACTTTCAGAAGGTTAATCCAACTGCAGCAAAATCCAGTTTTTATGTATTTGAGTCCTTGAACTAGGGGGGAGAAGTTGTTTGGTGACGAATGTTAGGAGTGTTCATGTAGGAAGTAGTGGTTCATTATGATACCTACGGTTGAGAGTTATCTGGGACCGTCTGCTGTTTGGGCACAAAAAGCAGTACTTTTTTGCTTTCCATAGCTTATCTGCTATGAGACATGCTGTGGAGTGACTCTGCAGCGGGTCAGAATCTGCTTTATGGTTTCATAACCGTTCACCAATCTTTTCCTGAAGAGATTTTTTAGAGCAAGACACAGTCCTGTCTATGTTCCCACAGCTGCAGTTCCCCTTTTTTCCCCAAAAGATAATCAGCAGGTGGAGAGGAAAGGGAGGATTGTTTCAAAATAATGACTGTCTGCAGGAAAAAAACCAGTTTCATTCGTAGAACAGCAAAAACGATTAGTATAGTGAATACAGTCCAGGAAGTAAAGACTACTTGAATTTTATTAGAAATGTCAGCACGACTGGTCTTCGGGGCTTTGCACAAGCTTATTTTTTGCCTTAAATTTTCTATACATATGGATTAATGTTTATCTACCTTTAAAGTATATTATATATAATCATCACAGAGGGAATTTTGCTCATTTGATATCAGGAAATTTTTTCAGGCACTTTTAAGTATTAAAATTTTATAGCGTCCAGCTCAGCTGTGCTTTAGTCCCTGAGTTCTCATTGCTACAACTGCTTTCTCTCCTAATGAGGGTGGTCTTTTTCTGAAGAACATTTTACTTGGTTTAAAACTCCTTCTTTTTTTTGTAATGGATCTTTTTCCCCCATAAGTCCCAACAAAAGGTCATTAAGAAGAAGATTCAGAAAATGGATAAAAATTGTTTTCATAGTGCTTTTTGGTGGCAGAACTTTGTTGTCTTTTCAGACCTTGCCATCTGTGTCATCTACTCCCACCAACTCAGATAATCCCCTCTTAACAGAGATGGCATATCAGTGATGTGTGCTAAAAAAGAGGTTAAGTAAGATCTTTTTAGAGAGTAATACAAACATGGAAAAAAATCTGTCAACAAAATTATATCTCATATGAGACACAAATTGTGGACTTAGGTTAGGAAATGTGAAAGAAGTATAGAGAAAAGTGTGGAAACACAGTGTACTACCAAGAAGAGGTAGGTGAAATTGGAGAACATGTTAACTAGCAATAAAGAAGATGCGGGTGTTAAAATGATGGTAGTAACAATGCAATACTCATAGCAGTATAAAACAATTATGAGTAACTGCAATACTCATAACCCCGAAAACATCTGGTATCTTTCCATTGTAAGCTTTTTGTTAGTAGGGGTCAAACTTCTTTAGACTTTGCAATATCATTTAAAACAGATTAAATACTAAAAAGGTATGGTTTAATTTCTTGAGTATCCTTCAAGAATTATCTTGGATTATTGTCTTCATTGTTTTCAATAATTTTTCGTTTTTAAAAGTGTCATTGCTGAGTACACCTTCTGTGAGGAGGCAAGTCAACAAAACTTGTGGTGAATTCAAAGTACAGTAATGCCAATTTATTTCCACAATAAAATATTTTCAGGTCCTTTTGTAATATAAACAATTTATTTTGCATTAGGTTTGTGACTTTTAGTTCATCGATCCACTTATTATGTGGGTGCATATTCATTCTTCTACTAAAGGCAATGAATCTCTTAGCAACAACTGATACTAGCAAACTTAGTTCTAAATCTCTCAGAGTCGCAACTATCATATATTTGCAAGGTACAAAAGTATTGGTTAGAAATATAATCTAATTCTGGCTCAGTCAGTTGTGTTTTGGTAGCTGAAGTTAAAAATATCTGTTTACGCCCACAGGAGAAAAATCATGTAAAGACTGTTTCCTTCATCTTATGTTTAACATCTAAGCAGTACATTAATGTTTGCATGGGATAATCTTCCCTATGAAAAATAATCAGTATAAGAAATTGTTAGTAACCTAAGTGTTTCCCCCCCCTTTTTTTTTTAAATCTCAATAGAAAATATATGCTTCTAGAGTTTACTATATTTTTTCCTGAGTTGTAGGCTCACTGGAGATTAGGTTGATTCCTAGGTAAGCTAAGGGCATTACCCAACATCAGCATGTCCTTGAATAATGAAAGTACAAATCATGTTATGCAATACCATAGTACCTGAAAGTCAGGTTTGACTTCTCACTGGTACATTTCCATTATTTGTTTGTTTTAGAAACTGTATTATATAGAACAGGAGCTACTGCACAGTTAAAATCAGTGGTGCTTTCCAATGACACCATGATTTTCCACACCTGCCATCTTGAAATTTTGGAAAAAATAATTCTTTTCAGACACTTTTGTATGGTATTTTATCCTGGGACCATAGTTCAATCAGGATTGAAGGGCAGAGGTACAGAAAGTTATTTCAGTATTACAGGTTTTTAAATGCATACTCACATTACCTTAAAAATAAAATTGAAAATATTCTTTGATTTTTGTTAAGACTTCTAAGAGTTTCCTAGTGTAGTATTTTTCTGTCAGATATCTTGATTTTTTTTTAATCAAGCCAATACTTTTTCTATGACCATCAGTGACAGTTTTTTCCTGCTCATGGTCTGATCTCCATTTCCCAGTGTGAAGATTTCTTCAGGGTTTATATATCCTTATCAAAATGCCACAGCTAATACGTAAACTGCTGACTCTGTTGGAGTGCAGATATCTGAGTCTCTGACGCCATTTATGTAAAAAAACAGCAAAGGTTCTTTTCAACATCAACATCACTGAACTCAGTGATATGTGGGGCATTTCCCCATAAGGTTCACACATTTGAAAGTAAAGTAGCCCCAAGATTCCTAAATCTCTTCAGTTCCAAGTTACTTTTATCACAAGCTTCACCCTGAGATGCTGTAAGAAAGGTTCTGTAATCTCTTCTTTCTTCTTTTTTTCATGTTACATATCTGTAGCTGCATAACATTTAAAGATGGCTCTGTACATGGCAAGATAGGTTTAAGTGTTATAAAAAAAGAGTGCAGCTGCCTTTGACTGCATCCTCAGCTGCTTCCTCAGCAAAGCTTAAGACAGACATGAGGTGTGAGAGGAACAGGTGGGAGGAAATTGGTGAAGAAAATGGAGATGGAAAGATGCTTATAAAGAGCTCCAAAAGTCATGAAATGGGAACAGAAGAGCAACTGGAGTATTGTCTCTTAACATCAGTTCCTTGTACCTAAAAATTAAACACCCAGTATTAGAAAGTGTTTGGTGTTTAGGTATCAGAAAATGTGGCCTGTAAAGTATGTAATTTATGTAAGTTTCCTAATATATAAGTTTCAGTCTTCATTTTTTTCGGGTTCAAGTAGCAAAGGTGAACCCCCAAATTTAGAGTGTCAGAGTGACTGAATTTACAATATGAGTTTTCAGTCTTGCCAAACCCAAGTGGAGATGGAAATCTGTGTTATAAGAATCATTAGCAATCAGGGTTTCTGTAAATGGTCCTATTGATTTTAGTTAGTTGAAAGTCTCAGCTCAGCAAGAGTATTTCCATTATAAGAATGTATGAACACAGATATATGTATATATACACACAATTAGATTGTGAGATATCTGGATAGGATCGTAAGTCTCTCACTTCTGGAAAGCATCTCCACTCAGAAGAGAATTTAAATATGCTAGATTTTAACATAATGGTAAGTGTTTTTCTGATTTTAGGCAATAAAAATTACAGAATCACAGAAGCAAAGAATGGATAAGGTTGGAAAGAACCACACTGGGTCATCTGGTCCAACCTTCCTGCTCTGGGTCATCCCAGAGCACATGGCACAGGATTGCATCCAGATAGTTCTTGAATATCTCCAGTGATGGAGATTTCACAACCTTTCTGGGCAACCTGTTCCAGTGCACAGTCACCTGCACAGTAAAGAAGTTCCTCCAGATGTTCCTCACCAGTGCTGGGTAGAGGGACAGGATCACCTCCCTAATGCACTGTGAGATACCATTGGCCTTCTTGGCCACAAGGACACACTGCTGGCTCATGGACAGCTGGTTGTCCACCAGGACCTCAAGTCCTTCTCCACAGAGCTGCTTTCCAGTAGGTTGACCCCCAGCTTGTCCTGGGGCATGGGGTTAATTCTTCCCAGGTGCAGGACCCTGCATTTTCCTTTGTTGAATTTCAAACAGTTCTTCTCTGCCCATCTCTCCAGTCTGTTGAGGTCCTTCTGAAGGGCTGCACAGCACTGTGGGGTACCAACCACTCCTTCCAGCTTTGTGTCATCAGTGAACTTGCTGAGGAGACATCAAACCCTTCATACAAGTCAGTGATGGATAAGTTAAACAATACTGGGCCCAGTATTGAACCTTGGGGGAAACCACTAGTGACAGGCTTCCAGCTAGAACCTGCGCCACTAATTATGACCCTCTGGAATATGCCGTTCAGCCAGTTTTCAATCCATCCCACTGTTCACTCATCCAACCCACACTTCCTGAGTTTGCCTGTGAGGATGTTGTGAGAGACAGTATTGAAAACCTTGCTGAATCAAGGTAGACAATATCCACTGCTCTCCTTTCACCCATCCAGGTAGTTGTTTCACCGTAGAATGAATCTGGCTGGTCAAGCATAATTTACGTTTAGTGAATCCATGCTGACTATTCCCTATCACCTTCTTGTCATCCATGTGGATAGAGATGGCCTCCAGAATGAGGCATCCATCAGCTTTCCGTGGATTGAGGTGAGGCTGACTGGCCTGCACCCTGGGTCCTCCTTTGACCACCGGGGTGAGATTTGCTTTCTTCCAGTCCTCAGGCACCTCTCCTGATCTCCATGACCTTTCAAAGATGATCCTGAGCAGCCTCACTACAGTGTCTGCCAGCTCTCCCAGCGCTTATGGATGCATTCCCTCAGGGCCCATGTATTCTTCAAAAATGTTAAGCCTCCTGTAGGACTAACTGAGTCAGTTAAGAGGTTCTGGTATCCCTAGTTTAGATTCCTATTTCTGAAAATCATGGCTCATTTCGTAATTATACTTGCACTTGAAAACCATGAACCCTAGCATATACAGAAAAGGAAATATATTGCTTATAAATGTGTAACTAATGGCTTTGAGACCAAATCTTCAGTCATTGTAAGTCAAAATAAAGCCATGACCTTCAGTGGGCTCATGCAGTGTTCATGAGTTTGGGACTGGTTTTGAATTATTTGAAGTTTGAAAGAGTAAATGTGTTATTGTTTAATTGTTATTTAAACAGTGTTAGAATAAGTACACCTAATCCACTGTGCACAATATAAAGAAGGTGAAAAACATTATACAGAACTGCTCTTCATGAACACAGATATTGTTTTATATATATATAGGCATGCAAATATTTATTTAGATATATATTACAACAAAATACTAAAATCAAGGTCAACATTAGGAAATAAGTATTGTTTTAGGATTAGAAATGTTCTAAAATCAGCCAGTCTCTTTCAGGCAAGAGTTCAATGCTGTGTTTTTTAATAATTGTCATCCCTTGAGATTGATTTTTTCTTTCTTTATTGGTTTTGTTATTAACTCTTACAATTCAGTTGTCAAATATGAGAACAGCATTTGGATCAAATTCAACTCTAATTTAATTCCAGTAACACCAGTATAACCTGCATGATTTTTTATGTGTTAGTGTGCAGGCATAGACTTTTTATGAATTCACAAACTGTGTGCATCAGTATATCAATTTGTGTTTATAAATAGCATAGTTACAGCATCAAGGGTGTGATTTCTTATGTCACAGGCCAAAGAGCCTCTGTAGTAGCTTGATGAGATAAGAACACATCATCAACTGGAACTCAAAATTTCCTGTCCTTTTTTTGCTTAAGTTTTATATTTTAAGCAAGCAATTTTAATTTGGCAGGCCCCATACAAATCCAATTATCATTTGGAACTCCAGGAGGATTGCTCTATCTTAATGAGTAAAAAGAGGCACTGCAATGTATTTGGGATTGCTCTTTCAGCCCTGACAGATCATAAAGAATGCCACTGAAAATGCTTAATATTCCTGCAGAGTAACCCTACCTGCCCTACATTTCCACCAACTAGCACAATATTAACTAAACATGTTTTTCCTTTCCATTTTCAAATTATTATTGTTGTGAGATCCTGTAATTTTCAACAAGTTGTATGCTCCAAAGTCACATTATGAATTGACAGAATTCATGGAGAGACATCAAGAGTAAAAGTTGAGATTCTATTATCAGTCCCTGAGTTCACATTTGAAATACCAGAATATAGGTATTGGGGTAATCATCAAAGGTTAAGGAATCCAGAAATTTAATTGAAACAATATGAAATATATTCCTTATATGGAAAATATTCTGAAAGCACATTTTCTAACACAGGCTTAAGATGACTTAAGAAGAAGTCATGTGAATTATGTATCTTGACACTATTATGTTTAAAGTACTGTCAACGTTTCAGTTAGTGGGATTTACTGTGGAGTGCTAGATTAACTTCTATCTCAGCCTGATGAATATATGATTTTTTACATTCTAATGGCTTGTTTTGGCCTAAAAAACTTGCACCAGTGTGCATTGATATTCATATGTTTGTTTAGAGCACCTGCACACAGAGATGCTTGTTCACATACCAAGTACCCAACATTCCATAGAGGTGTTGATAAAAAGAACCCTAGACAAGCAGCTATCCAACCAGCTTGCACAAAGATGTCTCCCATGCGTACAGATATTTTTGTGGGCATTAGTCAGCTGCTTGGTTATGATAACTTGATCCAAAGTCTGACTCTGGAGTTATTTTAGTGACCAGGATGATCTATTTTAGTTCTTAGTATTATAAGTATTTAGTATTATAAATCCTTCTAATATAATTGCTGACAGAACCTTTATCACAGCATTGGTAGCAGGTCATTTATGATCATTATGGTCTGCTAGCAGATCATTTATTCATTCAACGCAGGAATAAATACTTGATACATAAATTTTAATAATTGCACCCCTGCCCAGTCAGGACTACCCTTTCCGAATGACTGGAAGTTACATGACTCATTCCCTCCTTTTTATATTCCCAGCTGGCACATTCAGTTCCCTCCCAGTACTCCTATATTTCACAATCCATAACAATCATTCTCCCATTTTCTTAAGTGAGTTTGTTTGAAATGAAATCAAGAGATTTATAAATTGAAATAAGAACAGTTGAGTGCCTGAGTGTTGCCCCTTGGATGAATGCAGAACATTGCAAGCAGCATACTTAATGGTAATATGCAAAGTACACCTTCTTATACATCTGCAGAGCACAAGCATACATTTAAATTGGAGTCCCTGATATGGACAAGCAAGACTGATAAAACAATACCTGAAAACTGGAAGAAAAAAAAGTTAATAATATTCACAGAATTATTGTGCCTTCTTATTTACTCTTTCCTGCTCGCAGCATGCTTTTGGCTTCTGATGCTATGACTTTAGATTGCTCATGGTGTCAAATCACCCTTTTTTTTCTACAGTATGCCTCCAGGGCACGTCTTGTTTTTGCCCCCTTAGCTGTGTTTGCCTCACATCTTCAGTAGCCAAATTTTAAAACTTTGCCTAAACAGTGTTATGGAACTTTCAGACCTCTAGCCCAACTTGAGCGAGCGTGTTTAATGCCTGGCTGAATCAGCTGCATGATGAGCATCACAGTGTCCTGAAGGCACAGCCAGGCCTTGTGTTTCACTCTGGAAAATAACTGGTGTCCTGGGAGAGAGGAACACCCTCCCATTTGTTTGCAATGACCACTCAAACATTGTTATGCTAGGAGCAGTATATTTTAGGAAGTTAAGGAATAGACTGATCCTGGGCCAGCTCTTTTGTGCAACAAAGCCTGGTTTCTGTGGGCTTTCAAGGATAGTTGAGTAGATAATTCAGCGCTGAGAAAGTGAGAGCACTGTGTCTTACTGGGCTAGAGGCAGTTGGAGGTGGCAAGCAGTTTTGCAAGGGAGCCACTTGTATTTAAAATTTTAGATCTGGGTTGAAGAGCGTCATTTTAGACACCCAGGCTTAAAAATTTTAACTTAAATTTAGGCATGGGTTAACAACTGAACTTCTTTTGTGGGAAGCTACTCTAACAGGCAGTTTTCCCATTTACTAAGCATAGCTATTCATTTTAATTTGCATAAAGAATATAGATATCTAAGTCCCCAATTACTTTAAAAGCAGTATTTCAACTGATATGATGAAGTAATTAGTGCAATGAAGATATGATATTATGTAGTGGAAAGCTTGGTTTGCCAAGGATCAATTTGTTGACATTTGAATCCAACCAGAAATGAAATGCATAGAACAAAAAGTTGAGTATTTTATGAAAGGCCATCTCATCAAATTGGAAGAAATTAAAAGCATGCCTGCTTCTCAGCCAGAGGGGCTAAGTAAAGGATTTCTTTGCGGTAGAAGACTCACAAATGATCATTTAAAACCAGAGGAGAAAGAACATTAAGGCACAGGGAACTGACATGTTTCTTTCTTTATTCCAGATGTAGAATCATTATTTTTACAGAACTTTTTTCCTGTATATAAAATGAGTATACTATTACACATGTCACCTACTAGAATTGTGATGCTTGATTCAGCAACACAGAATCATATAATAGTTTGGTTTGGAGGGGACCTTAAAGATCATCTAGTTCCAAACCCACTGCCATGGGGTGGTGTGTGGGTGTATGTGTGTATGTGATGTGTTTATGTGTAATATCTGTTGTATTAACATTTGTTAATATCTCTGAAATACTCAAACAGGAATTACAATAGGAAAGTAAATGCTATAACTTTGGTTTACATCTGTATTTCCTTTATATGATTGTAACAGTTGTGTATGTAGAGTCATATAAGTTTTATCATATCACCCCTACAAATAAAGCACAAAGAAATTTTGTTCCAAGAATTTTCCTGAACTGGAGATTATAATAAAAACAAATCAAGTGATAACAATGAAAAATGAGTGAGTTACAAGGGAATGAAGAATATAGCTGTGAGAGGTAATAAAGCAGTTTACTATGATATACATATTTTGTTAGTTCTTCTAAGAAACAAAAGGCAAGGACAAGGTGCTTTTTAAAAGCAAGGTTTTCTTTCTCAGTACAAGATAGATATGAAAGTTGCTGATAGAACAGGTAAATGAAGGATTACATCAATAAACCAAAGCACAATGACTTTTAGTTATTATTGAAAATAATAGTTTTTAATTTTTTATCAAGGCAAGCTTGGATTTAAAATATATAGGTCCCAGATGAAAATTTTACTTTTGTGTTATTCCTAGGATCATATTGCTACAATAAATTAACAAGAGCCATTAATTTCTATTCTAATTAAAGAGAATGGTAATATCTAAGATCATTCATATCAGTGTTGGATAAACACTCAGCAAAAAGCTAGTAAGGGTCCACTTTGTCATCTAAAGATTGTGTAATCTTTCCTGCCAGAAACATCTATATATATTTAAAAAAACCCAAAAAAACCCCCAAAAAAACCCAACAAAAAACAACCCTGCTGGAAACAGTTGGACTATCTCCCCAACTGAAATTGAGTCAAAATAGGGATAAAGAAAAGCTCTTTTAACAGCGTATAGCTATGCTGCATGACAGCTTCAAATAGGAAATGAAGCTATAATATTCAGAATTGCATTGGAAAAGATTCAGTTCTGTTGTAAGGATTAATTTTCATTCTTTTGGACGGGAATCAAATTTTAACAAATGAGAGTTAGAAAAATCTGCCTATATAGGAACACTTTTTCTTCCAGCCTGGTATGCTTCAGGATTTCGTACTCTTCCTCATAAGAAATCAATTGGGTTTGATGATGGACTGCTGGAGACAGGATACTTCTTCATAGTAAGGGAAGGTGTCATCAGCTGTGGCCATGCTTATTTTTTATCCAAAACATGCCTAGATTTTATGAGTTCCAGTATGATAGGTCTTTTAAGAAAGGATGAAGATATTCCATTATGTCTGAGTATGCATAGATATGGGTATTTTGGAAACATCAGTGAAATATCTTATTGAATCTGCATAGCTGTGAGAATGGTAACAAGCCGGGAATCTCTGTTGAGAATAGGTGATTAACACCTTTAGTAATAGTACAAAGCATTGTGAACTGTTGAAACAATTTGCAGTTATATATTTTGTATTCAAGAGATTTGACTTGCAGAGGCACGGTGAGATGTGTCAAAGCATTCCTGGGTGTATATTTGCAGTAGGAGAAAAATATGTTTTGGGTATTGTATCATTCCACCTGTGGCTTGGCTCCTCCAAGTTCTGGGGGGGAAAATAAGGAGACAGGCCAAGTTATGGAAGACATTTAGACTGGGCCAGCGAACTCCAGGGGCTGCATGCACCTGTGGTAGCATATATCCTTTTTGATTATGGCTTTTCTTGGCTCTTGACCTCAGGGACCTTCAGCTCAGAACTCTGTTCACTACTCTGTCTTACTGATGCATTCAGTTGTTTATGAGTAACTCCTTGAGTTTTAAAAATGCATATTTCACTGTACTGTATTTTTTTTATTTTCAGTATGGACTTTTATCAGTTCTATATAATTGCCAATGAAGAGTTCTTGCCAGCAGCTGAAGTATCACACTCTGTTCTCTAATTCTGACATGGATATAAATTTTTTGTGCTTGTCTGCTTATAAGAACAATTCTATTTGAAAGACTCACTGTGAAGAAAATCGAAAGGGAAGCAGATTTTTAAGGAAAGGCCTGAAATCTTGCTGGAAAATGAAAACTAAATATTTGACTAGGCTTCTGTAAAATATTTAATGAATTTAGTACCAAAGGTAAAATGTTTTTGGCACTGCTAAAGGCACAGTTTATAGTATAAATCAAACTGAATTTCGACCAAATCACACAAGCAGCTAACACAAGGTATCAATAATATTTGATTCTCTGCTGCCATCTTGTGACGGCAAATGTGACCTGCTGGTATATAACAAAATCCAAGCACTTCAAGTACGGCCTGTACAGCTTGGTGGGGACGTTTTACTGCAATACTCTTTCTGTTCTTACGTGGTCAGTCCACACTGAACCAACAGCAGGGAAAGAACGGAGAAAATACTTTGAATATTTGTGTTAATGCAGTCATCAGTGAGGAGTTGCAAGCTTGGCTGTTGTGTATAGGATAGGTACAGAGTGAAGTCATTGTCCATGCCCATTTCTGAGAAGGAATCATCTCTAAGCATCCACTGACTATGCGTAAACAGATCCAACAGAAGCCCTTTTCCAAAACTCCCTGGAGAACATACAAGTCAGGTTTTCTGTAACTATGGGAAAGTAACATGAAGAAACAGCCAGCCTGTGAGTTCTCTCTCCTCTCTGTAACATAAACAAGCAGACATTTAGCTTGCAAAAAAATTTGACGTTAAATTAGAAGATGTTATAGAGCAGAATATCCTGATGTTCCTGCAGCTTGGCTTTGAGAAGTGTATTGAGGAAGAGTGAATTAGACCCAGTAAAAAAGGTGGCTCTTAGCTGCTAAACATGCAATAAGACAGGCAATGCCATGCACTGTATCACTAGCACAAAGCAAAGCCAGCCTGGAAAGTGTCTAGTTTTGATGATGCCACTCATGTTGAAGTTTTTCACATGAAGATACACCAGCTTTACAGTAGAGGGTAGATGGAGAGTAGATATCTATACCTAATGCTTCCCATGAACCATACTGTAGAAACAAAGTTGGAAAGCTGGAGAACATATTAAGTAACAATAACTCAAAATTATTTGAGGGTGGAACAGGTAATTTTTGATGCAAAAATTATCCAATAGAATCAGGGCATAAATTGTCAGAGGATAAATTTAGCCTGAAATTTCAAGAAAAGTTTCTCGTCCCTCAATCAGTGAGATTCCATCTCACTGGCCATCTAGGACAGCAAAGGAAACCTGGCTACGAACAGGATTCATCTTGTTAAAGTTGATGAAAAATCACTGACCAGAATTCAGGAGATTGCCTGCAGTCCAGTCCAGTGGTTGCTGCAGTTAACAAGACACCAACTTGTGAAAGCTCAGTAAGAATTACACTTATGTGAACAAATGGAAAGTGCTATTTCTTAATGAAATACTGTAAAACACCCTAACAACTTGATAGCTATAGATGTAGCTTGAATTGAAAAAGAGGAGACTTTGAAGGACATAGACGTCCATGCACAGAGAGGAATATGAAAGGAAATGGAAGGAAAATGGAAGAGAAATGGAAGACAGAGGCCTCTGTTTTACTCATGCTGTGTTGAAACTGGCAAATTCAAAGTTAAAGATCATTGGATCTGTGTCCCTAAATTTATCTCTAACACTGATGAAGCCTGGCAGATTCACTTTCTCCTGGAGAATTGCACCTGTAGTGAGACAGAGGAACTTCTCGTTGGAAGAATTTGTGGTGTGTAGCTCCAATTTGGAACTTTGCATGGGGAAGGGTGAGAAGCCCAGTTCATTCTATTGAATTACTTTTAAGTATTTTCTACTTTAATTTGTTGTTCACCTTCAGTTTTGATCAAATAGTACATGATCACTGTGAATTGAGAAATAATGTTATTTAGAAACTAGGTGGAGCTGTTTTTTTAGCACATGCAGCAGGTCTGATATGTTGCACTCTGTGTGCAACATATCAGGATGAAGTGCCTGTTTTATGTACATAGACGATGCATGTATTACCTTTATTTCATGACACACACATTTGGTAAACTTCAGTGAATGCAATGGTGCGTTTCATGGTGTATCTGAGCTGACATATTGAGCACATTGTGTACGTGGACAGAGGGGCAGTTCTTTTCCTGTTAGGAGGTATTTTCAGACAGCTTGAAGAAGGCGGTGGTAACTAATTAAGTGAGTGGCAGAGATGGAGGCTGCATCAACTAGATTGACTGGAGAGGACAGTCTTAAAAGGAGCCAGATGTTGCTATAACAGATATTTTGAAATTATTGAGTAATAGCACAGGAATAGGTAAGATCTTTTGAATATTCCACTGGATGTAGCAAAGTAAAAATAAATGCACTGCCATTTACAGGTGCTCAGAAAATAAGCAGCAGGCTGCAGATTGAAGAGGGGTGTCAGATATGGGACATTAAGCTCTTGAACCTGTATGTGCCATGATGTTCCTACTTTCTCAATGTTTGCTTTGCCAAATGCTGGTAGCATAACCTGCTTTCTCTGAACAGAGTGGAAAAATATATGTCCCATGTACCAACTATATCTAAATCCTTTTCTGAACCTACTTTGTGGTTAGAAGGCAAAATTGTGAGGTAAGAAAACTGGGTTGGGTGCCATTTAGTAAGTCCTCATGGCTCTAAAACCTTTCCTTCACCCTGTACCATTCCCCAGGGCACACCTCCTTCTTTCTTCACCTTGTAGATACCTCAATAATCCAGTTATGCTGAAAGGTTATATGTAAGTTGCAGCCATCTCCAGAAGCCCAACTTCTCTACATGTGCCCCTGTAGTTCCCTGCATCTTTGGCTAAACAGGGCTGTGCTATTGCTGGATGGCTAAACAAGGCTGTGCTATTGCTGGATGTGCTACACCTTGGAAGACTACCTCTGCTGCTTTCTTAACAGCTTGAACTTGCAGTAGAAAAACTGGCCTGTGTTCGACTTAGTGCAATTGCTGGCTTTAGAAAAATAAATATAGTCATATAGTGCTGATTTTTGGCTATGAGCCTTTGTCACTAATTCAGTCAACAAAACAGGGCAACGTTGGTTATAGTAATAACTTGGTAAAGTAATATATCTTTTATCAGCCATGAGGCTTCAAATAAATTGAGGATTTTCTTATATAATATGATCTCTTGTTTATGATGGAATTGTTGAGTTTATTTTAGTTTTTAAGGACCACAGACCTTAATAATATTGCTTAATAGCTGGCTAGATACTCATATTCAAGTTTGACACCATTCAAATTAAAAACCTGATTCCTTTGGGTCATATGGTCATTTCTGTATCACTGTTTCCATTCTTTTGACTTTGAAAAATAAATGTCATTTGTTAAAATTATCTTTTCTCTCAAGTTTTCTGAAAGTTTTCAATGCTTGCAATACTGCCCCATGGCTCATTTAACAGAGGAGGCTGGTCTCCTTTTTTACCTCTTTCAAGTTAGAAATCTGGCAAGAGCTCCCATTTCTGCTTGTGTTTGCCTTTTCATAAAGCTTAATTCCATAACCTGAGTTTTTCCTGAAGTCTTCTATTACTGCTTACTCCAGCTCTCTCCTCCATAGCTCAGAGTATAGCTATTCTATATATTCTCCCCTTTCCAAAATAATCTTCTAAAGTCAGTTATCATTTTCCTTTCTTCTTTGCTGCCTTAATCCTGCTTCACTTTATGTTCTCTTTGCTATATCAGTTTGTGAGAGACAAACACTGTTATTTTTTTCTGCTCCATACAATCCATCATACACTATCTCCTCTGCCCAGATTTGGGGGGGGGCAGCAAATACTTTTTGTGAGATTTCCATCTTCTGCTCAATGTTCATTAAAAGAAAAGAGGTAATGCCCTCAACATTAGGGCTAGGAAGAAGAATATGTGAATATGAAAGAAGTCCAATGAACTTGTGTTCTTTCTTGGTTTAGGTTATGCTGCCTAGGTAGATCATAGGTAATGCAGCAATGTTTCCATAAATGATTTCCAAGAAGTATTTGCTATCCTGCAATGCGTGTAAGAAAAGAAAGACAAGCTTTCAGGCACATGGGGTGTGCTGCACAGGTCCAGGAGTTGGACTCAATGATCCTGATGGGTGCCTTCCAACTCAGCATTTTCTATGGTTCTATGTTACAAGTACTGTCAGTAATCTTCCTTTGGAGCCACTAGTGAGACTGCCTTTTGCCAGTAGGGAAGAAACCAGAGCAAAGGGAGCTTTTGAGTTCAACTCACAGTATCCAGGAGGAGACCGTCTTTCCAGGACAAAAAAGTGGAAATGAAGGAAAATTCTAATGGATTGCTAGCATAGAACATAAATAGAAATAAAGGTCTAGTTGGAGTGACAATTCTCCATGGACAGATGGGAAAAGAGCCTGAGAATGTCTTCCCTGAAAACACGGTAAAGGTGAAGAATCCATCACTTTTGACTCAGTGGCTGAAATGCAATTTATAGAAATCTAATTTTTCAATTAGAGAGAATAGAATGAAGGAAATTAATCTATTTTGGTATCAAAGATACAAGTAGGTGGAGAATCAAGCACTCTGCATGCAGTTTAAAGGTAAATACATCTTGTCAAAGTAAGCTGCAATGAGGCTAATTCGTCGCCATACCATAGTGCCTACTGTACTTGAGAGGGGAGGGGAAGTTACCAGGAGTGTTTTTGACCGGTCAACTTCTTGGCAAATTCTCTAAGCCTCCAAGAATCGTACACATCTTATCATTTTAGATGATAATGGAGCATGGGGTAAAGATGGAGAAGTGCATGATTACATACAACATGTTACATCCTGGGAATGGTTTTTCTCTATCACTGTTATAGTTTGGACTAATGCAGGATGCTAAATGTAAGTACGGTTCGCTAGTGTACTTAATAGAATATTCAGTAAATTTGGGTAAATCCAGAATTACCATAACTCTAGCTTTATTAACAGCCCAAATTAAGGAAGAACCATGTAGCCTCAGAGCAGGGTTTTGCTATGCCTAGTGACCAAAAATAATGAATTATAATAAAACAATGTGGCCACACATGAATATCAAATTTGTGCAGCCCTGTTACATTAGCTCTCCTCAGGCAGAGGAGGAGTATTTACTCTCATTTTCTCATTTAGTTGATAATCAAGGACCCCATCTCCCAAGTCCTGTTTTATTCCTTGAAAGGGACATAAACCTGCATATAGGGTTAAAAATCCATTTCAACTGAAATAGAAAGAGACAATTTCAAATAAACCTAAGTGTTTTGAAAATACATTCAATACAGGTTGCTTGATCTGGCCCTGGAACAGTTAGTAGGTTACTGTCAGATGTTCTGCTAAGTCAGGCATCAAGGAGCAGCAAGCTCCCTGTGAGCTCTGGAGCTGCGAGAACTGGCCCATCGGCAGAGTGGGAGCCTCGCCAGCATGGGCTCATTCCCATCACCCCAGAGCTCAAATACAGATCCATGAGCAGAGGGTGCATAGGAGAAATCCCAGGCAAGGCTTGCTGCAGCTCTTTCTCACAAGTAGATGTTTTCACAGCAGCCTGAGCCAGGGACACACAGCTGTGCCAAATCTGGGCTGACATGAGCTGCAGGATCTGGACCCATCGCATGAGCCACTGGTGGACACAGGCTCTAGTGCTAGGCATATTAGAGGTTAAATCAGTGTGATCAAGAGATACTTCACTACACAAGGAAAAGTATTTTAAGAAGCTTAGGAACCTTGAATAACATGGATCTTGATGAAAAAATTAATTTGTCTTAATAAACATGGGAATGATGGACTGCCTACTGATGCTCCAGTTGTTTCATTGAAGTGATACACTGCAGAGGTAGCAACTGATGTAGCTACACAGAAAAAAGCAAGCCAGATGCTGAAGAGCAGGGCAGCAGTAAACATTAGTAGTAAAAAAGCACAAGCTAAGGGGTTTGAATTCATCAGAGCTGCATCGGGAAGCAGCCTCTGCAGGAACCGCCATCTTCTGCTAGACAAGGATGAGCCAAGATCTTGATGTGTAACATTGCTAGTTCACAGAGTTATTTGGGGGTAATCATAGCATTGCTTGCCTGTATCTCACACCTCTGCCTTGATGGAAGGCAGTACATTGTCTTTCTAAGCTGGAAGGGTCCCATCTGCACTCCTAGGTAAGGCTAATAAGTTGAAGATGACTTTCACAATCCACTCTTCAGCAAGACAATGTATCCAACTCCCAATATAATAAACATGTGCTAAATTCATCACTGAATTATTACTGCACAACTGCATTTTAAACCTCTCTATTATCTACATTTCTATCTAATTTAAGCATTTAACTAATTTATTGCCCTTCTCCCCGTTCAAGCCCTATCCCACCTCAATTTTCTACAGTCTTCATATCAAAATAGTTAATTCAGTACCACCTTACTCACTTTTTTTGTGTCTGGATTCAAAAAGACTTGAGTGATTCCTTGTGTCATTTAAGCAATTTCTTTTTGTGCATAAACAGGCAAGACAATTGACTGGCATACACACATCTGTACTGCACACTCACAACAGATGAGTTGAGTTTAACACTTTGCTAGAGAACTACAGCAAAAGCACTTCAGTTACCCACTACAGCACTGGCCAATCTCTCTCCCAGCCTCCTTCACACTCTAAATATTGTTCCTGGTAATAGAAGAACTGCAGGAACTGAGATTAGAATTCCTTTAAAGAGAGTATATTAAAACCTCAGAAGGTCTATATATGGCAGAAAAACTTTCAAAGCTAAGGTTAAAGTTGGCACTTTAATAAAGAGTGAGATGCCTGAATAAATTGATGGTCCCACAGGTGCTGAGCATCTGCCACTAACTTTAAGTTCCGTACCAGCAGAAACCAGGTAGCATGTATGAAAGATCCTTGAACATGCCAAACCCCAAGACTGTGCCCCACATTTCCGATCCCTTTGAGCAGCCCGGTTTGGCTAACCTGCTTTCAATACACAGTTACTGTACAGCTGTTCATCACAGCCAACCAAGATCAGGGTGAATGTTCACTCAGCTGTGCCCTTTGGAAATACTGTCTCTCCCCCAGATGTATGCTAATTGCTTATGCCAGAGGATACTGACCTCAGGAGGAATCTTGTCAGCATTTGCTACTCTGCTTCAGACAACCACTGGGTTAATTTAAGCAGCTGATGAAACTGGTTTGTGCTAAGGGGCTAAGTTTGCCTGAAGCATTTTAGCAAATCCACCAACGTCCCTTCCAGAGCCTCCAGGACAGTGCTGACTGTGCAAACAGCTGGGGCAGAATGGTTTCACAGGCACGTGAGATCTTGTGGAGGATGTCTGTCCATGGCCTAACACTGAGTTATCTGAGACACTGGGAAAACATATGAGCAATGCAGAATAAGAATAGAGGCCAAATCAAGGCTTTGTCTCTCATTTGATTGTCATGGGTGGAGTTTTCAACTTGTCCCTTGTGAAAAAGTCTTTAATGCTCCAAGATTACTGATGGTTCCTGAGTGTCTGGCTTTGTAACCCAAGCACCGTTTTCTGTTTTATCATTTCAGAAGACAAAGGAAAGTGAGAGCAAGCAAATAAAGCAAGCAAGTAAAAAATCTTCTATATTAAAGCTCATGAGTACACCTGTTAGCTTTCAGGCGTCATTTGCAGTAGCAATGTGTCCTTCTTATCCTTTCCTTTCAGTAGGAAAATAAAAAGCTGAAAAACAACCATTCCTCTTACCTCTCCCCAGCATTTAATGTTTTCACCTCCTTAGTCAAGTATGTAACTTAGTTCTTGCATCCATATTTTCATAGTTGTGGCAATTCAGCTTTGTCTGGGCTGCCTTTTGCTTTTTTTCCAAAGTATACTATTACCTCTTGTATATTATGCTGTCTTCCTTCCCACCATATTTCTGGCATGTTGCATGCCCCATATGCTGGATGAGGACACTGTCTGATTCCATGACTGTAAATAACTGTTAATAGATTCAGATTAATGCCAGATTTAGTATAATGCTACTTCTACAGCTATCTTTCAAGTGTGTGAACACAGAGTGGCCTCATCTAGGCTGATTTTGACTGTCACGGTGCTTTAACCTCTACATTGTGAGTAGGATCCTGTGGCCTGCATCTGAAGACAAGATCAAAGACAAAGCATTAAAGACAGAACAATATCACATATGCAGCAATAAAAATCAGTAAACTTCACCATGAATCCCTCCAACCCCTCATTCTCACACCTCCACGTAGGCTGGAACATCCTGCTAGATATGTTTTTACGTTATCTCCAATTTATATTGCTTTAGACAGCAAAGTTACATGGTCTGATGTATTTTTACATGGTCTAATGTGTTTTGCTAGGGATACACTCAGTGGTTATTAACTGGATAAAACCTGATATTAGCCTGGCTTTGTTTATTTTCTAATGTTATTTACTCTGTGATAAGTGACTAACCTTAGTTAACATTGTGAATTGTTTGCCCTGTAATGACCAGATATTCCATTACAGTATGTAAATTATTTGCATAGTGATCGTGATTTAATGTTATTGGCAATTAGAATTATTTGTCTGCTGGTAATGCTGTATAAATGATCTGTCATTAATCACAGGGCACAACTTACCAAGAGCTCTAATGAGGAAAGCTCTCGTTTAATGTCACTAAACCATCAGTCTCCTCTAGGCCATTGTTTTACATCACAGGGAACTGTTTTCTGTATTTATTGATCATTCATTGATCATTACCATAAAGACCTGGGGCTTTGTAAATGTCTTTATTCTTTGATGTAAGATATCACCAGACTTTGAGTCCAAATAATTAAACATGTAGCTGATAAATCATGCTCAACAGATTTTCACACTTGTAGTTTTAAATCACATCAGATGTTCCTCCTCTTGAGAAGAAAGAAGTTCCATAGATCACATTTCTCACATTAGTACCAATAGAGCCAAGGACACATCTTTGCTAAAGGAAAATTAAAAAGGCAAAGGCAGATGAGAGACTCCAGCCAGCAGAGCATCATCTTTAATTCAGAAAAAGACACTTCCAAGGGGAAGCTCCTCTTCCTCCGCAAAAAGTCAAATGCAAAATGTCATTGCTCATTTTTATTAGGAACCACTTTTATTCACCTTCTTGCAACACCAGTAAACTATTCACTCAACATCCTTCCTGCCCTTATTAGACTTTGCTATACATAGCAGAGAATCCCATACCCTTGGAAAGTGGAGTGTCCATTTACAGCTGAGTGCCAGAGAACCAGAGCTCTGAGCTTTGCAGTGATGAGCCAGCATGCAGCAGCAGTATCCACACTGCAAATGTCTACTGACAATTTCTGTCTCTTGAAACCAGGACAGAACCGTTGCTAGAATTTTTAAGGTAGGAATTAGAGCTTAAGGCCCAAAAAAGCAGGATTTAAGGCACATTTCCAAACCCTGCACCTCCATGCACTCAGACAGACCCATGAACAGGTATGTTTAGGTCACATGAGAAGTCTGAGGAAGATTTTCACATATCTACAGTTAATGCAAAACCTGAATGCTTTTTCTTCTCAGGCTCTGAAGTTACTTGAATTCAGACCTATCTGATTAACTAATGTTAGATGAAAGAGTTATTCCCAAATGAGAGACTTTTTGAAATGAGACTCATGCCTAAGAAGGAGCCTTTCCTATGACTCAACTGCAAGGCATTTAGTGTAAATACTTTTCCTGAACGTCTGAAAGAGCTAGAACTATATATGAAAATGCAAATACTTGTCACAACACTTTCTATAATTTTTGTGGAATAAACTATTTACCTACATAGTGATTCAGTCAAATTGCAATGCCTGTTTATCATGCTAAAAGATTTGAATAGTTTGAAAGAAATATTTGTACTGAAAAGCTTTATTTAGAATAAAAAGCAAAATAGCTGAAACCTACTGAATCAGAAAATGTATGCAAAGGAAGATCAATGTGAATAAAATATGTCTTTTAATATTTTACCAGGGGAAAAACCAGAATCATTAATGTTATTTTTAATTTTGAGCCTCTGTAACAGTCTTGATTTTGCCCGGTAAAGTTGAACTAGAAGAGTTGTCAGTTGTACAAGGGAGAAGTGGATAATAGAGGAATATGAAGAAGAAATTAATACATCTAAGAGATTAATTGATGATTGATCAATGCAAATAAATGTAGAATATTAATGACTTTGATGCATCTTTCTCATGGAACCTGTGTGCTTCATAAAAGCTGAACTATGAAAGTCAGTAAAAGATTTGGAAGACAAGTGTTCATGCATTCTTTATAAATAAAGTCAAAAAGAAAGAGGTGAAAGAATTTCGAAGTATTTGGAATCCTTTGCATCAGTCTGTACCCTTCATAAAATATCTACTGACAGAATTAAGCAGGCAAAGAGTGAGATGTGCACACAGCAATATATTGGAAGCATGGTGGGTATCTTTAATTATTCAAAATACAACAGCTACCTTTTTTTGTGAAGCCAAATAAAATGAAGTGAATAGTTTGTCCACTAACATTGTGCTTTTCTCACACAGTAACATGTTTCCCTAAGTATTTTGATACCATGATAACATGGAACAATTGTACTATAATAACAAGAAACTGAGGAAATGTGTTGTATGAGTTCATTGAGCATTTTGCTAAAATAGCAGCAAGTGATTTTTTGATGAATATAGAGATGTGTTTTGCATTTTAGTTAATTTAATTTCATTTATTTTTTTCATCAACAAATGAAACCATAGATGAGTATATTTTTTAATTTAGAGTTAGATTTTTTTCCTAACAGAGATTCCAACAAATATATTTCAATTTAGATTAGAATAGTGCCATCAGTCAGACAGCGCATTCAGCTGAAAACACTGGAATCTCACAAGCATGGGTATTAGGCAGATGTAATGGGTAGCAACGGTCCTGCTGCAGATCAGCTGTATAAGAAAACCAAAAGCACAAGTATGATTTAAAATGTGGAAATCCACAGTCACATATTAGCTTTCTCAGTGTCTGTGACTTTTTCTTCCCCAACAAGGCCAATTAATGAGATTAGGAGATCCTGTTTGTGAATCCTCTGAATCTTTGTACATAGTCAGAGAAAAAGAGCAGTGAGCATAGAAAGGCATTGGAGAGGAGGGGTTCTTGTAGTTTCTTGAGGGTTTTCAGAACATATGCAGAAAAACAGTCCATATGTAGAAAAACAGTCCAGCTACACCCATGGATTCATTCCTTGTCCAAGAGCTGAGCTAATCAGAGTTTACTAGCTGGAGTTTGTACACAAAAGGAATATGAGAGGGGAGAGATGATCCCTCTGATTCCTTTGGCAGTGGAGGATCAGGCTCTGTGCAAACTGAGGCACGATGATTCTTCCTGCTGAGAGTCTTTGGACTCTCTTTTTCTCATTCTCCCTGAAGAATCTGGAGGATTTCTAGCCACTATTTTCTTCTCCAGGCTGAAGAGACTAGATGATTTGTAGATACTGGATTGATGCCAAACTGCAGAGACCAAAAAACTGCCTCAGCAAAGAATGGAATAATGTATACAAATATGCTAAAATACAGCCTGTACGGAAACTTACATAGCACAAATAGGGGAATAAGTGCCAGAAAACGCTGATAAATTTACCTCATAATAATTATTGAATTTACAAAAAAAATTTGAAAAGCTACTTGCAAGGACATACATGTGTATGTTATAAGATAAAACATATGACATTCTTCTAACAGTTTAATTCTGAATAATATTGACCAAATTCTGCTTGGTCTTCAGCTGAGAAGTAAAAAAAAAAGGTAGCATCTTAGTATTACATATAATACTACCTCAGTGCCTCACTAATCCATAACGGAAGCATTAATCACTGTGTCCTTGTCATGGCAGCACGGCAGTTTACAGTCTGTCTGTATACTTGATTTATGAACAGCTGATAGCCATTGAACTGCATCAATCCACCAAACAGTATTTTGTGCTTCCTTCTGCTTGGAGTATAAATGTTACAGAGCACCGACATTATATTCTATCTAATATACACAAGGTTAATTTCGTAGCTCTTAATTTTCGCCTCTCTTTGTGCTTGGTTTTCGTGTCTTACTTTTTTCTCCTCAATCACAAAAGGCACTGCTGATCTCAGACCCCCAGCTTACCACTTTGCTTGAAAGTCTGCACTTTGCTGTGCTCGAGGGGCAGGACAGCACCACTTCTACATCCCAGCACAATCAAGGTGATTCCTGTCTCAGCTGAGAAAGAATTGGCATGGTCCTTCAGCCTATTTTCCTTCCTCTCTCAGTAGGTTTCCTCTTGTCCCATGAGTTTCACATGAAATTTGGAGGTTTGAGGTCTGGTGCAGATGCTTTTGGGCATGAGTGCCCAATATGGCCGAACTACTTCATACAGTTGCTTTGGAAGGAAAGAAAGTGGAATAGATTTGCGTTTTGTTCTTTTGCAGATCCTTAAGGAGGTGGGACACTCAACTAGAGCTACCATTTAAAAAACCATCTAGGGGGTCAAAGGAGGCCCCCCTTCAGCTCACCACCCTCCAAGCCTTGTATGCAAAGCATGAGTCCTGAGTCTGATACTATCAGGCTCCAGTCTCATCAGTGTGTGGGGGGAGTGGGTCCTTACCTGTGCATACCCGTGGTGGCACAGCAGCCATGGAAACCCACGCACTTCATTAATGCACTCATTCTCTGTGGATTTTCTGTTGTAGTCTGCTCTTTGGGGGGGATTCTGTCCATTTTTTATGAAATATCCCTGTCCTCCCTTATTTGATATTTTCTCATTCCTTAGGCCCCCTCCTTTCTCTGGTTTGCAACTTTTAGAAGCCAAGGCTGTGCCCAGATTTCTATTAGTCACAAGCTTATGACAGTGCATCAGATTGCTGCATTTGGTAGTGTTTAGGAGGGTACTGCTTTGTAAACTGCACAGTGCTATTCACTATTGCCTGTAACAAAGCACTTTTTGTTAGTTAATGGTGTCTAGAAAATACTGATTAAATTTAAAGCATCTCCAATTCTGTAGAGTGAGTTAAGAAAAAGAAAAGAAAAATCCAACTGCTAGAAAAGCTTGGTTTTTTTAATGCTTTATCTCACCTCTCTTGGTAAGAAAATGAGGGATGTATTCACAAATATTTGAAGAGTGGCTCCAAGAGATAGTGCTGCCCTGCAGGAACTCCTGCCATCAAAGGGTATATATCAAGGCATAATGGGATGAAATTAGGCAATAAAGCTAACCAGATAAGTAGTCTTTCATCTTCGATATACATTCCAAGTGTTGCATAAAGGAAATAGCAATTGCAAACATTTTTTTTGGGGAGGATTCCTACCAGCGAGATCTGCCAGGTGTGGGCGGGGAGGGAAGGAGGAAGGGGAGGCTGAGTGCACCCTTATCCTGGCCAGCACAGACCTGGCTCCTACGCAGCCCTCTGCCCCCCGGAGCAGGTCGAGCTGTGTGCCATGGGGACGCACTCCCCAGGGAGCTTGCTGGAAGCCCTGAACCCTGTGAAGCTGAGCCGAACCAAAGCGCTACTAGGAGGCTCCACCTCACACTGGTGGAAAAATCCCTAGGGTAGGACCAGAAACAGGGCTTGGCCCAGATATCTCCATGAATCCCTTGGCCCAAAGCCCAGATGGCTCCGTGGGAGCCCATCACTGCCTCCATGGGCATCATGCCAGCGGCAGGGAGAGCAGGGCAGGGGAGGCGCGGTCCCCGTGCACTGCCCTGGCAAGCACCGCGGGCAGCGCTCGGCTCTCGAGCGGGGACACAGCGCGGGTCGTCAATGCCAGTGTGCGTTAATTGTTTAGGCTACAACCACCGTAAGTGATGAGAACAAATTACTGGTCCATTTCTAACGAGGGAGTTCGGGAGAAAAAATGAGATGCAGCAGGGCAAAGTCAGGTTGTGGGGCAGCAGAAGGGAGTTGTGCTGGTTTGCTTTTCTTCCTTTATTTGCTGTTATTTTCAATAAAGAACTTGCATTATCGTAATGAATTTTTTAAATGACTGAAAATTAAAAAAATAATACCATTGCCATAAAGCAGAAAACCACTCCAACCTCCACCGCCCCCCCACAAGATGGAGCTCGTAGCTCAGGAGCGGTGATGATGTTCTTTGTGTCGCTGAAAAAATGAAACGGTTTTACTCTCACCCTTTCTAATTTTTGTCTTTTGCTAATATATGCAGATTGGTTTTATACATTATTTATAGAGCCCAGAACTAGTACAGGGAACACTGTCGCTCATTTTAATGATTTAGGTATGTTTTTTATTATTGTTATACTGTATAGGCTTTGGAAAACCTTCATTTGGATCCCATTTAGAACACAGGAAGTTGCCCAAAGCTTGAATGTGAACCTTAATTTACTGAAATCCTTGTAAGGCTGAGAATATTTACTGCTGGCATTTATTGCTCCTGTGAGAGTTAGAGCAAGAGCGAGTGAGGGGGAGAGAAAGAGAGGAAAGACAACAGTAACTTCAGCCAAAAAAAGCAAAGAACATATGTTGGAGTCGTGCTCAGCTGCGCGTGTGTAGAGCAGGATAATCTGCCTCTGAGCTGCTCTGCTGGGACAGGAGGTGCCTTACTGCCCCTGAGATTCAGGAGAACTCCAACAGTACTTGTCCTTTGAGGAGCTGAATCTTTGCTTTCTAAAACCTCTCTATAAAGTGGGGTTCATGAGCAGTTAAAATGCTTGGTTTGGTGTACCCTGTAAAGGACTATGTTCTTTTTGTGCTGCAGTAGAAGTAATTTTGGACTTCCCCCCGTGCTCTGCAGATAAAAATCATAGGGATTTTAGCTGTGCAGAGTCGGAGAGGTTCCAGGGGTGCCCAAGGGAAACCAGATGCAAGATCCCAGGCAGCCTTGGCTAGAGACAGGGAAGTGCTGCGAACCCACCACTATGTTTCAGGAAGCTGGAGAAGGTGACCCAGCAACCAGCAGTAACGAGGCAGGAAAAGATCTCTTAATTTTCTTTCTTTTTTCCCTTACTTTGTGCTTGCAGAATAATAAATAAGCTTATTCAAGCTTTGGTTGCTAAAACTTTTAGACAAAAATATTCCTAGGATGGGGCAATCTTTGCTCAGGCTACAGTGCAGGTGATTTCAGCAGTCTCCAGCCTTTCAGAAAATTGGAGTTCTGCACTTTAGGAAAAAGAACAGGTGCCCCAGTAATTCCTATAGTGTTTTTTACTTTAAAGAAAAGCAGAGAAAAATGTTCAATTTTTTTTTTAAGGTATTTGCTTTATACTCCCTTGTTCCTCCAGCCCCCTTTCATTCAGCTGCTTAACCTGCCTTTCAACTGGTCTCTCTGGTGGCTTGTTTGTCCTGTGCTGTGACAACTAAAACAGCTAATAAAGCAGCTGGCAGGAGGGTGAATGAAGGGACCATGCCAGCTACTGCTCCTATGGTGGAAAAAAACAACAGTGAAACTTTGATAGGTCTATCTTGATGTTTCCTCAAAAAACTGTATATTATGGAGGTTTCTTAAATGTAAACACTGTTTTGTGAATTTCTAAAGAAATGCAATACGTTTTCTGAAGAGCAGTTTTATTTAAAAGATTGCCCATTAACATGAAATACCCACAACCGTTTGTTACTATTATTACTGAAACAGCTTTTGATGATATACTCTCATTATTTTGAATTTAGTTATGCTTTGTTAGTATATATTATGGGCACTGTGAAAGGATCAAGGCATTACTCAACAAGGCATACCAGTGCGTGGTGAGAAGACAGTTTTCCTCTAGGAGCTCACAGCCAAAGTATGGCCCTGCAAGGAAGCAGGATGGGGTGAGCAACTGGGAGATGGCAAAAGTAGGCAAAATCTCTCTATGGAAAACTGTCCCTCTCTTATAGGCTATACGTTGCAGGCAATAGTGGAGTGAGTCCCAGATACAAAAGGTTACTGCTAAGGTCTCAAATATAGCTCAGTTAGAGAACATGATTGAAAGACCCAGTGTATAAAATTGGAAGATCTGTGTTCATGATACACATTATGCTTCAGTGTAATTTTAATCATAGCACCAGATTGTCTCCCGCATAAACATCTAACATCTCCTTGGTAAAGACCTCCTGAAGTACCTTGAAAGACATGCAGGTAGTTCAGATATACAATGTCTGCTCCTAGAATTAGGAAAACTGAAATGAAGAGAAGGGGTTTGCAATTGTTTGTAGAGCTGGAAGGTTACTGATTATCCTTTCTCTCTCATTGTGTGAGTGGGAGGGCACCCATCTTGAACAAACTGCTAGGCACAGTTGTTCATTTTTACATTAAGATGTCATTTCACATTAATTTAAAGGACTCCAGTGCAAAATGTGGCAGCATGGTTTCATTCTTAATAATCTCATAATGATTTCAATTTTCAGAAGATATTTAAGCATTAGAATAGATAAGGAGAATCTGGAAATTCAGTCATTAGAGCTGTTTAAAACAAGTTGGACAAATATCTATCAAGGATGACATAGGTATAGTTGATTCTTCCTTGAGGCAGGGGAATAGACAGGATGACCTATTTACTCTGTTTTCTAGGACTTGTATGCGACTAGCTGTAGGTGCTTAAGTGCAGAAAATATTCTGTGTCAGAGAAAAAGACCAACTGCATAAAGTTCAATTTAACAGGAAGCTAAACAAGAAGTTTGTAGAAATAATGTAATTATCCCAAATCAAACATAAATAATATCTAAAATTCTGAAGGAAATTGAAATTCTAAGAAAATACGTAGAAGGTAGCATGAGAAATGGTCAAAAATAGCATCCAAGAAACCTCAGCTCTGCTGTCTAACATTATCAAATAAAATTATTCCAGTGAGGAGCATTTTGTGTTTCTAGTTCCAGATTCAAATGTTTGCCTAAAAATAGAAATTATCTTTTCCTTTTTTTTCCCCTTTGTGCCATCATAGTGTTGCCATTAAGAATATAGCCAGCAGCTACTTTCATTAAGAGAAGCCTCTGATCTCAGCCGTAGGAAGAACAATGGAAACATGCTGTTCTTCTCAAAATGCCTCTGTGGATATAAGCTTCTTCTGCTCAGCTTTTTCATCATGAGCTCTCTTTGCACCAGCGCCGCAAGCCTCAAAGCAACCAGGGAAGAGCAGGGTCAGGCTGGGTTTCTGGGTGTCCCCATCACTGGGCACGGGCTGGGGACATGCAGCAGTGTCTGCAGTGGAGCCACAGGATGGCTGGGCTGCTGTCCTGCTCTGCTTCTGCCGTGCCAGTGCCATGGTCTGGCTGACAGCCTGGAGACAGGATTTCTTGGCATCTTTCCTAGGAGGGCACTCCTGCTGTATATTGCATACTCTGTGCTAGAAAGGCAGCTGGGACTGATGGGCAGCCTGAGTTTTGGGTACTGTGGACACTGGGAGCTCAGCTGTAACCAACCCTATATCCATAAATATGCCCTCAGAGAGCCAGGACAGGGAGTCTGGTGGGCTGTATTCTGACCACTTATTTAGGCAGAGTAGAGTTGCAGCCTTATACTGGAAAAACACTTCCACTCAGGAGAAAGCAACCATTTTGAGGACAAGTTTCCCACACTTTCCATGAGATTTTCTGCAGACAAACACCTAAAAATAACAACGTTTAAAAGGGGAAATGGTTGTTAATACTAAACACTGTGTTAAAGTATAGGGCACAGTCTTCCATAGCTTTAACTACTTGAAGAGTGTAAAGAATAATCTATTTTACTAAGATCAGAAGATCAGAGGAACAGAGTAATACTTTTATTCAAGATAACCTTTTAAAGGAAAATTAACTCATAAACTGGCTACCCTGGTTTATTCATAAAACTCTAAAAATATATAGCTATTTTATGCTTTCCCCCTTAACAAGGTGGTTTTTATTTGGCAAGGCCATGACCTTCTATGATCATTTGTTTGAGGTCTTCACTGACTGCTTGATGGACCTTTGAGTTGACACCATTTTACATCAACTGCTAGAAAGACATTGTCTTGTTGGCTTCATCTGACGAATTCTTGCATGTGGAATTCAATCGAATGTGTAACAAGCAGTGTACAGTGACCTTATTATTTATCTTGTCAAATGGAGTCCCTAGACACAACTGTCAAGCTGCCATTGACACTAGAGTATAACCAGCTCTGTATTAAACTGTCCAGCTGTGATGTGGAGACCACAGCAATTATTTACTTGGGAAGCATAACACACAGTGCTGAGGATGTTTGAGAGACATGAGAGCCCGTATAACAGGAACTGTTTCCTCAGTAGCCTTTTTCAGGATGTAGAGGAGAGAACTGGAAAAAGGGTAAAACTCGTGGCTGAGAAAGAGACAGTTTAATAGGACAGAAAAGCAAGGGAAAATAACAGTAATGATGAAAGAATATACAAAACAAACAATGCACAATACAACTGCTCACCACCCACTGACCAATGCCCATCCTGTCCCCAGGCAGTGGCTGCCACCTCCCAGCCAACTCACCCCAGGTTTTTTGTTCAGTATGATGCCATATAGCACGGAATATCCCTTGGGTTCATTGGAGACTGTGTCCTCTCCCAGCTCCTTGTACACCCTCACACTCCTCACTGACAGGGCAGTATGAACAGTTGAGAAGTCCTTGACTTGGTGTAGCCATTGTTCATCAACAACTAAAACATCAGTGTGTTAGCAATATTATTGTCATCCTAAATCCAAAACACAGCACAGTACTAGCTGCTAGGAAGAAAATAAAGTCTATCCCAGCTGAAACCAGGACACCCCAGTTTTCCTGACAGGGCTTTTTCAATATTCTATTGAGATGAGGTAACAATGACATGAAGAGACCTTTCAGTCACTAATGTCAGATTCAGACAGCGAGTCTTATGCCAAAAATTGTACTAGTACTGGACACTGCTGACATGCCCAGTCTACTGCTGAATCACTGTCATATCTAGCAGACTTGTTTGGTGAGGACCAGCTGCAGACGGGGATGTTGACCGGTTACATCTCTGATATAGCTCCACTTCAGAGTTAACTATTGACCTGATCCTCTTTGGATACTCTATAATTACAACAAATAGATAAAACAATAATTACTAACATCTTAATTACAACTCATTTTTATGAAATACAGCTTGTGCCTAAATTTTCAATTAATTTTAACTACATGGACACTTGAGGGGGTCTGTTATTTTAAGATTATTCAGGTTGAAGAACAGATGTTAAATTTCTTTAAATAACCAGTTTAATTTTAGCACAAATTAAAAGATTTGTTCATTAATGGTCAGAGCACTCATCCTGCTTATAAAGGATGAGAATTGTAAGATTGGAGAGGTGTGCTTTGTCCATAATAAAAATGGTAAATCTCTACTTTAGAAGCAAGAGAGAAGTCTCCTAAACTGTCGGGTTATAGTCAGGGTCTCCATAGTAGAGCAGAGAACAGGATAACTTTGTGATCAGGTGGGGGAAATGGGCCCTTTTTCAAAGAGATTCTTGAAGGTGAGACTTTTTACAAAGGATTTGCTGTGAATTGGACCCATGCAGGGTGTCTGACAGGCAGCCCCAAGAGCAGGGGGGCTGCACATCCCTCTAGTGCCACCCTTTATCCCTGTACCTGCTTATCCTTTAAGTACCCTGGTCATCATAAACTTGTGTGTGATCCCAAGCTATGAAACGACACTTCATTTTAGACACTAGACTCAGCTTTGAGAGGTCCCCTATGTTTGCAGAAAATCTAAGCATCAAAAAATGCTATGCTATATATTAACAACTATCAGAGTCTGTGATTCCTGGTATTCATGGGAATTAATTAGCTGTGTGAAATCTGAGAATTATACAGGTTCACTGCTAGAACTAAGTCACAATTAGTGCCAAGTGCTTTTACCAGTAAAAAAGCCCCATGGATTAGGCCTTTCAGAAGAAAGAAAACCTGCTTCTGAACTTTTTGCCGCAGTTGGATACTCAGTCATAGAATAGTCTACATACTGCCAGTACATTTACAATGTAAACGCTTTCTTTTCAAGGTCAGGGTTTTAAAGTACTAGACTGCTATTGAAACTGCAGGGGCAGAGCCTGAACAATTCTACTGGTTTTCTAAAAATAAGGAGCTTTATAGCTAAACTGCAGGATGTATTTTAAAAGAAAGAGTCTCAACATTTTTCTTTTTACTGCTACTTGTATCCCATCTCTACCAATTTTTACTGCTTTACACAATGAACATTTATCACAAGGCATGGTATAAAATCAACACTCTTCCATTCTAGCAGTTAAGCCTCATCTTACAATATCTGTGATGCACCACAATATTCAAACGCATTAAAACAAAACCTGACCCACCAAAGGGAATATGGATTTACAAATAAAATGACAGAAAGGGAGTATGCCTACTTAGCTAGTTCAGACTTCTTAGCTGCAACTACTATGTTGAATTTTACATTAAAAATGTCATATTTTCATTTAAAAGCTGCATTCCTCAAATACCTCATGAAATCCTAAGGCACCCTCAAGACTCTGAGGCACAAATGAGGCAATCAGTTCTTTCATTATAAGTGTTTAATTCTAATCAATCAGGGCTTAGTATTCCCAAACCTTTAGAGCTCTCTTGTTTAGCTTTTGCAGCACTTGAAAATGTTTATTGACCAAAGGGTGAAATTTTTTTTTTGTTATTGGAAACAATCTGTTGTTAACTCTGATAACTTAAAATACTAAGGACTAATTTCTGGTCAGTTTGTAGCTGGGTATACTGACATAAAAACAGTGAGGTCTCGGTGCACACATAAGGTTACCAAAAGATTGTCCAGGGTTGCAAGTAAAAGATCATATACCAGCTTATATCCATATTTTCCTGGAGGCTGTGGTGAATGGTCATGTGTTTTCAAGTTTAGAGGACAGCTCAGTGTGTACTTGGCTGTACTTGCTTTAAATTTCAGGGTGAGTTACTGTGTTTGTAGGCTGGCTGACTGTTTCGCTTGGCCCAGCTGCTTTACTGTCCCAACATAAAGCTGAATGAGTGTATTTAATTGCCACCAGTCTTGCTTTCCTGGTCCTCACTGAGCACCAAGACTTACGAAAAGCAGATGATGGTAAAAACTCACCCATGTGGATAACAGTGACTCATCTCTCATTTTCTTCTGCAAGATTTTCTCTTTGGCTTTTATTACCAGATTAAAAGCTGAAACACTTAACCTCTCTTTTATACATGTCTGAAGATCTTGTTCTTCAATTCCAAGCAAGTCAAATACTGATGGTGTGTTATCTGTCATTAGCCAATGTGGTAAAAGGGTTTTTACACACAACATTTTTTTCTCTATTTTTGTAATTTAATAATAAAATAGAGATACAGATGTAGTATGAAGTCAGACAAAGTGTGGCAATTTTATTGTCCCAGTCCAAGTATGTCTCAGCTGAATTTGGGTACTGGACTGTAAAACTTCATTTTTCTTCTCGGAACATTTTCAGTTGCATCTGCATATTTCAACCTTTTTTTAAAAAATTGTTTATTCTAAAATATGCAAAAAATATAATGGGGACAAGCTGTTTGATTCTTTTAGAAATAACAGAATTGTATTTGGCGAAATTGGTACAACTTTTAGGACAAGGCTCAACTAGGAAATATTTCCATTCTTTACCATGTAGAAACTTACATACAGCTTGCTATCACTGCTGCCCAGCACCAAAGCCAAGATCTCAGTCTGTGCAAAGAAACAGGAGGACAGCCAGTGGGTGGGCTCAAGGCATGAAACAGAAGGAGGGAGAGGGAGTGAGTGGGAGAGAGACTGTGTGCATATGTCCAGAGGAGTTAAATAGTTGGTGCATCCATTAGGGAGATGAAGGACCAAGATTCATATTCTTCTTAGGTATGATCCAAAAAATTTGCTCTACCAGGTCTCCTGTGGGCAAGTTATTTGGTTACTCTGTACTTTCCAAATGTCTCTCCTTAGAGATATTCTATTATAAATAAATAAAAGATATCCCTTGGAGCAGGGATATTCTGTTCATGGTAATTTTCAGTATTGTGTATGTTCTGCCTCTTTTTGTTCCTATGCTAACTATATCAAGTGAACAGCAGCAGTGGGACAAATGGCGAGTTTCATTCTAAACTGACCCAGGGGATGGAAAATGTTGGTTCAAGTTCTTGCTGTGAACAAGAGCAGAGCATGGTTGCAGAATGTGTCTCACTCCTTTGGATCCTACTGGAGGAGCATACCTGATCGGAGTTAGGTGCCCAGATCCAGGTGGGTCAGGCTGTGTGTCCCCTGGGGCTTATCCTCTCCTCTGAACTGAGATTGTATCTGGCAAAACAGCTCTCTCTTCTTCCACAAGTGCTCTCTTCTCCCACAGGTTACTAAATTAGCAATGGGGATGGTATTAGATGGCAATCATCTATGATTAAGATATTTCAGTGGCTAAGTTACTTTGCGGATTTATTCATAGCTTTTACTGAAGTCAGGGGGAAATGGTCATCTAGATTCCTCTGCAAGTCAGCCCTTAGGAGTTTCAAAGGGAAAGGAATGTCTGGGCATCATCTGTGTTATTAAATTTTATTTTTGATACCTCCATAGATTTTATAGTTTTGCAAAAACATGTAGCAAACATGGAATTTATTGCTCATAGTTCATCCAGGAAATGTGTCATAGTACAAGATGGACTGAACATAAAAGATAGTTAACGAGTATATGGCAATGGTCTGTAAAACTGTTAAATAGATCAATAAATAATTCCAGTGATAGCATATTGAATTTCAATAATCAGTGAAAACCAACAGTTTTAAAAAGCTGAATTTTGCTTTTCTAATGACTACGTCTGTGTCACTTTACCATAAATACCCAACTTTAGCAATTATCATCAAGGCCCTATTCAACAAGTTTCTAATTTTAACAAATATGATTTACTGCAATAGTGAATTGTTTATATGATACCTATTCTTTATTCCTTGATGAGTTTAACCCATGAGTTGATTGTATAAGTAAAAATATCCACAGGGAATTTTTTTCAGTAAGTCTAAGGAAAAGATTGGGGGGAAAAAACCAGTATTTGTTTCACTCTGGAGATATAGAATGAAAGGTCCCATAATATTTGAGTTGGCAAACTGACATCCAAAAAGCTGGCAGCAGCCAATTCTTTAGGGAGAAGCTCAGCTCTCTCAGCTTGCCTGGGTAGAAGGATTTGTTCTAGTACCTTTGCTGTGGTTAGTTGGTGTTTACATGGGGAGACCTTCAATACTGTAGTGCTGAAAGTTGCAGCACCCACCCTTGCCACCTTCTTTGTCAGAGATCTGAGATACAAGATCATGAACTGGAAGAGTTGGACACTGAATAAGTGTTCCCAGAAGGGAAAAAAGAATTCCAGACCTGAACTGGGAATCACAGGCAGCTTTCCAGGAACCAGATTGTGAAAAAATATTTCAAAGCACTGATGAAGAAGTTAACTGAGAATATTAAAAACAGACTGCTGTGAATCAATTTATGTAACAAAAATACTGAATAAAATATGTAGAAGAGTGTCATAATTTTAAAAATGCAAGAGGAAGAAGCCTAACACCAAAATTTTTCTTAAAGAACGTAAAAACCCAGTAATAGGCAGCTAGACAGTTGGGCCTAAGTCTTGTCCAAGCTCTCACTGTTAAGGTATGAGGAAGTGAGAACCTTTCTTCCCTGCAGGTGAGGAACCTTTCTTCCCTTCAACTGCAGAGGACTGCTGCTCTAAGGCATATAGATCTCTATTATCTAATCATTAATACCTTATTATACAAACATTAATACAGGCTGCATTGCTACAAATAAGGCAAATGGATATATTCCCAGGCAGACTAGATCTACATGCGTTAGTGTGTATTCTGGGATTAGCTAAATCAGCCTGATCTCAGTCTGTTGTCAATCCTACCTGCACCAGTTTGTTCCTTTTTTTTCACTTTGATTTTCCTTTTCTTGTCAGCTTGTCTGACCTAACTTTGGCAAATAGACTTACTTTTTAAAACACTTTATAAGGAAGTCTTGTAAAATGTGCAAACATCTATTAGCATTGCTACATCTCCTCAGGCATACTCTTTCTGCTTTATTCTTTATGTCAGGATCAATCTCTTTTTGTTTTTTTTTTTTTTTTTTTAAACTGATGTCTGTACAGCACCTAGTCTAATAGGGTTTTGGTCTCTCAGGTGCAGCTGCATGGAGCAGTAACCCAACAGGATATATGAAGTAGGCAGGTATAATTTAAGGCCCTGGCCAATGAAAAATGAAAGGGAAGCTGAGCAAAAGCAGAAAGAACACCACTACTCTCTGAGCTAGTCAGAATTAGCTATGAGACCAGGCATCAGACAGGTGGTCAACAGGGACTGTACCCATCAGATGTGTTCATATTAGGCATGTATTATATCCTGACAGTGCCAAGAAGCTTAGAGCTCTGTATGGTACTTAAACAGGCACCAGATTAAGCTTCTCTCAGAAGGGGAGTGTTCACTGTGAGCCAACTGGGCTTCCCACAACGGGAAAATATTTCCAGGTACAAGTTTACAGTAAAAAAATTTTGACTATAATTTGTTAATTTGGACACAATGGTCAACAAAGCACCCCTGTTTCATGTGTCTGTTGCTAGGCTAGAAATGAAAAGGTACAATTGTAACCACCAAAACACAAAAGCTGCATATATTTAATGCGTTCTTCTCTGCAACCCACTCAATAACTTCCACAGGTAGACAGCCTGGAGTATGTAATACTGAGCCTACAATCCACACTCTCCTATTAGGACTAAATTGTCCAATGACCACCTTTTCCTTCCCTTTCAGATAAAGCAAATTGATTTGCCATGCAATTCCTCTTCCTATCAGACCATATTTAAGTCTGTATGGCTTATGGAGTTTGAGCAATTTTTCCAGATTGGTCTGGTTGTTTTCACTCTGGTTCATCCCATTTGTCACCATCCTTCCCACCCAAACAGCCCTTCTGAGTTTTACAATAAGCCTTTAATGGTTTCATGATCTACTAAGCATGAACATTGTGAAATGTGTCTGGAAGCTGTAATTCACTACCTATATTTTAATCTTAATGTAGTAATTTAATAAAAAATATTGGATTTATATTCCAGTATTTTGATGTCTTTGATGAGTTACTAAAATCTCTTAATTCCATAGGGAGTTAATTATGTATGTGAAAAGTAGAAAACTCTGGAGGAAATATTAAATGTTAAGAAAAAACATGGAGCCCAATGGCTATTACAACAACTTTTGTATTGTAGCAGCAATATTCTGCATGCATGAGATATATTGATAAAGCAGAAGGTTTCGTAACTTATACTGCTGAAAGTTGCATGATATGCTGGTTTAAAGGTAAACTGGCAGGAGAAATGAACCCAACTCAAAAGAGACTATAAGTCAGAATTACAATTTAATAAAAATAATACAGTAATACAATTATACAGGCAAACAATTGGTTTTAACACACAAAACCCAGAGGTATCCTGGGGCACAAACAGAATGGTGTTCGTTGGCCCTCGTGCTGAGCCCCATGTGGTCCCCCTGAGTCCAAAGTAAAAGGAAAGGAAAATCCGTTGGTGAGAGTGCTGGTTGCAGTCTGGTTGAGAGAGATGATCGCAGTCCACTCTAGAGTGCTGGTTGCAGTCCACTCGAGGTTCTGTCCTCCTCTGGATCCAATGAGTGGGCCCCAGAAGTCCCAAGACCCCAAGATTATATACACTCAGGTTTGAGTGGGAATGTCCTGTACCTCCCCCAGGGCGGGGAGTTCCACAGTGGGTGATTGTGAGTCGTGAGATATTTTTGGAATCCTTGATGGCCCATTAGCAGACATGACCCCTCAGGCTGGATGTGGAGGTGCTAATGGCTCCCTGGCTCCGGGAGTTATCACACCTGAGTCATTGGTGTGAGAATGGGAACATCCTCCTATCTCACAGGCTTCTGAACACTCAGCTTATAGCCTGAGGGGTCAGGTGTGCTCTGGGCAGCTGCTGCAAATGGTCTATTGTTGACAGTTCCTGGGAAATGACATAGAGGGTGTAGAATACACAGTTTGGGTTACACCCACACAGTGATGAACTAGTCCTGGCTGCTCTAAGACACACTATTTTGTTCATTTATATACCCTGAGCCAGAGCTTCAACTAAAACTAACTTTTCTTGCCTTCAGCGGAGCTGGTCTAGCGGGAACAGATCACAAACCAAATCTTTGATCTTGATTCTAATTTTGGTGCTAGCTAAAACTGAGAGCTGCTGTTTCAGTTGTTCATCTCCACATGTTAAAGCTAGGGCAGACCTTTAGGAAAGTGGGGATTTCCCTGGAGAGTCCAAGTTTCATCTCCACTCTGGCCTATTTGTAGAAGCCTTAACAAAGGTCTCACAGTTTACTAACATCATGATTCCTGTAAATTTAGGCAGATAGTGTAGATCTTAAAGAGGTCAAGGGAGTTTGTTGTTTTGTATGTTTGGGTTTTTCGTTGTTTTTTTTTTTTTTTTTCTTCCTTCTTTTTTTTTTTATTTTTTTTATTTTGTAGATGCTCCTGCTCATGAAAGGTCTGGTCTTTTTAGGGACATTTTAGAGACTGTTCTGCTCTACTCAAAACTACCTGTAGCTGTATAAGAGCATGCCATGTTATGCCATCCAACACCACACAAAATTTCTGAACTTGCGGTAGGACTTATTACTGTGCTTGTGACATGTTATTCTCACTTCTGATCCTGGAACAGGCTTGGACTGGCACTGCTTTGGAAGTTATTTGCACTGGACTCAGCTGAGCTGCACAGAAATACTTGTAGCCTAGGACTGATCCAAGCCTGGATCAAAGCCCAGGCTTCCTTCCTGCTGAGAGGGAAAGTTTTTCCAATGCCCCAAATCCTTTCTTTAGCATTGCCTACTTCATGCTGCAGCCTGGGTGCTGACCCTTTGATGAAAATCTATACAAGAGGACCCTGTATTGTGCTGTACCCTAAAAGTTGTCTTCATCCAAGTCAAATCATCTCAGCTACTCTTCTCAGCCTAGGTCCTACCCTAAAACCACCTCAGAGTCAGTTAAAGGCACCAGGCTTGTCAGGAGAAGTCTTTTGGATTTGTCTTTGTGAGGAAGGTTTATGCAGAGGGACACAAACAAAGTCAGGAACTGAGATTTGAGGGGGTTTTGTTGCCTGAACTTCCTGTGTTCGCACTCCGTGAGCTCGGCTATGAAAAATTACTGAAAGGGCAGATCCCAAAGGGAAGGTAGTTCAGTGGCTGAGAATCTGTCACACTTGTCCAGTTTGATGAGAGAAAAGGAGTCATAGTGTTGCAGCCCTAGGGATTGCCAGGCATGGTGCTGACCTCAGTTAAGTTGGTGCCAATACCTGCATTCCACCTGCATCCCATCTGCGGTGGAATTATGCTTCACCCGAGTGTGTGTTTCATTTAAGCCTTCTTTTGCTTCTTTGTTTGCTTTTCTTCATGTGAGTATGTAGGCTTAGGTAAGGAAAGGAACAAATGCCTAGTCCAATCTGGCCTCCTGTTTGGATATGTGTCTTGAAGCGACACTGCTCATTCCCATAGGATGCCCCAGATAAGTCAGCAGCGCTCCGCTGTCAGTGGCATTGAAGAGCTACACCTCCCTGCTGCAGGAAGGGCTCTTGCCCTCCCTCACAGATGAGAGGGACAGTGTAAAAGACTCAATTCACCATTAACAGGTTGCTATGCTTTGTCTTCTTTTTTGTGTTCATTCAGAGTAGGCATTGCTCACATACAAGGACACTCTCTTCTGCTTTGGAAGTTTTAAGCAGCTTTAAGTTCTACCAGTAGATAAGTTTTGAATGGATCCCTTCTGCTCTGCCAAAACTCTACTGCACCAGTTTGGCCAAGCTGCTGGTTTTATTTGCTTTTAGGCACATTTGCACAATTTGTTAATGCACTATAAAAAGCCTAAATATCAAATTACATCATCTTCACATTTCACTTATGCACTCTTTCACTTCCTACAAATAAAACGCTCCATATTCTTATAGTCCAAACTACCTTTGTACATGGCCTCTGTATTTGCTGTTTATTTAGGAACAAGATTGGGGAATTTCAGACTATTTCAAATGCTGGTTTTGAAATATACTGTTGGTATAATTTTTGGATTATTCCTTTTTATCACATCTTAACTTTGAATATCAGAAATCCTTCTCCTGTGGATAACGGCAGTTATTGCCAAGCTAATTTCAAATGGACTAGAAAAAGTCAATCTTTTTAGCTCTTTAGGTTTGATTCTGCATGGCTTGTAGGATTATAGCTTCTTAGTTTTAATGTCTATTTTTGAATGCTGGTTTGGGGTCAATGGTTAGAAACTCTGAGTATCATTTTTAGTTCTGAGATATTCTTTTGATTTACATGTCTGAAGCGACAAAACCTCTTATTGTTATCATTTTTGAAAAATTGCCAAGATACAGCCAAATCTTTCACTGCTTGCTGCACAGAACTGGTTCTTGCCTTTGCATCGTGTACTGTAGAATTCATTATTGTAATGCCTTGTTTACTTACATTTCTTTCTGGTGATAATAGGCTTTTCAGCCTTCAGCATTCAAGGCCTTTGTCCACAGAGGAAAAGAAAAATCAGGCAAAACATCAGGCTCTTTCATCAAGCTTTTCAAATCTGATTTCAAAAGTTTGCTCTTAACCATTTCAGTGTCACAATAGAGGAACAAAATGCTTCGCAATAAAAGATCCAGAATGAGAAATACCTGTGGAGGGAAACAGCTTTTGTTCCTAAAGCTGTTTTGATGTGAAGCTTATTATCCAAGATTCATATTTCTCTTTCAGTAGTAGGGATTGTCTACCTTCACATGCCTTGTCCAGTGTATTTCTTTCCACAAAGTCAGAAAGTAATATGGTAGCACCCTTTCTATTGGCATTCTGTGTATAGTAATAAACCCAACAAAGTACCAGATTTAACTACTGATCTGTACTTCCCTAAATACATGAGTTTTCTTGTTCCTTTAAGAATGGCAACCAAGCTAACAGATTTAAAGGAGCTGTTGAATAATTTTCAATCACTTGTATTTCTTTTTAAAACCAAAATATTACCTGGAAAAAAATTACTAACATTATCAAACATGTTTTATAAAAAATGTTTTTTCCACTTTTGAAAATAGAAAGTTTACACAAAATGTTATTTTTAGCTAAAGCATAAGTTGGACTACCATTAAAGAAGTAAAACGAGCTTTCTTTGTCATCAACAAACCTGTACATCTGACAGTGCATGTGACCTTAACAAGTAGGATTCTGTTTTTCAAATAATTTTTTAAAATTAATTTTACTGCTATTATAGTTCCTCAGATTTTCCTATTAATACCTGCTTTATGATGCCTTTAAGTTTGTGGTACTTTGTTGGTTTGATATCGTTGATGTCTGACTCAGAAGAATGTTTTAGAACTTCTTTTTAATTCCAGTGAAAGCAAGTAAGTAATTTAAAGGACTAGGCAAAGGCAAACTTGTCTTTCTTGCGTTGGATCCTCATTACATTTTCCCAGAAAAGATCTGCTCATCAATTGAACCCTGCTCATTCTGGGCACTGGGCACGGTGGTGGTTCAATGGGAGTGAACAAGAGAAATGTGTCATCATGTGTTTGAAGATCACATAGGGAAAATTAAATTTTATCACTTTTCTGACTGCTCAGTACTTGGCTTTGAAACCAAAAACTCTTCAGGCCTGTCTCAGTTGTTATTAGTGATTTGTTCGTCCACTCCTATTATGGGTTCGTGTGATTTTGCCAAATGTAAAGCAGCTAGGCTGAAACTTTCTGTGCTTCATTTCTGCCCCATGTCATACTTTTTGAAGATCTTGAAAATCAGTATTTCAGATGGCTTTTCCAGAGTTAAGACAGATTTCTGACTTTTCCAGAGTGAAGACTCTCTTTCTAGAGTTGAAACACTAGTTTTTAAAAAAGTCTCTAACGTGCTTATATTTGTAGAGGATTTTGAAATCTGGCCAAGGAGGTTGATTTGGTGTCAGTGACATTCTTTTTTTTTTTAAGCTCATGAAAAGTCATCTGTTTTATTCTTGCCCTGTTGTGACACATCAGAGTTTTGTGACTAATTGTCAGTAGATTGAGCAGGCTCCATCTTCTTACAGCTCCTGTCTGCCAGTTAGACTGTTCTGTCCCTGAGCCATTGTCCAACATAACCAAAACATATTAGCTCAGACTTCCTAGCAAGGCTGCAGCACTTCTGAAAGCATTTGCCCAGTGAGAATACTGGCACTGTCAGTGCTAGCAAGATGCTTCTGAGGAACTTGTTGGTCTACAGCAATTGTGCATCTTCAAGTAGATTGATGTGAACTCTGAACCCCTTGAATGTATGGCTAGTTTGGGGTTTAGGCTTAAGCTCTGGCTAGCCACTTTTAAAATAACCAAGCTCTGCATATGAGTACCTACCCTTCCCCATAAAACACAGTCCATCTGGAAGCATGTCACAGGCCCCATCAGCGTACTAGAAGAGTATTTTTCCTTTTTCCATCACTTATGTAGTATTTACTGATGGTTAAATACCATTACTTGAATTTCAACCATAAAAAAGCATGAGTATATTTAAATATGAAATTTGACTGTTTTAATAAACTGCACACATTTGAAAATAGGACAGGTTCCTATTTTACCGTAAAAATAAACAAACCTTTATGAATTGAGGTAAGGATTCATGAAAATAAACATTACCCTGTGCTTTAAAAGCATCTTATCAATGTATAATAAACTATTTTTTTCATAATAAATCTTGTAATACTATAAAGATTTGAATCTGAAATAAAATATGTTTGGAAATGTATTCATTAATGAGTGCATGCTGCAAGCACATCCATCTGTAAAGCTGAACTTTAGCATCCAGGTAATAACTGTGCTGTCAGTTTGGCATGTCTTATGGCCAGCACTATGGCACAAAAATAATTAAGAAATATTAAGTGTCTTAAGATCCTCCATTTGAAATGCTACATTAGAAACAGAGTTTTCCTAATTTTTTAGTTATTTTTCTTTATGGGGTTGGCAGATAAGTTTCTTTTCCTTTAAGGCTCATGGAGCTTGGTGAAGTCCCCACATTCTGTGCATTCCTGTGGGTTTTGAATTGCACTTAATGGGTGAACATATGAATACGTAAAAATGCTCTGCCCCCAGCCATAAATTATTCATACCAATAGGCCACTCCTGCTGCTTCTGCACAGGCTGTGGAAGTTGGACACATGGATAGAGTGATATTTCTAAGTGCTTTAGCATGAATCATGTTGGAGAGGTGCTAAGACTGCCAGCAATTCCCTAAAGAAAGTGTGTGTGTGTGCTTTCTTCTTGGATCATTTGCTCATAAGAAACTGTCGACTTATTCCCTGACTAGCGTGCATTCAAAGAAATACTTCTGCGTACGTTAAGTAAAACACTTCAGCCTTCATTAGCAGGTCCAAAGGTGAGCAAGAGCGTTAAAGAAAAGACTTGCAAACAAATAAGGTATGATCCTGAGTCTGCAACAAGCAGCTTTCAGAAGGCATTAAAGCAGAATTGAGACTGCAGACTGCAAAACACCAAATTCACCTGACAAAGAGAAAGTGGGAGAAGGAGAATGAATGTGTGAAGCCAAGGCAGGAACATTCAAATCAGCTTAAGTGTGCAGCAGAGACCTGCAGACTAGCTGGGACGGTATCCTGGAAAATGCAAGCAGAGTACAGATGTTAGTTTTCAGGTTATATATGGAAGTCTTGACCATAGGGGTTTTTCCCCCATTTAATTTTGTGATGAAGGCAGATCCCAATTCAGCAGAGAGTGACCCACTGTGGATGTCAATGGGATTCACACACATACCCAAGTGCTTTGCTGAATTAGGGCCAATGGCACCGCTGATATCAGTATGTGAGAACCCCCTACACCAGTAGGGGTGTAATTGACTCATGAACCAAACCCCAGAAAGCTGGTATTAGAAACTGCAAAATTAGTTAACATTTTGTCTTGGCATCCACAGGCAGTGAAAGGCAGATATATGAGATTTTAAGCAAGGACTTTAAAGAGGTTTTTAATTGCTTAATTTTTTTAAAACTTTTATGTCCTTGATTCCTTTTTACTCATGTGTTTAAAACTAATAACAGTGTTATTTAAAACCATTTTCTCTTACACCAGAATATATGAAGCTCTACGACATAAAACTAAAATAATTATTTCTCCCATTAGGAATTACTTCTTGATGAAAAAAGCAGTATGTCATACTTAAAAGAAAAAAAGATACAGTTCTTCAAATCTTCATTCAGAATAGAGGAAGAACCCTCAGAAGTGAAGATCTATTGTACAGGCAGATCAATCTAAAATATAAGGTCAATGCACTTACGTAGAATTTAAGGATTACTGTAGGGTCTGGATGTTTCCTTTTCTTAGTTTCGTGTTTGCTCATCTTTGAATAAAACAGATTAAAATTGATTGAATTTCCTTACATTTATGTAATTAATATATCCTCATTAGAAATCAATTAGCTCTGATAATTCCCATTGGTGACATGGCTGATAAACTGAATGCCAATCAGTGTAATAAAAACAGTGAAATATAATTTCTTGCTGTTCCAAGTGATGATCAACTAATCAGCAGTAAATTTAATCAGAACGTATCAACATCAATCAGTCATATTAGTGCTTGAAACCTACAATAACAAGCTGCATCTGACAAGTTATGGGTATTGAAACAATTGTAGCCTATGTGCACACTTAAGTATATGGTTTATACATACACGTGCAAGCAGTTTAAACATATAAGAATATAAAACTCCCATGAATGAAGTAGTTGGCCTTGTAAATGTCTGCTGCTTGAACAGCCTACAGTTTCTAAAATCTATACTGTGCTTTACTGTTAAGAGATCCAAGAGGCTCTTATAATCAATGCCAGCTTTTCTGCATGTCTGTACTGCCTGTTCAAATAGACAAGCTTTAATCTCTTCTCCCTTGCTGGTGGGCAGTAAGTAGGGAGAGAAATGGATCTAAGTGATAGATTTTCCTGGATTTCCCTTCCTTACTTAAACAGTAGGGAGGAGATAAACTGCATACCTCCACCTGTATAGAGTCTGCCTACCACTGGAGACTCAACCAGATTTAAGATGCCCTTCTGGAGAAGAGCCTGGCAGGACTTTGTAGCAGGGACACTGGTAACAGTCAAAATGGCATCTAGGAGCAACTCCTAAATTTTTATTGGGCTTTTTTTCATTCCAGTCATGAAAATTCAAGCTATTTAATGAAGAACTTAATCTCAGGTACGTAGGATACATGGAAATTTATTCATTCCTCTGGTGTAAATACAGACTTCACTATTCAGGCCCTGACCTTTAAGATGCACATATTTGCAGTGTTTAATTCTGCACCACACATGTTCATGGTAATGACTCAAAATCTGAAGAAGCATTTTGAAGGGTATTTATTTGATATTAAGAGAAGCATTTTAATTTGTCTTCAAATAGACCACAAGTGTACATCAGAGGAGTGTACATCTGTTTGGGGTTAGTTTCTACGGCTGAATGAGTATTTTGTGGTAAATAACCTATTTAATTGATTTAACCTTTCTCTGTTTGCATATTTTCGGAAGATACTTTATAATTTTCTTGAATTAGGGGAAATTACTCTTCTGTAGGCTCTCTGAAGATCACCTGTAGGTTGTTTACATTTGAAAGACTGACAATTCAAAATTAAAAATGTAAGATAATTCTGAACTTCACTTGCCACATATCATTATTTCTCTTCACAAATTAGGAGAGATTTCTCATGAAACTGCTCTGAGCTACAAGTTTAAATCCACTTTGTGAATAGTGCTGTTATTCTCAAATGTTCTTCAACACTCCTGCCTGTGAACTCATCTGCAAGAATAGTCACAGAAAGTAAATGGAAAGAAGACAAACAGCCAAGACACATTCACTGTTTCACTTGAGTGAATATTCTTAGAAAATATTTAGAAATATTGGCTCTGTTATTAGTTATATAAATATTCATACAAATCTGTCTATCAGATTGCCTCCCTGAAATTACTCAGGCTTTTTTAGGAACTTGGAGAGAAAAGTCTCTTAAAAATATATTTCTGCACATTTTCCAGAAGTATAATAGACTGGATATGGCCTTATAAATTACAGGCTTTCCCATACTCATCCAGTCATGGGGCCAAACTTTAATGGGATTTTGGCTCAGCAAGGTTGGAGGAAGGGCAGCAGAATTTAGCCTGTGATTTATACTGCTTTCAGATATTGCTCGGTGAAAAAAAAAATACAGTAGTGGTACTTAGGTAGTACTGTTGCATGTAATTTATTTTCTGCATAACCCACACGAAATTTAATAAGATATAAAAAAGTCACATTTTTGACTGAAGTCTTACATATTCTAGCTTTAGTGAAAATAACTACTGGCTGCTCAAATGAGTTGATCAAGTAAGGCAAAAAGTGGAAAACATCTATTCATTGAAATGTGCTTTATTTGGTTATTTTTATTTAAAAAAAAGAGAATCACATTTCACAAAATACACTAACATATGATAGAAATTAGGAAATGTGCTGTAGTTGTGTTCTCAGTGGGGATGAAAAATGAGAATGTTCTGAGAACCTAGGGAATAGGGTTCAAGCTCCAGAGCCAGGAGCTATATTAGTCTCCAGGATAAAAAGACTGATTTTCATTAAGGACAGTGGTACCCACAGCCTAGAAAAAAAAAAAATTTAAAAAATTTAAAAAACCCCTCAATTACCATAGAGAAAACTTTAGTAAGCTACCAGCTTTGATAACTTTTCAATGGATTTTTATACACACTTCTGTGTGTTTGATGATCAGATAGCAAGATAAGGTGGCAGTCAAATCCTGATGTAGCCAATTCTAACAAGTTTGTGGCAAATAAATGCAATTTGGTGAATAATATTGTTTATTGACTTACTGAGGTAAACCTAAAAGCAAAGCAAAACAAAAAGCAAAGCAGAGAGCTGCCTGCATCCACTGGGGATTACATCCAGCCTGACACCCAAAGAAAAGTGGCAGCCACAGAGGCTTTGCTGTGCACCTAAGGAATTTGGCATCATCTGCAGAAGAAAATTATACAAAATGTGCAATTATATGTATAATTTTACTTAAATCCAGTAGTAATTCTTCTTATGGAACATGCATGTCGATTACAGACCCAGGGATTATATAATAAAACCCAACCTAAGCCAAACCAAACAAATAAAATGCCTCAAATTTTAGTTACCAGCAATTCAGTAAAACTTGTTCCATGTAGCCACAGGGCTAATATGTTCCTGTTTTTCTCTGCAACCATAGAACAGCATCTGAGAGATGGGTTTACGTTTGGAGCAAGGATGATTCAGATTAGACATTGAAACAGATTGCCTGGGGCATCTTCAGTGCTGGAGATATGTAAGAAGGAATTAGATAAATATTTGTCAGAAATGCAATAGATATGGCTAATCCTGCCTTGGTGCAAGGGGCTGGACCCCCAGGAGCTTCCCAGACTTATGATTTAAAAGACAAATCTATGTATATAAAGCCAAAACTTAGGTCAAAGTTATAAATTCAATAAACAATAATCAGAATATCCACGTTATTATTTGGCACCTAAAATTACTTTTAATAAAATTACTTTTAAATACAAAGATAAACACAGATTCTTTTCTTTTCTTTCCTTTTTTTTTTTTAACAAGGATGCCATTGCCTTATGCTCAGAGGTCTACACTAAACACTTAAAATTCCACTAAGGGTAAAATCTTTCCCTTTCATGCAGTGTTCTCAGAAATGAGGTCAGGCATTTCTCAATCCCTGGCAAGAAAACTTTCTGACTCATTACTCCACCACAATGCATCCAGAGTTTTCCCTTGAGTCCCAGTCAAATTGTTCAAATGTTTTGGAAAAATATATCTTTGACATCCCAAGAAAGGGAATATAGAAAAGATGTCTTCCTAGCATGAAAAGATTAGAGTCCTCTTAGATTTAAAGCAGAATGTCTTTCAGTTTCCAAGCCATTATTATTTATTAATTCATGCAATGGGTTTCACAAGCACTGAAGTACTTTATAGAATTACAAATTCTACTGTAAAAACACAGATGCAAAAGTCCCATTATTGCAGACACTGCTAACACGTGACCAGCTTTTTTGTAGGACCCAGATATTATCAGGAATCCCCACTAATTTGGCATGGAAATGACTGACGTCCTCTTGCATGATTGCTGAGAAGTTCCAAATTCTGCAAAGCTTCTGGGCCCTGAGTATAAGACGTAAAGTGCTCACTTCAAGCACTTTGAAGGTCTCCTGCATTTTCCTTAATGATTGAGCCTATATATTTGTGTCCTGAACCTAATGCAGCTCATCCAAGCCTGCCAGAGTACACAGCTTTCTGGGAGGTCTGGGGTCTTTTTCTGAGCCACTAAGCCTCACATTCCGTTTCCTTTTCCTTATGACGATCTGGGCATGTCCATTGCAAAAACATGTTGATGCATTTCCACTCCATCCCTCCTTCCACACTCACACTCTGGCAGGTTGGACAGGACCTCTAAAGGTCTTCTGTGTTCAGAGTAGGTCCAACAATAAGCCTTTCCTCCTGTTTTTCCTGGGAGTCTGGCTTAAATACTAGCTTTGTCCACTTTGTCAATTTAATATTTTGTTGCTAATACCTTGTTTATATAAAATTCCTTAGAGACTTCTTGTGGACAGAAATGGACTAGTGCATCCCACGGTCATAACCATGAAGGTAATTCTGTCTTTAGAGAGCCTATATACCCTGAGAATGGCTCACACAAGAGGCATCAGAAAAAACAGTGTGAGGGCTCCAGGCTGGGGGGGGGGGAGGGGGGGCAGAGCAGAGGCAAAGGACAACATTGAGTTGATGAGGAATTCATATTTCTACATTGTGTATCCATCTCAAGCCAAGGGATAAAATGGGGTAAGGAAGGGTCATTCTCAGTGTGCTGGACATGGGAAGAGTTGAAATCTACCCCTTAATAAAATGGCAATACTAGAAAAAGTTGATAAATATGTAACATTTTTCCTTAGTAAGAAAGCAGGCAAGATCTCCTGCCCTGTAAGGTGCTACAAAGCAGCTGTAATTCAAGACAACTAATAATAAGAAGATTTTCCTGAGAAGGAAAGCCCTCGTATGTGTACACGGTTGACCACCATCTTCCTTCTTCTGTCTCCTCTGAGTTGCTCCTATAAACTCTAACACTGACTTTGTTATTGTAAGAACAAGGCTAAAATGTTGTAGGGTCCCCAGGTGGTCCCAGACACCAGACATGCCTAAAGGATGGTGTTTCTGTTTAAGCTTGAAGCAAGTAAACATATATAAAAAATCAATTAGATTTAGACCAATTTGTGATCTTAAAAATGAAGAACTATGCTTTCACAATTAGGTGCTTTTGAGCCAAATTTAACAAGGCATAAATCAGAAGAAAACAGCGCTTTGCTTCTTGCACAGGACTTTTCTTGAAGCTGGAGAGCCTGAGGGCTGGAGGGCTTCAGAGTGGCTTAACACCATTTCATACCTCTATCTTCACACACTACAAAGGCCAGCTCTTACATATGTACCCCTCTACTGCCACCTCTAGTAACTACAACATGCAATCTTGTCTGGAAATTTCTTTCTGACAAAAAGAAAGCTTTTCCACTCCATTTATTCCATACTGGAAAGCAGTAACAGAAAATCATTCATTACGTGCGTGATTATATATCAAGGGCAAGTGGCAACTTGCTTTAGAGAAGGTGAGGTGTCATGCTAACATATTATATTCTAATATTAATAATTTGATTTAATATTTAATATTGCTTTTTGGTGTTTAGATAAGAGTCCAGCAAGCTTTCTCAATCATCTCCCACACTTCATTTTCTGGAATATTGTGTGCCCTGTCCCTCACAGCACTTATTCACACATTAGGAAAATATTGACATGGTGTTGTTATCCTATTTGTGCAAAGGTCTCATCTGCTGCTGACACGTCTGTTCCTTTAATCAGCCGTAAGAGTGTCGATGTGTCGCACAATCAGTGACAGACATTTATGAGCTCGACCCGGTAGCTCTTCAGTATGCACAGCTCCCATTGACTGAAGTGGGAGTTTTATATGTTTAAGGGCAGTAGGACTGGAGCAGTTCCAGAAAATGATCCCTGCCTGCATTCGTGAAGACAAAGTGAAAACTCTTGACTTTCAAACAGAGCTTCACTGGGACTCCACCACGTTTTTCATCCCTTTTTGGCTTTATGTAGCCAATGATGATCCTAATTGAAAAAGGGCTTGACTTTTTTTTCGTTCAGGGTGTGAGAAAAACTTTCTCTTTTTTTTTTTTTTTTCAGTGTACTATGCAGTGGTTCCTGGGAACTCAGCCTCTCCCACATTTCCAGGATCAGGCCCTAGTGATGTCATTTCAGGAAATCTCAAGATAAGAAAAACTGGCTTTCTGCCAGAAAAATGAGAAGCATAGATTTTGTTGCTTAGACCAAAAATATTAGGCCCACCCTCCAGAGCTTCCTGATCAGTTAAAGATGTGCCTCCTCAAAACACTTTTATCCCAGAGTAGCATTAATGTTTCCCCCTTTTTTACTGCTCTGCTTTTGTCATTAAAAAAACCTGGCATATATTTGCTTTCTGAAAGATTTTTTTCTTTATTTAAAAAAGTGTAAAAATCTGCCCGTTATCCCTCACTCACACAGAGCTGCAGCCCAGGCAGCCAAGCAGTTGTAATCCAGCCAGTAACTCACTGAGCTCCTGGGCAGACAGGTCAGACAAAGCTCTCTCTGTGAGCTGCCCTGGGGTCCTTCCTGAAGCAAGGCTTGTGGGAGAAAGCCACAAACCCAGGAGTATCGAGCTGTTACACATCTCAGCTGCTTCCCATCCTTTTGCAAAAGAGATTGTTGTTATACTGGACACTGAAGAGGACAGTAGTGGTTGTTTGCTGGGCTCCCAGTGATGCTTATAGCTATTGAGAGTTTTCAGAAATTTGTATGAGAATGAAATCTCACCGATTTAATTCTATTCTCGTTTTGCTACCTCATGATAAATTCATGAACTGTACCACAAGACAGACACATTACATGTTGTTTGTTGTAAAATGGCAGCGCTATTCCTCCCACCTTAGGCAATAAATTGAGGTGCTGAAGTTAAAAGCCTCATTTTCCACTTCTTATCTGAGCAATGGATTCAGGTAGACATCTCTGGGGGGAAATCCTTGGATTTTTGGGTGAGCTGAACTGGGTAATAGGAAAACCTCTCTCTTTTCCCTAACAAAGACAGTATCTCCTCCTAACTTATTTTTGGTGAGAGACTGAATACTTTAAGCTCTTCTCTCACATCCAGACCAGGTTCAGAAGTTTTGCAAGACTGAAGCAAACTAAGGGAGGAAACAGGGCAGATAACAATGAAGGAGTGTCAAATAACAGGCTTGCATATACCATTTCAAACAAGGATTTTCTGGAGGCTGTATTTTATTTTTATGGGGTGTGTGTGTAATATAGACTTTGTTTAGTTTTTAAACTGCCAGTGAAAGGACAAAACAGGGAGCAACCTAAAATACATGTTCACTTGGGCTCGACTCACCTTCAGCACTCTTTTGGTGCTTTGTTACTACATCTTAAGAAGAAAAACTACCATAAGAATGATTTCAGGGCATAAAGCTTTGATTTGGAAGTGAAATTTCTCAAAGCTTCAGAATGAAATGTTCTTCTGCCTGTTATGGAGGCGAGGAAAGAGAGCAGGTCAAATTTAAACCTCAGTTCTCTTCCCATCCTGGCATAGTCAGGTATCTGCATTTTCATTTAACCTTGTGCATGTCTATTCAGCTTCTCTCTTCTCTCCTGGGTATGGAAGGAATGGAAGGTTTGAGGGGGGAGAGGAATTTATTTCATTAATGAATGGAGTGGTTTTAATTTATTTTTCTGAAGTATCACAAAATTAGATAATGAATGGAAGGAACTGTCATGACACCTTGTCATTCCTACTCTGCCTTTCCTCCAGCTCCCATAGGCTGTACTGATGTGCAGCTATCTGCATATCTGAAAGGTATGAATCATCTCACACATTGCTGAGGTGAAACCTGGCAACTATTTAACACCACCGCTGCAACACTATGGAACATTTTAAGACAGGAAATTAAGAATACCCGAGCCAGCTAAAGCCACAGGGGGAAGTTTAGATGGACAGAATTTAATTACCCATTTTGGAATTTGGCCAGGACACCAAAACTTACACCTCAACCCTCCCGTAAAGTGCCATCAGATCTTTAATACTAACAAGTGGTCAAAACATCAGCTTTAGATCTACTCCAGATGAGAACAGTGCTAAAAGTCACCTAAGACCTGTTAAGGTATTCATTTACTACTGACTGACAGGAAGGGTACAACATACTGATTCACATACAAACAAGCTAGAGCACAGTTAGCAAAATATCTTTCCTAGCAGCACTAGAGGCTTTTCTTCCATAGACATAGCGTAATGTTTTTGGGAGGATTTGCTGTATTTTCAGAAATGCATCAAGTAAAAAAAAAGACCCAACATATTTCATTATCTCGCCAGTCAAAATATACTTGTGCTCCCCTTGCATAGCCCCCAAACATACTTCAGTGCTCAGCCTCTTGTTTATTGCCATTTGTAGCATGGAAAAGAGACATGCCATAGTGAATAGCAGTGTGTTGACTTTAAAGGGAGGATTAAAGCCTGGAAGTCTACACTTTTTCAGTTCTCACATTATTTTTCTTAAGCAAGCTGTACACTATTTAATGTTTATTTGTGGTGATGATGAAAAATTTTTTCTGTGGGTTATCTTTTCTAGAAGAGTAGGATTTCTACAAATCACCATTCTTGAAATTCCTTAGGCTGAGGAATTATGTCAGCCCTGAAAAGCATGAGTTCATTATTCACATCGTGTTACTCTGCTGACATAATTCCCTAACAGACTGGGACATGAGGTGTCCCATTTTGATACTTCAACCTACAGCCACTGCTTTTGCCTTCTCTAAATAGTAAACACTTCTGTGTCTGTCTTCCTGTTTTAAAAAATCCTTTGAGCAGAATATCTATATAAAAAAGAAAATCTGGGTTAGCTGTGGTCCACCAGCAATTTATCAAGTAGTATTAGTTATGTCTGTGGGATATTTTTCATTATCTGAGGATTATTAATAGAGGCTCTATATATATAGTGAATATTCCTTGACTAATAATTGAGATAATATCGATATGAAGCCTAGTTTCATTAACACCTTAGTAAAGAGACTATGATGTGAAGGTGCTTTTCCCCCCTCCAATTTATAATCAAAAGTTACTTAATAGTAAAATCAGTCTTTACTTATAACTGAGGTTGTGGACTTTGGGAGTTGGCAGAGCCAGCTGCTGGGCTGCTGGGAGCCAGACTCTTTTTGATCTTCATATTGAATGGTTTCCTTTGATCACCTAGACAATAGATCATAAAAGAACAGAGCTTTTACCCATATCTCCCTAAATTTGCAGGTAAATAATGAGATGGTCTGAACTGAGGCTGGAGTGTAAGATTTTTAACAAACAATTCTCCCCTTTGAAGTAGACTTAGTAAAATTAGCATATAAATGAGCAATGCTGCTACATAAGGATGTGTGGCTGAAGAAAAGGGATAATTGGACTGAGGGGGTTAGTTTCTAAATGAGGTCGTTTGCTGAATGACCGGCAGTTAAACAACAGGTGTGTTCGTTTTGTGAGTTGAAGATGAGAACTGAACAATGGGCTTTACTTAAGTTGGGGACCGTGGCCGACGTGGGAGAGGACTGGAGCTTTGTAGCTGGCCTGGAAAGTGCAAAGCTAGGTGTGAGGCAGGGCAGATATAGAGCATGCCTCTGTGGGAAGAGGCATTCTAATCGGTGCTGTGAAGTCAGGCTGTGGTCCATTACACTGGCATTCTCCTCTGTCATCTCCAAGTATGCAATGCTATGTGATATGATCCTCTATAAACATCCTCAGAGCTCCCTTTGCTGTGCCTGTGAGGAAGGACCATTATGCTGAAATATCTGTACCGGTGGCTGCTGACAGGAGCTGCATAAGCTGAGCTCACCTAACTCAAAAAGCCAGAACAAGGATTTTGTGTGGTAGCAGCAAGTTAACACTGGGATTTTTGAGCCTCACAGCTTTTCATTTCACCAAAATCAGTGGAATTGCCTACCCCAGTGGGAAACTGCTACCTTGTTACAGGCTGCCTTGGACTCTCTCCTCTCTGCATGGCTGGGACTGCCTCCCTGGCACCAAAATGACCTTTTCCTTCCACAGCAGGGACATATACCTGGAGCTCTCTCAGTAGTGCTGCTTCCTAATATACTAACTGAAAAGAAAATTAAATTAAGTACAAGGGTTTTGAGTCAGCTTTCAACAAAAGTTTCTCAGTGTGCTTGAAAGAATCACACTCAGTCCACTTGGTCCTTTAATCAATTTAATAAAAGTCAAACTTGAGACTGACAGGGGACAGTACATGGAAGAGACCATGATCCCAGTGGCACCTGAATAGCAAGCAGGATAGTTCATTCTGTATGGTACAAAAACCAAGTCTAAATTCCCCCTGTGACTGGCTTTGAGGAGAGATATGGGCTAAGTTTCTGTGGAGACCATGAGCATATTCTGGAGCTACTCACTGGCTGTCCTCTGGCCCAGATACTCCTGAGATCACCTTTGCCCTTCGACAGGAGATGGGATCAGCCCCTCTTCAGTGGATCAGCCCTCTTGTGACATGGAAGGCTGAATCCAGTTCTTTTAGATTTTAAGTGAATGTTAAGGGCAGCATTTTTTCAAAGATATAAACAACATTTCAGTCTCTTGTGAATGTATCCTGAAAAAAGAGTTTCTGTACATCAGATTTTCCCCTCATCATAATACTCCTTTCCTGCCCTTGGAGACCTGTGAGGACAGAACTTTGTCCTACTAGTGAGTGCAGCATCCCTCTGAAATCTTTGACTTGCAGCTGGAACTCTGTCAGAAGCTTTTTCAGGACGTAAAGGTGACCACAGTGGGCTGAAGCAGCCAGCTGTGCTGGGAAAAGCCAGATACCTGCTCTAACATGGATGACTGAATGAAGAAGGGGCTTTGGGGAGTTTTTTTTGGAGCTGCTTGAACTTGAGGAGGTCTGGGTGGATTTGGACAAGGAGAGTTTTAGTGTAGAGCTCTAGAAAGATAGGTGTGGGATGGCAGTGGCTGGGGGCTCTCCAGCTGAGACCTGGGCATGTTCATGAAGCAGACCCTGGGATGAGGAAGGTTGTAGTGGATGGGTTTAGAAACAGGAGCTCTGTCACAGGAGAGGCAGGGCAAGGGCTGGGGAGGGAGGGCAATGGGCAACAAAGGAAATGGATTTATTAAACACCTCTGACTTAGATGACGTGTTTGGGGCAATCCTCTGTCCTGTTTTTCTCCTCCCTGCCTGGGTTGTTCTTTGTTTGTCTTTTTTTGATTTTGTTTGGTTTTTTGTTTGGTTTTTGTTTGTTTGCTTGTTTGTTTGGGTTTTGGTTTGGTTTGGTTTGGTTTGGTTTGGTTTTGCTGCTGGCAACAGGAGTAGTCTGGCCCAACTAAACAGAGCTGATTTGTTCCAGAAAAATTGATATGAACTTTTCCTACTCTTCTGAAATCTTTCTGTCCTCACCTCTTATATTTATTAGTGTTAGTTCAAAGTGATTCACCAAAAGTTGACCTGAATTCTCAAACTAGTTTTTTTCTGGCAAATAAACTCTTCACTAAAAACATATGTGCCCATCACTATACTAAATGCATGCAATCTATTTACTTGCTGTTTGGCTGATGGCTGGCCCCTTCCCAGCAGCACAGAGGAGATGGAAGGCATTAAGAAAAGCCCTGAATATTGCTGGCTGAATAGCCTGCAAAAAAAGGATAGGGATGATAGGAATGAAATCCTATCACTGTTAAGAGGCACTTGGAAGATTTTGCTAAAATTTCTATTAAAAAAAAAATCAAATGGAAGTCACACAAATAAAAACCATGCACAGCACTTTGAAACCAAAAAGGACCATAATTGTAGGCAATGCACTGTAGTGGCTCAGCTCAGTATGGCATAACCTCAAAAATGCATTTCAGAACTGATCTCTTCATCACATGGGGGAAAGGGGCTGACAGAGCTGCAAGCACAGAGGCACGGCATCTGTTAAGACTTTACTGCCTGGCCACTGTTCTAGCACACTTGCCATCACTGCTAAGCCTGTGACACGGTGGGGCTGAAGCCAGCCTTGGACTGATGGGTCACTCTGAAAACTGCAGGCAGAAAGGCCGGGTAACGGGATCACCTTTGTGAGAGCAGAAAGGTGGCAGAGAAGCTGAATGTGGAGCTGGTGTTCAGCAGCCCTGTCGGTAGAAGATGTAGGGGCCCTTGATGAAGTTAGGGGTCAGTTCAAAATCTTTTCAATGGTAAAACAGAGTGAGGAGGCAGAGTCTCTTCAAAAAGGAACTGAACAATTGTCCTAGTTTTGACTGAGAAAGAGTTAACTTTCTTCAGCTGGTACAGTGCTGTGGCTTGGATTTTGTGTGAGAATAATGTTGACAACACACTGATGTTTTGGCTGTTGCTCAGTGGTACTTACTCTAAATCAAGGACTTTTCAGTGTCTCATGCTCTGCCAGCGAGCAGGTGCACAAGAAGGTGTGAGGGAGCATATCCAGGAGAGCTGACCTGAACTGGCCAAAGGACTGTTCCGTTCCACAGAATGTTCAGTATATAAACTGAGAGGAGCTGGCTGGGATGGGCCAACTGCTGCTCGGGGTTGGACTGGGTATCAGTCAGTGGGTGGTGAGAAATTCCTGTGTGTCTCACCTGTTTCTCTTGAGTTTTATTCCTCTCCCTCTCTCATTTTTATTACAATTATTATTTTTGTTATTATTAGCACTAGTATGATTATATTTTACCTTGTTTTAATTATTAAACTGTTCTTATCTCAACCCATGAGTTTTACTTTTTTTCCCCTGATTCTCCTCCCCATCCCACCAGAGAGGGGGTGGGTGTTTGGGGGAGTGTTTAGTGTGAGCAAGGAGCTATGTGGTATTTAGCTGGGGTTAAACCACAACAACTGTGCAACACCAATAGTTTGATTGGAGACACCAGCAAGAATTGTATAAGGGTCTCCTTATCGGCTAATGCAGTAACATTACTAAAAGGGTATATATCCTCTAAATGCATTCCCCAGCAAAAAGGGCAGGCTGCTGGCTCCAGCAGGTAACAGTGCAAAGGGAGATTTTCCATTGAGGGGGTTGTGAGGTGTTTTATTCAGGTTTAAAGCAGGTGACACCTGCTCTTGGGGCTTCCGTAGAACTGAAAATGCATGTCTCAAAGGTTGATGAAGAGTGGAACAGAAAAAGACCTTTTTTTTTCTGTATGGGGGATCCTTTTGGTGGCATAGGGAAGGAAATATTTCACTACGAAATAGGAATAGTCGTCAAGGAAAGATGTAGAAAACAGAAAAATTACAGGATGAAATAGGCTCAGTAGCAAAACAACTGGGGGGTTGAAAAATTACCAGAAAAGCGATATTCTCAAGAGTGCAAGCAATAGCACAAGCTCCACTGAAAATGAGGTTAGTTTTGGAAATTAACATCACATCTGTCTAGTTCCAATAATCCTTGTCCATTTTAAAATGGAGCTCATGCCACAAGATATCTGCTACAAATAATCAAATACATTATAACCTGGACATATCCTCTACATCAAATAATCCTGCCATAAAAACTGAGAATAAAGGAATTTTCTGGATAACTAGCACTTAAGAAATTGTTCCCCGGTGGGTTATTTGCAGCCTATTCTCTACTTCAGTAGGAGTTTATGTTGAATAACTCACAGCTGTGGAAATACCTGCACAATGGAATTTAATACTGCTAATAAAGGGATCCAAATTGGCACAGCTTCACTCAAGACACACTAATGTTAAGATATACAAGTGTCTTGGGTCATGTAAAAGGCTGAGTGGCTTCAGAGCAGAACTGTGGATGCTCAGGTGGAGGGGTGGCACCCGCTGCCGAAGGATGGGATGGTGCAGTGAATGAACAAGGCAGCCCCATGCTGTCCTGGAGCCTCATCGAGGCACTGCTGGTTTCCTGTGAGGGACCATGAATGTGCCATGAGGCCAGATCAGCTCTGAGGCCTTTTGTCTTTGTACAGGAAGTGGGGTTGTCATCATAGTCCTTTTGAGGGAATTATAGGAAACTGTGTTTTTTGGGAACTGCTGCACTGTATACACAGAGAGTGCCATAAAGCCATGCATGTACACAGTGGCCACATTCCAGTCAGGGTTAATCCATTCTGGTCACATTTAAGGGGCCAGCTGCCACAAGAACATCCCAAGATGAGCCCTTGCGATTGGAAAGCCAGAGCTGACAACTCTGTAAGCCTCTTTTAATTTTTCTTTTTTTTTTTTTTTTTTTTGACTCTCCTGGATTAGTCTATTTTCAAATATTGAAGGGAATTGGGGAAGGGAGGAGAGGAGAAAGATGTAATAACTGATGTTTTAGATGATCTATATCATTCATATGTCCTTCAACTATCTCTCTGCAACATTTACAAGCATATTTCTGTAGAGAGCTGGGCAGGACACAACCTGTGTAATTCACTCTGCAGCATCATGGGTTAGTCAAAAGCCTTGAGAAGGGAACCTCATCAACCCACCCCTGGCTAGATCAGAGCTGCTTGTATTTGATATTTGACTTCCAGCTCCAGAAATTTTTAACTGTTTGTTTTAAACTTAAAACAAATTTGTGGTACTTGTAGTTTCATGCGAATCACATCTGGAAAGAAAATTATCAAAGTACAAGTTAAAATTTCAATACCTAGAAGAAACCAAAAGAATAAAAGGCATTCAAACCAAACAAAAAACTCTTGGTTGAATAAAAAAAAAAATAAAGAATTATGATTTTGAGGAATCATTACTTCTGTACATCTATTCTGGGTGTTTCACAGCAGCCTGCAGTTGTATAGGCAGGTATTTTGCAGTGGTAGTCAAATGACCACAAACCTTCCCTCAAGAAAGGCCCTGGTCTGCAGGAGATTGGAGGGTACTCGGATGGAGGGTGAAGTATTGGTAAGGGTATAACAGTCCCAGAAAAGCTATGACTGCAGCCAGGCTTTTAATGTGACAAAACGACTCCCCTGGTTTCAAGGTAGAGATGCCCCTGTCTTCTTTCTTCTACCTCAAAGGATATATCAAACTAATCTGCCTGTTAGTCAGCTAAAGGAGATTGTTGCAATTAATAAACAAGAACAGTTTCTGGCACTAACCTGCATGGTCATAGGTGATTAAACAATAAAACAAATTCATAAAATTAATAAAATAGAAAATAAGATCAATTTTCCATTTTACCTTTTGAGTCTTGACCTTGCAGCTACATGTCTGCCCTGGTACGGGGAAGTGCCTACATGAGGCCCATCCCTAGAAGTTTGCTTTCATTACTGATTGCAGTTTTCTTACCCAATACATTGAGTTTTCTTGGAAACTGCTGTCTTGTAGATTGCCACTTTCGGAAGCATCAGACTGTTCGAAGGCAATTAGTACACAGACCATCCTTCCTTTCCCAACAGTTCCCCTCCCTGCTTGAGAACTGACCATGTCGTGGGTCTCACAGCAAAATCATAGGACTTGACAACTCTCTTTCCATTTTAAAAGCCCATATCCCACTATTACATGGTCTTGAGCTCAAAAATGTTGCCTCCCTGCAGAGTGCCACTGTTCAGTTCCTCATTATAAACTGGCCATTAGTATTTTTTCCTCCCTCTCAGGAATGCAGCTGGCATCTACAGAAAAACCAAATCCTGCTGTGTGAAATTTGTGAGTTAGGCCCTTCTCAAGGAAATTCTGACTTAAAAAAAGGGAGTATATTTAAAAATAATACATTTTCTGGGAGAAAGAAGGCTGATATAGGCTATATTTTTTTGAGCTCTTAGGCTGAAACAGCAGCAAAACTTGGAAGTTTGCTAAACAAAGTCAACTTGAAAGTCCTTGTCCCTGTTGACACAAAGGCCAGCAGCAGAGATAGCTGTGGTATGTAAAAATGAAATTGCATTACTCCTACACAGCTCAAGAACCACAATAAAGGTTCTTGATTGCTGTCCAGAGTCCTTAGCAATACGCCCAGCTCCTGGAGCACTTACCACCTGATTCACACTGGAGGAGCTGGTGGTCTAAGCACAGACAGAGACATAGAGCTGCTGACAAATACGAATGAAAAGGTAGCTGTCTCAGTTGTTCACCCTTTGTTATCACCCTTTGGAACATGAGTTTAACCTGAAGGGGAGATTTCAAAGAAAACAGCTGAAAATTTCTTTTCAGACTGGAGTTTGCAGTTAAAAACAGGCACAAGCCCCAGTATCGATCACAGTTCCTAAATTTCACACCTTCTCTCTGCTGAATTCGAGCTCTCTTGGCAAGCTGGGAGCAACCCACCTTGGTTTTGATGGGTTTGTCTGTGTGGAGCACACACAGGTCCTGCATTCTGTATTATACATGGCCAGAAGATGGAAAGTTAAAAACTTTGTGCAAAATGACAAACAAATTTTCATAAGATATCAAAGATTGATGGAAGAAAATAGAATGGAAAAAACCCCCAGCATCTGAAAGCACCAAACACCAGTTCTTAAAAGCTTTTTCAGTACTCAGACCCCCCAAGAGACCACTCAGGGAGGATAAAACTTCATGTGATGAAATTAGAGTTGCAGTTGAATGTGATAAGACGTGTTAAATGCCTGCTTCATATCAAACATTTGCTAAAATGTCTCCTAATGCACATACGAAAGAGATGCTAACCTTCCATATTACAGCTGTTCAGTATGAAATTATACACAGCATCTCTGATGAATTCGGAGTTGTTGAGACAGAGCTATTAATTAAACTGGGCTAATATACAACTTGAGGATCTCCACAGATCAGGCAGAATTTTTTTTAGCATGGTATAAAGTACACACTCTGAGAAATGCTCTGCATGTCACCTTCCAACTGGTAAGATATTGGACACCTGAGAAGTGTTTCTGTCACAGGGCACTGTACAAACTAAAAAAAAAAAAAAAAAAAAAAAAAAATTGGACTCCAGCTATGAGCACTGACCTAAAGGATCATGAATTTGGGTGTCCAGCAGGCATGGAGGCATATTGTGTGGGCATTTATCTGCTTCAGCTGAAACACGTTCCCTTGCTAATGTGTGATAACCTGAATTATCAGGGATGGATTTAGTATCTTATCCAAACTGAAGCTTTCCAGTCTCATCCTGCTTCCTATAAAATTGATGGAAACACAGTTGGGAATTTCTTGGGGAGCTGGAGTGCTTGTGCTCTGTTGCGGTTGGATGCTTTTTATAACATTTTTGATTCTGTATGCACGAGTGTATTATTTTCTGATGTCATCTTTAGTGCATAATGGTGTTTTAAAATGTGCTTATGAATTAAGACTTCCCATAGACCCCTTAAAATTATTTCTTGATGTGAGGGATAGTTCTTTTATTTTGGAAGTGATTCACAGGGTCATGGAAGAAATGCTTTTACAGTTAAATTGCTCCATCACTGTTCCCAATAAAGCCTCTCCCTTTGAAAGAACTGATACTAGTTGCTGTCAAAATAACATGGTAAATTAGAACAGATTTTAGTACTCTGAACATTCAGTGGAAATTCATATTTTCTCATGAAATGTACCAACATGGTCCATAAATTTAGAGACTTCCATAAGTGACTTTCTATCTAAAGGTACCATCTGCCATTCTGAAATGCTAGGGTACCACCAGGCTTCCTAATAGAACATAATGGTATGTTGGAATAACAGCAGTTCTATGGGATGTTAAATATTCAGTAGCTTCTCTCACATAGTAGAAGATTCAGGCCTTAGCCTTGTATAAAAATATGCTGTCAAAAAGCTAGAAAAAACATACAAATCATCCAGACCTACACAATAAAACCAGCCGCTGGGGTTACGTGTGCCCCAGGGCAGCTTTAATTTGGACATGCAATATATCACCATAGGGCTACTTGATCAGAGTTGCAGTCTCAGGAAATATTTTCAGGACTATTCAATTTCCATTAGCAGTTTCTCCAGGATATATTAGACACAAACTGGGTTTCCTTCAGTATCAATCACTCGTGTTTTCTCTTTCATCCTGTCTTTGCTAAAATGGGATTTTCATGGAGGCCATGAAATTGCAAAATTTAGTCTGTTCTATCATTTAGATTCCGTTAATGGTGTTTTGCAGTAACAGCTGGGTAAGGAACCTCTCTCCACCCTGGTGCTAGAGAACACCCAATGATGTTCAGTATTTTCCTTTCCCTTTGGTAGTTTCCTCCCCCTCTGTGTTTCTGTACACTTTCAGACAGATCATCCTTGGTAGCTCTCTAGTACGGGGCACTTCTTGCTTTGTCCCCCAAGGATGCAAGCTGGTTACACTTTGCAAATGTGTGAGAGCAGTACCTTCCCCAGGACCAAGGTTAAAAACGAGTCACAACTTTCACAGAGGCCTGTGATGCTGCAAGCATGCAAATACTAGTTATACCTCCCAAGGTCCCTTCTAAACTGAATTATCCTACTACATTATTACATTCATACATATCAATGCATAGATGATGAAACCTGAGGACACCTTTCTGAAAAGACTACAAAGCTGCAAATACGGCTTATTTTTGCTTGTTGTGGAAAGAGAGAAAGGAGATTGAAGAACTGAAATGTTCTCACAAGGGGCAGCCAGTGAGACCAGCTGATGACTCATGTGAGTTGGAAGTTCCCTGAGAAGGGGACTTTGCTGAACAAAGATCTACAAAAAATAATAATCCCCAAACAAAGAAATTCAAAGAACAATCAAAACCCACCAGTGCTTATGACTCTTGCAGGGTTCAAGTCCTTTGTAACAGCAACCAGCTTGGTTATCAGTGTTCATATTCAGTCACTTTACTAATTATGTGATTCTGCTTTTCCAAGTAAACTGGAATTTCCTCCCTCTGATTTGTGAGGGCACTTCTCAGAGCCAGTATTTCCCTCCATTTAGCTAAAACAAACAAGAGCTTTCTCTTTGAAAGTATTTCAACATCATGAGATGTTTCCTTCCTCCTTTTAATAGCTGCAGGGCTCCCCAGAGGGAAGTATCAACAACATTATTCCCTTCCAAATTCTAAGAGAGATACAATGTTCTGGTAGGTGTTGGGATTAGATTACAGCAAAATTAATTATTAGTTTCAAGCTTTCACTCTTCAGGCTGCAACCTGAGCTCTCGCAGACCTGTTACCATACCTGTACCAGGTTACACCTGTGGCGTTTATTCACCTTTCCCACTGCTCTGTGCCAGACACTCATGGAGCACACAGAAGCCACAGTGTCATTTAATTGCAACCCCCAACCAAAAACCACAAAATCCATTAGTTCATGTGATCACTGTACTTTAATCCTATACCTGTTGGGGAGTGTTCCTGAGGACAGGACACGAACACTTGGGATTAGAAACAGGATCACAGGTTCCGTCTTGATGAGTTTACCATGTAATTTGAAATATGGTAAGAAAAGCCAATGCAGCAGCTCAGAGGACAAAGGAAGGAACAGTGAGGAGACTGCACGTCCAGCTGCTGTACATCTCGACCCAATTCCTCGAGCCGGCCCATTTTGGACATTTCTTTTATGAATAAATAAGCAAATAAATAAAATTAGCTAGCTCCATCTGTTATTCACCCTAACCACAACAGGGTAGATTGATAGCTTGTAGACGAGGTTTTTGAGGAGATATGGAGAAAGTGTCCTTCCAGATTAATTCAAGGACAGGACTCCGAGGAGTCTGTTGCCCATTTTTCAAGTGATCCTATGTTTATTTACTGAAACAACAGGAGTAATATGACATCATAAATCTTTTAAAAATTGAAATAGTAGTGCCAGTCTTGAAAGATTAATAATAAGGAACGCCTTTTAGAGTGTGCTCGTGGAAATGTAATATGAATGATTAGTGGTGTTGAACGTTAGAATTACAGTGTATAATTGTAATGTTATAGCAGTTATATAGGAGCCAGAGATTCCTTAATGGAATACATTGTGAATTTAATTATTTACATGGAAAAATCAGGACTGATATAGTCACTGAATGATAGACCTACAGTTTCCTACATTCTGCAAGTGTCATGAAGGAGCAGCATTGCTATTCGCATTTGTTATTTAGACAGATTTAAATTCTACCCTACAGCTGATATCCTTTGTGCTCTAGAGCCTGGAGTGTCTTTTAGGCTATCTTCCTGCAAGGCATACCATAGGTGCCAAAATTCATTGAACAAGGATTTTGATTACAGGAGCATGGACCCATGTCAGGGGCTGAGGTTGGTTCCTGGGGCAGAGAGGGAGCTGTCTTGCTAAGAAACAAGTGGCCACACAGGGTGCTTTGCCTTCTATTCCTTCTGCACTGGTCACTTCAAAACTCTTTGGTGGCATCACATCTAGCAAAAGCATGATTAAAAAATATCTATATATCTTTGGAATATATAGATTTCCCTAGACTGACTTCAGGGTATATGTACAGCCACTCAAAAAACCCCCCTAGAAGTTCTTCAGCTGTTTTTATAATGTCAGTGATATTAAAAATACAGTTTCAGACAAGAGCAAAACATTGCTCCCATGCAGAAAAGGCAGGATTGTGTAGACTCAGCATCTCTGTGTCGGCAGCTCTCCCTGTCTTTGCCACTCGCAGGGTGCACCTTGCAGGGCTTCCCAGCTGCCCCGGGACTCAGGCATGTCCCTCTGTGCCTCCCAGCTCAGCCGAGGGGCTTTCCAGGCTGGGCTCTGCTCAGAGCAGTGGCACCACTCTGGGGGTTTTGCTTGCTCGGTGAACAATGGATACGATAGCAAAGGGAAGAAAGACGGAGAATTTTTAAAATCCTCTCAGCCCCAGTTGAGGGACTCATCATACAACTATCAGACAGGATTCAGCAGAGTGGAAATTCCTGTTCTGATAAGCCCCAGCCCTGGAAGGCGAGGGATGCAAAGTTCAGGATGGAGGTGTGCTGGCTGGATGCCCTGCACTCCCTCACACTTGGCCTTCCCAGCTGTAACCCACCCCTGGTGTTGCACATCGTTATTGTTAAAAAAGATCATCTAACCAAATCGAGCTGTAAATGATTCACACTCAAGTACAGACTTTCCCTTTTGCTGGAAAAAGACTGAAATTCAGTGAAACACTATTTCCAAAGATTCTTGGTGTGTGATCCTGTCTTGGTGTGTGATCCTGCACACAGGCATGTATGTTTTGCATGCAAGGAACTGTAAATGCACTGTATAAGAGCATGTTTGTTAACACAGTTTATTGGCACACTTATTGGCAAAGCATACATAAAATACAGTTGTATTATATAACACACTGACTCACTGTGTCTTTACATAATGAATTGAACATATTAATATGTAAATGAAAAAAATTAGTTTCTTTTATAAAGTTTCACATAAATACACCGGAATTAAAAAAAAAAGTAAAAGAAAAAATGAGGGCTTTACAAAAATATTATACAAGAAATATACTATGAAAAGAAATAACAACAAAGCCAACTCAGATACAATAATAAAAACACAAAAGTTTTAGATTTATTAAGCTGCCCACAAAGTTAATGGATTACATGGCTTTAAAATATCTGGATCGACAGCAATTTTACAAAGCATAAACTCTCATAGGACTGGGTGTCTTTTTCCACATAAAAATATTTCTCATGTCTTCGATGAAAAAAAGACATTTCTTGTTTCAGTATTTTTATTAAATGATGGATAGAGTATCTACTGGCATCAGCTAAATGTAAATTAAAAATGCTGGATCCTTTATATGATTAACTGATGGAAGAAAAGAAAGAACAAAAGTTACTTTAAATTACTTTTCCTTAAAAGCTGATCTTTTTCTGAAACAAGAAATTTCAGGTGCAAGTTGAAAAGCAGAAAATATATTACAATTGTAAAAAGTTTTACATAGTTACGTTAATGAGATCCTGAGCACTGATGACTTTAAAATATGGCCATTGTTTGATGAGGAAAAAAACAACCCCTTCCAATAAAATGCACTGTCAGAAATTTTTCATGATACATTTTTGCTGTATCTTTTCCAATTATTTTAATCGAGGTCAGTGCCAGTATCATGTTATATGAGAATGCTTCCAAGGGATGTATATGGAAGCTTATACAAGAGTTTTCCCTAATGAAAAAAAATTGGATAGCTTTAGTTTAGAAATAGATACTTTATAATTTGAAAGGTGTTTCTTTTAAATTTTATTTTGAAGAATGCTGTGAAACAGTAATTAATAACCCACTGACATACATTGCAGTGGGCACGGCTGGAGAGATAACCTATTGGGAAGCTTGTGGTGTGGGGTTTTCAGATTTTGTCTCCTGGTTAGCAGGAGGTTTGCTGTTCCATGGGCTGTTATTTCCCAGTGCAGGTGAATTGTTGAAATCTTCTTCATCATCCATGCCATTTGCTGCATCATACTGTGTATTCTCTAATCTAGTGATAAGCCTTTCGTCTTCATCCCCAAATTCGCCTCCCATCAGAGTTGGTTCTCCTACCACCATCACATCCTGTGAACAGCACCCAATATTTGTTATATGGAAACCTTGAGAGAGAAAAAATCAACTTAAAAAAATTATGTTAGAGAATTTGCATCGCTTAACTTTGTGATATTTGAACAACAGAGTTAAAAGTTCCCGCATAGTAGGAAGCAGGAGACAGGCTTACACTTTATTTCTAGTGAAATGAAAAGCTATAACACATCTCTCTAACTGCATGCTCACGGCTCTGGATCTCAGAAACCCCAGAACTGAAAAGCAGGTAGACTGAAAAATGTGCCTGATTTTAAGCAAACAAACAGGCTATGAAACTGCTTTTAAATTCCTCCTTGAAATATTTAGCCTTTATCCAGTAATTCTTTCCTGAGCCATTTTCTTTGGAAAAGCACCAGGGTGCATCTCAGTTGGAACTTTGCGATATGTGTATTTTAGAAGTAGTTTAAAAGTAAATGCATTTCTTATCCTCAGACTTCTAAAACATGGAGCACAACACTAATAAAGATGGTAACTCTCTAATCCGTAGCCAGCCAAGCCCTTTTACGCATCTAATATACTTGACATTCTGCTACTTAATTATGGTAATTAATTTAGGTAAAGTTTTCGATAAAAACAATGTTCACACTGATTTGACAATTTGCATAGCTAATTAAGTCATTAGAAAAAACCTGCTGATTGCCAACAAGCCCTGAATTTACCATCTGTTATTTCATGGTGCCTGTCACCTAACTCCATGTAGGCAACCCTGCCGCCAATCTGTGCAGTAAGAGGACCAATCTGTCCAGCTGGTACCGTAAAAGCAAGATGAAGAGTGCTAATTATAATTACACTGATGAAGCTAGTAGTCATCAGAAACTAAAGCATGCAAGAAAGACAGAATTCATCTAATCACTGCTTTAAGTACAAATTGTCCTTCCATGAAAACAAGTAAACCGCCTACTGTACTCCAGTGCATCACAGATTTGCTGCAAAAAACCTAAGCAGCATGGGATAGAAAGGTGCAAACTTGAGATTGGAAAGCAAAGGTGCAAAGCCAGAGAGCTCTCTTGTTCCCTCTGTTCAACAGAGAATCAGGCTGCTGTGCTAACTGCTAAAGAAATATGTGGGATGCATCTTTTCATGCAGCTCAGGTGTCAGGGCATCAGCTAGTGCTTGGTAAAAGTGCAGTAATTCCAGATGTCTAGCTTCATTCCTGCTGATTTAACAAGCTCTTCCAAGAATCCTAGCGAACAACAGATTCATATTTTAAAGGATCTGGTTCTCCTTTTGAATGTAAAAGCATTTGTAAAAAGCAAACAGAAGACACGTTTGCATTTAATAAGGTTTCTTTTTAATCAGATGTGTACTTCCTTCACCACAAAACAACACAAATTATTGCCTTTAAGTGTTTATACTATTTTTTGATATCCCTCAACAAAGGCTGGCATGATACAGAAGAATTTTTGTATCACATTTTCAGCCTATGCTACGTAAAATATTTTTGAGTATATGGAAACTGTTACATGATTTCTTCTTCACTTTGTCTATATTTTGTTATTCCATATATCCATAAAATATTTGGTTAAATAAAACTCACACACAACTTTAAGACATAGAAGTTTTAAAGACAAAGGTGTTCATAAGCAAAAGTTTGTTCTAATTTATTCCATCTCTCTAAACAACAGACAATATATAGTGTGCACTGCTGAACCAGACCTGACCCCATTGTATTGCGAGAGCATTAATGACAAGAGAGACCTGGCAGAGGACAGCAGGTTGGGTTTGAGGTGTGCAGTGTGATATGGCAGGCAAAAAGACCAGAGTGGCTGAAACACAGAATCACAGACCAAGGTGGCAACAGTTCCCTTTACTTCAATGTTCTTGAGTACGGGCCTCAAGTTCTCCCTGCTGCCACACGAGCAAGAGGTCAGTGACTTGGATGAGACTTAGAGAAGCATATCAAAAATCACTGTGGGGCTAGAACAGCTGGCTGGGGAGGCCACATGAAAGAATTAAATATGTATTACATCCACCAAATGACTGGGAGGGGTAAATATGCTTAACAACTGCAAGTGCTGAAAGGAAGATGATCATTTTAGGTCAATCTGAGGAGATGTAAACTAGGGTACTAAGATGACATTAAGTGAACAAAAATGTAATCCCTACTGCTAAGACAAAATTCCTGTTACTGATAATGGCAAACTGAAGATTAATGACCCCACTGGAACAGTGCTAACTTTGCTGCTCAGGTCACCTAATGCTGGGCTGGGAAAAATCTCAATCTGTGGTAGGAAACATATGTGCATCAGTGGGGAGATGTTCAATCACCTTGTAACTATTTTCGCCTCTAATTTCTCAGATTCTTTGCAAATATTATTCCTTTAGTACAATGACATCCACTGAGAGGACAGTTTGCATTTCTATTTCCCTCCATGCCATTGAGTCTCCTTCTCTCTCTCTCTGGGAATTAAACTACAATTATGCTGAGGTTAGTGGAGTTTTCCCTCATTCTATTTAAAAGATAGATATCACAGCATTAGTTACAGGACATTTAAAAAAAAATCTTGACAATCTTGCCACTTATGTCAGGCAAAAATAGTGTCTCAGGAAGCGCACATGCTGTTTCCTCCCCAGAGAGGATTCTGCTCCTTAGACTGAAAGCTGAAGACCCCACCAAGTGCACCCCATTGAACCTCCACTCACTAGATCCCGTGCAATGACCACCAACCTCTGAGGAGGACTGGAAGTGACTCCTTTTAGAGCCCCTCAATGCTTCTCCTTAAATTGGCCAGTGGGGGTCACTGCTGTTGAATGACACAAGGCTCCATCCCTCCCAGGGTTGAGGCTGCAGCTCTGGAGTGCTCCTAGCTCCTGCTCATGGAGTGAGAAGCAGAATCCAAGAATTAAACCCTAGTCTCTTGCACGGCAGCACACACTGCTATGGCCTAGTTATGGTAGCACATATTTGACTAGATTAGTTTAAAAAAGATTTAGTCTGTAGTCACTCAATCTTATTAATTTACTCTGTGATTAGAAACAATATTTTTGGTCAAGGAATGTCTCATGATAGTAAAATATGGTTGCAGTGAAGCACTATAAATAAAGCAGTGGTTGTTTTACATTATGTGATAGAAATGTATTATTTTATAATATAACCACAAAAGCAGCTTTCATGTATATCATACTTTCATCCTGAAATTACCCTAGTTGCCATCCAAACTTTAATTGATGCATAACAACTACACACAGAGGTCACTTTGTACACAACTCAAATACAAGCACTTCTATTTAACAGACCGGTCACTTCTCAGGCTTCATCTTTTTTATACCAAGACTCAAAATTTAGCTCTGCTCTGCCCAGTTATGTAACTAAACTTCTTAACTTGGGATCATCCTATATCTAAACAATGTCTTAGTGAAGTCTGGAGGTAAACTGCTGGGCCATGTAAAATTCCCCATCCCTATACCTGCCATCTTTGCTACTGTTAATACGCGGTCCTACCCAGTGTGTTAAAATTATTAGTTCATAGCTCGGGTGTCTCAGTTCTCAGAAGTAGATGAACAGTGCTCACAAGCCTGAGATAATTAAAAATGCCTAACACTAGCAAATACATTGTTCAAGCACATCTCATACTCCAGGGACTGAAAGTTGCACTAGTTCTAGCAGCTAACATACCTCTAGTGCTAAGTCAAAAGAAGAAGGGTACCTCCTCCTGCTTTCCTTCTTATGGAATTGTGTTGTGATTATTTTAATAACTGACTTCTTAGCTCCTTACCACAAAAAATTATTAATGATTGAGAGACCCACTGCTGCCCATATCCATCATGTTCACTGCTTCCACTACAAAAACATCAGACTGACGTTGGTGTTGAAATGATCTACAGAAACAGAACTGACATTTTAATTAGGCTTCAGAGTAAACACTTTCTAGAGGAAAATCTTTCACATCTCATCATAATCCTCCCTGTTAATTTGACATTCTGGTCTTGTTTGGAATATTTTTCCTAAAGTGCAAAAACTGGAAACCAATTTATTCTCTCTCATCTCCTTATGATTAAATCTTGGATTCTGAATTGCACAGTTCTGAGACATGGGATAATTTCTGACACTGATCTCTGGCCTTGGAACTGTAACTGTGGTTCTACAACATCCTTTACAAACCACCTAAACCTACCCCGTTTCTGAAACACATAAGAGATTGTATTGCTCCCTTCCATGTTAGCAGGTTTATTTATGGATTTGGCTTCTGAGGAGCATACAGAGAACTACAAAGGAAAGAAAGATTACTGAGGTATGTAACTTGCTTAAAGAGTGCAAGGAGGTTCTAATTAAGACTCTGGATGCAACAAAGAACGTTTGATTTACTTAGTGGCATGTAGTGATGCTTTATTCTTTCCAACACAAATGATGTTTCACTGGATTCCTGGTTACAGTACTACACTCAACAGGATCTTCATTAGTAAATGAAAGCAAAATCCACCTATTAATTTCTGTGGTGATGACTGGGAGCAGCCTGGAGCAATGGTTCTTACAGTTTGTGAGAGTTGTGCATTGCTATCAAATTTCAAATATATGAAAATGGATCAATGTGCCCTGTTTTTATTAAACTTAACAGAAAGTAATATTTATTTGATAACGGCTGTATGGACCCCTTCTGATGGTCTTGCATATACCTGTCATCCACAGATCACAGTGAACAAGTCACTATTCTACAGTATAGGGGCCTGGGCTTGCAAGAAAGTTTTATTTGAAACAGAAGAGAATAAAGAATGCTAAGGAATACGATTTTAGCCAGTAAAGAGGCTTGAAAACTGAGCAAAGACTTGGGAAAACACTGCAGCTAGCTTCAAATATCAGAGGAAATTATTAGTGCTGTGTGATAAGGCAATGGCACACCCAAATTAGATAAATAATTTCTTTGAATCATAGGAAGTCTGACATTAGAAAAGTTTTCTATGAACCTTGCAGGAGGAGTTTGCCCATCTTTGCTCTTTGTTTAGAGAAAAGAGGAAACTGGTAACTCCAGTTGCTGCCCAATGGACTAATGTTTCTTCTTAAGGTCAGGCGGATTAAGAACATAAACAAACCCCAACCCAGCATCTGCTGAGGCTAAGGCAGTTGAGTGGACTGCAGCTTCTCAGTCTCCCTGTTCTGTCAGTTTTCTTTATGCACTAAAACAAGCTAATGCAGCCTGCACCTGCGAGGGTCTGAGAGAAGAAAACTTCTGGAGAGAAAAATGTTTCTGTATTTGTGCTATTGGAGTGACTTTAGTGGGACTTAGTTCTACTTCCAGCACACTACAGTGTGTTGCCCCAGCACCTACAGGATTCAAGTCAAAAGCACCACTGGATAAGCAATGGGCCAACCTAGGCATGAGTTGTGTGGTGCAGTCATGTAGCACACTGGCTAACTACATTTGTTTTAAGAATGTAGGAAATATGTAGGAAATATGGAATATGTGGAAAAGATATTAAACATGGGACTTGGGCCACAAGAGTTATGTTGACAAGAGATACAGAGTCTGCAATCAGTAGGTTGAGAACTAACAAAATCACAGAAATCGATGTTTTTCCCACCATCGTAAGGGAAAATGAGTGCAATAGAGTGCAACTGTCAAAAGGGCAAAACTTTGTATTTTATTTACCACAGTTGAGAAAGTATAAACAATAGTTAGAGACAAAAGGATGGGCTAAGACTGAACCTTTTCAAATTACTGATGAGAGGGAAGATTCATACCCACCCACTGGCAGAGACCCTTAAGACACTTTTAAAGACAGTGTTATTAAAGATGTATCAGAATGTGTCAGCGCTGTGAAAGTGCTAATCAATTTAAAGCAACACAAAGAGCACAAATGATACTGATTGATTAGGCTTCACCAACCGAGCTTCAGGGTGCAGTGCCAACCTGACCCATGCATGGAAATACAACCACATCATTTCACTTTCTGGGCTTGCCTCTGTATTGTCAGCACTGTCCCTGCCTGAAGAAATGATCAACAAATAATGCAGGTAGAGGAAATGGCACATCCTCCTCCTCCTCCAACTAGAAGAATGTCTATGTGACAAGTACCATTGCCTCTCATTAATCAAGGTTGGCTCAGCCCAATGTATTCATCTGAAGAGCTGGAAGGCGCTGTGGGGAAAATGACAAAACTCTGTGAAGTTTCAAGCTTTGCCACAGCTGCTGGTACTTCAGCTGTTTTCTGGACACTATCCTGAAAGTGACATTTGCCTCCCCAGGCACGAAGACCTCGTTAAAAAAACAGAAGTTAATGGTGTGAATGAGGTGTGGATGAGCTGAATGGTAAATTCACACATTTGCCAGAGTGTACAAAGCATTACTGTAGGAACAAAACTGAATGATTACTAATGTCCTAAACCAAGACTACATAGAATAGAAGCTAAGAAAACACTGTCTAACCAGGATTATTTTACTATTAGAGAGAAAACAACACAAAAGTGTAAAAGTGACAGGAAATTTTTAATTAGATGTGATTATGGTGGACAGACTGACTTTGCTGGCTGAGAAGAAATCACTGGAGAAAAAGGGAAAGCTGGACTTCATATTAGTCCAGATTTGATGTGGATATGAGCCCATTGCCAGGGTTTTCTAGAGTGGAAGATGAGAAAAACTGAACTGAAATTAGGTCTGGTTATGTGAGTCATCTGGAAAGAAGATGCAGTGATTCCATTCCTCTTCCCTAATAAGGAGGTGGGAAATGCTTTTAACACTGAAAATGAATCATTTCAGTAGGTTTTTGGGTTTTTTATACTGAGTAGGACAGTCCCATTCACAGAAAGCTATATGGACAAATGAAGCTTTTAATGAGTTGAAAACTGCCAGATTGTATTCAAGGATCTCTTGTCTTCTATTGCATAAGGGAAACCAAACATTAACTACTAAATGATACACTTTAAGGCACAGTTATGTGAAAAAAACAGAGAGCAAGTTACTGCTACCTGCAGCTAACTTCAGAAAGCAGTGATATACCTGTAATAAGGTCCACTTCAAGGAATGTGTAATTTTGAAGAAATGTGGTAACAGCTCTCTATTAAACTGAAAAGCATTGAATAGTTTTGCACAAAAACATCCTACTGCTAAAATTATTTCAAGTTCTGTCTACCCTACAGGGTGGCCCAACCATCAATTCCATCTGGTTTGCTATCTTTGCTGTGGGGAAGACAGGAAGAGCTGTTAGTATGTCAAATCAAGCAGCTAAGCATTTTCCCCTTTGCAGATGGAAAGGAGAAGTGTCCTAAAAATGGAACCTGATCCTCCATATGAAAGAGTTTGGACCATTTTGCTACTCTGGTACAGAAAGAAAAGAATATTGAAAAACATTGACTATGCAACATCCTGAAAGTAAATGAAGGCTAAAAATCCATCCTTCATACCATGATAAACTTCACCAATGTGTCTCAGATGCTCAACTATCATCTCCATCAGGAAGAGCAGCCTTGACTACTTCATGTGTCAGGAGTAGCCTTTCAGTACCTGAAGTCAGCTTCAATATCAGCAGGAGTGACAGGGCTCAATTACACTCAAACATACATGGCTACCACTGAAGCCAACAAAAGTTGTCTCTCCAGGGAGGGGCAGGATGAAGAGTGGCAGGGGGTCAGATTCTGGTCTTACTGAACTGAACTCAGAGCAGAAAGTAGTGAGATGAAGTGATTTTATTGTCTTTTAAACTTGGGAGACAGCAGGGAACTAAATGGTTGCTCAGTTTTGCACTTAATTGCTGTTTTTTTCTTAAATATGTTTGAATATTGATCCAAGGGGGTTTGTGGCATGCTGTCAGTGAGTTAGAGTGGTCCCTGTCACCAGGGGATCAGGTAGCTGGCTTCTGACTGTTTTGTGCTGCCAGAAAAACACAGAGATGCCTATATAAGGGAAAGAATCTGACTCTGGGGATGTGAGCCATGTGAAAATGTTAATATGACAAGGAGGAAATATGAGTTTAATGTACTGAAGCCCCAAGCTTCTGTAAACTACTGGATTGCTGAATCAGTTGCTAAACAAAAAAAAAAAAATCTTCATTTCACCGGTGTTAGTCTACTCCTCTTTTTTTATCTGGGTATTCAAGTGTGCTAGGAAGTGTCTGCTTTGTGCTAACAAAAGGCCTATATTCTTTGTCAGATTTCAGAGGAAACCTAGTCCTTTCCTATCTGCTGATCAGAAATCCAATAAAAATCCCTGCATGTTATTCCCAGGGTATGACTTTATGTTTCCTATAATATAAAATTAATTTCACAAGCTTTAAAATGCATAAGCTATCTCCTTATTGACTAAGACACACTTTGTCACAATTTGGGGACTGATTAGCCCTATATTGTGAATAAGGCAGTAAATGTGACATTATTAGTACTGGTACAGTTACTACTCTGGAAATGACTTAGTGTCTCCCTGTACAATTAGGATGTCAACAGTTCCAGCTAGCAGGGTGGATAAGCTGAGAGCCATATTTCAAGGGATCTACCCTCTGCAAGTGGAGTGGTTGGAAAAAGAGATAACCCTTACAGGTAAGTTAATTCATAACCTGTTTCTGTTCAGCATCTGAATCTGGCACCAATTAGAAGTAAGGTACTAAAGTAGAGAGAACAGCAGATTCTTCAGGTATGACTGTCCTGCACCACAGGGACACATCCTCACTTAGCACTTGGCAGATGGAAGTCTGCAAGGCTCTTGCTATATCTGAAAACACGAGGCCCAATCTAGTCCCACCACTAGTGGAAGGACTCCCTTTGACAAGAAGGGGAGCTGGCCCAGGCCTTTAGAAAATCACATCTGATCCTCAGGACACCTGGGTTTGAGGGTCCTTGTTAAAGCTGCACTGCAGAACAGTTCCTTCACATCTCTTCACTAATTCCCCAGCTTCCACAGCACACTGTGCAAGATTGCCTTTTGCTTGTGATAGTTTTGGCTCAAGAATGCACCTTCTTTACAATGTAAAGAAAGAATAAAAGCACTGTAAGTGATTCAGGCCTAAAAGGAAAGCGAGACTTACAGGTACCTGACTTGATAGACTCAGATTTGCAGCAGCTGACTTTTTCTTGCTGTTGGTACTATTTGCATTGTTCCCAGCACTACTGTTGGAAGTGCTGCTGGTTGAGTTTTTCCTTTTTCTCCGTTTGGTTGTTGGTTGTCTTGTGGGTTCTGCTGCAATAAAATGATAAGAAGGAAAGCAAATGGCAGATACTGTAAAGCGTGAACTAAAATGATCCATAAGCAGAAGTGCTCGAATATTTTTTCATCTAGTTTTAAATTTCTAAGTTTAATAGTAGTAGTAGTAGATTTAACATACAAACCATAGAATGATTTTTGGGCCTAAAGCAATGGAAGCTGCTTTCAATTTTGTGTAATGGATTACCAAAACTTATTGTCCCAGCATTATCTATAAAGACATTTCAAAGCATTTTACCAATGGGAGTATCCTGAGAACTATCATGGTGCTCAAAGGGACTGTGTAACTTGCTGAAGGTCACACAGCAAGCAACAGTGCTAAACAAAAATCCAGGCCTTACTCTGATGTAGGGTACAGCCTCAACTGACCCAGCCAGAGAGGAGGGCTAAGGTAGCTTTCTACCCTACTGTTGTGGCACACAAGCAACTACCATTTGAGCTCCTTTAAATCTGCCACTCCCAAGAGAGCACTGCTGAATGCCATTTCCCTGCAAACCTTCAAAACTCAGACCAAAACAGGACAATTACACAGCTTTGCTTAAATGGCAAAGAACAGAGGGGCAATGGTACTTCTCAAAATTTGACCTGAGCGCCCGTGCGAATAGTCTCAGATATGCAAACCTTTATAATCTGAAAAAAAGCGAGAATTATTATTTTGAGGTGTAAGAGGAAGGAGATTAGGTTCAGGCCTGTAAATAACTTTATATTAGTCTCAAAGACAATTAATTATGATTTGTAGCTGTAATTTCAGAGTCACAGCAGGAAGCTGGATTACATAAACGATGAATTCTAATGGAGTCAGTAGGCATTTTGCATTCCATCTACACATTTTTTTGTACTAAATTATATCCCAGTCATAGTGAAACCATCTGAATGTGCACATCCATAAATCAGTTGTGTCAGACAAATCATAAAACATCAGAATAATTTTCAGGCTTTCTTTTGGAGCAGTGCTAATTGCTTTCCTTTAGAAGTAAATTTTCCTATTGTTTCTCCATTAATTTTACTGTAAAATAAGTGGAATACTGGAAATGAAACATACCTGGTGGGGCCACCATTCTCTGCCATTTTTGAAATAAGCAAGTCTTCAAGCAGTCTCGAGGACTTAGATTGTAAGTTTTATGTCTTGACATCAGTTCCTGCATTGGCTCCAGTATTACACACAACTGGAAGAAAAAATCAGAATAGAACAATTTCATCCAAGCAAAGGCCCAGTTGATCAGTATTTACATTACTGGGAATCTTACTTTTGTTTTTTTTTTTTTTTACTCTTGCTAACTGAGGATGCCTTGTAAAGTTCAATTTAATCTGCACTGGAACTGCAGAATAAAACTCTGAATTGAGAAAACTTTTGCTCACTATTTGCTATCTTAAGTATTTTTTATATATATCAGATAAACTTCAACTCCAGTCTTTCAGGCTACAGAGATTTTAGAAGACTAGAAGATGTTCATGCTTGATTGCTTAATCTGCAAAGAATAATTAATAAATAATAAAATACCAATAGTAGGTTATCATTACCATACAGCATAATGTATACACAGTGTTCTTATGACCTGCTGCATTCCACAAAGAGGACTTCTCATAAATGATCTTTTATCTTGCAATTGCATGCAAAATAATTCAGATAATTTTGGAGTTTTTTTGTGTTATGAGGACTATACATTCTCTTCCTATGACATGAATGTCACATCTGAGAACAAAGAAAAGCATTTTATTTTCCTTGTCTGCTTGAATGCTGAATGTATAAGGTGGAGATTTCTGAAAAAAAAATGGAATTTTAAGCAAGCATCTTTCTTTTTTAAATAGTCTTATATATTTTCTATCTGTTCACTTAATAATTAAAATCACTGTTCACTGCTTTTTTCCAGCATAAAGAACTCTGATCTGGTTTCTCTTCTCTCCTGTTTATCACCACAGATCATTTCCAGTCATTTAAACCTCACACAAAGCCATAGAAGACTACAGAATTGCACACATATAATTGAGAGGTTACTCTTGCTTGCAGGATCCTTGGTTTTCAGTTATCCTACATAAGAAAAAAAAAAATTCCAGGTTGATCTGCAGGTTCCACCTGAAATTTGCAGGGCTGGGCACAAGTAAGGAAAAGGTTCCTCACTTACTAACTGAGCACATATGAAAAGGAAGTAGCTGGCACAGAATAAAAATGGACCCTGCATGCCATTTTTAGTCACTTTTCAAAGCAGAATTGCATATAGAAGCAGGGGCAGAGTTTTTTTTACCGACAGTAAAAGTAAGACAAGTTGATCAAGTTATTAGAAGCTAGAATAGCAACCACAAAAAGGCATAAATTAAACCAAGCCTTTTTTTGAGTTATTGACTTAATTTTAGCAAGTTTTGCTGAAGGAGCATCTAGGACTTAGTTCAGCAGGAGATGTTTTACCTTCGTGCTTTTAAAATATGTATGACAGGAGGCAAATTCTGCTCTCTGTGCTGCAGAGCTGATCAGTGCTTGCTCCATTCTCCCCATGTGCACCCCACTCTCATCCATACAAATGGAGATGCAAAGTATGCAGGGAAAATAGCTGAAAGGGAGCTACCATGAGGACTAAGACACTAATTCAGCATTTAAATATTACTGTGTATTGGCACTGCCATTTGATGAGCCTTTCATTAACAGCAGTTAAAAGAGAAATAACATAAAGCAGCAGGGAGAACGAAGAGCTTAAGTACGAGAAATCATTTTTTTCCAGTTGTAGAAATTGAATCTGCAGTTGCCTCATTGACTTTTTTCTTACACAGAATTTTTTACATATTTTTTGTAGATAAATACAAGATAATCTAATAGACAGAGAGCTGCTATCAGATCTCTGCTGTCACTTCGGACTCAGATTTTCCTCTGGGTCAATAGTCTAACAAAAATTAAGCGTATCAGGTCCTAAAATATGTTTATGCTGTGAAAGAGGTGGTGTATTTTGAGTTCTTATTCAATTTATTCTGAAACCAGCAGACAGTTGCTCAGGTTTTGTGTTTGTGTGTGTGTGTACGTGAGAGAGAAAGAGAGAGAGATTCATGATAGCATGGACACCATTGTTTTGGTTCTCAAAAGTCTGGGTTTCTGGCATGGCTGCCTAATTTTTCTCATTATGAGCAAATAGTAACAAGCATGAAAAAGATAGCTGTGATAATTCTGAACAAACTAGTTACCCTGGGCAGAGCACTAGATTCACATAGCTCTACTGTTGCTGGGACTAAAAATATGTAAATATACACGTAGAGTCTTCCAAGATTTCCTTAGGGACACTTTATTCATGAAACACTTACTCCTCCCTATATATTTACTGTTGGCAATGAAGAGAATGTTTCTTCTTTATCATCTTGGCAAAGATATTTTTTATTGTGCTCTGACTGTAATGTGCACTGAGAACCAGGCCGTCCCTGCCACCTGTAGATACCTTCATTGTTAATCCTGTCTATAATCTCTTTCACTTCACACACAAGATTAAATGGGATACAGACCCACAATTTAGAAATGCCTGACTGACCTCATGTGCACAGAGTCAAAATATGAGTGCAGAGGGCCCTACAGTAGGACATGGGACAGTCTCATCTTCTGGATACTTGGAAGCTGTATGGACTTGCATGAATTACTCTTCTGGTTTGAGGGAATTCACAAACATTTTCTCCCTTAAAAGTCTGCAAATTATAAGGTCAGCTTTGGATGCCTGAGTAATAGGAGAGCCTTGCACTCTATAGTTTTAAATACACCTAGCTCATGTGAATTTGGCACAAGTGTAAAATGATCTGGATTAACAATTATTGATATTACATCTCACAGTCTTTTTCAGTGACCTTTGAAACCTACTTGAAATCTAAAGTGACTCAAAACTAAATCCTTGAAAGAGGAAAAGATCATGCTTCAATTATCTAAAGTCTGAGGAACTTGCCACTGAGCTTGGTTTTTGCAAAAAGCAAGATTAAAAATGCAGGGAGAAGGTGCATTTAAGAGCTTGGTTGGCCAAAACCACCTGCCATTTTCAACCACTAGTGAGCAGGGTAAATGGCAGGCTGGGTTAACTGCATCATTTTACAGTGTGACATCTTAAAACAAACCTAAAAAAAGTGTTTTAAACTCCTACATTCATTGACATATAGAAGAAGCCTGAGCTTTAAACTGCCTATCCTCTACAGATCACCTTGTCTCACTCTGTGAGATTTCTTCAGTACATCTGTTTTAACACTTTTTTAAGCCTTGGATAATACAAAAACATACAAGTCTTTACTGTAGTACTATATTAATAATATTTGGAACACCAACAAAACCAATCACTTTTACAAGGAATTTCTTCACAGCTTGAAATCAGTCACCCAGGAAAATACCCTAAAGTCTTCAAGAATTTAGTGCAGTGATGATGTTTGATTACAGAAATAATTTCTACATTCCTAGGAATGCAGAACCTTTAATGGCAATGCTTGTCAAGACACAATTAGGTATTTCCAATCTCCACGCTTAGGCAACACTAAAGGTGGGACTCATTTGCCCACACACGGGTGTTTAGTGCCAGCTGAAATGTCCTAGGTGATGCAGGATCTGATCCACCAGGTCGCTCTTGCCGTCCCAGAAGGCCCGGATGTTTCAGGCACTAGAACGTGTGGGCAATTGTACAAGGCCCAAAGTTCAAAGAAAATTTATGTTTCTTTTAGCTTTTAAAACATATTTGGAACAATGTGTATCATAATAGATTATATATTTCCCCTCTGCAGTACTAAAATCCACTGAAAGAACTCCACATGATGCTTTGTATCCCAATATTATTATTAGAATTAGTTTCTAGCCATCTTTTCTTAGTTGAGCTCATTGCTGTGATGTCTGACCATTACTCAGAACCATTGCTGTTTCACTGCCATAGCTGCAAGTTGGAGACAGCACTAGAGATGGACACAGTGCTTCACAGAGAGAGAAGTCTTTGGCATGAGAAGCCTGTATTTGTGGGTGCCCAGTACACACAGGGATGCATGCACACATTTTGTTACTATATACAGTGACAGTGATTTTCCTAGAGTTCTATATGGATCCTATGGACAATTCATCAGTTACAGGGCTTGGATCCAACTTGACAAAACGGTAATGTTATACCCTTAGGGCTCAGGGAGGTGAAAGTACAGAATATAATAAAATACATGGGGTTTTGGTTGTTTGTGTGTGTGTGTGTGTGTGTGTGTGTGTGTGTGTGTGTGTTAGTAAAACACATCTGGAAGGATTTGATTTTTTTAATGACTTTTTATTTTAGAGGAGAAGACTAGCATTTACAGGTTTCAAAACCCAGTGTGTTTTAAGAAGGGAGTTATATGAGGAGACACTGGAGGCACTGCAGACAGGGGTTAGAAGGTTCTGAGAATATGGATCCACACATAATTTCCTGTAATACTTCAGTTATCAACAGAGCCCAAACCAGCCTTCATCAGTAAGGGGAGCCATATTCATCTCTGAGATCAGTCCAGTCACACCAAGGATAGTTTTAGCCTTATGATTTTTGTTCTAATCCTGGGTTTTTATTCTATTCCGAGAACAGATACTCGTTCTGGTAGCAGTGAAGATTAGCAGAAAGACCGATGTGAAAGCTCTCTTTCACCTTACTTTTGCATACCATAAGCTTATGTATTCTGTTGCTAATTTAATTAGCAATTACCCTCTTCAGTGAAACCTCTTGTCTCCACGAGATTTTTTCCATTTGCAGTAGGGAAGGTTGTTGGGTGGTTGGTGAAGGCACTGCGGTCCTGCCGGCGCTGAGCTGCAGGTGGCAGAGCTGCCCCAGCTAACAGGCTTCCCTGCCTCCATGCCAGCAGTACAAAAGAACTGCAGCCCTTCAGTTTTTCGATGCTTTTTGCATTTTAAAGAGAAATCACTGAGACTCGAGTCTTGCAATACTTAGGTGCTGAGACTGACATAACCACACAACCAGTTTCTTTAAATCAGGAAACATATTTGGTCAGTAAGTGCTGGATGGCCAACAAGTCCCACAGTCTACCAAAAGAAGCAAGTTTTAAGAATCTTCCCGTGGTTACCCATTTTGTCTGTAAAAGCAGAAGTTTCACTAACCACAATTTAAAAAATGGAATTAAGTAAAATTTTCATGTAGATGACACTTACAAATGTTAATGCATAATGTAACATCAGTTTTTCTGAATGAGCCAGCAAGGAACCAGGCAGCAACGAGAGTGTTCCCTGAAGTTTTACTGAAATGTACTTTTAACTGTTTAATGCTTGAAACTTCTCCTCGTTGAATGGCTGTATTAATCACTTGAAAATTATAGGAACTGCTGAAAATTCAGAGCTCATGGAGATGTACAACCCTTCCTAAAACTGACAAAACCCCCATTTGAATGGGAGTATTAATCACTGTCTAATGCTCAGGTAGGATGTTGACAGTGAACGTATACCTGGAATACAATGTGCAGCCTTGAAGGGGTTCAGTGCTTTCTTTAAGAGCTCATTTTTTATCCTTCACAAACATTCTGAGTTATTAACCAACGACTCTGTGACATTTTATTTCTATGCTGAAATGCAGTCGTCCCTCTGCATATCCTGTATGTGCTCTAGAGAAAACAACTCCAGTTGATGGTGCTAGTGAAATTCTGGCTCCAGTGCATTTCCCTGGGAAAGGTCCCACTTCTTCAGTGGGGCAGGATTTCTGAAAAGAACTGAAAAGTCCCTAACCACTATTTTATGCATATCCACAGATATATATTCCCAGAGGTCCATGATATGTTACTAATACACCTGTGATGAGGAAGGGGACATATTATGGGTATTTTTTCAGTCTCTGTGAAAGAGCTATACCTCCAAGTTTGACTTCCTGGATTGGTTTTCAAAGCCTTTCAAAGCCCAGAGTATGAATGCTCTGCACTCCCAGCAGTATGGCACTGAAACAGGAACACATTTCTGCAGTCCTCAGTAAAGTTCATTCTTTGGAGTTAGAAATAGAGAAGGCTTATAGCTGAGTTTAAATTTCTCTGCTTATGCTTGTTTTTCAGAATTAATGTAAGTATCATTTCTCCGCAGAACAGAGGGAGGAATGAAAATTTCCTAGGAACATATTGCTGCTTCTTTCACTGGCCGGCTTGCAATTCACTGCTCAAAATAGCTTGTGTTTTTTAAGGATCACATGTGAATACAGAACATTTTCATCTTTAAAACTGTCTTTGTTTTCCATTAAAAACATGGAGATATAAATGAGAAATGTTTTGGGTTTTTTCTGAACTGAAAGAAATGAGGGTTTTTTTTTTACATACTTGTTTTTCTGGAGGGGATTGATTTGGCATTGTTCTAAGTTCTTGCCCAGTATGTCAAGTCGAATACAAGTCTCTTCCATCAGTACATTTCAGTGGATCAACCATATCCATACTCCTTCCCTTCATGATAAACTTTAAACCAAAAGAAGGGGTTTTGAGATTCCCATCACTCAGCTTACTACTCTTGCTACCTGCTTTCCCATTTTGAAGAGACACTGGACACTCCTGCTGAGATGTGGATGCAAATAAATGTACATTGTACATCCCATGTAATGGTATACATGGAATAAATATATGTTCAATTTTGGAATTTTGCAGTAGTTAGTGTAGCAAGCAGCAAATCCAGTAGGTGCTTCAATTTAAGTTATAAAAGTAATTTTAACCTGAATATTCAAAATCCAGTCTGCATAGGATCCTTTATTTTAGTGAAACCTTAGATGATCTTTAGGACAGAATGAAAAGGCAGCTCTTAGCCCCAATAGCTTAAGTTAGTCCAATACCACAGAGTAATCCCTGGACTGTTTACTATGACTACTGTTCTCTCCATATTTCCAATTCCTTCTGCGCCAAAGATTTTTAAATTGGCAGTGTATAAACGGACTGAAGTCCTTGGTTTTGCTACATAAGTAGGGAAAAATATGAGCTTTTGGTATCTAGAAGGAGGTTGGAAACTGCTTGGAAATATGGTATAGGCACAACTACTGTATTTACGCCTAAATTAAATAAATTTGATTTAAACAGATAGTAATAAAAAGGTTTGAAACTGTTGCTAAAAATGCTTTCTTTAGACTTAGACTTAAAATTTAATTGATATGAATGGGATCACGCCTCTCAAAGAAATTGTTTTAGACTAGTTCAGGGCTCAACAAGGCAGGACTGCATCAGGTTGAATTTGGCTCATATTTTAAATACATTTCCAAAACCACGTGGAGCGGATATTTTGTGTTAACTTAAAAAAATACAGGATGAGTTTCTGTAGCACAATACTGTAGCAGATTCTGGGACAAATTCCATAACGGAAGATTTACAGGATCTGGGATATACTTGATAGCCATCACTCCAAACTGGAGAAGGTTCTATGTCTTGTAATGCTTACCACACTGAGTCAAGAAATATTTATACTTGCAATCACCTAAGAAGCTAAGAAACAGAATTTCTAGCTTAACACTTGCAATATTAATGATCATTAACAACTACAGCTTATTATTTATTATTTATGCAATGCCAGAGATAACATGTCTTTTACAAACTACTGAGCCCCTTGTCCTAAAAAGATTCCTATCTTAACTAGATAAGAGGTAAAATACTAAGCCAGGAGTAATCTGGCAATAGAAAGGTATGCATGTAAAACCAACAATTTCATATAGCTATCTCCAAGTCCCTTGAAGACTACTGATATATATTTAAATGGTTCTCACGTGTTGTCACTTGAAAATATGGCTGTTTTGCCTGCTGTATTTTAAACAAAATGTCATTAATTTCATTGATAATTTTGTTATTTAGAAAAAATTCTGCCACAATGCTCCTGGCATTCACTATTCCTTTTGTGTGTGTTGCCAACCCTGCAAGACACAGGAGGATGATATGCAACTGCTGAAGCTCCATGCTGGATTTGCTAGTAAATACTCAGCACTCAGTAATGTTTATTCATCCTATGCTCTACCCTGAATGCCAGTCTAGGACTCTCCAGTTTCTCACTAAGACCCAGAGGTAGGGAATGATTTCTCAATAATGCAGTATTCAGCTGCTCAATTGCTCCCAAGCTACATAGCTCATCATGTTTTTACACTGCTCTATATCTGCAGCCATTTCAATTCCCAGCAATAGTGATAATGGAAAGAAGCAGCATTCATTTCAGGTAAGACTAAGCTTAAAAAACATGGTTTTCCAGGCAAATATTATGAGTGGATAGGAAATGGATCTTAACACAGCACAGCCATCACCAGTGTTGCAGCTAATTCTTGTTGGACTCCAGTTTAATTTCTCCTTCCCTCTTTTTTTCCCCCCCTCTTCTTTACATATCAGCTAGCTAACAGCTTCCACCAGTGTCCTCTCCTTCATGCACTCTGGAGCAATTCAGGTCATTATGGAAACTTTGTTAGCTCTTGTGGCTATTAATTCTGCCCTTCTTTGTGCTGACACCACGACAGCATCAAAACCCTGCCTCTGGTCACCAGGGAACCCAATTTCCTTTACAGTTCAAGAAGTTTCTTCCTCCTTGCTTGCATCCCAGCCAGGACTGCAGTTCCTCACATCCTGCAGTGTGCCCAGACTAGTAGAAGGGCTCTGGGTTCAACACTTCTGTAACCTGGAAAGCATTCCTGTCAATGTCTGTGTTCCTGCAGAACTGCTGCTGAAATGCTTTGCAGAGAGCTGAGCACACCCATCCCCGAGAAGAACCTCATTTGAGGGGCCTCCTTAGCACCCACATTGTATCAAACTAAAAAGAAACCTGGAGAGCTCACTCACCAAATACCATCATGGGCAAAACAGACTCAACTGGGGGATATTAATTGAATTTATTATTAATTACATCAGAGCAGAATAATGAAAAGCTAAATAAATCTAAAAACACCTTCCCGCACTTCTGCCTCCTTCCCAAGCACTACCTCCACCACTCCAGTAGTGCAAGGAGATGGGAAATGGGAGTTATGGTCAGTTCATCAGATTGTTTCTGCCACTGCTCAGAGAGAGGAGTCTTCCCCCTGCTTCAGTGTAGGGTCCCTCCCATGGGAGACAGTCCTCCATTAACTGCTTCAATGTAAATCCAGCCCATGGGCAACAGTTCTCCATGAACTGCTGCAGTGTGGGTCAGTGTTCCACAGGGCACAGTCCTTCAAGCCTAGACTGCTCCAGCGTGGGTCCCCACAAGGCCACAAATCCTACCAGGAAACCAGCTCCAGTGTGGGCTGCTGTCTCCACAGGTCCACAGGTTCTTGCAGGAGCCTGCTCCATTACGGGTTTCCCATGGGTTCACAGCCCTCTCTCAGGCATCCCCCTGCTCCAGCATGGGTCTCCTCCATGGCCTGCAGGAGGACAGCCTGCTTCACCACGGTCTGCACCAAAGGCTGCAGGGGAGTCTCTGCTTCAGTGCCTGGAGCACCTTCTCCCCTTCCTTCTTCACTGACCTTGGTGTCTGCAGAGCTGTTTCTCTTGCATATTCTCACTCCACTCTTCTCTGGTCACAATTACATCTGACCAATAACTTTTTTTTCTTCCTTAACTATGTTATCACAGAAGCATTGCCACCATTTCTGACTGGCCTGGCCTTGGCCAGCAGCCTGTCCATCTTGGAGCCACCTGGCATTGGCTCTGCTGGACATGGGGGAAGCTTCTGGCAGCTTCTCATAGAAGCCACCCCTGTAGCCCCCCTGCTACCAAAACCTGACCACGCAAACCCAATACAGTGACATCCTCAGTTTGTAAGTAATGAATGGTGTGGAGCACCTTTGAGATGCCATGTAATGCATGTTGAACTGGACAGATGTGCTCTCCTTTCCCCATCCTAGAGGAAGCACTCATGCTGGAGTGCATTTGCGGAGATGACTTTGACATATGTCTTAATTAGTTATCACTTTGTCAGTACGTTTATTACGGAACGTGCTGTAAGGAATTCTGTTTCACAATATTCTTAAGCATTAAAAAATGTTTTAGGCCTCTCAGTCATTGCTGTAACTACTTGAAAACCCTCTCCCCTCAAACTCTGAAAAAAGTCTTTCCCTGTGATTTTGCTTAGTCTTTTTATTTAAGATCTGTAGTTTATGGGCTTAGAAAGGAGCTCCACTGTTTGTAGTTTTGCTTCTCTCTTTGAAGTTTTAATACCGTTTTTTTAAAATAGATTTCTAATTTTTGATTCTTTGCAAGAACTTTGCAACTTTAAATTATTCACTCTTCCTCTCATCGCCTAGACATTAAAAGAATGTCCTTTCAGCAAATGTTCTTTTTCCTCTTCACTCTCTGTACAATGGGGAGATGTTTTGAAAAACCCTTCCTTCACAGCATCACACAAACCTTATGAGCTTTTAATAATGTTTGCCCAGGTGGGCTCATGCTTCTTCCTACACCAAAGTGGACAGTGAAGGTTATCTTCTTACTTTCCCTCAATGACAAATCAGACAAAGTAAGGGCACGTGGTTTCAATAACATAAGCAGATATTCCTGGAATCCTAATGGCGCAGGCAAACTGCATTCTGTTGCTGCATATATTTTCAGCTAATGAAAATAAAAGGACTTACAGGGGAAGTCCCATCCCAGAGTTTAGTTCTGAAAACCATGAAAACCTTTAATCTGAGTTGTCTAACTCTTGTTTACAATTGTCTAAATCTTCCTTAAGGATCTCCTGGTGCAATCTGGCCTTACCCAAACTATACAGATTGTTTAGTGTTTTCTTCAATGATGACAACCTGCTTGAGCCTTTTCCTTCAGCAAAGATCCTAACCTAAGGATCAATACATCAAATCACAAGCCTGTATCATAACAAAAAGTCTTGGACAGCCCGTCATATTGTGTGATTCTTCTTTCACAGCTATCTGTATAGTCAGTGATCAATAGGAAAGATTTGTGTCTTACACATCTCAGATCAGAATTAAGCTCTTAAATGATTTTAAGAGAGACCATAAAATTTATCCTTGTAATTTAATTTAACATTAGTGTTAAATTACATTGCAAAGTGCATCATGTTGACTGCATGATATGATCTTTTATACTGCATTTGGTATTGCAGTGAGTATCAATTTCAGAGAGCTTGTCAGGACAAAATTAAATTTTAATGTAAATCAGAGCAGATTCATTGATTTCAGCCTATAGTGGATTTGGCTGGAGTTCCACCATTAGGTAGGGCTTAAGGCTGGTCTGTAGTAATTAAGAGAAGGAACTAAGCTCTTTGTGCCAAATATTTTTTACTTAAGCCTTGTCCTGTGAACTAATATCTCCTTTTTTACATCCAATTGTAGGTTATGAACTGACATAGAAACCCAATACCTATTGTTTTATCTCACTGTGTTTCAGCGGTCTAGTGCAAAGCACATGACATTTGAAAGCTTTCTTAATTTCATTTTCTCTTGATAGTTCAAAAATCATACAGCTTACAATTTGTTCTCATTTCAATATTGCTGCCTCTGCTTCTAACACAATTGCCGATTTTATTTCTTACACAGTACCGAGTTAAAAACAAAACGAGGGGGACTTTGGAGACTTGTGTACTTCAAAAGAGGTTTGTTCCTCTCTTATTCTTTGCCAAGCGCATATACTTAATAATCAGAATTCCTTAATAATCCACCATCACTGCCGGTCCAAACAGTATCTCTAGGAAACAGCATCAGAAAGGTCTATTTCCTTGTTTGCTGTCTCCCATCAGTATCACGTGTGATGTTGCTGCATGACATTTCCTTCCTCTCTATTTCTCCAAAGGCAAACAAGGCAAATTCAGCAGTTCTGAGTTAAATCCTAACACCTGATATTTCTGATATGCAAACTGTTAGCTTTTCTATTTGTGCAACAATGAGACGTTATCAGTTTTGCCGCTTTTCATTTTGACTATGAAATGCATCCACTGTCACTCTTCACCTGTGTCCCTGGCAGCTCCCTTAGGTTCAGATGGAATCTGGAATGTTGTTTGTCTTGTTCAAACTACTGCTGATTCAAAACAAATCACAGCATTATAAAAAAGATCACGAGTGTAGTGACTGCATTTGAATGCTGACCATTTTTAGTGTGCAGCTGTATTGCAACTTGGAAATAAGTTTAGAAATGTTTTCATGGTGAAGTGGTCTGCAGACAGCAAATGCTGATTTAAAGATACTGAAAGTGGAACAATAGGAGATGCTATGCCTGGCCAAAATGCAAGTCTAAAAATTTAGTGGTGAGATTGAAATTTTGGCTTAGTGTGTAATTTTTGAGACTACTTCAAAACAGGTGCCATAGATGAAGACAGTCTTTATATTGAAAACCAAAACATCACCTTCACCTTTGATTTTACAAATTCACTTCCATACATTGTGCTATTTTCATGTTTCCTTGTACAAGAAATCATCTTTCCTTCATACAATAGATACACATGAAGATTCATACAAACTGAGGCAATACAACTGTGATTCATCCTTCAGACTAACATGTACATAGCAACTCTAATTTTATCTACAACCTAGCAAAAAGAAAGCTTTTTCCAGAGTATAAGCAGCTAGCTCTTCTGTGTCATGAATCTCTTCCCCCATCCGTATAAAATCCTCTTGTTTCTATACTGCAGCTCAAGCACAAATGCAGTGTTTTTCACATAACCAGTTCTATTTTTAGCCTGAATTGTAGGAAGTCTGCAGCATTAATAAATGGAAGAGAAGTAGAGAACTACACCGCATGGTAATGTGCCAATGCAAAAGCTAGCTTGGCCTGTAGCCGATGAACTGTGGTTAGATGTTCGAGCAATGAAAGTAAAAACACCACTTGTAATGGAATGATTAATAAGCTGACAAACTTCCATGCATTTATTTCATACGTTTTGAATGCCAATCTTATTAATACCAACATATTTTCTTTTTATTAGAGATCTTTCAGCCTGAAGCACAGAGGATATGTATATGGGTATGTATCTTTATACACGCAATTGATGTTTGCTTAATTCTGTGTTCAGATAGAAAGCACGATACTTTGCAGTGCAGAGCTTGACATAGGAAAAAAGGAATAAGGAAGGAGCTTTGCTTTATAAACTAATAATGCAACTCCACTAGGCATTAAGCCCATTGTTTCATGATTTGCACTCCTATTGACTCTGCAATTCCCTTGTTTGGTACCAAAATTCTGAAGGTAAAAATCCTCCAGAGCTGTTACACAGAGGACAAAAGTTCACAGTTCTTCCAGGGACACAGAGTCTTCTGTAATCTCTTCACTTCTCACCCAATCCACAAAACTTGTCCCAGCACTGTTACGCTGTGGACAGATGGATGTTTATATAAAAGACCTTGTGTCTGAATAACATTCCATTTCGAGGTTATATAAAAACAGCAATTACTGGAAAATGGAACTTTTTAATTAAACGTATTCGAAGAAAGTAGGGATTAATGACTTTAAAGTAGGGAGTATTTAATGCTTGCAGTCATAGATCATCCCCTAGTGAAGCTTTATTATCACCATCAGGCAATGATGCTTTTAAGTATTGATAGCATATACATTAATAATGCTTCAACTGTTTTCATGACACTATAGTTAGCAACACAACTAATGTACACTATACCTATTATTAAAATAGTGCTTTAATAAACTTAATTCAGAGCTACATCTTCAAAATACATAAGGATACACTTCAGATCAGGCTAGTTGTCCCTTGGCCCAGTGAAGTGCAGATAAGCTATATTTTGAATCTTTTTGGTAATGCTGATGTATCAGCTGTTCCTGACAATTACAGCAGAAAAATGTAATAACTGCCCATCTGATCCTCTGATTTGTAGGTAGGAAGGAAATTATTACTTTGCACTTCAATTAAATACAGGCAATAAAACATAGGCAAAATTATTTACTGGCTCTGAAATTGTGCCTGCACAGATCACAGCCTGGGTCGTGCACGTCTTAAAAATCAAGCTGCAACTCTGTACTTCACATGGATCAAACGCTAGATGGTGAGTACAGAAGCCCACGCACAAAAGTCAAAAGAGATGAAAACCAAACCACTAACATTAGGTTTGTTTTTCTGTTAAGGATTTTATTCAGGTACAGCAAAATCAATACTTGTCCTCTAACTGTACACAGTGTACTTGAGCTGTTCTGTCAGGATCTATACAAAAAACAGAGATGGAATTTAAGGTGGGTGGATATGATGATCAGGTGGAGGTAAAACACACTGGCACGTGCAGTCCCTGCTTCCCAGAATGACTGCAGCTCTGTGGGGGCATTGTGTACAGCAATGGCACTGCCTTACACCATCCACTCTCACAAGTGCTTTGGAGTCCGAGCGTCTGCTGAGAAAGCAGCCCCCAGGGAAACAAAGCTAACATCCCTCCTGAGAGGGAAAGGTGCCGTGGCATGGCAGCCACGTCCAAATGGGGATAGTCCAGCCTCTTCCCACCCACCTCACACTGCAGCATAGCATAAACATAAAGATGAAGAAGTACCAACAGTACCAATGAACTGACAGTTCCCACACATTTAGAAAAATCAGATTGCCCAATCTGCCTGGTTGCTTAATAAATTAGATACCAATCATTCAACTGTATTATAACACACGATGCTGTACCTCAACTTGGCTTCCCCTGCACTAATCTTCTGAGACATGAACTGACTAAGATCTGTACTCCTTCCTTGTCCAAGCCCAGAGAGACTTATACCAAGAAGTCAGCTAAAAAAACAGGAAAAAACAATCTTCTTAACCCTTTCCCAGCTTCTGTTTTTCCCTCTCTGGTATATGAGCCCATTCGGTGATAGTTACCAGCATTATCACACACAACTTGGTGTGGCTGTTGTCTGGTCCCAGTGTGTGTCTTGATATGTCTGTTTTGAATTTCTGGGTTAGTTGTACAGGTGAAATGGAAAAAGGAGAGAGCAATAACACACAATTGTTTCACAAAAAGAAACCTTTCAGAGGTTGTCAAATTACTTAATCCACAGACTACTTAGATGAATAACTGAGCTGCCAGCTGAAAAGGAAATGTATTTTCTGGGAAGTCTTTCAAATGCATCCATTCATTTGAAGTTCTCAATAACAGCAATATTGAAAAAGGTCTTCTGTGTATGTATCAGTGCTACCAACTGCAGTGCAGCACTGCTCCCAATGCTGTTAACTGTGTGACTAAGGTTGTGCTTCAGTAGCACAGCAGCCCTGGTGTTAAAGCTCCTGGGTATTGGTAATGCAGAGAACTGTGCTTGTAGAAATGAATTTGACCAGTTCAATATTTTTTGAAAATATTTGACAAATTACTTTTATATCAGAATGCTTCATGCCATATAAGGAATCATCTGCCAGTTTGATATCAGCATCAGGTCAGGTATTGCTCAGCACAGACAACAAAGTCAGACTAAATTCCACAATGGATGCTCTGTTAATATGACAGAAATGTAATTTTGCTCTTATCTGGTCCATTCTAAGTTTATATGGCTTGATGATCCAATGCACAAGGATACATTACTAATGGGCATGGAACCACAGACTTATGGGTACATTATAAAACACAATATTCCCAAATGAAATAGGTGAGGCCCATTCTCCAGCTCTCAGGGCGTGTGACACTGCAGCACTTGAGTGCACACAGCTCTACCCTGCCTGCTGCCAGTGAAGGGTGGCCCCAATCACACTTCTTACTGAAAACCATCCCTTGCCCAGGCTGCTTCAAGAATGGCACCAAGATAGGTCTGGGAGAGAGCAAGGTGGCATGGGATAAATTGCAAAAATGTGCCAACAGCTCACCTGGGTGGATATTCATATGCCAGCTCTCAACAGTGTCATAGGTCTGTCTGGTTTATAAGCAGAAATGCAACCAGAGAAAGTTAGACCAAGAACATCGTCTACCCAATGACAGCTGCAGATCTGCTGACTGGAATGCCCAGTTTGTTTTCCATAGCTAAGAGAAACTGGACTAATTGGACAGAGCTACATTTCTGGATCAGGAAGTTACAAAATGTGTGATCTCTTGCAAATAGCACTGTCCATACATTACTGATGCATGCAGTCAGTGTGCAGTGGTCCCAGTGCTGCTGGTGACAGTACAGCTGTTGTTTCCAGAGTGGTCACAAAGTCTTTGGAAGTTCACAAGACACAGTGTCTGTCACTGGAAACTCTGACTACAAAAACAATTATGATTTGGCTTTTTATAGTTTATTTATATTAAAAGAATACAATTTACACTTTATTATGTGAGCAAGGCAATGTGAATTTCACTTCTGGCACATGGTTTGTGTAATTTTGCCTATGCTAACCCATCTATTTTCTTCAGGCAGTGCAGTGCTTTTAGAGAGCAAGGAGAGATTTTGAACTTTTTTTTGCTAGTGTGATCACAGTAATGTATCCTCTATGTTCAAAACAGCTTTTTAATGTGTTCCAGCCAGGACTGAAAATATCACACAAGTCACAGAACAATCGTCAAATTCTCATTATCACCCCCAGTGTCAGGAGAAGTCAGTTTATGGAGAAGGAGTTACTGAGACCTTAAGATTCCTGTGGTGTTTTCTTCTTTTCTTTTTTTTTCCATGAGAAAATAGGCTCTTGGTAGAGCATGCAGCATCCAGAAAGACCTTCCAATGGTTCCCTGAACTACTCTATATCCCATCTATATAATAAGGAAACTAATAATTCCATAATTTGAAATGGGTACTGCGAGGATACTTTCTGCTCTTGCCAAACACCAGTTATGTCTCAGTGAAATGGAAGTCACTAGGCTCAGTTTGGCAGTAATTCAGTAAAATACAACGCCCTATGATATACACAAAGTCTTACTGGATTCTCTGGTGATGCTTTATGTCCTTTAACACCATCTATCTGTGAATCAATGATGCTTTTATGAGTATTTTTGAGGTGTTCCGACACTATAAGAACTGAAATTTAAACTAAACAATGACTACTTTTTAATTCATTTTAAAGAGACCTTTCTAATTTTTACAATCACATTCCAGAATACTGTCCTATTCAACACCAAAACAAGGGACACAGAAAATTCCTTCCCTTTTTTTTTTCTTTTTTTTTTTCTTGCAACTAAACCAGAATTTTTCAAGTCTTTAAAGATGGGACAGTATTTGCAGCTCTTATGTGTCATCTTACATAGGAAGCCATTAATCATCAAGTTAAACTTCTGTGCAAATGTCTTTTGACTTCCAGAGCCATTATCTTCTGTGGCACAGATTGTGAAGTGCAATTATTATCAATTAAATAAATAACAATTCATTTACATTTCTTATTCCAATTTATATTACAAGGAAAAAACTGTAACTTCCAATATTTAAGCAGTCCTGATGAAGAGAAATAAACGCATATTTTGAGGGGTTGAAATGGGTTGGTATATGCCAATACACCGTATGACACTTCAGAGAGATGCACCAGCACTTCCCAGACTACCGGAATAATGGGATTTTTCCCCCTGTTTTATTGTTCCTATGTTTGGCAATGCACAAATCCGATATCATCTTTTGACTAATACACATATTTTACAATAGTATCTGAACAATAGAATTTCGCAGCTTTTGATCATATTTTCCAGGGAAGCATTCGCAGTAATATCACTGATCCAAAGATCATCTGAAGAGTTCCAAATGTCTCTCACCCACCCTGGTCAACACAACAGATTCTTAGTAAGCCACTACATTGTCTAAGCCATCTAAACCACAGTCACTCTGTGGTTGTATCCTGGTGACTGTGTCCAAGCCCAAACTTTGCATGTACTCACTCACAGCATCCAAGTACATTTTAAAAACCTGTGCTTCTCGTTTTCTGTGTAATAATTTCCATGCTTGTGTTTCCTATAGTTAAACAGCAATTGCTATCTGAACCAGACTCCAGAGTAGATGATATTAAGCTTCACAACCTCCCCCACTCCTAAAAATGGTAAATGAAAAAATCAAATCTCTGAGGTCTATGAAATGACATCATTCTTCCTTCCCTCTCCTGGCTGCAGACTTGTAAGCACCCAGATTTTTGTTTTCATAGCTTTCTGAAACAATTTTCTTTTTCCAACTATATTTCAACACACAGTCCCATGTGCCTACTATCCTTTCCCCTTATGATATTTGGTTCAGCAGATGGTGCAAATGAACTGACATATACAGTATTTGCTTAATCCTATGCTCCTTTGAATTGCTGTTTTGAGACTAATGCAGCTACTTTATTATTGTGAATTGTCTGCATTACGTCCTTGCCTATATTACTTGATTTATCTTGTTTTTCCCAAGTGGGTTCATTCTGGGAGATGCTGCTAAAGTATCATACAGTTTGAGGAGCCCTTTGGTTAGCTCCAATGAAAGGTGGAAACTCTTGCTAAAAAATTTCCTGAAGTCTATGACACAAGGTATAAAACACAGCCAGAGCCAGAGATTTCCAATCATTAAAAACATTCTGATATTGAATGGGAAAAGTATGAGATCATTATGGCATGAGTCAATTGATCAAGACATGAGGAGGATTAATTAGTCTGCAGACACCACTGACCAGCAAAGCTTTAGCAGGAATATGCTCTTTCAGACCCCTTGTTTCTAAGCTTTTAATTAGTTTTGCAGACTGCAAAAGAGCCCTAATCTGGGTGTTCTGGAAAGCAATATGGTATGTGCAACATGAAGTGAACATTTAAGGTGTGGAAAACATGAAACATTATGGCGATATTTTTACATTCATAAGTATGCCCCAGTTTCCCCAACCCCTCAGCAATCTGTGGCTAAGTGGAGAAATGAGTTAAACTTTTCTTCTAAGAAGACTGCAAGTATTTGCATCCAACCTGGGAATGAATGGTCCATCAAATATTGAATAAACTGCTACTTGGAAAAAATCCTAATTCAGAGATGTTAGTGCTAACTGATTGTTTTCTTCTACTTCTTCCCTTCTCCCAGAAAGCAAGGCCAGAAGAAATCCTGTGGAAGGTCTAGGAAGGGGCAGGATCCAAAGGACACTATTCTAAGGGTTCTGTTTCTTAGGTGGCAATGTCAGCTTAAGCAGCACCATGCTGTTCCCACTGCTATGCAAACCCAGCTATTTGTGTGGCTGTACAGCAAAACAGCTGGGGGAATAGATCTGTCCAAGAAATAACTAAGGAAATAGGCAGCATGTGGGCAGAAATGTGTGGCTGAAACTGGTGATGTGGGACAAATGCGCCTTAAGAAACCGGTATAGATGAACAACCCATGTGTGGGTTTCTGAAAGCAATTGGATAAGGTTTTCTGCTTGGTGATAGACAAAGGCATTTTTAGGATTGTGTTCTGAGCCAGATCCTCGCTGGCTTGTTTAAGGAAAGCTATCTTACTTCAACTCTATCTAATTACTGCTGATTATCTCAGCTCCCCAGAAAGGGTTATTCTGGAGCAGAGACTGATGGTAGTGTAGAGGCTTGTGGTTCTCAGGTCCTGACTTAGAGGAGATCTTGGGGATCACCCTTACTCCACTGTGGCTGGGCAGCATGACTAAGATGACATAATAGCTGGGGACCAAATCTCTTTGGCTGGAAGCCAGGAGAGATGACAATAGAGAAAACTGCATTTAGTTTTATATTGCATTTAATTTTCTTTTTATTTGTTTTCTAGTTTTCCCAGCAGCCAAGTATGATGAAGAAGAGAAAGGGGTATTTAGAAGAACCATTTTCCTGATCCAAATCCAAAGAATGGACATTTAACTGGCAGGTTGAGCCAAAGCAGTTTTTTTTCTTATTGATAGAAGCTAACCCCAATCCTGGAAAAGTAGCAACACTGGGAACTCACCTTCATCTAGGGCTTGGTATTGCAGTACTGTGTAAAGTACTAGGGACATGCAAAAGACTATGGTTGTTCAGCCATTTAAGATTCAAGAGACTGTATCAGAGTCTACAACCTACACTACAACTTGCATTCCGTACTCAGAATTTAACACCTGGGTTCATTCCAGGATGGAAAGAGGCGGCACTGGGCACAGATAAGGCTAAAATTTTAATTTTCATGGCTTTACTTTCCATAGCTTTACTTTCCATATTGATCATTTGTAACCTCAGGTCTCCCAATACTTGTTACGTGCCGAGAAGGCAAATTAAAACAGGCTGGCCATGGGCAGAGTATGGCCATAGCTGAGGATGCACAAGCTTTTCTCCCAGCCACTGGGTTTTACTGCATGCACAATGCTGCATCCACTCGGAAGGTGATCAATCCCTACGCCAATACCACTGATCAGTGGAGTAACAGGTTTGTATAGAACCTTACATCTGACAGAGGAAAGCCCATCTTCTGAGCATGACCATGTCAAAAGAACATTTTGGGGGGAATTCCTGCAACATTCCCTTAGGCGGAAAGGTCAGCTAGTGCCTGGCTGCCAGGCGGGCAGCACCCAGCTGACTGCCACGTCCATTGAGTAGCTGGGGCAGCAGGCACAGCCACACTGTGCTGCTTCACCCCACCAGCACACCAAGTCCCTTAACAAGGAAGACCACTGCATGCTTGTTATGAGATGTCTAAATCAGAGGTCTAAATCAGACATTCTGAGAAGAACCTAAATCATGAATGCTCCCTACCATTTTATGTAGGATGATCAAGAAACTTTCTCTGCTGATCAAAGAAGAAAAAATATATAGAAACTCTGCACGGTCTCTAGAAACGACTTTGAGCCACCTAATAGTCTAGCAGTAAAAAGAAGCACTATCTTTTTTCCCTGTTATTGACTACAAAATAGCCCAAGGTTACCAATAAGCAAAATGAAGGTGCAAAATACCAACCGCATGTGCAGGCTTGAAACAAAAGTTAAAATTATATCAAATCAACAATTACTCATTCCCATGGTGTTCCACCTGCCCTCATCAGGTTATAAAGAACAAATGTCAGCGATAACATACAGGAAAAAGGTGTTCTTCTGATAAGGAAAATAGCTTTGTAGCAGTTCCTTTGAGGGAAAATAAATAGTCTTCCTTCCCTCCTTTTAAAAACAGACCAGCTGATCTATTACTAGTTTTGTGCAAAGTTTTGCACAACATTGTCCTCAAACTGCTGTTGTACTTAATTTGTGTCTTGGTAAAATAACGTCATAAGGTCCCAAGATTATTATCTCCGTGATTTTCAGATAAGACTTTAGGTTATGTGTAAAAATATCTTTTTCCTAATTGCTAGTACTGCAAACTCTTGCTTAGAGTTTGAAAGTCAAACTGTGTTCCTTCTGTTTCATATATCAACACTGCACTTGGCACTTAATTGTGTTGTAAAATGCGACTCAGAAAGGAAGAACTCCTGTAATCTGTGCAAGCTGTCTGACTTTGCAGCACTAACAGAAGACATCAAAGGGTAAATTCTTACTTAGACAGACATGTAAAGACTAGAGACAACCAAGAAAAGCTGTTTTATTTTTTTTCCCCCAGATTTTAGCCCCATTTTGTGAACCCAGATACACACTTCCAGGTGTTACAGGTTCTTCATAGCATTTAGGAGTTTTCCTCACATAATGGAATGTGTTCTGTTATGTACCAGTTGGGAACTTTGATGCTTGGCTCTATACGCCTGCTTCCAGTCTAGGCTGGCCTCTTCCACAGAGGCAAGTTTCTTTCACTTCTAGAAGTGTATATGGGAGTGGAATAAAAAGAGACTGCCATTTCTCCTGCTAGCTGACAGGGAAAAGTGTTATTACCTACTGTGATCCCAGTACTCAGAACAGTAGTAGCATTTTCCTGTGACAGAAAGGAGAGATACACACAAGCATGTTTCTGTTATTATGGGGGAAAAAAGCCAAATGAAATGGTGATAATGATATCAGGGAAAAAAAATAGGAGAGCTGGTCTTCAAGCTCATTCTACATCTGTGACTACGGTTTTACCACTAAAGGGAACATCAGAAAAAAAAATGATCCCAGCATCTAAATATTCAACTCCAAGAGTATGAGCCATAAAAGTTCCATCTTTCACCTACCTTGGTTGAGGTGAGCCTGGCATATACTCAGCCAATTCAGAATTCATATGCTTAAGCCCCCTAAAGCCAAGAAACCCAAGTAAATGAAATGTACCAGTACAGTTCTGTGGCAGTGAGGCCAACTGGCAAGGAATGTCCCACTTTCATAAAGTTGAGCTTTCTCATGCACCAAGACAGAAGACCACATACAAACTCCCTCTCACCAATGGACTCTATATCATGCCAGCTCCTGAACTGTGCCAAGGAATTCTTTGACAGTCAGCAAAGCAGGCAGGAACAGCTCTAAAACAGTACAGATATTCCATTCAGATACCCAAGAACACCACTGGATGCTGTTTACAAGGATGAACCTAACCTGGGGGATTTGAATAGATAAATGAGCTCTAAAGTCTGATGGACCTGGATGGCTTAAGTACACAGAAGTACAAGTTGAGTACACAGAGGAGCAACCACTAACACCTTCAACCTGCTCTTCAGTGATTATTTAATTAAAAAAAAAGAATCCTAAGAGCAGACTAGAGAAGAAAAGTCCTCATACTTAACCAGCCATGCTTCCAGGCTCCTTTTCTGACTCAGGGAGCCATGTCCTCCTGGTTGCATCATGGCCCAGCCTCAATAGGTTGCTCACAGCACCCACTATTTTTTTAGCATGTTCATGGTGTATCAGCACACAGGGCTTTGAACTCCCTCAGGCTAAGGAGAATATTGACCCATATGTCACGACTTCGGGGCAAGGGTTCTGGAATACCAGATAAAGTTGGGCATCACCTACCACCTCTCATGCTGTGCTGTAAAAATAAACAACATAGTGGCTGGCAAAAACCAGGATGGCACAGATGCCTATGGTGTCTTAAGCAATGAAATCTAAAAAGATAAGCCTCTAGCTGAAGGCTGCAGTGAAGTCACAAAGTCTGACTGTGGCTTTATGTCCTTCTAAGCATCCTAAACTCCTCAACTGTGCAGTGGATATAAAGGTTTTTATAACAATATTGCTTGAATAAAAAAAAAAAGGCAAAACGATCAGACACTGTGATAATGGGAGTGCAGGTAGATCTAGACTTTCAGAGTCCACAGAAAATGAGAAGGCATAACAAAATTCATTATAGGAAATGGCTTTACTATGCTAGAACTTTCAGGCACATTTTCAATGCTGACATGGACATATACTATAGCAAATGTACATGGATGAACTTTTTTCCCCTCTCCATAATTATTTCCTTTTTATAATAGCTGCAAGAGACTGCAGGCAATGTATTTTCTTGTACTTTTTGGATGGCTGAAGTCATCTGCTTTTTCTGATGCTATGCAATTTATTCAAGGTGTTTAACACTGATAACCAACCACAGATGCACTCCCTAGACTTTCCCATTGCCACAGTAACACACTGCCTAAAATGGCCAACAAATATAGAGGTGTTTTTTCCAACTAAACTGAGGAAAACACAAAATTTTATATTCATACAAAATATCTATATGATAAGCAAAAACCCCAAAAATCATCATAGATTTCTGGGTTTTGTTTAATTTTTTAGAGCTCTGCCAAGCAGAAGGTTGATTGTTCATCACCAAAGGTGTTTTCTGCACAATGTCAATTCCTATGATATTCTATAGATTCATACAGCTGTATTTATTAAAACACAGAGAGTTGAGTGTTAGTAAATGGATGCTTCTAACAGCTCCTGCAGATTGAAATAAAGTAGCTAATGAGAAGAACTGCTCATATTGCCTTATTCCTAAGGCACAGACCATCTTTAAGCTAGACTATGATGACAAATGGTTGTTTTCTCCTTTATATACATCATCTTCCATGATTACAGATATAGACGAATAGCTCTTTGGACTGCATCCATAACTAACCTGTCTCAAGAACTTGATTCCAGCCTTACTAGTAGAAAGCTGAGCAAAGATGAATTGTATTAATTGTTTGGGAAAGCATATATTCATGTACCCAAAAAAAACAAGTGTGAGCAAAATGTAAGCAGATCAACTTTTAAATGCTTTGTCAAAGCAACCCTGAAGAATATTAAATGCATTTACGTCTCCTCTTTTTCCCCTGTTTTGACCTGATTTTTTTATAACTTGGTATAATTCTACTGAAATCAACAACCCTCTTGCAGCTGATATCCTTTGAAGTTCTTTCTAATCTAATTTTTGTTCAGAAAGAAACTAAGAAAAAAAAGAAAAAAACTTTGAACAATGAAATCTAACACTGGAAGTTAAAAATGTAAGCTCCCTTTAGGTTCATACAAGAATATGAGTTGGGGTAAAAGCTGATGTGATTCATCCATCTTGAGAAATACTAAGCAGCCACAACTTCCACTTACACAAAGGTATTATCAAGGACCAGTAACAGCCTTCATAGCAGGTATCAAAAAACACTGCTTTCCTTAATTTTACTTCAAGGAAATGGAGAGAAAAAAAGCCTAAAATATCACTCCAAACCAATCACTATTGAAAAAATATTTTGTTTTATATTTTGATCCTTTCAATGATTTCTCTGGTTTTCTTTCCTCTTTAGGGAAGTGGTCTTTAACAGAATTTGATGCAAGAAATGTGGGAGGACAGTGTAAGTAGAGAAGTGATAGCATCTTTATAGACAGCATCATTCTCAAGTCCCCTTGGGGGCTACAGTGCTTTGGCTTATGTGGGTAGATTTTCTTTCTGCTGCTTTTCCTCTTGCTTCATGTATTTCTAATTTCTAATCCCTGCTGCAGTGTCAGTGCAAAAGAAAAAGACAGCTCTTGAAGACTTTGTGGTCTTTTTATGGTTTTTTTGGTCTATAAGGGAGGCAGCCTTTTCCCTCTAAACTGGGTCTGTACTCAGAAGAGTCTTGAGAACTGCTTGGCTGCTCCCTGTGATCTCAGCAGAACTGGCCCGATTAGCAGAGGCTTGGGAGCAAGCCTTGGAGGTCAGATTATGACAGTGTCCACATGCCCTTTGCTGCTGTGATTAGTCTGATAGTGTTCATGCCTTGTATTTCTAAAGGTAATGAAATATATAAATACCACGGGAGAAACTTTGCACTCGCTTATGTCACTTTGGAGGAAGGTCACTACTTTCTGAGATGTTATTCCAGCTTGTATACTTGTGTGATTCAAAGCAGAAATTTTCCTTACCATTTATTATGGCAACAGAAAACTTCAGGTAGCAAAGTGGTCCACAGTAGGAATCTAAATATTAAAATAAGACCAAAAGAATCAACTTATCCATACACTAAACTAGAAAGAATTTGAGGAAGATGAGAAATAAAGAGACCAGATGGTCTTCAAAATACAATTAGACACCAAGAAGGTGCAGAAAAGAAACAAAAAGTATCATGAATATGATTTTGGTGATAACATTGAAAGACTCCGAGAATATACATTTTATTCTGAATCATTTGTCATTCTCCTTACACTCTTAACTATAATAGTGAGCAAGCTGTATTTCATGTCCTGTTTCTTACTGCAATTATTTTAATAAAATTAATTCATTTTTAAAATTGCATTGTTTAAGGGCACTTATCAATAGAATATATGACATGGTGTCCTTTGTAAGGCTGAACATCTCATCTCACACACTGTGAAAGAAAATCAGTAAGGCATCCAAGGATACACTAGAATACCAACATGATGTTGGGAGAGTTACAAAATAGAGACTTGCTATTAAATAGACTATAATATTTCAAATTACACCATAGCTCTAATACAACTTGTCAAAAGCTAATCAGTGTAAAGGTCTCATGTAGTGTTTAGAAGACTGAAATTTACTTCCTTCCTTCCTTTGCATATCACTATCAAAAGATTATTCCATTTTAAATTTCATTGCTTTGAATGAAATTGGTAACTCCCTAGAAAGAAAACTCTGTTTTCTTACAGACTTGAGATCTACATTACCTTGTGGTATACAGTGGTAATACTCCTGATGAAGCTGGAGCAGCAAAGCACCAGAATGAGACAAGGTCTGCTCCAGAGAGTACTGTGATCTCTGCCTCATCACCAATTCCATTCTGTTTAAACAGGGCTTCTGTTTTCTTTGAAGATTTTGATCCAGCATGACTGGGTCCAATCCTTGCTTTATAAACAAGATGCTATAAAATTTCAGCTAGGGAATACTGCTGTGGGTTTTGTTTTCATGTGACTTATTTTATGTAAAATCATATCTTGGGTAGAAATGGTGCACAGTCCTTTAATTAAATCAGCTCTAAGTTTTGCCTGAATGATTAATAAAATGAGAAAATTCTCTGTTCTGCTATGAAAGCTCTACTCTTTTGTATTCCTTCATTCTTTTCTATTCTTAAACCCTTTCTTCAAATCAGATTCCCAAGCTGATATTTGTTCATTTGGGCTCACCTAAGAACTATATAGTCCGTGGTTAATCAAGTCAATTTCTTTTGTCGCAAAACTCCAAAACAAAATAACAACAAAAAAAGCAATAAAGGTAACCATTTGTTGTTGTTGTTGTTCATGAAGCATGGCATTTTCATGGCTAAAACTGCCTAAAGGAATGGAGAAATTAATTTCAATAAATTGGATTTTATGTGTATAAAAGACCTCTGAATAAATGAAAAACTCTGAGATGACATTTGGATCAAAGGAGATATATCCATTGACTCTAATGGATGTTGAACTGGATCTTTGTTTAACAAACTGCCTTATTATGAGTAATGGTGAGGTATCAACACCAAGTAGAAAAGGTAAGAGGGCACAGGAAGCAATTCAGAGCAGGAAGGAATATTTAACATAGCAGTTTTTCTAGCCATGCAGAACACAGCACTGGAAATGACACAATTTAGATGAATCCTGTGTTATAATTCCGATAATGTCCTCTCCCTGCACTCTGTTCACAAGCCTTGTCTGTGCACCAGTACAGGTCTGGTCCAGCACCTTTGCTCATTGACACTGCCTAGAGATTCTCCCCATTACATCCTGTGGGTCTGTCTCAGGCAGGGTAAAAACAAAATCGTGGGCTTCTGTTTATTAGTTTGTACACCTGTTGATACTCCCTTTAAAATCAAGAGAAGGTATGCCTGGAAATCAAAAGGAATGCACGGATTTGCACATTAACTGATGGACACCAGTATTCATTTATGTGTATATACAGCAATGAACAAGTTTACTGAAGTTTTCCAATAGCTTAGTACAAATGGAGAATATTGGCAATTAATTGCAAAGTTACTAAACAGTATGGTTCATAGAATACCTACAAAAATGGATATTCCATTTATAACCATACATATATATATATAAAATTCTGGTTTTCATTCAGAAACAACGCAGAAGATCAAACTTTTCTCTTTCTGCTTATTTTGTTTTGAATTCAAGTTTTGTCAGTTAAGGTAATCTGTTCTGAGCAAGAGTCTGCTCTGAATTCTACCACTGGAAGTCAGTAGTCACTCTAATGAAATGAACACATTTATAGCAGTGCAAAACCATAATAGGTCAGACACAATCAACACAGTGTTCCAGATTCAGAAGTAAGAAAGGGAAATTTACAACTTTACAGAATTGTACTTAATCTGTAGGATTCCCCAGCACTTTCTTGTCTTCTCGTATCAGTGCTGGCAAATTTGGAGATGAGGTCTGACTTCAAGACAGGTGCCAGTTGGTACAAATCCATATTGCTGCGCTCTTGTGTGCCCAGCACAAGTAGCACTTGGGGAGCTAATAAGAATGGTCATAATTTAGGTGGAAAGGATTAGATTAATTTTTTTCACCAGATCAGTCTCCTGACCTGGCTCCAGCAGTACTTGCAGGGAGAGGTGACTGCAAGACAAATTTAGCTTTGTGTGTGCCAATCTCTAAAACCCACACAAACCCAGTCTAATAGTCTTTAAACTATTTTACTGATTAGAGCCAGATTTTGGTATTTAGGGTTTCCGTTGTGAATATAAGATGGCAAGATTACAAATTAAAAAGTGGAAGTATATGGACAGACTGAAGTGACAAAGTGGGGAGATATCCTCCATAAAGACAAGGATCAGGGTATCACACGAGAAAGATAAGAGATTTTCGGGAACATCTTAGAAATAGGATCAATCTCAAGAGTCCAAAGAAATCCTCCAGCATATGTAGATATGGAAAATCAAATTTTATTTGAGATGCATGAAAGAAGGTCTCTCGAGCAGAGAGAGGTAAGCAATAATGCTGTTTTACCTACAGAAAGAGTGGCAGAGGAAGGGGAAGGGATAAGCAGGCTAACCAGTAAAGTTAACTACATATAGAAAATTATTTTAAAAGGTTATATGAGCTAGTTCCTTGTGATATCACAATAGACCATGAAATTATCTTTATGAAGATTAAAAACATGAGTGAGTGGGCTATAGGACTACCTTTCCAGATGAAGAGCAAACCTTAGGGCTGCCATAAGCTTTCCACTATAAATATTTCAGATTCTAAAACAAATCCTTCCAAGAACAAAGATTTGAACCACCAGCTTTGCATTAATGCCTATTTCTTGACCTCTCCTGAGCACCCACTCCTCCCTGCATAACAATTTGCACCAAATACCCATGGATATTCAATATTAAACAACTAATTAAATTTTTTGCTGTTTTCATTGCTTTGAACAAGAAGCTGGTTTTGGCATTTTCAGGTCTTCATACAAATTGTACCTCTGCAGGTCTCATTCCTAAACTTAATTAATAGTTATTATTATTTATGACGGCACTGCATACTAGTCCAAGCTTTAATTTGGTCTTCTAAAAAGAGAGCCTGTGGCTGTGTTCTTGGACTTTTTACTTCATCTTTTTTCTTTTCTGAAATAACATTATTATTTCAAATCTTGCAGCTTGTTTTTGTATGACTAGTGCTTTGTCTTTGTCTCTCTTTTTCTCCCTTTTACCCTTCTGACATTTTTAATTTTAAGCTACTCCAACATAACTTCATTCTGATTTCTTACCCATGGATGCTTCAAGGACTCACATCGCTGATTATCATCCTTCCATTCTCGTTAGTCCAGACCTTAATTTTATTTCAAAGGTCATGTGAGTTTGTCTGTCCAGCGGGCATGGTAGCCAGCTTGTGTTCATAGACACACACATTTTCTACTTAACTGATACCCATGAGCCTTGTAGTGCTCTTTGTGTGAAGAAGAGGCTCAGGGGAGACCTCATCACTCTCTACAACTCCAGGTGGGAGTCGGTCTCTTCTCCCAGGCAGCTATCAGTAAGACAAGAGGGCACGGTCTTAAGCTCTGCTAGGGGAGATTTAGGTTAGACATTAGGAAGAAATTCTTTACAGAGAGGGTAATCAGGCTTTGGAATGGGCTGCCCAGGGAGGTGGTGGATTCATCATCGCTGGAGGTTTTTAAGATGAGCCTGGATGTGGCACTTAGTGCCATGGTCTAGTAACCACGGCAGAGTGGACCAAGGGTTGGACTTGATGATCTCAGAGGTCCTTTCTGACCTGGCTGATTCTATGATTCTATGACTGGCTATTACCATCTCCAGAATACTGGCAAAATATGCCATTTTTGCTAAAATCCCAGTTTGTTCTCTTATATCTTTTGTTTCTTGTGCTCTGTTCCCATTCCCCACTTTTCACTGACTTCTGAAATTCCTGATATCCACAGACACTAAAATCTGTTTCCAAGTCAGGAGAAGCAGAAGTGGACACTGCTGCACCAGCTCACTATACTCTCCAAAGTGTGGTTTAAAATTACTGTCTGATTTTTTTAAATGCTCTTGGGTTTCCTCCATCTTTTTTTTTTTTTGCTTCTCACGTGCCATAATTTTCCCATTTGTTTTAGCAAAATGCTAGAAATCAATGGATGAAAAGCACACCACTGTTATTTCTAACCATATGAATGTTATCTTTCCAACCCATGTTCTAACAGAGATTGCTTCAGATTCTATCTTCTCTTCAGAACATTTCTAAGTTGGTGCCTCATTCTCTACCTGTCCTATCTTCTGCAACTCTCTGATTTCTGTTCTCTTGTCCCACTCATGCCATCCTGATGATTTCTTTTTTAAAAAAATTACTGTATCATTTTATGTGATCTTTCATGTTTATGATGCAGTAACTCTCGATATAACTGTTCTGTGTCTTTATTAAAAAAGTGAAAACCTAACAGTTGACTATATGAGCTGTTGCAAAGAATACATTTCTTCTCATTTATTATTCTGAAAATAACATATAACACTGTCCCTAAAGCATTAGATGCATAAGAGAGGAACAGAAACCACTGTGATCATTACTAAAATAAATACTTAGAAATTACATTACCAGAAAACCTTGGCAGAATCAACTAATTATAGTTGGCAGAAATAGATTACGGATAGCCAGCTATAGTCATCTGAATCCTTCTGTGTGAATCCTCTGGTTTTGACTGCATTTTCCTGGGGAAAACTGCCCCAAGTTGGATTGGTTTAGATTGAAAAATTCCATCATTTATTAGGAACTAAGTCTAGAAAATGTCGTGTCTGCTTTCAGCATCTACAGTTCAGAGGATTCTTTAAAATTTTGACAGCTTTCATATGAAAATCTCTGGAATGATTAAATGATCCAAACCCTCTCCTTTGAGTGCTTATGAACCCTTAATAGAACTTATTCACATCCATTGGGATATAGCATCTTGCTACATGAACACATACTCTATTTACCCAACACCCCCCAGTCAGTGCACAGCATGGAGTAAATTAAGTTGCCAGGTGTAGGACTTCATTTATAGCTGCTGAAGACACAGAAACATGGCAGAAGCACGAAGCAGGGGACTGCAGAACAAGAAAGAGTAAGCTCAGAGTAACCCAATGGTGCTTTAACAAACTGCCCCTGCTCCCAAGCCTTACTGTGGTACTCAGTCATGGAAAAAACATTTTCATCAGTGTGTTCCCAGAAACAACATCTGCTCCTTTTTCAACTATATAGCTATAGCTAGCCTGAGACATCAGACTACAGCCAACAGCAATAGTTCTGTTATTAGTATTTGGGACAACATGAAATCCTAATTGCTCTGCAAAATCAGACCCTTGTTTTCTAAGAATGGCCACCTCCCCTTAGCTGATCCCTCAGACTGCCCCAGGGCTCATCCATGTCCCTCAATGCCACATGTGTGCATGGGGAATGACAGTGCCTCTTCAGCTGGTAGAAGCCATGCAGCCATTAACGTTTGCAGCTGAGATGAAATCGTAAGTCGTTTAGGCTGGGAAAGATCATCGGTTCCAACCAGTAACATAGCACTGCCAAGGCCACCACTAAACCATGTCCCTAAGTGCCACCTCTAGAGGCCTTTTAAATACTTCTGGGGATGGTGAATCCACCACTTCCAGAATGGCAGAATGGCACAAAATCAGTAGCACTGAAGCACTCACTACTGAGTGAGGGTCAGTCATCCTGTGCACTGCATGTGGCTGGACCTCTGTGGGAAACACGATGCATGATGATTAACTTAGAAGATGATGGCATACTGTAACTTGCAAAAGGAAATTAATTCATATGGCATGAGTGACTATAAATACAGCATTTCTTATACCCCAGGTAACTAACTTTGCATTGCTAACATGCTTGTATGTAAACTTTCTCCTTCTTCACTGAAGATACACCAACAGCTGTAAAATACTGACCAGATAGCTGTCATAAACTGTTACATATTAGGAGCAAAATAGCTCCAAAATGATTTGAGCTCATATCTTTTCTGTGCACGAAACCATATTTAGAAAATCAAATTGCCCTGCACATTAATGGAAACTGTTGCATGTGTGTCTATTTTGCACGTGCAAAAGAAAATTTTGTGTACACAATGGGTATACATACAAATGGCTTTTGTTTACAATGTAAGTAATGTCTTAAGAAAATTGTGTCCCATTAAATAACTCACATTAATTCTCCTAGCAGAAGAAATCCAAAAGTGTCTAGTGAGGAACTAAATTAGTGAAAGTGAGTACTCAGAAAATATTGTCCTCTGTATAGCAATAGTAACACCTTATTATTGGTTTATATAGAAAACAAAAAAAATTGGATAATTTGTAGGTCAGATAAGCCTTGGTTAGCAGAGTCATACAGGACGTAAGGGGAAATGGGAGTGTCTATTCCCCTGCCTACATACCTCTCCTGACACAGAGCAGGAGTGCTCTGCCACACTAACTCGAACTTTGCAAAGGGCAGATGCAGATTTGACTCCCTTAACATCAATAAAGTGGCTACCAGAGCAGACCACAGTGTGGGGAGGATGCAATAGATAGATCTGGGGTAGAGGTCCAAGAAATCACTCCAGCCCAGCCAGTGCAAGAAAGCAGAGACAAATTTTGAAAACCAGCTGGGTAAGACACAACTGTATTTCAAAACTCATGCCAGGTAGTCCTGCCTAATTGACAATAGGGGCTGACTTTTTTATAATGTCAGAAATTTTAGGAGAATAAATGCAAGAAATATCCAAGCTCCAAATTATGAATACTGCTGCTAGTCTAAAGCTATTGTTTTTAGAGTACATTCAAATCCATTATGCATTGAAGATCTAAATAAAGTAGCTCAGCAACTAAAAAATTACAGAGAAAAAAATAAGGTAACATGGGGGGACTGAATTATTCTAACTCAATGGAAACTGTTCTTCTGAATGTTATCTCCTCTTCAAACTCCGTACAGGATTCCTGTTTGTTTCTGGACTCCTACTGACTGAGACTAGGCTCTAGGTCTTGGCCTTATTATCTGACAGTTCTTAATATCTACTACTTGATGACTTGATGAGAAATTACATTTTAAAAATCTTGATACTAATTTTAAACCTACAATGTTTACCTCATTATTTCTGAGACAGCCTATTCGACTGCTAGTCAGCAGCTACAGCAAAGTACACTGACCCCATTGATGAGGTAATCAATTATGCTGGAACAAAACAAACTCGTAACTAGAAAGAAAGGAAGCCTATGGTTTTATACAGAGCCAGAGAAAACAGAGAAAAAGAACATTTGGCAATTGACATAGGATAAAACATTTCATTTCCAGGTTCCAAGAAGATATATTTTAAATTCGTATTAAATATGATTTACAAATCAATGTTCTTCTGTGCTGGACAGCTTTACTTGGAGTGAATGAAGACAAACCAGGGCTCACATCCAAAGCTGTGGCTCTACAGGCATGTGGCACTCAGGAATGGAGGTTTACATGCCAGCAACTGCAATTATCCCAACTAGCAATGATTTAGCATTCTGTGATGTCTAGAGTCCAGAAAACACAGGATCTGCCTTTATATCACAACCATCTGAAATCCAGGTTTAAATTCTTCCTTTAAAGAAACTGCAGCACAGCTTGCTGCTGTGTGCACGTTAGAGAATAAAAATGATTAATTCCACCCATCAGTGAAGTTTTGGCTTATGAGTATCACAAGCCTTTGCTGTGTGCAGCAGAAAAAAAAAAGAAAATAATTTTTATGCTTAGTTTCTGATCTTTATTCAAAACGATGTAACAGTGCTAATTACTAAACACTAGGAAGACTGAATAAAATATCATAAAATGCTGACTTAAAAAAACACAAAGCAGAACACCTTAAAGCTAGGTACATTTACCACATTATTTTAGTGCATGATTTTACAGTCCTTACCTCAGAAAAGATTTTTATGTTAAAATTAACAGAGGAAAGTAATTGGGAAAGAAGCAAATCAAAATGGAAATACACCATGTCATACAAGCCATGATGAGCTGAACATCTTTAAAAAAGAACAGAATTATCAATTCCTCACCACGAGAAAAAGAGAAATGTAAATATTGGCTTGGGAAAAAAAAAAATTTCTCTTGGAATCACCACAGCAGGAGTCAGAGGAAGCTTTGCACCCAGAGACCTAATGTCTGGGTTCGGAAGAAGAAAAAAAGTGAGACTTCATCTTTTCATCCCCTTCCACCACACTGGTCATCTCCCTAGTGCTTATCTTGATCCCAGTTTTCTTCTTCTGAGTTTTTTTTTCCTGCCTCCCCCTCTTCCTTTCTTGCTTCTTTTCGATGCTGACAGAGGTAGCAACATTGGTACCTGATGCCAGCTGCCTCTTAACAGGAATCCTGCCTCTGTCATTTGCATTGTCACATTCAGCAATCACACACTATACCACAAAGCACCCAGAAGAGGTCAGTGATAGAGGTAGTGCTGAGAATCCAGCATGGCCCTCCAAGCCTCATGGAGGACAGCTACAGAGTCCTGCAACTGGTGTGTGTCAGCCTAAGCACTCGACAGTGTGACCCTTCGTTCCAAGGGGATCAAAGACCCCAGAAGAGGATCAATGCCTTGTGCCACTGGACAATTTGTAAACAAAACACAGAAATAGTGTACCTGAGCCAGCCACTTGCTGCCCAGTTTGCCACTAGGGTGTAAAGCAAAACTTGCCATGACTGAGGTGGAATTCCCAGTGGGATTTTCTGTAGAATATGCTCTAGGATGCCCCACCGGGTGACAATGACAGTGTGGCTGTAGGCTTGTTGCCAAAGCACAGGGGCTGCTCTCTGTACCAAACCACAAACTAAACTAACCTCAAGAATCCAATATGCTTTATGTAAACGTGTCATTCTTACATTTACACATGGAAAAATTCTACTGCAATGTATTATTTATTCCTCCGAGGTTTTACACAATATTCTTCTTTCAGTTATGCTACAACAGACCTGCTCTGCACAACTTAGGGTATAATTTGAATGGTAACTTTTGCATTAACACCACATAAGCAAAAATCAGCAATGGCTTATCCTATTGGGATAGTAAGTAAGTACAACTACAGGCTGTTTATAAACCATAGGGATACAGTGAGAGAGATCTCACCACACATCTCAGTTCTGCACACTATCTCCCCTGGAGTTCAAGACACACTGGGGATAGGACTCCATCCATCCATAGGGAAGGTAGTACAGGGTTCACAGAACTGAATGAAGTACAGCTAAAATATGGACTCAAGTACAGCTCTACAGTAGGCTGAAAATAACTGCATTTTCTAGTGTTATTGTTGTCTTTAAAAAGTGTCTTGATTAATGACTCACACAATTAAAAGAAATAAACCCAGATACTTTTGTCCAAATTAGCTTGGTGTATCATCAAGCAATTTGCCTCATTTTATCTACTGATGGCATGCCTAGAAATAGGAAAAATCTGAATTTTAACCTTGAAATATGAACTCTACAAATCTGTATTTCAGTGTATGTATTGTAAACCCGCACCGGGGAATACTTTCAAAAATAAAAATAAACATTCAAACTTTGAATGCACTTTAAGGGTCAAAAAGCAATGGGAACAAATGCATTATTTAATCGTAAAAACCACACTTGATTCAGCGCAAGGTTGAGGAGGAAGCTCAGGCTCCCAGAGGCATGTGAAGTGAAGACTGCTTTGAGGGACTGCTGCAAACAGGGCTGGAGCTGAGCTTCCCCTCAGCCCTGCCTCTGTCTGGGAAAGGTGATGAGGTAGAAAAGGCTGGAGAATACAGGCAGCTTTTAATAAGAATTATCTGCCATTTTCTCAGGAACAGTGAAGCAGAAAGGAAAAATGGTGGGAATGTTTTGCTTACAGTAAAATAAAGCCATTATTCAAAACTGAAAAGAAAGACTGTTAAAAAACCAGAGCTACTCAAATATGGCTTGGACTCCATAATAAAATTCTTAGCCTTTTTAACAGCATATTGTTATCAGCTACATCTCTACTACAGTGCCTGTGTTTTTCCTTCACCCTCATTAAGGGTTAGGTCAATTTTGTACCTGACCACCAAAGGCTCTGCTCTCATTACCTTGACTCAAAGCTAACAGTAACTTTTAAAAAATGCTCACAATAATCACCAGCTATGGTATGCTTACCCTGAGGTAGTTGAGGGTGAAGTTTGTCAGACCCATTCGAGTGATGTTTTTGGACAGCTGCTCCAGCACCTGAGGGTCTTGTGCCTAAACAACAAAGGAAAAAAGAATTTTCACTTTGCTTTTTGTTGTTTTGGTTTTTTCTATGTCCTCACTGGAATCCAGGGAGGGTTCTCTGAAAAGCAGTGCCAATTCGATGGGAAAACTACACACTGATACTAAATTTATGTAGTAGGCTAGAGCTCTGTATGCACAGGAAAATAAAATCCTTACAAAATAGGAGCAGAATAAAGACTGTTTTCCAATATCTTCCTTTGGTCCCTGCCCATTCAAAAGATAGACCTAGGAGGTCTGGATATGTAAGTGAGCATGGCCCCACCAAAGAGCTCCCTGGGGCACTGCAGTACACTTTGAGGCTTCTATTTGTTGACTGGGAGTCCCAGAAGACTAAATAGAAAAAGGGAGGAACAAAAAAGGTATCACTTTCTTTTTGTGGGTGAGAAACTGCAGCAGAAAGATCTCATCAAGGCACCTTCAGCAGAGCTCATCACGCAGGTGACATTAAGCACAGGCTGGAGAACACTTCTGATCCAAGTTATTTTCCCAGGATTAAACAGGCAAAATGCGAGTATCATCCTTCTCTGACCTTAGCCAGGAGCTTTACCAGTGAGACCAGCCTCCTCTTTAAAATTAGATCAATCTCATTATTAAAATTAATACCTGCTGGTTTCTGGCTAACTTGCTTCCACTCTGAGTTGTAGAAACCTCCTAAATACATAATGTCGCTTATGGCCATCCTCATCGTCCCTTAATGGGATACTGTTGAAGAGTTCAATTGATCAGTCCTTTAAAATAGCAGATAAAGCTGGGACAGAAATGATGGGGCAGGTTTTCAAAGATGTTTTCTTCAGACTTATAGTAGGACTTTGAAATAAGTCCAGGCTGCTTAAGCTATTTAAAATTCCTCACCAAGAATATATTTTTATGTATGGATATCTAAGTAACTTGATGTCAAAATACGGGAACATCTTTGGGTCTGTGTTATATGTATAAAAACATACTCCTGCAATTGATTTTGTTTATGGGGGTACTACTAGGAGGAATGCTTCTTTGGTGCAGAACTGAAAGTGTCAATGAGATTATGTTCTTTGTTTCTCCATGATTTACCTTTTTATTTTTTAACTTCAATTTGCAGAATATTTAATATTTTAATTTCCATTGTGTATGATCTCATTCAATTACAAAAGAAAGTCATGAAATGTGGAACAAAAAGATCTGGATTAAAATTCTAAAGGTTTCTAAGTAAATATATGGTAATTACTTATCTTCTGTCTATGCAAGGGTAACATCAGTTTGCTTCATTTAAAGACTAAATATAATTCGTTCCTACAATGATAAAAATTCACTGACTTTGCTGTAGTTCATATCAATAGGAACAGATTTTGGACCCAAAACATACAGACCACCAAGTGGGATTAAAAGGAAAATTACATGCTAAAACAGAATGAAAACATAGCAACAGTGGCAATATTAGAGCACTGAGGAGCAAGGGAGTGATGAAAGGACTTGTAAATGGCCGTAGTTGCAGGCAAACCAAAATATTTATAGTTAATTGCCTTGGGTGTGAAATTTGCTGGAGTTTTTCATAAACCTAATCTCATCTCTTTGCATTAGGTCAAATGAATAAAGGATTACTTACATGCATGGCTAGAATGCTGCGTGGGACTAATTCTCTGTATTGTCTAATAGTAAAGTGCCATGTTTTTATTCTCATAAGATCATCAAAAGTAAACTCCAAGATAAGACGTCCTTCTGTGCATACCTAGAATACAAAAAATGCATGAAATAAATTCCCAGGAATTTTGTTTTCAATGGTATTGTATCACCGATTAAACACCATTCAAAAATATCAGAGCAGTATTCTACTGCTCATCTCTGCTAGATTAATTGTTTCTCGTTCTCTTGGGGGGAAAAAACAAATGTGGGAAAATTACTTCATTGGCCTTACTTCAGAGACAGTAACTTGTAATGCTATAGATTTTATAGCATTTCACAAACATAGAATATTGTGTGCTAAATCTTATTTATTGCAACAATTCCCTTTCCCTCACAGTTCGCTACTGCTAATTAATGACTGAACCTTGCAGTGGAGGTGACTGTGGTGCGACTGTGTGCACTTGATAGCAAGTTGTTGAACCAGTCATTCCTAGTCATTCCCACACCTTGCCCTTTCCTTACAACAGCCTGGCATATAAACCTTTCTTTCATGTCCAGTTGTATTACACAGTGGCCTGAATGCCTGTGGCCAAATCTGATTTTTTTCCTATTTTTTTTCCTTGTCTTTAACAAGTGTTCTTGTCTTTTTCAAGAATTTTGTCCTGTTTTGGTTTTTGTTTTTGTTTGTTTGTTTGTTTGTGGATTTTTTTTTTTTCATTTCTTATCTACTTTTATTAATCCCCCCTTCCAAGAATGCCAGGTGGGGTGCCTGCCATCAGACTGTATGAGCTGCATCGCCAAGCAGGTTTGAGAGTGAGGGGAGTAGAGGAGAGGTTTCAGCCAGGACAATGGAGCTACTTCCACAGAAAATGGCTCACGCAGCTTTGTGATGTGATGGGTCTTGTCTAAGAAGGAACAGAAAATATGGGAGGAATAAATTCAAAAAGTGGGTACTACCTGAAAAGGAATAAATTACTGGGACTTTTAAACAACTGTCCACAATTTTATGTGGAAAATACACTGTGGTTGTGGTTTCCTTTAAGGTGCAAAATAAAAGCCCAGTAGTGTATCTTGACAAGGAGTACTGTGGAGTATCGTAAATGATGTCTGATTTGAAAATAAACTACTACTGCTGTTGATTTCTTTTTAAATTGGATATTTAGACTTATAACTCCTGTTTGATGTAAACTTGCAAGTTAAGGGTACATAGATATCGTGGAAACAGGGTGTAATGGCTTTCAAAAGAAAAGGTTTCTGCAACTTTAATTTTAATACAGCTAACATTTGATTGAAAAATAACCATCCCAAATTCAGTTGAGTCTCTTGAGTCTTTTTACAAGCCCCAGCTCAGGCTTGGCTAGCTCTCACTTGGGCAATGTGGGGCTTTTCTGGTTAACAGTTCACTTAACATCATCATAGTTTTTCTTCCTTGTTGTTTCTGCAAAAACATGTAGGTAATTTTAACAGGCATACTATACAGACAAATTCCTGCAGACCTGTGAAGGAGAATCTTGCAACAGGTTCTCGTTTGCCTTTTTGAACACACCTTAGTGATGCCTTCAAATTTTTAATGTGTCTTATTTTGTCATTTGACCCTGATTTTGATATTCACATCACTTGCACTATGATGAGAAATTACACAGAGGTACACATGTACACACGTAAGGATTCACTGAAGAAAAACATTTTGTATTAATGTAACTGTGTTGAGGCCAAAGATCCTGGTCACTGACTAGTTAACATGAAAATATTTCAAGTTTAAAATAATTTTTTATAATAATACCTGTGGCTTTTCAAATATTTCTTCTCTTAAGTTCAAATCCCCTCAGCTCTTAACAGGTTTTAGGTACTGGCATTAACAAATTTTAATAGAAAAAGTGAAACACATTCCTCATATCACAGTGGTAAAAATTTATATATCTTATAAAGGAATTTAATTTCCTTATGCAGAGCAGAATTTTACACATTGCTTTTAATCAATAGAATTGGCACAGTTCTTATTTTTAAAAGGGTTTTTTTCCTTAAAGCTGCCTTTTACATAGAATCCAAAAAATCAAAAGAGTCTCCAATTAAGAAAACATTTTCTGTTGTGCTGAATTCATGTTACCGTACTGTGAGCTCTGACATTTTGTTTCTGTGGTAACCAAAATCAGCTGATTAGTTGGCATGGCAACAGAAAAGATGTAATCCCAGCAGACACACTCTAATCAATGCCCCCAGCACAGATGGTCTCCGGAGGATCAACAAGAAAGAGGCTGGCAGGCATTCAGTGTATCACGTGGTTGCTCTAGACTAGGCCAGGAAAAAACTAAAAAAGAACATTTCTCAAACTAACCAATAGCTTTTTAACCCCTTCACTGCACTTATTAATTGTAGGAATTTCAACTGCTTGTTCCTATGAAAACCAACTTTGGTCCTGTGCCTTATTGTTCACAGTCTCACTCTCCTATCACTAAATATCGTTATAAGTCTTCACCCTCTATTAACTACCATTTCTCAAACATGAGTTGTTGCTTGAAAAGAAGCCTAAAGCTTATACAAATCTGGGCAGTGCCTGAGATTATTAGTAAGGATTAAAATCACTGGGTTTCAAGGGCTTCACCTATAAAATCCAGCTGATGGCCCCGCTGCTGGGAGCAGGAAGAGAATGGTTCGAACAGGGGGTGCTCACTGCTTTAGTGGTGAAGGCAAAGCTCTCCTCGGTCAAACTATTGGGAAATATAAATATTGCTAGCTGCATAAAAACAGTTTGCCTACACATAAAGTTGGAGAGTCAGTAAACACAGTGAAAACACAGACTTAGGAGGACTCCTAAAACTTTCCTCTACCTGGAAAAATAAATGGAGCATCTCCCAGGTAAACACACATGGTGGTCTTGGCTTCAGTTTTTTACCACATTTTATTTATGCCATTGAACTGTTATAAATTATTTATAGTGTTTATTTATACCTTGATAAGACAATTTTTAAGTGTGTGACACTTTACAAGGACCTCTTACCCTCTAAAGACAAGCTGAACTATTCATATTCTTACTGCTAGGCATGTTCTGGCCATATTTGTTTGAAAAAAAATGGAAATGCCATTTTGCATATTCATCCAATCCTGCAGTATGCAGTGAGTTGCTCTAACTAGCAAAATGTTGAACTGAATAAAATACATTGGATTCTTGACTCTGTGGATTCTTGATTCAATACATAATGAGAGGTGTTTCAATCCCTTATATTTGAAGTTGGTCAGAATTTGCAGCTTAGAATTTGTTTGTAAAACTGAAAGAGTTTGTATTTTTGCATTAAAAACTGTCCCTGTGGTAGTTTCACTGGGTCAAATTCAGCCATGATCTAAGGAGCTACACAGTTCATTGCAGTGCTCCTTACTACAGGAAGTCTGCTTTGTTCCACCAGCAATGCCGTGACAGTAGGAGTTTACCTTTGGTAAGATCTGTGCCCTCAGTATCTCTGGTAGAAGTTAAACATGCACAGCTGAGACAACATTTGGCTCCAACTTATTTCTGAAAGAGTGACATATTCCCTTCTCCCCTTTTCTATCAACTATTGTGTTTTATTTCAAATCTGCTCTTACTAACTGTCATATTTTAAACGTACAGGCATTAAAACCTCCTAATTTTTCTCCTAAAATCCAAATCACATCCCCAGCTGAATTTTGCTACTGGGACACAAAAGTTTATATCAGAGTCTACAAGAGAAAGATCAGGACTGAAGCACTGCCAGGGCTACAGCAGGGAGACCCACTGCACACAGTAGGACAGTGCCATGGGAGGCGACAGTGGCCCCCCGACATGAGGTGGGCACCCAGCCCAGATCATGCTGCTAGTCTGTCTTTGACTTGCTGGATGTTAACCTCCTTTCCAAGATAACAACACTGTCATGTGCTGCCATGATAAGTATAATAAACTAATTGAATTGAGAAAAGTGTTCTGTATTTACTGAGTAAAAAAACCAAATCAACCCCCTTTTATTTGATATTGCATTAAAGCTAACACAAAGGGAAATGACACAGAAATGGCTTTAGGGTTCTCAGCAGAGAAGTAGCTATGGTGTACCTTTGCCATGTCCCCTGCACATGGGGGTGGATATGACCAGCACTCACAGCTCCTCATAAGCAGTGAGGTGGCAAAGAAGTGCTACTAGGAATATCTGGTCTCTTCTCTGTCTATCTGTTTTTATGTCTATATAAGTCACAGGGGCTGGGTGGGAGAGCTGGAACAATGACACCACTGAATACACACTTCATGGCTCACCAGTGCACCACACACCAGCAGTTTCCTTTCCCTCTTCTTTGAGCCCTACCCCAAGAGCCAGGAAGATGGCAAAGAAAACCCAGCAAAGGGATGGGACTCACATACATACTAAAAGAGCCTGAGCCATGTGGACCTTGGTCACGATGCTGTCAATAGCCAGTGACTTAAAACTATAACCTCCACAGTCCTGAGGGCCAAGGGCAACACAGATGAGCTATCTTCTCCTGCTACCCCTTCTACTTTTGTTCTTTTCTCCATGAAAAGGTTAAAGATGAACAGGTACAAGATGGAAAATCATTTTTTCCTGTTAATGTCTTAAAAGGGACACTTCCATTTTGAAAAACATTTTACTGTTTTTTTTTAATATAAGGGAATTTTTTGTTTTAATTTTTATTTTCCACTCTTTGTACTGTTTCATATAAATATATGGCACTTGGTTTAATTACAGGACTAGAAGTGGTCTATGCATGAAGATAAGTCACTATCAATTACAAATATTGAATATTCACTAACTGCCTGATCCAGAGCGTGTTTAAATCAATTGACTCCTTCCATTGACTTCACTGCCCTTTGGGCTGGCATCCTACTGTATTAAATCACTATTTTCCTAAAGATTTATAGTCCTTGTACTAGGTAAGTATCAAATGTAATGCATACCATCCCATATGGTAGGTAGCAGAAATCTGAAATCTCACTGTTGTTTTAAAATCAAGCCCAGAGAAAAGGAGACGGCCAGGTTGACTTTAATTCACATAAAACTGATAGTTCTGGCCACTTGGCATTATGAGCTTCTCTTGTAATCTTTCTGGGAGAATTGCAGAAGATACTCACAAAAATTTCCAGTCACATAATGAATATAGAAAACAGTAATTAAATGGCTTCAAGGGTTTTCAGTATTAGAAATAATCTCAGTCTACCAGAAAAATTCAATAGCCAATATTTTTTACCCTTACACATACTAAAAAAGAAAAAGAAAACCAAAAACCAACAACATGCTTTATTGAGTCTTCCCTGTTACCTTGGTAAACATAGGTTTTCCATGCTGAGTGACCATGGTGCATTGATCACAGTCCACTGTGATGGATGAGTTGTGGTATGACTCTTTTGAGTGCTTGAGAATGTAATACAGGTCTGTTACACCTCCTTCAAAGACAGTGCTAAAATAACGAGGAATGAGGGTCCTTCCAATTGCTGTGAGGAAAATACAAAGCAGAATTCAGCAAATGCTCTAGGTTATAAAATCTCAAACCATTTGCTAACAGTACATGAATAATTTTAAGTTCAATGAAATCAAACTTTCATTTAATGAATATAATACATGTTCTCTCCCTTTTGTAGAGCTGAAGTTGCGCCTGCTCCCATTGAAATCAATGAAAATGGCTGATTCCATTCAGAGGGAGTGGGCTCATCATATTTAATCTTTTTACATTGATGGTAAGTTAGAGTCACTCTTGAAACCATCTGCAAGGTTTTTTGTCCCAAAGTAATTATTATACAAAAAGCCACATGGTGTCAATTATGACTGAAAGTTGGATATTACCCATAAGTGTAGAAATACAACTGGTGAGCATTTACAGAAATATACTTTTACACCCCAAAAAAGCAAAGCAAATTTATATATGGGGGTTGTGTACACATATGTTTGTTTGTGTTTGGGTACAAGTATATTTATATACACCCATGCATACATGCACGCACACACACACACACACACACACACGTGCACAGGCACTCTTGATTCAATAGGAGGGCTACTGCTGAGAAATCAGAGTACTGGGGAATGAAGGAGAACCTGAGAATGCAAAACAATATGTGTTATACAATCTATGACTACCCACAGGTCTATCTGAGATCTCTCTTTAGACCAGTATTTATATCATAGGCTAAAAAGTCTGAGCATATATGCCCCACTTAGACCCCGAACTAGGGATTTAAGGTACCCAGTTCAGCAATACTTAGTAGGGCAAAACTCTCACTGAAGTCACACCTCTCACTTCCATATTAGTATCAGCTAAATACTACAGGGTCTAATTCCAAATATGCAATAGTAATTCTGAGTGTACTTTAGATGCACAAACTAGCAGAAGTGCTGACATCAAAAGCAATCATCTCACATGCAACTCATGCTTTCCATCTCCTTCTTTACAGATAAATTTGGATGTAACCACAAGCCTGGTATGATAGGACACTTCAGTTTATAATAGACCAATACTTCCACACAAAATGACTCATTGCTTTGACTTCATTAGTCAATCCACAGTAATTCTGAGTGGTGGATACATAAAAATTGTGTCCATTTTAAAGAGAAAACCCAAGTAATCTAAATGGTCTCGTGGAAGAATGAGATAGAAAAGTCACCATCAACAGGTAAGATTAGAGCTTATTAGTTCCTAATTCTTATTTGTCTGTTAGGACTATATGGTGACTCATGTCTCCCTCGCTTGCTGCATACTTTAAGAGTAATTTCTAAAAAACTATTTTCATAGAAATTTTGCCAGCAGATGAACAAAGGCTACAGAACCTAAAAATGCATTTGCAAATGGGTGTTGCAAATTAAAAAATATAGAATTTTCACAGTAGTTCTGTGAAAAATGTGTTTGTTCTGTGTGTTACAATGTGGAATGTTGCATGTGCAGTCATAATGCACATTGTATAATGAAAATATGCAAATATAGAAAATTAGGACTTGTTAAAGCTTTTGCTGTAATATCAGATATCAATGTAGTTTAATGTACAAAAACATACCACACTCTCTGAAAGTGGCTGAAAATTCAGTGAATACATTGAAAGACTATTCTGTGACTCTAGCTCTTAAAAAACCCCACCCAATCAACATGCACATATTATCTTTTCACAGTCTTTTATTTTAATTTAGAAAAACTGAAGTCCAGTGTATTAGCATAGCATTCAACTCATGCTTTAACTCAGATTTCTCCATGTTGGTATGGTATATAGTAAAAAGTGAAATTTACCCATCAAGCTAATTTCTTGCTCCCCTAAGGCTAATTAGTGCAAATTAAATTTCCTGCTAATCATCTTAAGCAGCAAATGTGTGATATGAAAATCCAGCATTCCTACTGATTGTGATAAACCTCTATTCATGTGACTTATGCACTACATAAATATCTTGAAACTATTTAACTGCAGCTTATAGACTGTTCCCAAAGTAGCATGGTCATATGGTGTTGCTCTTTTCCTTGTATTCACAGCTACAACACATTAAAGGAGGCTAGAAATACATTAAATAACTTATTACTTTTCCTCGTAAGCATTATCTATATTTGCCACAGGGATATGCTACTGTGAACAACAAAGTATGAGACCAAAAGGATGAAAAGGAATAGAGGTGCACACAAGGATATGCTCCATGGAACCTGATTTTGCATGACAGATGCACATGCAGACCCTGTCGGCCTGTAGAACTGAAAATAGCGGATGCAAATAACCAGCATAAATGATTATAGCTTAATATTCAACTCCACAAGAAACAGAAATGGAAACCTGTATTGATGAGCAGACCTGTCCTCAGCGCACTATGTTGCTTTGCCACAAAAGACTGAAGCATGTTCAAGGTTTTGGTTCTCTTCCTGAAGCACTCAATGGTTTTAAAAGATCATTTCATTTCTAGGATAAACATGAAACTCTCTTCAGCGGTAACAAAGTTTATTTGTGCAGGAGATGGTATTTCCAAGAACAACAAAAGGCTGTGGAGTAGCTCCTATAAAGTCTAGAGATCATTGCAAACTTTGTGCATTTTTTAGCACGAAGAACTTTTCCTTGCTTTTTCTCTTCCAAAACATGATTGCGTAGATAAGTATTCAAGTACATGTGTGTGTGCATGCCCTGCTCTGCTGCATGCATACATACAATCCTTTCTTGGGCAAAAGAATGGTAACGTTGCAAAGGTGCTTTTCCTTTTCTTCTCACAGGAGATGAACATGATCATGTGTGGAGGTGCACACTCCACCTCTGTCTGCCACTCTACATCTCAACAAGATTTTGGTATGCTAGAGATAGCTGAAGGATACTTCCTAGGAGAATCCTGGGTAATGAGAAGGCAGGATTATGGGACAACTTGATACTTGTGGCCACTTTAGGATGTTGTTTAATCATCCTTGTGCCAGTGCAGTGAACTCATCTTGCAGAACTCAGAGCAAACTGTATGCTAACTTGGTCTTGGGTCTGCAATTCCCCAGACGCAGCCACAGCAACAATGAAAAGTATATAAATAGCACATCCAACTGCACCAATGGGGCTGAATGAAGCTTTACATGCCACTGCAGTTGGAATTTCTTCATATTTTAGAGCTTGGTTTTTAGCCCACAGAACACACATTCAGAATATATGTCTGTGCATAGTTTCATAGGGCTCCTCCCTGCCACACCACACTTCCCTAAAGGAGCATTGCCTGGGGACCCTCAGAGCCAGCACACAGATCTCAGCCACAGGAGCTCCCAACACGAGTGTTTGCAGTAGAAGTTTGAGTATGGGAAAATTCTTGTAACTTCCTTTCCTGATGTCAGGAAATTCTTTCTTTCTTTCTCCATTCTTCTTGCTCACCCACTCCCATAGTCCAGTTGCCTGTTTTCTCACCTTAGGGTTGGTGGCTTACATCAGTTATCTTCCAAGTTCACTGTTCAATTCCCAGTATCTCCCTGTCTTCTCTCCCCCTCCGCACATGCTGCCCCTTTTTCTTTTGCTCAAGGACGCTCATCAAACCATTCCAAATCTACCTGATTTCCTCATTCTTCTTACTTAAGCAGGCCCAGTTATCTAGTCTCAGCCTCCTTGTTCTCCTCTACTCTGCCCAAAATGCCAGCTCCACATATACTTTTTTGGTGCCCTTCCTACCCAGCCAAGCTTCCACAGCTCCTTGACCCAGGCTCCCTGACTCAGCAGTCTCAGCACTGTTCTGGATCCTGTTTGGTTTTTTGTTTGGTTTGTGGTCTGTCTTTTTCGTTTGGTTGGTTGGTTGGTTGGTTGGTTTTGTTTGGTTGGTTTTCTGGTTGGTTTTGGTTATTGTTGTTGTGGTGGTGGTGGGGTTTTTTGTGTGTGTGGTGGTGGTGTTGTTTTTGGTTTTGGTTTTGATTTGGTTTTTTTCCTCCAAAATTATCTCTCTGCACTTTTTCCACTGTCTCCTCCTAAGAGCAGATTCTTTCTCTAAACGAACCCCATCTTTCCTTCCTTCCTTCAGCTTCTCATCAACAAGAGACCATTCAAGAAGACGTCTCCCCATTGTGTCCCTCACCCAGGCAAACATCTCCCTTTTCCCTGTTTTTCTCATTGACTTCCAACTCTCACTTAATCATCCTCCATCTTCTTTCATCTCCCATTTACCATTTTTCTCTCCCCTATCTCATCATATTAATGACATCTTGTCCTGATTTTTTCCCTTCCTTTTTTTTTTTCCTCCTCATCCCTTTTCTTACCCCTACATTCAGGTCAAGTTCTTTCCTTCACAGGTCTGCCTGATCCCAGACATATCTGCTGGCAGTGTAGAACAAAAGGTTTCCTGCTCTTGCATGCAGCACTGGCTGAGCCTTCCCTGTGGGTTTTGCAGTGGAAATGACAACAACTTCACACAGCCCTGAGCTCCAAAATATCTAGTTACTCTATGTAGTTGGCATGTGGTTAGCCCCACTGGACTCTGACGAGGAGACTTACTATATTCCTTGGAAAGGAAGACCTTGGGAATTTTAGCTGTTGAACTGTAGCAAAGCCTGCACTGCATACCTTTTTTTGGTGACTTTTTTTTCCCCTCAAATATTTAGAAATCTGCTAAATTCAGTCAGATTTCCACAAAGAGGACAAAAGGGACACCCCCGCCACAAAGGTGAGCAACCATACTCCAGAGCATACAGGTTTTTAGACATCTAAAAAACAAACTTCCAAGGCTTTAGTAACATGGAAAAAAACAATATTTTTCCATTTGGAGGGAAAAAAAGAAATCTTTTTTTTTTGGCTTATATAAAAAAGAACTAGATAAAAGCAAAAACAATTTCAGCTTTATTAGATCAAGCTTAGCAAAATTATAAATAAGTAGAAAGAAGGCCTTTTCATGGGACTTATCAAGCAATACTAATAATAGATATTATGTGCCTGCAAAAGTACATTAGAACAGCCCTGACTGCAGGTGCTGAGGCTCTAAGCCCAATAGTCAGGCTTAGAAAAGCAGACGTAGCATAAGAAAGCATACCTGCATCTACAAATACTAACAGGTCCCCTTTCCCAGAAAAGGCCATTTAATAGTGTGAAATGTGACACCCCACATTGTAAGATATTGTATATAGCAGAAGGAAAATTCACCTGGCCCTCAGCATTCAGGCATTAATTCCAGATCACTGGAATGCTGCTTTAAATTATCATTTTGTCCTGGGCAGCAATCTTCCTCCCGAGCTGAGTGTCTGAGGATGTACTGTTTCTCATGAGAAGTGGGTACTGACACTTAATGTTTGCTTCACTTGTGCTAGCAGTTGCCCAGATAGCAAAGCAAACTGACAAAGATCAGCTGGATTTAGCAACAAGAAATAGTTATTTATATGAAAATGTCTATAAGAAAGGCATATCTGAAATGACTATTTTGCACAAAACAGAATGCTGTCATCTGCTGGCATGAAACTTTAGTCTATTTTGTGGTGTAAGAACTTGGCTACATGTGATTCCATACACATTTTCCAACCAAAAAACGATTTTAGAATTGAAGTAAGATAGATCTGTGACACTCCTCCAAACATGAGCAGTCCAGAAATCAATTAATTCAGTCTGTGAACGTAGGCAAGAAGCTTTATAGGTCAGTAACTGTTATATTATATGTAATTTCTTAAGTATCACACCTGGGGAATTCTAAAGAATAGAATTAAACCATCTAACATATTAAATGGCCCAAGGCCTACCTCTTAGGGAGGGACATACTGAGGTCATGCTCCTGCTTTTTGGCCTGGGCATGCAACGATGATGATTAGGGTGCTCTTCTGTCACCCTTATCCCAGGAATCATTATTTTCATGCTGTCATTTAATTTATTTTCCCTTTTAAATATGTTTACCTGAGTGTAAAATACTTCATTCTGTCAGGAATAAGTTTAATTCTAGAATTATTTTTCTATCCCACATTGAGTCAAGATGTCCAATGATCTCTAGATGGGAATGTCCATAACTTGTGAAGTTCAGAGCTTTTGCAAGCCTCAGATGACCTATGGGCAGAAAGCCAGTTAAAAATACAGTTTGTAATATAATTCTGGTACCACTACACACTGTGGTGATGATGGTACTGTTAGGTTGGGGGTTTTTTTCCCAAGGAAGATTTGAGTAAAATAGAAAGCAAACATGTTTTTCTAGTTCACAGGAAACTGGCATTATTTGTGGGCTAGGAATAGAAGAACATTTCCTCCTTTTGTGTGCCAAAGATAGACTGTCAAAATCTCAGTGCCCTCTCTACAGAATGAAGGGTCATGGCCTCTTTGCAGAAGCAGGGCTTGATAGCAAACCCCTCACTGAACTGTTCACGTGTTGCCTTTACAGTGGAAGCTCTCAGGGGCAGAGACTTGGATTTAGCATATACATATACACCATGTAAGATACTGTCAAGTTGGTATAAAAAAGAAACAATGGAAGTGTTAATCAGTTAAATAAAAATATTGGGTTTATTGCTTCCAGGCTGGTTTTTGCAGCTCTGAATCCTGTCAAGTCCTATGTCTTCAATTAAAATTAGGTTATAAAATAAGTAATAAAACAGAAACAAATAAAACCAAAAAATATAGAATATAAAAAGCCTTTAAAAACGCCGCAGAATCAGCAGCAGAATGAAAAAAACCACTCTGCCTATAGCTTAAAGGAGCGCTGGAAGCTCTGGTGCAGTCTGCAGCTGATTATCTCATCAATATGCTATAGCTGGGCTCGAGGAACTCTGCTGGTTGGGACTGTGGGGTTTTTTTTGGCTCCCAATACAAAATGTTGAGCTATCCCATAAAGCTCTAGGCAGACTATGAGAGTCTCTTGCTTGAAAGATTATCACAGTTGGATCTCAGTAATTAAATGGAGATGTAACAAATAACTCTCCTCAGCCAGATGCAGGGACTAGGGAAGCCAGAAGACGACATCCCATTGATTGCAAATGAACCTTCCTGAGCACTGCAGAAGAGAGCATGAGCTTTCTGTTAATTGTTAATTGACATCTCTGGTCATGGCTAACTAACATCTGCGTGGCCCAGAGCTTGGCATGTTTATTTACATATGTTTCTATAACTGAAATAAACACATCAGTGCTCACAGAGCAAAACTTAATGGAGTCACATAGTAATATAATTGCTGTTATTCTGCCTATACTTTTATTTGCCCAAAATTGACCCAGTGAAAGAGCACATCAGCCGTGTTTTCTTCTGGACACAGTCCACCTGGCTGGGATGTGAAGGGAGGGATCCCTCAATCAAGCTGGACAATAGTAAAGCTCCAGTTTTCAGTACTGTGATCTGCTATCTGGAAGAAGCTGCAGCTTTATCTGCTGAGTGGATTCAAACCCAAACAACACAAGTCTGTCAATTCCCAGGAAAATCTACTGTCAGATTTGATAGTGTGGCATGGAAGGCAGTGAAAAGACAGTCTAATAAGTCCAAATTCTCTCTCAGAGACATGTGGGCCATGTTGATTAATCCACCCACATCTATCCAAAGAAGAATCTGGCACATACAGACCTGTCCTTTTTTTCTCCCTATCTAGTGGGTAAGACTGGACTTCTATCATGTAGACTACTTACACAATAGAAATCAGAATGTACGATTAATCTCCATTTACAGAAATTTATAGTTATTTATACAAATTAAGCATTAAATAAAAGTAAATTTAAGATATAAAATCTATACTACATTAATAATAATAATACTATACTAGAGTATATTAGTGTACTTTTAATAGTAGTATATTAGTAATATACTACATATTTGCACATTCAGAAAAAAATCTGTATAATCTACAGACATTATAGATTCTAAACTCCATGAAGTTTAGAAGACAGTGGAAGCACTATCTCCATATTGATAATAAAGCACACCTTTTGAGGAGTAAAATTAGCATTATATATATTCTTCCCTTGTACTTACAATTTTGTTTTATCTTTAATGGTCTACTTGACACTTTCTGGAAATTTTGGAAATCTAATGCTTCCAACCAATTTGCCTATGGTCTCAATTTTTGTAACAAAATTACAAAGTGGGATGTGTGATGTGGATTCAGCACTGTTACTGAGTGACTTGGATCCTTCCCACAACCAGAACCCAATGTTTTTGTTTAGATACATGATGTATAATGGTATCTGGAATAGCTTATTTATGTCAATAACTTTGCCTACAGTTAAAGGCTATAACCCCAAATATTAAAGCTTATAAAGTTGTAAATGTCTAGGTTTCCCTCTCCAGTTCCTTCTATCCCATGTAATTCAATCACTGTGCTAGGTTTGACTTTGTCTTTTGTCCAATAAGTATTTTCTAACAATATTTTAGCCTAGTGAGGGTTTTCGTGTATAATTTTAATTCAGTTGACAGTGTGTTTCCTTTTCTCGAAAGAGTGTAACCAGCACTTCAATCCTCTAAAACACACTTGAGTCAAGAGCAAGTAAGAAACTTTATGACAATGAGACCTCAGCTTAACTCCCCACACTTTATGACCCTTATTCTCAACAGTCAAATAATCTGCAACTCAATCTTAAATCCTTCATCTCTCTGAAGAGAGATGATATTTCACTATAATTCATTTTTGTAAAAACATTCAGAAAAGAACTATAAAAACCTCTCTATATCTCAGTACAAAGCTAAACTGCATCAGTGTAGTTTTTCATTAAGGCTCAGCCAGCCTACCTATTACAATAAAATCTCCTCCCAAACCCTTTCCTTATTACACTGGCAGCAGACCACCAGTCTTTAAAGAATTGCTTACTACAAAATTCAGTCATCAGTTCTTGAGTATTTCAGCCTCAGGCTAAGAGAGTCTGGACCAGAGAATGTAAAGAGAAAACAGCAGTCCAAGATTCCTTTCACAGGATCTGGGCTTGGGGGGCATCATCCCTCCCTCCACTCAGAGCAAAGTCACCTACAGTGGCTTATCTAGGGCTGTGTCGAATTGGGTTTTGAATATCTCCAAAGATGGAGCCTTCACAATTTCTCTTCTCACAATGAGTGAGTGTTTGACCACCTTCAGAGGAAATCAGTTTTTCTTGTGTTTAAATGGAATTTTCTGTGTTTCACTTTGTGCCCAGTGCCTCTTGCAATACTGAGAAGCCTGGCTCTGCTTTACTCTGTCTCCATCATATATTTAAACACATTATAAGCTTCTCCAGATTGCACAGTCTCAGCTCTCTCAGCTCTCTCAGCCTCTCCTCATATAGCAAATCCTCCAAGCCTTTAATCACATTCATGGCTCTTTTCTGGACTCATTCCAGTATATCCATGTCTGGCTTCCAAACAGTGAGTCCAAACCGAGTATCCTACACAGATGTGTATCACCAGGACTGAGGGAAAGACCACCTCCCTCAAACTCTGCCTCACACAGCCCAGGAGGCTGTTGATTTCTTTGCTGCAATGGCACATTGCTGGCTCACAGTCAACTTCAACTCAGCTCCTTTCCTGCAGATCTCACAACCAGCGTCTCAAGCTGAAGCACAAATAGCAGAGCATCAGCCCTGCACAGCTCCATACCAGCTTCAAGCTTTAAGTTTTTGCTCCGTATCCAGTGACAACACCCTAAGTACTTAGGGAATCTATTAATCGATCATAAAATGAAAACTCACAGACCGTACAATTTATTGTTTAAACAACTGAATTAGGTTTCTAACAGTACAGAGTAGGCCAGACTCTTACTCCACACTGAAAAATTCAGAATTTCTGATGGCAGGCATATTTCTCAAGAAGCATATGGTCTAAGCTGATTTTTTAGGCCGGAGGGGAGAAATGTCTGGGGGGGTTACCCACACACAGACATGTCCTAGATGAGGAAGCTCCAGCTTTAATTGTAAAAACTTCTACATCTTATAAATCAAAACCATCACTTCCCACCAAAGATCTACACATGAATATTTAGCAAACAGAAGATTTGTATTTGCATAAAAATTCCACACTCTGAATGCAAATAAAGCCAGAACAAATGGTTTGCCTGCTTGCCGTATATAGCCACTCACACTTCTGTCTGTGCTATCGTTGTGTCTGAAGAAAGAGTAGTTCAGTTAATTTTGTTCAACAACTGCAAAGAAGGAAGTTTTAAGAACAAACCAGAGGTTATTCACAGCTGTATGACAAACCACTGTCAAAACATAACAAACCACAACCAAACTCAAGCAGAAAATGACAAAATGTAAGACCATAAAAATGATGGAAATTGTGCAGGACAGGCATTTTAGATGAACAAATGCAATCTGTACCAACATAAAGGACCAACACAGCACAGAAAATGATACCCAGAAAAGTCGTCTCAAGAAATAAAGGCAAAACCATAAAATTCAAATGACAGGACACCAAAAGGAACAGACAAAAACCAGGGAAACCATCCTGTTGTATTAAATCAAGCACACCCCTGACCCCTGACTTCATCTGACCTAGCAGAATGTTAAACACAGCATGAAAGAAAAAATTATGTAAAAACATAAGCAAAATGACATTAAGATAAAGTGATACTGGCCATACCCTCCCATACTGCCACAATTCATTTAAGCAGATGCCCAAGCTGGTCTGGGGCAGAATCCAGAGCTCAAAACCCAAAGATTAGTTGCTGTAGAAAACACACGTCTGCCTTTCTGTGGTGTGTCTGCCTTTCTGTGGTGTGTTCATGAGGGTGGTGGGTTAAGTGACCAACCCATACATTTCACAGCCATTGACTTGATTAATCTCTTGTTGATATAAATCAGACAGTTCCATGAAAATCACTGGACCCACACCAATAACCACTTGCTAAGAATTTGGCCATTATGCTGGGGATATCCCTTCCCCACCCCCCACCCCTCAACTGTATAAATATTCAATTATTGCTGTGAAAGCACATAGGAAGATCCGTTGTGTTATATTTGTTGAAGTGAAGTTGTTCTGAAGAGAGATGTCTGCAAATATAATTCTATCAGTTTCTAATTTCCAGCCTCTCCTATGAACCATGTTTAGATGGGAAGCTGAGGCAGAAAAAAAAACAATTTATGTTTGCTCTAGAAATACTATTAAACACATACAGCCTATATAAGGGAAGAATAAACAATTGACAAAGTACTGCTCTGAATAATGCATAGGTCCCTTTCACTCTTAGAAACACTGGAAGACAAGAGAAGCTGTGAGTGACTGAGACAGAGTACCACGTGTAGTGCAGAGCTTTTCCACTTCTAAAGTTCCTGATTCTCATCCAGGAAAAATCAGCAACATCACACACCTTTAAACAGATACAACCCTGATAAATTCTATTTTTGGTTTCAGTCCAGTTTGTATCTGCCAGAATAGCACCTCACATCATCACCACCATGCCCAATGAGAAGCCTGAGGACACCATTCATGATGAGAAGCCTGAGGACAAGCACAGGCTGCTGGGACCTCAGAGGACTTAGCTTAGACAGAATTTACCTTTCTTCTTAGATGCTTTCTGCAGCTCTCCACAAGCTCCCTTCCACTGAGAGATAGACAGTAACAGTACTTATGGAGCTAGTTTAAGTTAGTCGAAGCTATTCTCTCACTGTGGTTAGTACAGTGTAAACATAGCCACGAATGTTTCTATAAAGCATACTGTAGGCAGACACCAACTTGCTCTTCTAACACTCTGAGTAACCCAAAAGCTACACGTTTGCATAGCGTGGCATCACGTTTGAGCAAGCAAATCTTGTGAAGAGGCAGCAGATATTTGTTGGGGCTCCAAGGCAGATGAAAATGGCCACACAGGATCTGGTCAGCTCGGCGTGTGGGAAAAACAGGCTCATACAGTCATTTGCCATACAGGTGTAGCTGACCTCCTTAACACTGGAAGAATTCTATTCCTGGCAAGACTGAAACACAGAGGTTGGCCATATGAAGAAGAAAGATAGTCCCCCCTTCCCTGAACACAGGAATTCTCACTCAAGCACTGTCAGTCTAGCATCACAGCATGGTCCACATTCAGGTGAAAAATATCAGAGGTGAAATGGGTTGGTATGTGCATCAAAGGGGATATAACGTAGTGGGGAGTGTGTCTGGAGAACTTGTGGGAGGTGAGGGGTTACGGTGATACGATAAAAGATATACATGGCATTCTCAAAATCCTCAAACTGCATTGAGAACATGTGGATTGATAACCAGCATGATTTTTCTGGTAATTTTATGCTGTAGATGTATGAACAATATCTCACCAGTGCATAATATCAGTTGTCGGTTATATACATGTTTTATAACAACCAGAACACTCTTTTTCAAAAAGCTGTTGGTGGTTGGCTTTGATTTTTTTTTTTCTGCAGCAAAGCTTGCTTTCCCACTCTCTTTCTCCTTCTCTTTCAAGCTCATGGAAGCTAACTGCAGAGAAAGTAAAAAGGTATTGAACACACTGGACAAAATAATTAGAAAAATAGTGTACCATTTAAAAATGTTTTCTTGGTTTTAAAAGTGCAGCTTGTTTATTACCCTTAAAATGAAGGCAAATGCCCTGTGTTCAGTTATACAAATCAGATGTCTGACAAAATAACATGAAGTAATAAATAAGTACTTTCAGAAAAGGGCAAGCAATGTAACAGGTTTATAAGCTTCAGTCAGAACACACGTTATACATAGTTTTTAATAAAATTTTATGCAGCAAATACTGCAGAATGCCCTTAACTCAAAAAAGGTAACATCAGTAATAAGTACTATAACAAATCCGTGCTCAAGTTGAAACAGCCTCTTTCTGTTTTCTGTCCTTTTAGCTGTATGATACATTTTTTCATGTTTTACAGAGAGGTATTATGTTTTCTTCTTGATATAGTTTTTCTACAATGACTGGCTGTGATTTCTGGAACCACTACAGGTAAGATGCAGTTCTCATGTCAATCTTGAAATGCCACTGTCAGGAAAATTTCAGGGACTCCCAGAACATACAACAACTATCACACAGGATCAGCCCAAATGCCCGCTCAGACCAACATCTTTGCCTAACCACAGACTACCTAAAAGAAAGAATGGAAAGACAAAGACAAAAATGGAAAAAAATAATCGGACAAGTGTGGCATGATCCCAGCCTGGGTCCACCACACCTACTTCCAAAAATGAACAGGTAGAAAGATACAGAGGTTGCATACATTCAGACACGGAAGTCATGGTTTTTAATAGCTATTGACATCCAAGTACAATGAGAGCACAGGGAATCCCACACTTCAAATATCACCCTAACAACTCAATTTATTTAAAGAAAAATATATACAAACTTTATGGTCCCAGACTAGAAGCATATAAAAAAATTCTCTTGGAACATATTTTCCTACAAAACTGAAGAAATTCAAGGTAGGAAGCTCTTTTCTAAAGGTTTAGTTGTAATTTTTATTTATCAGCAGTGCCAATAGGGTTACAGAGCAACTCTGACAATAAGAATCCCCACTGACATCAGGGAGAACGATCCCAGATACATAGCTAGATGTTCTGGTGTCTTAACATGCATATGAGCATGTAATTAAAAATACTTCTTTAACAAATTAAATATATTTTTTCAAAATTTACCAACTTTTAAAAATGTACAAAAATCACTTAACTTGGTAAAACTAATTTAATTTGGTATACTTCAAATTCATTACAGTCAAATAAGACTCTCAATAAAAAACTAAGAAACTCCCCCTTGGAGTGTGAACATGCCAATCTATTGCTGTATACATATGTATTTGAAATATCCCCCTGACTTTTAAATAATTTGTACATATCTCACAACTAAGAACATAGTTTTTTTTAACAGCAGCATTGCAAACTCAGTTCAGGATCTGGAAACAAATTTGTGTATTGTTGTAGTGCCAACTACTGCAGTGAATAGTGAGCTAACAATTTGTTTACAAAACCTAACACCATGTAAGAGTAAGCTTGGTAGGAACCTATTTGTACTTTTGTTATAAGACATAAAAAAGATGCTGGAATAAAATGCAGAAAACACCAGTCCAAAATTGTTCTGTTGTGGGCATCCATTACACAGGAGAGTAATAAAAAGTAAAACTCCTACCAAGTTATTTTTTTTCACCATAACCATAGAAAAACATCTCTGTCTAAAGTCAGCCTTCCTTCACTACACTAATACATGAATATTTTCAATTTATTTCCCCCCCATTAATACTGATCTTACTTCAGACATTATTCAAGAACAAATACTGGTCCCTCATGGATCTCCACTTAAACAGCAGGCATTTTGATTGCACAGCGATAAGAAGAATTAAAGAAAATAATCTTCATTTTTGTGAAATTAGTCATCTAAGAGGTGAGGGCAGAGGAGGAGTGCTGTACTCTGATGCAGGACAAGTAGATGCACTGTTTCTGCTCCCTATGTTTCTGGATTATGCCAATCAAGCATACAGAATGCAACCTGAAAATATGGGCTTTGCTCTGCAACTGCTTGCTAACACAAAGCGAAGCCTCTGTATTTTTTTTTTTCTGCAAAATTGTGGATTAATTCAAAACTAAAATGTCATTTTGCTACAAAAAGTAGAAACGGAGGAAAAATCGCCCACAGTGAGGTATAAAGCAATTTAGACAAATAGAAGTTGTTCCCAGACCTCTGCACAAGCCTTGGACTGAACATGACATTTAGAATTTTTTTGGATCAGCACTCCTGTATTTCCTACAGTACTTTATCCACATCCCTCCTATCCTCCTGTTCGTAGAATGATCACAACAAGAAATGTAAATTTAAAGGTTGTTCTTGCATACCTCACACCTGGTTAGAGTTAGAAAGTGCTGAAAATCATATGTGCGAGTTTATTCACACAAGCTCTTTAGCTTGTGATTCTTGTGGTTTCAGCCTTTCCAAGAACCTCAGAGGAAGCAGTTCTTAAAAAGAGATGGCTATTTTGCTTGCCACTGTAAAAAACAGAAGTTACTTTGATGGTCTGAGCTATGGTTTTGAACTTCAAAAATAACTCACTAAATACTTGAATATATGCAAGATAGCATAGAAAACAATTCACAGCAACCAATGTGATACTAAAATCTCTCCTCCCCAGGCTTCTTAGTCGGTAGGTGCCCACACTGACTGAACAATGTACCACAATGCCTGTTACATAAATGCAGAAAAGATTCATGGGGTGGTTTGGTTTTGCCACACCACGCAACTGAGTCTCACCTGTTACTGCCAATGAAATTCATGTTGGTACAATAGGGACTTCTCTGAAAGAAGAAAATACTGACCCTCTCCTACAGTATGTGCTTTGTGTCTACAGAATGTGCCCACTTCAGGAGCAATACATGTTTAGCAAAGTATGATTCTGAATTTCTTCAGGATAATCATCTGTGCCTACACACTCATGCAATATCCTACCAGGGTGGAACAGGAGCTTCTAACTGTACACACATTGTGTCAGCAAAGCAGCATCAGTTTCATTTCCCAGAGCTATTCCCATGAAGTGGTGTGCAATGTAGTCACAAGTAGTGGCTCTGAATGACTTTTCTCACCTTTAATTTCTCCTAAAAATCCACCACTTCCAAGGCAGATGGCAGGCTACACCCCCAAAGAGGCAACTTCACAGGAAGCCGTTGCTCTGCGTGGGGATGCTGCGTAGGGAAGCTGAACTTTTGCTTCTCCTCTGCTATTTCCACCTGCTTTTTTACCCCTGAGTTTCATCACTTGTATGTCATCCCATTCACATTTTACTCTCCCATGTTGTGAGCTGTCTGCTCCATTCAATGTCCTTCAGAGGGGTACTCACATGGAATTCACTGACAAGAAGTTCACCCAAACCATTTTCATTGAAGAATTTGTGTTTCCTGCTTGTTTGTTAGGTTATTGGTGCTTTGTATGTTCTGCATAAATGCACCCAAAACTTCAGAATCACAAGGAAGGTGATGGGAATAGCTGAATTTCAGAACATAGGTTTTCATGCAACTGTGAGGAGAATTAAGAGCAAATGGTAGTACTAACGAAACAACATTTTTGTTTACTGCATCAGAGTTACAAGTTACACTTGAGGAATGACATTCTTAACAGTGTCAAGAAAAAGTGGTGATTACTTTATAAAGGGTAAATTTTAACCCAAATGCGATCAGAAACCAAGAAAAATGCCTTTTTTTTTTTTCCAGAGAAATGTTTCTGTTTACACTCCAGTATCACAGAAAAAAAATATCTATGTTGTGGGTGTCTTTGTGTCCCCAGTGATTCCAAATATTAAGAATATTTTAGCATATTCTACAGTGATCTATTTGAAATAAAAAAAACCCTTTATATAAGTAACCAACTGATACGAAATAATCACCTCCTTTCCATAAACTGTGATGACTATACTATGTTGGGTTGACATATCCCAGGAAAATCACAGAATATTCTGAGTGGGAAGAGACCCACAAGGATGATCAAATCCAACTCTTAAGTGAATGGCCCATACAGAGATTGAACACACAACCTTGGCATTATTAGCACCATGCTCTGACCAGCTGAGCTAAATATAGCAGTGATCCCTGCTGTATTTGCAGACTAGTCCCAAGAGAGTGACTGCCAGTGGATGTTTTTTAAGGGACACAGTGAGATGACAATTATGGGGGATTCTTCCAACTACCTGCCCACCTATGAATCATTCTCCTAAATTTACCAGGAATTATTATGTTGTCTTTATTAAATGTGAATCGAAGCAGAAGTTTTGCTGAAACATTGAATAAAAACTGTACCGCTGGTGACATTAGATATGTTGGAGGAAAGAGTCAGTCACTTGTATACCTGGTAATCACAGCAAACACTATTGCAAGATGGATGATCCATATCATTGATACCACATTGGTGTCACTGTGATGGAGAATTGTACAGGTTTTCTTTTTGTCTTTTTCACTGTTTTTTCTGAATGCATCACTGACAGTAGTAATATGAAACTGCTCTTATTTGAAACATAGTGGCCTAGAAAATACATAAACTGATGCCAGTATGTCTGCTACAGAGCAGAAGGATCCCAAGAGGCTCCCGTTATTAGATTATTCCAGTATGGGTCAACTGCTGCAGTATTCAGCAACCAAAATATCATTAAAGCAGCTATTCCCTACTAGGTCCTTTCCTATCTAACGCCTTTTTGAGTAAAAACTTGGATGTTTCCTCCAATATATATATATTTTAATATCCTGATCTTGCTTGTTCTTGCAAAACAGATGGGTGATCTGCAGAAATGAATCTCATGTTTTCAACGGCATGACAGTCCTTGCTACGGTGTATTCATCTGGTTCCCTCTACATCAGTTTTGCTTCCTGACTCCGCTACATGGTTACAAGAGACATTTACTTCATACATTATTTTGCTGGTAAAATGAAGATACTCATTCCCTGAAAAGGTTTTGGAAATGTAGGCTCACTTTAAGAGCAATTCTCTATATGGTCTGGAACAAAGTTACCGTCATGAAAGGCACTGACAGCAGGGGGATGATTCCCTTCCAAAGCTGCAAGATAAATACCCATTGAAAACAGGAAACATACAATTGTATTTATTCACTTAGGCTCCTGAAGTGTGCAATACAGAGTCCCCTCACTCCCCAGCATCATTGGGAAGAGTCAATGGCAGTTCAGTCTTTGCTGAGATACAGAAGGGAGCCTGCGTGCCTTTGAGCAGACAAACTTTCCAGTAACTCTTACAATTTAGACTGACTACATACATTAACATTTGTTGCTGCAATGACTGTCAATTAACATATGCAAATTATGATTTAAAATATGCAAACCATATGTAAATCACACTTATTTTTAGAAGGCTTACCTAAAGAGGGGGATGTAGCTGTCACGTTTAACAATAGCAAACACCTAATAGCAAACGCCTACATGTAAAACTACTAAAAGACACAGTAATGGTGCAGTGTTGAAGCACATCTGAACCTACATCCTCTTTCAAGACAAAAAGTAAGTTTTTATAGGGTTTTTTTCTGGCGTTCATTCCTGATGTATTGCATACATATGCCTACTAGCAAATGCTTTAAAACAGGATAGATGGAAATATTTCAACAAATAAGCTTGCAGAGAACAACCTTTTCCCTGAATATGTTAGTGAGCACGTAATGCTCTGCAAGACAGACAGTAGCTACAAAAACCCCTTGTACCATGAATAAAAGGTAATGACTTGGCCCACGTTATTATGTCACTGCTTTTCTCTGAGAAGTTGAGCCCTAAAATGGAATCACAAACTCATGAAGAGCTCCAAAGTCTTCCTTAATTTACCATCATTTTCACTTGAAAATCTTGAGAGCAAATTTCAAAGCCCTCCTCATTAATGTCATATGGCACACAGTAAACTGGGGGCAATTATTTCACAAAAAGTAATTAATTTTTTTGCTCATGTCAGGAAGATGGGTACTGAACATGTGGGAAATTGAAACAGAAAGCTTATAATACTTTCACTGAAAATACTCTTCTTACAGTCTAGTTCCTAATCTATGAACAGTTTGATAGAAGTACAATTGTAGAACAGTAAATATTATTGAAATACTTAAAACAGCAACATTCCAGGAGCAGTCACAGCAGTATTGGGTAACCAGATACTATTCAGGTAAAGCTTATTCCTCTTTGTGTACAGGCCCGAAACATGCAGTTATAAATGTATCATCCTGAAAAGGCTTAAGGACAACCAAAGACCCATGGTCACAGCCAAAGCCCCGTGGTAGGCAGAGAAGGAGCAATGCAGGACATGACTGGCCTTAGCTGCTTGCTGTCATCCCACTGGGAGTCAAAGGCCAGGCGGAGACACCTCGCCAGCCCCCGCGAAAGCTCCCACCCCAAACGAGGGCTGGGTGTGGCTGACGCTGACTTGCCGAGGAAGCATTTGACACATGCTGATGTCCGTCACCTCCAGAGGAAGAGCAGTAGCAAACAGCAGGGATGGTCACTTTTTAAATAACTACAGCTGTTTCCACGTGTGACTGCACTCTAGCTGGGAGCTGCAACCATTATTTAATTGTAATTTCAGCTAACCATTTTGCAGTAATTGATGGCTGAATAAGAAATCCAACAACTGCCTATATGGCTGAACAAATTATATTTTACTTATAATACCTTCTTAACTCAGCCACCCACCATGGCTGAAATATTTGATTGCTAAATTGATTTTTCATTAATTTAATCTTCAAGGATGATTATTATTCTGAAGCTGGACCACACACAATAAAAACAGGGATTTTATTAGTTATATAGTCACAGGGCATATAGAGAAAAAGGCATGAGCCCTGGCTGATACATAATTTGTTGTTCCAATGCCAACTTGCAGAATACCATTACCTCATCACAGTTGGTCGGATAGAAGTGAAAAGAAATTTGGGACCCATTAGTCTTTTTAAAAATTCTTGACCTTGAAAATATGGAACTACTTGCAAGAGATTATTAAATAGCTGTAATAATAAAAAAATAATCCCAACACTGAAATTTTAAATTAAGAAAAGCTCTTTCTCATTTCAAGACACATTTGTTATCAAGAAGACTGTGTGTCCTGGAAGTACTCTGTAATAGTTTCACAGTAAATAAGTGCTTTTACAACCATGGAACGTCACTACCATAAAAGACATCCTTGCAAAAATTACAATCAATTATCAAAAGGTCTTTAATACACTTTAAAAATACATGTCACTGAAACTACTCACATAAATAAATGTTTGTGGTAGACCAAGAGGAAGACCTTAGTGCTTTTTCCATGAAGACTTGCTAGGAAGAAATCACTTACTCCAGTGAATAAAAGACCCGGCCAGTAACATAAATTAGTGGTCAGTGCAAAACTCGTGTGTGGTAATGTTTTCAAATTACCTTTTTTAATGGCAGTCACCATTTTGTAGGTCTTAACTATCCCATCAGGGTACCACTGACCTCCTCACAGTCTAGAGAGGCTGATTTTATTTCTAAGATTAATATTCTCCCTTTTGGTAAGATTTTCGTTTTGTTTCTGGAAGTAACCCAGGCCCAAAAGGTTTCAACAGGATGTCCATCAACTAATGAATTAATCAGCTACACCAATAATGCCTAAAGCCTTGGACTGACCTGAAACTGGTAACATCTCAACCAGATTACACCCACCAGGGACCTGTCTTTAACACTAGATCTTTGAAGAAATGCAAATGGAGAAGAAATGAGGAAAAACTAACTTCTGTGTCATTTTCTCTCCATATTATGGGTACATAAGAATCATAACAGCTTGTGTGATGAAGGTGTGAGGAAAGGAAGTGTAGTAATACAAAAGACATAGATGGTTCTTGACATATGTCCTTTTTGCTGCTTAGCAACATGTCAGTGTACTGCATTCGTTTTCTGTTTCAACTTTCTGCAAAAAGGATGTTTATACTGGAAGAATTGATTTTTTGCAGAACCCTATGCACAACCTTCTGCAAAGCAGTGGATACTGTGCTCTGAATAGAGCCCAGAGGATTCTGTAATTGAAATACTAAAATATTTTTCAAACAAGACAAGTATTCTCTGGTAATGTGAGCCAGGCAAACCCAAGATGCTCCCCCAAGAAGAATTTTCTTCTTCTTTCTTTTAATAACAACTCTTGTAATTTAAAGTGCTCCATTAAGACTTGCCCCCCTCCTTGTCTCCACCTCACCCTCTTCCCCCAATCCATTATTGCAGAGGAGTAAAGCGAAGAACCACTTCAAAGTCAAAATTAGGTAGCCTGGACTTGCTTTGTTCACCAGAGTCCCTCTCTTTTCTTGCATATCTTTTTAAATTATTTTTATTTCCAAAAGTCAGAATAGCCCATTAAAAATATTTTTAAGAGGAAAACTTTCCTATATAGTTAATTATTACTGACAAGCATCTAAAGATCAACATTTTTAGCTACTCAGAACCTTTACATTTATTATCCTGCTAGAAATTATGTGCATTTGAATTTTTACTGGTGGAATTCACATCTCAAGGATCGTAACCTCCAAGAATTCCTTTCACATTCCGAGCCAAATTCAACCTTTTATTTCAGTAAAACTTACTGCCACACTGTTCCAGTGAAGTCACTGTGGAAGTTAGCATACAATGGAGATAACAGAGACTAGGGGTTTCATATTTTTTAAGGTCTGTGCTTGTGTCAGCAAAGAAGATGCACATTTTACTGGCATTAGAGGTGGTTTATGCCCTCTTAGCAGCCTAGAAGTTTTGTTTACACCCACTCTCTTTCATTTGCCAAGATCATGAAATGGAGCCTTAACATAAACGAGAATAATTCTATATTTTTTTTAGAATACAATGTAGCTTTTGTACAATCTATAGTACCTCTAAGAAATACATAAGTCTTCTAAGTATTTTTGAGCACTGTTGTAGGTATGAATGAGGACATCTGAGTACTTTTGAGCAATGTAGGTATGAATAAGGATTCTTCTCAAGTAAAGGGTATGTTTTGGTGTTCAATATCAATTTGAGGATAAATAAGTTCACATGGCCTAAGCAAGCTGTATGCATCACATATCATGCAACATAGGTGATTAAGCAACAAAGAACAAGACTTCATCAATCTGACGATTTAGTTCCCAGATGATCCAGGAAATCACATCATAGAAAAATCCCATAACATAGTCTTTTCCACAAGCTTACTGAGCTCTGTTTTAAAACTGGTCCATTTCTCTTTTCACTGCTACTACTGATTCAGACCCCATTGATCTGATGGCTAGAAATGTTCTTTTAATTTCTAGCTTATATTCATATAAGCACATACCCACTTGCTTTAGTGTCAAGTGTCACTTCTCCCACTCTGCTGTTTCCCCCCACAAAGAGCATGTGGACAGCAATCTGGTCTCCTCTCAGCCTTGTATTACTGGATTAAACAAGCCACAACCTTTATTTTGTTTGCACTACATATGCTTCTGTAGCATTCTAATTGTCCCTATAAACCTTCCTAATGCTTGCTTCGCTTGGATTCAATATGCCTTAAAAGTGGGTGTACAGTTTTTCAAAAGCAAGCTCTCCAGTGCTGCTACAACATTAACATTTTTCCGCCTCCACAGGAAATCTCTCGTTTGATACTTTCTAGGATCACATCGCTTACAGTTGTATCCCATCAGTGACTCATAGTTATTCTATGACTGATTGTTACACACAGGTCTTTTGCCTCCTCTGTCCTTTTCAACTGATAAGTCTCTAGCAAAAATTCTTTTCAGCAGCCCTTAAGTGGCATCAGTACTCTTAAATTTCATCTCATTTCTATTACTTTAGTCCTCAAGGTAAGAACATTTTTCCTGCATAACGTTCTGATCATCTTTTATATTAATGATGCCTCACAATATTTCGCCACCACCAAATTCCATTCTTCTACTTCTACATTTTGTGCTAACATCATTAATTAAAATGTTAAGTAAGTCAAGTACTCTAGATTGATCCTTGAAAAATTCTGCTGACACGTTCCTTCTGGTGTGACAGTTCTCCATTTAGCATAACCTGTTGTCATGTCTTTTTTATTCAGTTTCATTCCATTCTGCTGTGCCACTACCAACATCCACCTTGTTCAGCTGGACTAATAATTTCCTGTGTGTGATTCTTTATAAAATGCTGAAATCTGAATAATATCAGATCTACCACATTTCTTGTAACAGTGTAGTCTAGGATAATGACTTTGATAAATCTATGTTGTATTTGTTTGAATGTTCTACTACTGTGGTTGCCTGAAAGTAATTTGAAGGTCAGACAATATGAGATGGTACTAAATCACCTCTTGGGAAATTGTCACTAAAGAAACGTTATTTCACAGCAACCTATGAAATAAATAAAACTTATATGCAAAAAAAATAACTGAATCACTAGAAAATTAGGTATTAACCAGCAGTGATCTAAAACAGTGGTAAGAAAAAGCATAATTCATAATGTAGATTTGGTACAGAGACTTAGAATACAATGTGTTGCAAGAAATAAACATTCTTATATGAACTTTTGTTTTAAGCATAACTATTTTCCTACACCTATTAACAAACTAAACATTCAGGCATCTTTACAATACAGAGAAAGAACTGGCAAAGCACAGATTTGTGAGAATCTAACAGGCTTCTCATAGACAATGGAGCATAGCAAGAACAATAAGTGCTACAGAGAAAAAACCGATACATACATGAATTTTTGCTCTTCAGACAGATACCACATTTTCCAGACTGGTTAGAGGTATGGTTAGTGACTGATTAGCATTGTGCTCTGGCAGGGTTATTGAATTTGCTATTGCTAGAAAGTAAGTCAACATTGCTGAAAGATCTATAGCTGTTGGCTTAAACTCAGTAGTTAATATATGGCTGTGGAAAGAGTTTTGGAAAATGTCCTGCAACACCAGACCCAGTTTTTCCTGAAGCTTTTTAGGTCTTTACTGGGGAACTGTACTCACCCCGAAGACAACTGCTAAGCAGACAACTGATAACAAGGATGTTTCTGAGAGCATGCAACTAAATCAGCGCGCCCTATCCGCAGCTGAAAGCAAGGTCGGACCAGACTGTAACACTGCAACTTGCCTGAGCTTTAAACATCATCATTAAAGAAACCAAAAGTAATGAATGTGGCAGTATGCTGTTCAATTTGAGGGGATGCTCTGAATGAAAGACTGCCCACATCCAGAGCAGAGGCCAGCTGTGACTCCTGGGATTGCCTCACTGCCCTCTCCTGCTTTCTGAAACTCCACAGTGTCCCGTCACTAACACATGCTGGGATTGCTCCTGCTGTTCCTGATGTAATGAAGGCTGCTTACAGTGACCCATCACGGCTCAGGAAGCATATATGACAGGTGTGGAGCTGCCATATGGCTGATTCCTGGTTTGCCTGGATCACAGGACAATCACCTCTGTAGTCAGACAACAGGACAGGGGGCCACCAAACACTTCCCAAAGGGTCTCTATAGGCTACTCCAGCCAAAAGTTTGGAAATACTACCAAGAATATATCAAATCAATCACCAGTTCCCTTCAGAATATTACATTAGGGTCATTTCTGCAGCCTTAGCTTCAACTGACTAAAAGATCTGGGTGTGGGATGTTTTAAAAGCTCAGGAATGATGACCCTTTCCTCTGGTGCAATGTCACTCTCTATCACATGAATAAAGTCAGTTTCTGCAAGAGCTTCTTCCTCTCCTAAGCTAAGACTGTGGCACACAGTTACAGGCTAGAAGAGCAGGTTTTGAATTTATTTCCATCACCTTGGGTTTTATAAATATAAACTTGTAATGTAAAATGTTTCTACAATTTAATCTGTCCATGATAATGAATGGGTTCCTGCATCATCATCGCAATAAATTTAATCCTGTTTCTCAGAATCATTACAGAACACTAAGAAATGCTTATGCCACCTCAGAGATTATTCAGTTTTTGAAATTAGTCAAGACCTTCTGGTATACAGTGTAACATGCATGAAGGCAAAGTTACAGACAGTGAGAGCAGTAAAATGAAAAAAAAAAAAAGAAAAAAGGTATGGAGAATAGATCAAATGATATTAATTAAAAGATGAAAAACTATTATTTTTCTGAAGAAAGCTATCAGCCAGGACTATCAGGCAGATTCAATTTCCCCCTACACTTCCTAGATCAGAAATTAAAGTTGTAAGGTATAATGCCAAGTACATTGGTAAGGAAGAGCTGAAAAAATTGAGGAAAATTAGTAGTTTCCTAGATTACTACAGTACCGTCTCTTACTTTCTGCTAAAATCTTATATATCAATACCTATATGCAGTATTCAGCACAGATACAGTGAATGTAAGACTAACTCGTGTTTTTCCTATGTGATGAACTAGATTATGCATCATTTTCTAGAGCAGTAACTTATATAAAGTTATATAACATACACACTTTATATACATTTATATAAAGTTATATAACTTATATAAATGTGGGATTGAACATCTCAACATGCTTTTGAACAGTGCTTTTGCACTGAGCTACAGCGCTCTGAGCAGGAAAGTCAATGAGGATGGGCCCCAATATTTCACTTTATAGAAAACAGCAACAAAAATAGCAATAATAAAAAAGAAAACAAACCAGAGTTCATTACTGCATGAGTTTCTTCTATTACTACAAGAACTGCAGGTGCCAGAATAATTCCTCTTTTGCTGTACATCTATCACTGGAACTTGCACTATCTCTAATGCCAAAGTTGTCCTTGCAACCCACGGGCACATGCATTTTAATGATCTCCCTCATGGACAGCAGCACGTTTGGTCACTACTTTTTGAAATTCCTGTCCAAAAGAAAAATCCAGCAACCGAGGGAGTACAATCCTGTACAATCATTTTAAGAAAGGCCCCAGATGAAAAAGGAATCAATTTTGTGACTTGATGAGAGTCTTCCCCCTGCCCTTTCCTCAGCGACTGATCGTGGCGCGGACATACCCCCACGCCAGAGTAAGGCAACGCAGCACAAGAGAGTGCTGGTCTGACTCCTGATGATGCACCTCAGTTGGCCTCAATTCACATGGCTCACGTCTGCCAGACCAGAATCTGTACCTCTACCAATATGCATGGGGTCCCCTTGGTGGTGTTTGTTCTCCTGGGGCAGCTTCTAAGAGGCTGCCCTGCTATGGCAAGTACGCACAAATGCAATATAACCTACTGGACAAAATCTTACTATTAGATTAGTTGAAACCCATAATAACAACTACTTGCCTGCTGGTATAGTGCAGGAAAAGGTTTGCATGAAGTTCTTTCACACTTCTGGACAGTGGAGTGTATATGAAGTAAACAGAATTTAACTCACCAAGGTGAACTTCTGGTTAACTACTTCTATTTTTTCATTGTTTTAATTATTTTAATACTATAATCTCAGTTTGCTATGGAGGAAGAATTATTCATGGTTTATTCATACAAATATAATTATGTCAAACATTTAAGCTTAAATAGCTCACTATTGTATAAACTGTTACCTCATTATTTTATACATGTCTAAGGGTGTGTGCCTATGTACACCTACACAAACGCATTCCAAACATAATCACCAACAAATTTTGATTACAAAATAAAGGAAATCCTTTAAAAATCTAACAAGTATTATCACATAAATTTCAGAAAAATTACATATAACAGACCAACATGCCAAATAGCTGTCTTAGCAGTTTATATTTGGCACTCAGATGATGAGTACGTTGTACTTAATAGTCAAACATGTCACCTAAACAGAATGCTCTTCAGATATTTTAAACTGTGTAAAATTCAACATATCCTTTCTAGCTTACACCTTTTTTCCAAGCTATGTGACAAATGGTTATACAATTTAAATAAAATAAATACCTTGCATCTAATTTGCAGATTCATCATGCACAAAACTCTTTGGAAAATTCTGATACACTGCTTTTACCTTCATACATAAAATGTGAACATACACATTGTAACCACCACCAAAAATATTTTTATAGGATTTTCATCCCTCCCAGAGAAGACTTCAGAACTCAGAACTCAAGATTCAAGTTTCACATCCTTCCTTTGAAATATCTAATATTCCTTGCCATTTATTAGGTTTTAATTTAAATACTCAAAAATATATTGATTAAAAATCATATGTAGAAGAGTAGCAACATATACCTGGACATCACCTATAGGGTGAATTAAAGTAAAAGCTGAAGAACAATCGACAGTCTGCACATTTTGGTAAGCCAGCGTTAGATTTTCCTCTGAGCGAGAAGTGGTTCCTACTGGGATATATTTAATATGGTGACAAATTCTAACCAGCTGCTCCTTTTATATCCAGGAAAACAGAAAGAACAGACTGGAGATGTCTTACTATTACTTTTGCAAGCTCTTACTTTGAATAAAGTACTTACAATACAGAAAACAGCTACCGATTCTTTAATGAGTGGAGTACATAGCACAGTATTTGATCTTCTATGCAAGGCATTTCTTATAACGGAAAGGTTTTCTACAAGAGAGTTCAAAATTAAATAAACTATTAACAGGAAAAATCAACAGCACACAGGTGCAAAGGCAAATACCAAAAAAGAAATAAATGGATAATACCATTCCTGGTATATTTGTGAAAAACCTTAGGTCTGTTATTACATTAACTGCACTAGTCATGTAAATCATAACTAGGTGAAAGGGTTTATTAGAACAAATTTGGGTTTTTCTCATACAGTGATAGTCTCTGTATTAAACAAGCTAAAAGTCAAACTACTTCAAATGGAACAGTAAACCATATGCTGAACCACAGCAGCAAATCTTGATTTCCAAAGCCAAAAAAGATTTAATTGTATATATTTAAATTGTTCTTGGCTATCTTAATTTTCCATATGTCATAGATAACGAATTTTATTTCCACATTGCATTTTACAGCCTTAAATTCTTAATTTTATTAACCGAATACAGAATTTGACTCTGATATTTAAAAGATAAATACTGTCATAAGCATCCAGCGTCCCTGCTGACCACTTATTTGAGAGTTGACCAAAATTTTTCCAAGGAAACCCAAACTCTTCCACTCTTAATTAAGAGAATGTAGCTAGCATTTGTCCTGAACAAATGTGTAAAGAATCTTAAATACATACTGTAATCAGATAAAAATGCAGATATATCCACACTATTTCCTCTCTTAAAATACCTCTGCTAACAGCAGAGTTGTCTCTCACCTGGAGGAAAGCTAGAAAACCACCTGATAGAGTACTAATTCTCAATATTTTTATGCATTTACAAAATATCAAGTGGTATTAAAAATGGCCAACTACTACACTAATGTACCTCCTCCTGGAAGACTGAAGGGTTCATTTCCACTTTTCTATCACAGTGAATCTCACAGAGAGTGTTACATGCTTCTGTTCTGGGTACACATTAGTCCTGTGGTGATTTTCCTGAAATTACACATTAGAGAGGCTCATATAGCCTGGAGATAGATTTGTGATTAACTGATATTTCTTATTAAGATCCCAGGTTGGAGTGCCTGAATGTTGACAGAAAACAGGTTTGTACCTAATGCAATGGAGGAGTTATTATTTAAATATTTAAACTATACTTAGCACTGTGCTTTTCACCTGCAAACCAATCAGTACTACAGGTTTGCTTTATGAGATTATGGGATGTTGATTGGCACACCAGGTACAAAACAGAGGCCAAATTACTGGGTGACATCTTTGTTTTATTTCTCAGGGATGGTTCTTACTGTCAGGGGGGTTGCATATAAGGCTAAGTTTAGAGTGCTTTTTGGGTACACAGCTCCATTTCAGTGAGCTCAAATATATCATCTTCCTTCTTCCATAGAGAAGTGACATAGGGATAGGGCGTGTTTACAGATGTTCTCACAGGAAAAGTTGTTTGGAGGAAAATATTCAGTTTTTCAAGGAGGTTACATGTAACCTGTTATTAAGTACAAACACCACCACCAGAAGCATACAATTCTTGTTCAATTATACGAGGTATCAGGTGTCATTCAATGGATGAGATCCAGCACAGAACACAACAAGCTGAGTGTGTTGGGATATTCTAATGAAGAGCTAGTATATCAATTTGATTTCAGCTCAGGGATGATGAAGGTACTTTCTAACACTTTTGTATGGGCATAAAAAGTTAGTAAGCAATGGTAAGAAACTCTTCTTCAAACACCAAAATATGATGCTAAGTACTAAGGATCCTGCTCTCTTATTAATAGGATTATATGATTACTTCAGTGTTTTGTGACTATTTTACCTTTCACGAGACTTAAAAATTAAATGTAATTTCAAAAAGTTAAACACTCTACCAAGGGTTTACATTCTATATATATTGAAAACAGCTGTCCTATACGTTCCCTCATTAAGCACCTAGGAAACACCAATATTAAATTCAAAAGAGACACATGCTTTGTTTCTCTTCCAACAGTGGTAAATTCAAAATAATAAACAGTTCCTATTGTTAATTAGACAATATATATACTTACATTATTCAAATCCATTGTCAAGACACGTTGGCTGAGTAGTGAACTGCATGGCTGAGTCACACACCAAGACAGAAGTCAGTAAAAATTACAGCTGTCCACTGCAGTTGTGGTATCCATTATGCTGGGATTTAACAACAGACAATAGAAATCCCACTGCAGACAGAAAACTAGAGAGAAGAATGGACTATAAATCGACCAAGTGCATCGCTGTTGCACTTTAAATGACATCCATCCATTAGAGATGTCTAAGTAATGGATTGGCAAATTGTGACAATATTATAACAAAATCCTTATAAAACCACTGAATGTCATTGCATTTCTTAAGGATACAGTTAATGTGAACTTCACATTCATGTGACTTTTTATACGTGTCTAATTTTAACACAGAAATCCTGGGCTGTTTCGTTGTTCTGAAACTTATCTTTATGATGCACAGTGCCAATAGGTGTCTTAACAACAGCTGGAACTCTGTCTTGTTATATGAAACCAGAGAGGCTGGTGGATGTATCTGTCCCATGTGCCACCCATCAGGCACAGAAGGGAGGAACAAGAATATGTCCTTTATGGATATAGTAAGAGAAGGTTTTTCAGTTTTGTGTGATTGGATGGACATGCATGTTCCCAAGGATATAACCTATAAATAGAAGCATACTTATAAGAAAGGTGATGCATAGATGAAAAAGTTATGTGCCTGCAGTTTAACTTAACCTTAGTTAGCTATTTTTATGAAGGGGTATATGCTCAAATTAAAAACATCTAATATATTGGCACAATTATTCCCATCAGGAACCTAAGTGCTGAATTCAATTTTAAGCTCCCTAAGAGACAGCAGTTGTTCACTTAGGCCATCCAGAAAGGTACTTCTAATTTAAGGGGCCTAATCTGACCCTTTGGTTCCCCAAAATCTTACAGAGATTATTCCATTCTCATCCCACAAACAAAATTGACCTGTAAGTAAAAAAATCCACCAGTCTCCAGAAGTTTCTCCTTGAACCATTTCATTGTGTTGTCGTGGGTTCTTTTCCCAGTGGCTTTGGGTCTTCAGGCAACCTTCTGCCCACACCCAAGGAGACTCTTGCAAATCTAGTAAGTATCATTTTTCATGTTAGAAAACACCTTTTGGACTTGAGATGGCACCAGTGATTCCAGAAGGCAGATCAATTTTTGGAATGTGTTAAAATATGCATTGAAACTCACTACAATTAGGTTTTGATGACTTTCCTTGCTCAATAGTTGTAACCTGTTTCCCCTAGAAATCCAGTTCTTGAATTTTGGGGGGATTTGCATCACCATAAAGCCTACAGCAAGAATGCAAGATGAATTTATAGCTGCAGTTACTATGAGGCTGAAAATTTCTAAAAAAATGCCAAAGAACGTAAAAAGATAAATCCAATATAAAATAAAAGTTTAAGATAATATAAAGGAAAGTAGAACAAAATCAGAAATCAGACTTTTCAAACAAATTATTTCTAGAAAACTCTGCGGAAGTTATGCATCTGAAATTATCTATACATTGAAAAATATTTCAGAGTCATTTGATACCAGCTCTCTTCAGCGTAGATTGAGATTGCAACACCTATGGTTACAATTTTCATATTGTACCTAGGATTCTTGTAACTTTCAAATTAATTTCTTTAGGGATATTTCAAAATACAACTTGGAGACTGGAGGAATTCAGAAAGAACACTGGATTTCCTGTGGTGCCTTGGTGTTTGGGCTCTGGTTGAACTCCCAGTGAAATCCATGGGATTAGCAAGTACTTGCTGTCAGTTGTACATCACAAATCTTCACAACTGGGACTTCACAACGGTTCATATGGGCTGATCAGCACACCAAGTATAGTCACCGGGAAGATGAAAACTACAAATTGTTGAGTAGTTGAATGGAAGTCAGTTTTCCCTACCAAATCTTTGAGTCTGTGTCAGATCCTTAAAACTACATTCATGTCATATGGCTGATTCCACAAGGTCTCAGCTTATCCTCTCCCTTGACTAATCACGGCTAGGTTGTGCCTGAAACGTCCAGCGAAAACTTTTCAGCATCATCCCAACACCAGCTCTGGTGATTAATTCCACCCACCCATTGCAATTTCTTCTCTGTAATTTCTGTTATTTACATCCTGTCCTATCCTAACATTTTTAGGTGTTATTTTACTGTCAGTAGTGGCTCTGTTTCACATGACTGAGCACAGCCACACATGACAGGACCTGCCAGCACATCTTCTCACCTTTTTAAGGTGGTCTACTCAGTGTAATTGATTCAATTGCTATCTGAGTCATCTAGCAACTGCCTGGTTGAATAGGGTATATGAGTGAGAGACCATAACTATTTTTAATAAAAAAAAATCAATAATTATTTTTATTATAAAAATAATTTGAGTTATCCTAGTTGCTTTTTTGTTGTTGTTGTCCACTATCAAAAATATGGTGTTACTATATTTAGGTCTTATCTAAATGCTAAGAAAACTTCTTCATTCGAGGAAGAGGTATATAAATATTTACATTTCAAAAAGACTTCACAGTTTAAAGACCTGTTGTTAGTCATTATTTTCATGTAATTCTTCACCCTCTTGTTTCTGTTTTCAAAAACCATAATATGATTTCAGCACGAAAGCAAAACCTCAACAATTGTATTTTTGTTTTTACAGAACCAAAAATTTTCCCAGTACTCACCCATTTCCATTTATCTGCAAATGCATTGTACAGAGAATTCAGAGTCACTAAGAGCTGTGGTGTAATAAAACTCTTCTAAGTTTCTTTTGAAAAGTGGATGGAAGTTGTAACTTCCGGCAAATAAGTGCACTGTTGTATTCTGTATAATTTCAGCACCAAATCCCAGTCCCAACTGCCCATCCATGCCCATAGTTGGGTTTTTCCTTTAAATTAACAGCTAAGAGAGTTCAAACAGATCAGACTCTCGGTCACAAAACAGACTTTCAGAGTATCTGCTCGTGGAAGGCTCTTTATTCAAGAAGCTCTACGTCAACACATGTCCCAAAACAGCCTCCTAAACATCTGCACCTCAGCACAACAACAACTGGGGCTTCCACCCCACCCTTGCCTGCTAAGGATTCATTCACCCAGCTGTCAAAATATTCCCTAAATAAGCAACACGTAAACTCTGTGTTTGCAGAGTTCCTTTCCCTTCCTCTTCCAGGAAAAGAAAAAAACCCAATCAAATAAAAGAAGACTATAAACCATAATAACTTTTTTTTAAAAAATCCCAGGAATTACATTTTGTCTTTTTTTTTTTCAATATATTGCAACCGTTTTACACAAAAAAGGCATGAAAAGGTAGAGTGCTAGGGTTTGTAATTTAATTGTCAGTATGTGTGTAGCCATATTTTAAAATATTCTGGATTTTCAGGCAGGTAACTTCATAATGTGAATATCACATTAATACTGTAGGATATGATTCTGCAAAAGAGTTATGCGTGTATTAAACTTTACATATACAATGAGACCCATTGAATTCAGGAGCTGGCTTAAAAGAGTACTGCAAATGATACAGTTCCAAAAATAATGAACTGCATTATTCATTACATATATAAGAAAATAGCACAGTATATACATATGTATGCTTCCATACATTTTTATTATAGACAAGAGCTCTGGTTAAGTTGGCTTAATATTTTTTATTATAATACACTGGTTTCAGTTGTTTACATATTTGTCAAGCTGTAATTATTTCGCTGAAATTTTCCAGGCTAGATGTTTGCCTCAGATGAAATTTGTTTTTTAACTTTCAACATAAGCAGTTTCTGTCTTTCTGAAAGAAGAAAGCACATCAGGAAAACATGTTGTTCATTTGTATAAAAAAAAAAAAAGTCAAAATCTTTTTCTTTACTGGGAAGCTCATACACCTTGATGCATGAAGCAAGAATAGGAAGTATGGTAGGATTTAAAGGAAGGGTAAAATACAAAACTTTCCCTAATATCTAGGATATGGTTGTACTGTGATTAAAAATTCGCTTCTCAAAATTCTGATTACTAATGTAATTCACAGCTATGATATGCCTGTCCTTTTTTTCTACATATCTATATTCCTCTCTGTGTCTTTACATTCCAACCACATGGTCCTTTCCTCTCCCTTGCACCACCTCTACTGCATGTGCAGGTGGCAAGTGAGTTTAGGGAGCTGCTATGGCAGGAAAATAACCAGCATTTAAAGTAATTAAGCTTCCATGGACCTGCACTTTGAAAGATGTGATGCAAATGATATTGGGGCAGAGGGAATGCAGGAGAGGCAAAATACCTATTTAATCTAAAAGAGAATGTTGATCTGACAAAAAAAAAAGCTATAAGCAATCATGGAAAATATAAACTGGAAATTACAAAAGAGTTTTTAAGCATTAGCTCCTTCTACTCTAAAACAACTTTCTGGCAGCACTACTGAGAAAACAATCCTAAATAATAGAGCTTTACCAATTTAATAAAGGGATTATACGACATGGTGGCCTGTGGTACCACACTACTCACTGCATTTCTCTTATAGCCCCTCAGTACTGGCACTCAAAACCAAATTCTGTTCACAAAAGCAGTGTGCGTTGATGAGCACCAGCACGATCTGTCGATGCCCTCTAGAGCACATGAGAACCTGTGTGGGCTCAGAATAATGTGTACCTCAGTCTGCTGTCAGGTGCAGTCGGAGCATTTGTCTGTGGACAGCTTGGAACCCAACACAGGAGGCTCTCATGCTGAGAAAGCCACAGGTTACTGAATGTGTGGTATTTCTGCCTCCCTTGCACTTACCACTCAAGTGCCTGCAACTGCTGCTAATGATGCAGGAGGACCCTCTCAGCATCACATTAGAAACTCAAACATTAGAAAACAACTGTATTACTCTTGTTTACCTAAACTGAGGTCTTGTCCTTGGGTGCAACTTTTAATTACATGTGCTCTAGTTATTTTTTCCACTGGCATGGGAAAAGATAATCTAAAAACATTCTGCTAATATAGTGTATACATCCTGATTTACATGTGAGGTGGAAGTAGTTGCTACCTATGAAACTCATTTCAACGTATTTCTCAGGCCGCCACGAAGGTAACTCTACTCCAGTTCCTCATTTCACTGCATGCTATAGTTCATGCATTCCCTTAGGACACAATTTTTATTTTTAGAGAAGCCTCTATTTGCTGACTGTTGTGAAAGGAACACTCAGGAGATGCGATTAGCAGTCACTTGTTTCAGTAAACATTGAATGTAACATATGCCTCTCAAGTAATGTGTATCCAAACATACAATTTACAAATAATTAACATCATGTTAATTAGTCACATTAATTTATGCCACTTTGTGGAATTATTTCCTCAGAGTCTTTAGGAATGCTGCCAGCAGTTTGAGCCAAAGAGTGTGAAAATTTGCTTGAAGTAACTGTTGTGACTGGCTGTGACACACAGCTTGAACAACAAGCAACGAGGGGCCATAAAGACTGATTGAAGATCGGGAAGCCGCCGAGGTGGATTGCTGCTGACAGCGCCAGGCACAGGCAGCACCCGGGGAGCGCTCCCTGGGCAGGGCTGGAGCACACACACGCTTCCTTGCGTCCTGCCTCACACCTCCCTCTAAAAACACACGCAGGAGGTGATCGGCAACATCCTGACAAATTCTTGTAATTACTGCGGGTTATTTTAGATGATAAATTGTAGGGAAAAAAAGCTGTTGAAACCAAACATAACTTCAGAACTGATAAATGCCAAAATTAAGCTTTAACTTCTCAAAAACAAAAGAGAAGCCATTTGGAATATTGGCACAATCTCAAAAAAATCAGGCACAGCTATTCTTAAACGTGTGAGAATGGAGCTACTAAACACAGCTGTACATTTCAGTACTACAATATGAAATGTGCCTTGTGTAGAAGAAAAAGAGTTGCTGTCTGAGAATTGAGATGGTGAGGCCAAACACAGCAAGGAACAAAAGAAGCTATCTGCAGTCACTTATGTTTTGAAATTAATAGTTCTGGTTTCATAAGTAACAATATATTAAAACTGTATAACATTTGTATTGGGATTGCAACTGATCATTTTTTAGGAAAAACAAAATTATTCCAGATCAGTAACTGACTAGGCAAAGAACAGCATCACCAATTCTCCTATTGCATCTGAATTCCAAATCATGGGGATATTAGAAACATCCCAGCTTGCACTATACATTCATTACATTTCTACAGGAAAAGAACCAGACCGAAAAAGTATCTCAAATGATAAATACATGCAGCATCCTAGGAAGGCCACACTATGACTGATAATTAGATACCCAGAGAGGCAGGCAGAAATGAGGGCCCTGAGAAATGTATTAAGAATCTTTTTTTATTAATCCTTCTTCCTGTGCCAAGGACCATGAGCCATGATGTTAATACAAACTGACTTATGCAGACTCTGAAAAAACTACAGTGTTGTCCTAGACTTGGAGTTTCAGCTCAGGGAAAATCCCCACTGGTGCCTGTCTTGCCGTTGTCCGCACGAGGACATTTGCTCTCCCTCAGACAGATGCAACACTTCAGTGAATGATTGAAACTATTTGCAGAAATAAAGATTTTCTTCTGCTGCAGTTTGTACACCTCTTCAGAAGCAACTGCTGGGACTTTAAACAGATATCATGACAAATGGCATGGGCCTGATCTGTTGCCCACTGAAATCACTGGACAAAATCCACTTTTCAAACGATCCACATTTCAGTTTGCACTGTGTGCTTCTGCACAATACTTGTATATATGAGTGTATTAGCAAACTGCTGCTTCTGCTTCTTAACAAGCTGTATGAGGAGCTACAGAAAAGAGTACTACATACAGTGCACATTAAATGCCATTGAGATCGAGATGACACATAAGGGTTTGAAACTCTCTGTCACCTTTTATACACTTGTCACACATACAGCTATAGACAAAGGTATCAACATGCATACCTCTGCGTGCACAAAAAATAAAGAATTATTTTTACCAGTCCATCACAGATACTTTCCCAGAAATATGGGAATTATTGCAGGTTATCTAGCACAGCCAGTTGAGCTAGCTATAGAGATAAACAAATAAGTAAACAAAAACTGTCTAACACACATTATATATAATTTTATGTATATGAAACCCGCTATATTCCAAGTACTACAAGTTGTTTTGGGAGATGTTTATCTGGTTTATTTTGTCTTTTATTTTCTTTATCCTTTAAAAATAATTAATCAGACTCTTGTAGAACAATGTCTGAACACGTGAAAAGTACCCAGTAAAGCACAGAATGCCATTGAGAATTTGAAAGCAGGGTATCTTTCACAAGGTTTAGATACACTCTGCCCTTCCAAGTGTTCAAGAGGAAAGCAATACAGCTCTTCTCAATCTAAAACCTCACATAATACAAGCACTCTTACTGTACCCCCATTCTAAACTTATTTGAAGTGCTGGGAGAGGTAGCATGTCTTTTCTTTGAGCTGATGATAAAACATCCATTACTGTTTAGATATTTTTGGAAGAATGTGTTACAGAACAAAAGTATGTATTTCAAAGGTTTTCAAGAAGTAACTTTAATGACTCAGTTCAGCTTCTCTAAGGATGCCAACATCAGTAGATTCAACATCTTCTAAAATAAGGACATTGAAAATATTTATATTTATGTAGGCCTAGATTCTGTGCAGTTGCCCTCTGTATCCACAGGGTTGTGATACCTTCCACTGTTGATTCTGATCTTTTGACAATTCAATTTTCTCCCTGTTATTTTTAATGCTAATCGTGAGCCTTTTGCTAGAGCAGCCAGTCTTGCTGAAAAGCCCCCACAGTACCTTCAGGCATGCCTGGCCAGACGGCACCTTATTGTGTTCAGTAGAAACTCTTCAGTTCTACCTGGTATTGTACCATCCCTCAGCCCCCGTCAGTGTGGCTGTTGTGACCACCTGTTGTCTCTCATGCTTTCTTTTGAGTGTAAGTTCTTCTACAGTTCTTTTTATACATAATTCATTACATGTGTGTATGCATCAGCAACACAAAAGGAACCTAAGTACTAGCTGGCCACAAAACAGACCACATTAGAAACATGTGCCATTAATTAATAAAAAATCAATGGCAGTTATGCTGCAGACATCATAAGAGGGAAGAGTCTAATGCAGGAGCCAGTAAATTAGCTTCTAGTTTGGGTTGAAACATAATTTTCTAAATTAGTTTGAGTTTAATTTATAATTTATACACTCTGTGGCCAAAAGGAACTGCTCTGATCATCTTGTCTATACACAGGATAGAATTTTTCTGAGATGCATCTCTTTTAAGAGTTATCTCATTTCATTTTAGTCTCCAACTGATGAGTCTGCCACCTTCTCTGGTGATCTATTCCCATGCTAAATTACCTTAATACAAGGAAAATCCAACTCCTTCAAGGCTGAATTTGTTCAAGTTCAATGTTTACCCACTGGACCTTTACATGTTTTTTTTTGCAGCATCTAAGCTTCCATCAAGCCTGTCTTCCACAGGTAATTATCCATGTCCAGTCCTAAAGTTATGTCTCAATCACAAATTGACTCAGATCTTTCTGCTCCTTGGATAATTCCTTTAAGACTTTTAATTGTACATTCTCTGGGCCTCGTTTCTATAGCATTTAATTATTGCAGCTACTGTTCCACATTTCCTTTCACTGCAGATGGTAAATTTCTCATTTCATTCACCATATCAACTCCTTCCTACTTCTGTTCAAACATTAAACAGAATTATTAACTGAACACTTTTGCATTTTTTCGTTTTCTTTATTATTTGATTTTATGTTCTTCATATTGCAATGGAGCTAGTCTTGGATTAAGGTGATTTTTATACCTAATATGCTTTAAAATCTTTCTTGCTATTTTAATTCTATTTCTACTTATATCTCAATGATTTCTTCAGCTTCTCTTTTCTGCTGCATGCATTTTTAACCTGTAATTTAAATTCAGTGCTTCTCATTTCACTTTTCCCTATTATTTCTATGTTTACTTGTATTACTTTTTGAAGATGATCCTGTATGTCTTCTATCAGAGACTTTTCAGAACTTTTTTCGTGTTTTTACAGCCCTGACTTTTGGATCAACCAGTACAATCTCTTTCAACCATACCTAAGATTTACAATTCCAAATTTAAATATAATATTGCCATCATTTATGTCAGGAGAGATATCAGCTTTAGTTAAAAGGTGGATTTTTTAAAAGAGGAAATATAGATATTATTGGCTGGTGCCAATTTCTATTCACAGATATAATGATCACTATTTTCATATGCAACAAATGCTTTTTATATATTCAGTTAACACCTGGTTCATCAAAACTCCCTGTACTGAGCAGTATTTCATGTGCTAATGAACTGGCATCTTTGCTTTAGGAATTGAAAGGTCTCTCTGATTCTGCTTACATCCAAATTCTACAACTTGGGAATCTTTATGTTCACTAGGATTTATGTGCCTAATGGGGAAAGACTTTTCTTAAGACTATATCAGGTTTAACAATGAGTGCCTTAGTTGGAGAGAAAGAAATAATCTGGGATTTCATTTCTGTTACTATGTATGCTGAAAAATGATGAGCCATGTGCCTCTTCAGAGACCCAAAGAGCTTTTGGCTCATATTAAGACGAATCACTGAGATAAGAATGAATGTATTATTTGGTCATTTCCTGAAACCATGTAAAATCATTCCCCAAGGTATACTTCTGTGACTTTTTCCAACCTCTTATTTACCTAATTTTTAATCCAGCTCAACTGTTTTATTTAACCACTTCTCAATGGAGAGTACTGTAAGGCCCATATAACATTCTCCCATAACATTCAGTCTGTAGCTCCTCTTTGTCACTTCTCTCCCTTTCAAACAATGGACTTGCACTTTCAAGCAATGGTGGTTGGTCCATACCCACTTAATTACAACACTCTTGCAAAGTCTCCCAGAAGCCGATTCTGGCTTTGTCAAGGATCCCTCTATGGTTCTGCTGTGGCAAGGAGTTGTGGTAATGAATCTGGGGGCAAAGACACAATGTCTCTCAATACTTTGATGATCTATCATCTAATGATCCCAGCAACTAAGAAGAAAAAATATAGTCTTGGAGAGAACATCATTGCCTGCTTCCTGGTGTGTACAGCTCAATGTGTTTCTCAATGCTTACATATGGATGCAAAAAAGATAGCCTTTAAATTCTTATGTAAGCAGAGGCATAAATAAAGCCAGGCACATGTAATGAATTCTTATGAGAAAGCCAATCCTCAGAGCTGCATGTTGGCATGTTGTATGTGCACTATTTGCTTGATAGTCAATCACAACAAAACTTTTAAGTCCCTATTAAATATATTAAAAATACAATATTTAGAAGCTTCTTCAGTGCCTTGATACAAATGCTTTATAGTTCATACTGATGGATGAATAACTATATTAAAGTCTATACTGAATTAGTTGAGAGTACAGATTTTTTCATAGACATTATTAATTTCCAGGAAAGGTTATAGTCTAGGAGTAGAATTTTAAGTGTTCCTAAAATGCTTATGTGTCATGCAAGTTTGTCTGGAATTTATGTTTTGTTCCATTTCTGAGAGTTTTTTGAAGACTGAAAATTGGATCCCATTTCTTTTTAACACTAACAGACTCTCAAAAAACCTGCATGGCAGGGTGAGACCAGATTCCATGCAGGAGGGGACTAACAAAAAAAATTCACCCATTTAACATGGGACCACGTGCCAGTGTGGGCAATGTGCATCTACAGTTTGAAAGAGCCTAAAATTACTTTAGATCTTAGGCTATCAAGTTATCTTTGGACAAGCCTAGAGGCAAGCATAAATTGTAGAAAATAATTTATAATAAAACCATAGGCAGTGGCTTCAAGCATAACCAAAGTGGGCAAGGGTGATCAGCAGCAAACAAGGCAAGCAGAAACATATAGCCAGACTCTGCCCTACTGATGTGGGACCACACAATCTGGAATCCAAGGTTACTATTTAATAAATGTCAATGCAGAATTTAAAAAGATACTTTAAAAGGCATTTATGCTGTGTGTTCATCTCTTCATATTGTTTATCTCTATATGAAAAATATATAGTCAATGGAGTGCAGACAACAAGGGTTTAAAGGAAACCTGAGCTTTTTTAGTTTTTTTGATGTGCTTTGAAATTCCCCTTTAGACATATGTTTTTGCTTAAAACAAACAGAGGTGAATAAATCAGTTGATCAGCCCTACTGTAGAGCTGCCTGCATTAACTTTCTTGGCATGATCTCTTCACTTAAGCCAATATGACTTAAGAGTTTTTCGTAACAGTTTATTCACCTCTAATTCTATACTGTTTCTAAATCTAAATTTCAGTCTACTGAACAGAAAAATGGAGTTTGTAGAAATGGAGAGCGCAGAGATTTACCATCATAAGAAGCAGAAGTTCCCCTTACAGACCTGAAATAGAGAGCTGGATTTTTTTGCAGACACAGAAAGTTCTCCATATGGTCAACTTTGTGTTTGGGAGTAAATCAGAAGCATTCCAGATGGAAAGTAAACTTTGTACCTTTACCTTGGTACTCCATATTACTAAATCAAATACACCTATCTCTCTTCTCTCCAGACTTTGCTACACATCGTTTGGCTGAAAAAGCCAGACAGTCTATTTGAAAAAGTATATTGTGGGGAAATGCCACGTGGATGTGTTTGGAGCCACTGGCTCTTTTTCTCACCACTTGTGAACGCATTCAGGGAACAAGGAGATGCAAATCACCAATTTGTTCACTCAGATGTTTACTTATTGACTTATTTTCCTAAGTGACTACATACTTACAGCCAATAATGAGGCCTTGGTTTTCACCTAACAAAGGCCCGTTTGGAAATGAACAGATGTAGGATGTAATTTGGCAGCCGCTGCCTGTCCCTGGTAGCGGGTTGTACAACCAGGAAGACAGAAAAGAAGAAGAAATATGCTCATACTCTAATCCTTGCATCGTCCAAGTGGGGAACTGGGAGCACCCAGATGAGTGGATCAGCTTTTGTGGAGGCACAGGAGTGTGCTGTGGCTGGAAAGCAGCAGGCTTGTGCTGTGCAGCACTGCCAAGGGTGGGTATTGTGGGAGGTGGTGGTGCCAGCAGTTCTGGCAGCCACGAGAGTGCTGAGCTCCAGCAAAGCCACATGGGTGGAGGCTGTGTCCCCTGGGTCATGCCCCTGTGGGCATGCTGCACTAGGAGCTGCAGACAGGCAATGCAGAGACACGCAGCACCTCTTCAGTGGTGCCCCAACTGCTGCAGAAGGAGCCTACAGTCAGTTTGGGAAACGAGACTGAGTGAGCCGGGGGCACTTCACACAAGAAAAGACTTTCTGCATCAGTGAACAGATTCTTTCCCCCTAGAACCACCCCTGGCAAAGGCTAAGCTCTCTCCCAGGTCTGCCTCAGTCTGCTGCTAACCAAGCATGAGCAGGTAACAGCAGAGCCTGGTGTGCAATCTCCAAGGGGCCCTTCCTTCCCACAAAATCTGGCCATCAGCGAAACAGACAGCAACAAATATTTTTGTTCTAAATCAGCACTCTCTGATGACAGCCTGTTGGAAAGAAACATTTACACTGAAGCAGCACAGCAGTGGGAGCTCACTGGGGCCCCCTCAGCTGCAGCAGCACACAGTCCTGCACCTGACCTTCCCTCCTGGGAGTCCCAGCAAGCTTAGCCAAGAGGGATAGCATTGATACATCTTAAAAGTACCTGACACCCTAATAAATCACACATTTTAGCATTCTCTCAAAGAAGCTAACTGCTTGATTCTCTCTCTTTGATCAACACTGAATTTTCATGAAACAGCAAAACATTTCTCAGATCTACACACAGAAATTGATTTAGTTTTCTAGGCACACACCATTATCCTCTCCTCATATAAACAGAAGTGCTTCTAGGTTTTTTTATTTTGGGTTCTGTGTGGTTTTTTTTCTTTCCATGTTTGACTTACTTTCCCCCTGTTCTCTCCTTCTAATTCACATGTGTTACTCTTGAACACTCCAGTCTTACAAGAAATAAATCTAAGGTCCTGACCACTTGGGACATTGGAAATCTTATAAAAAAATTGAGGGTGAAGTGCTAGTTTTGCCCAGTTTGCCAAAATCTAATTTGGGTTGTCACATTATGTCTTTGTAACCTTCCCTTGTAATTTCAGCTGGATAGAGCTGCACAGTATTACCATCCTTTGTGTAAAAGCTGCTTCCTGTGCCAGCATTTCTGGTGCAAGTAATTTCAACCCTTTATAGGTTGTGTCAGACCTTCAAATTTCCTTTTTGTTCTAGTGAATTATTTCTGAGACAGAATATCCACTGACATCGACAACAGTGTTACCAAAATAGTGAAAAAAATCTGAACAAGAACAGTAAGAACACACTTGAGCAAAGTAAGCATCCACAGGCTTAGAGTATCTCTCTATTGAACTGGCATACTGATCGAGAATTGATAAAATGTGCATATATGGAAGTATATTGTTGTCCTACTTTGTCTCATCAACTTCTCATATATAAGAAATAAACATATTAACATGAACAATAATAACAGAATATACCAGACTATGAGCTGAACAGAATAGAAGCATGGTCTCCTGATATTCTAGCTAGCTCAAAAAGCAACCTGTCTAGAGCAGAATATTTGATCTCCTGGGGAAGAATTAATAAAAGTTTGAGCTTTGTACGAGCATTTTTAAAGAAGTATTAAATATAGTTGATTATTTTAACTTTTTATATTTCTGAGAAAATTCCCCATTTCCCACAAAAAAAAAAAAAATAAAAAAGCACACGCCATTCCTCTACTTCAGTGGTTCTTTACTCCAGTTTTAACAGAACCAAGATACAAATTCAGGACCAATAATCTTTTTGATATTTAATGTACTTAGCTACAAATACAGAACTGTTTGGTAAAAGGCTGTTACAAGTTGCTCTGTGGTGCATTTCTTGGGAGAGCAGCTGTACTTTGGAGGAGGCTTTCATGAGCTACTTGCTCTAATTAGGCTTTAATCTACAAATCTCATTACGTAGATCAGTTTGTATTGCTGTAGTTGCATTTAAAACTACCCTTCACATTGTACTGGAATAAGTACAGGACAGGAACAAATATTTTCAGATTGCTTTGCAAACTTTTAAGGCTTGCATTTTCCAGAGTAAATTGCACAGGAGTCACACAGTTACAAAAAAAAACCCCACAGATTTGCCAACTCTGCTTAGCATCAAGTCGATCTCACATCTTTCAGTAGAAATTTTTTACAATTTTTTTAATGCCTACTTTGTTAGTATTTCATATAGCCAGCAAGACACATTCCTTCAATTATAAGTACTAAGAATACATCACATCTGAAACCTTTTTTTTAGGTCAAAATAAACTGCATGGAGTAGATGGGTTGTAAATAAATCAGAAAAACAAAAATAAAAATGGATACTAGTCTCCAACAGCTTGTTGGACTCAATCTGTTGCTGAAACAAAAACCACATAGCTCCTCTGCCCACATCTGGGCCAGCACAGAGCTCTTCTGCAGTCACAATCAGAGGTAATGAGTAACAAAACCAATTATAGCTCCTACAGGTGTCACATCCACTTATATGGACTTTTCATACAGTATACCCTCAGAGTGCTTTCACATAAATCACATTTATACATCACAGGCAGCTCCAACGTCTGGGCAGAAAACCTGGAAGGAAACCTAAAGATGGCAGAAGTGAGACTGAGCAAATTCAGCAGAAGCTGCTTCTCCCCAGGAGCCTTGACTGCAGGCCTGTTTTCCTCCTGAAATGCTTTGGGCCACCAAGCTGCTGGACATACTTTTGCAGGAAATGTAAAAGTCAAGACTTTTTGAACAGCCTGTGCCACTCCATAAAGATGTGTGAGGACTCCTTATATATAGATTTTTCCATGGGATGGTAACGCTACTGTCTCACTGAATCATTCCCAAAGTTTGTGTGTCAAGAGAAACCTTCTTTTCCTAGATGTGCTGATTCCTGCATTGTACTGCTTTTCTAGGCACATTTAAACAGCTGTCATAGCTCATTCATGGGGTGGCCACTGTGATCCCGTTTTTATTCTACAGATATAAAAAATCCTACCTATTCTCCAATAACAGCCCAAATCATTTCAGTAGCACTAATGCAATCTGTAGTGTTTCAGACCATTACTCTGAAAACAGCAATTGTGTTCTGTTTTAAAAGTGCCATCTATGTAACAGTTTAAGTTTGTAAATCACCTCTGAATCCTTTGTGATGAAAGGTGCTATATAAACTCAAGCTATTATCATTCCTACATTTCACTGCTCCATAAATGAGATACTACAGCAGCTCCACTCCAGCAATATGTTTGTGATCACATAACCCTTCCTCCCCAGTATTTCATTTTTACTGGAATTAGTGATTAACATGAACATCACACTCTTTCCTCTATCCCACTCCTCTGTGGGGTTTGGATTTTATGCTTGGCAACAGTGCACAGCCTTTCTGTAAGTGGTTTCATTGGAATCAGAGAAGAGCAATTAAATTGGTTATTAGGATGCAAAGTGTGCAGGTCAGTGCAGCCTTTGCCAGGCACACCCGCCTTGAAAACACAGCCCTTAGAGTCCCACCCGTTTCTGAAAGATTCAGGAGATGATGGCAAAGCACTTTGTGCACAAATTGTAGCAAAGAGCTCCTTTAGAAACAATGGGATCATTTCCATTATAATTGCTTTATACTTGAAAAAGTTAAGGAAAACAATTGCTGATTTCTATAGAAAGTTTAAAATAGGAGGTAGTTGGTGTCCTGGTCTTCTTTCTCCCCTGCTCTCCCCACAACTTTTCTATTCTGTTTCCACGGGTTTTCTCTCAGCAGGGTCCCACTGAGCAAATCCCATTTGGACAGTTTGCTATTTCCCCTCCTCCTTTTTGACGTGCTGCAGCAACCTGAGGGAGCCAATAGTCGAAAGAGATAACGAGCTACGACAAATAATGTAAGAAAACACGGCAAAGTAGAAGTCATTTAATAGCATCCAGTTGATATTTTTTTACAGTGAAGGGGAATGAGGTGCACCAGGCACACTGCCAAATTTTCTGTCACCAGTGTAAATTAAGCAACGTGGCAAAAGCAGTCAGAGGGTTAAAAGAATCTTGTCTTTGCCCTTGTTTGCCTCATTTCTTGTTTTTCTCTTAAACGGCACCACTGGGATGAACCACAAGACTTCCCTTCTCCTTATTAAAAAAGCAAAACTGCTTATGCAGCAACTGCAGCAGGGCTCTGTTGTTAGCAGATAGTAAGGAAGTATGGAGATGAGCTACAAACGGTATCCATATCAGCAGAGACACTTATGGGGAAAAAATTGTTCTGTGAACATTACAAATTCTGGCACTAATTAAACATTCATCTCTCACTCTTCTGGGGGTGGAGAAGAAAATCATTGTCCTTTTATACTGCAGTTAAAAGTGGAAAACATCGCATCCAGAAATACAAAGAAGAAATATTTTTCTATTCTGTGACAGCAATGAACAGTGAGGGTTATGCTGACTGAACGCAATTACTACAGCTCTTTGCTTGTTCTTTTTAAAAAAAAAAGACTGTTCATGTTTTAAAATACTGCCTTTTAGAAAATATCTGTAAATCATTCTGTGCTATAATTTCTTTAAACAGTTGGTACAAGTGCAGATATAATTCTCGCCTTGCTGAGCTCCGTGGCCTTAAAAAATATCCTCAAAGATACATATACATGAAGTTGAACAAATAGAGAAGGGGAGGTGTTCCCAGCTGAGATCAGGTTCACTGAGGGAATGAAACATTTGCCATCCTAGGTCTCTGGTGAGGTGGATGAAAGGCATTTCAAGTTTCTTAAGTGTGGAAAGAGGCAGAAGAATATTCCAAACATTAGATAGGGAATGACCAAGGAACCAAAAATGACCAGTCTCACCTGAGTCTCTTTCTTGCTTTCCTTCACATAAACATTGGATGAATAGTGCCAAAACCTAGAGCTAAGCTGCTTTATGAGAATAACTTAGTGGCATTTTGGAAGGGCTTATACACTGATTTGGGAACATCTCCAGCTTGTTTTTCCTCTTGCCTGTTTGAATTCTTTTCCTGTTATCTGTGCTTTCTTCCTTTTTCAGATGGTGAATCCTCTAAGGGTTCACTGAAGCCTGAAGTTCTTTCTTGTGGAGGAAAGAGAGGGGGTTGTATCTATCAATAGTAATAAAACATTCCACATGATTGATATAAATGTTTTTGACTTTTCGCATGCATTTGGGAAAGGCCTCAGCTGCCAAAGCCATTGTCCATATTATGCTCCCATTTGCCTTTAATATACAGTGAAGGGAAAGACTCACTGCAGTGTTTTTGAAGATCTGATGACAATGCACTGGAGCTCACTTCTACAGCAACCTTGGATGTGGCACCATCCAAGGCAGAAGAGAAGGAGAAGCAGTCAGTGTAGAATAATAGAATCATAGACTATCCTGAGTTGGAAGGGACCCAAAAGGGTCATTGAAGTCCAACTCCTGGCCCTACACAGGACAGCCTCAGGAATCACACTATGTGCCTGAGAGCATTGTCCAAACACTTCCTGAACTCTAGCAGGCTTGGTGCTGTGACCACTTCTCTGGGGAGCCTGTTATTTGGGAATACATTCAGTGCAGGTAGCTCCATGTGCAGCTGCAGTGCGAGCTGTAGACTGAACCCTGTGTGGTGGGAGCTCCTGGCAAGAGGCCGTGAACTGCCAACCCTTTGCATAACAAAGCAAATGGGGATCTGTGGCCCTGCCAGGGGACAGGACAGAGGCACACGGCAGAATCCCATGACTGAAGACTTTAACCCACTTAGACTCCAAGAGTATAAAAACTCAGGGTCTACTTTCTTCTTGGAGGCACCCAGTTCAAGCTGTTATTTTGTTATTGCATCATGATTAAACTATTTTAAGGAACAAGATGTCTGAGCCTCTGCTATGGGAAACCTAAGGTTGAGTGGGTAAAGAAAGCTTGTCTGGCTCTGTGAGTGTGGGGTGTGGAGCTGAGAAGGGGTTTCACTCTTAGCTCAGGTGGTATGAGTGTGACTGCCAGAGTGGCTCCTGGATGGTCAGATGTGGAAGTTTTCTTAATCCTGTTTTAGTGCCCAACCACCCTCTGGGTGAAGAACTTCTTCCTAATATCTATCTCAAACCTCCCCTGAGACAGCTTCATGCCATTCCCTTGGGTTCTGTCACTGGTCACCAGAGAACAAAGATCCTTTCCTCTTCCCCTCACAAAGAAGTTGTAGACTGCAATGAAGAGACCAAGTGACCTCAGCTGCTCCTGGTATGGCTTCCCCTCTAGGCTCTTGACCATCCTCACAGCACTCCTTTGGAGGCTTTCTGGTAGTTTGTATCTTTCTTATATTGTAGCACCCAAAACTGCACACAATATTCAAGGTGAGGCCACACCAGCGCAGAGCAGAGCGGGACAATTCTCTCCCTTGACCGGCTGGTGATGCTTTGCCTGATGCCCCCCAGGACATGGGTGGCCCTCCTGGTTGCTGGGGCACTGCTGACTCATATTCAACTTGCCATCGACCAGGACCCCCAGGTCCTTTTCTGTGGCACTGCTTTCCAGCCTCTCATTCCCCAGTCTGTAAGAATATCTGGGGTTGCCCCATTCCAGGTGCAGAATCTGGCACTTGCCTTTGTTAAACTTCATACTGTTGGTATGAAGTGTGCAGTAAACAAAACTGGTCTCCAGGGCCTGAAGGCTCTGAGATCCATAATTTCTATGTTTTTAGATCACCTCATGGACTCTCTATCCCCCTTGCTGTTTTTGGATGTCTCTGCAAAAGTTAACCAACATAAAACAATACAAAGCAACCACTGAGGCCAAAAGATACGAGTAGCTGTTTTCACAGCTTCCCATCTACAATGCCACTGAGGAGAAACACAGAAATCCAAGTCTGAGAAGTGGTTGAAATCTAAAATACTCTTACTGAATTGCGTGATTTCAGTTGAAAGATTAAGACAAAACTTTACTGCAAAACATTGGTGTTTATTGCAGAAGATTTGTTCCTGCTGTCAAATCAGTAAACTCCATTTGATTTCTTTGTCAGCCCTGTTTTGCCCTGTTGAAAACTTCATCATCTTGTTCCTTACATGCACTCTAAATTTCTGACCATAGAATTCTTATACCCAAAAAAGTTTTGTAGCTTGTGCATGGACTAAGGCCTAGATGGAAAAATGACCAATCTTCTGCTATTACAGTTACTAGACAGTAGTGAAGGAAACAGAAACCTGGGATTTTATTTCTAGCTGTGTGAGAAGCATGTATTTTAGCACGTATGGACAGGACAGCTGAGCAGAAAGAATATGTTTTTTTCCAAACAAGTGGATAGAAGTTGGATTTATCATCTCTATTCCTGTATCTAACTGTAGGAATCTCCTGCACCTTTTCAAATTATTTATCTGTAAAATGAAAAGGAATGGTTTGTTTTCCTTCTAGATCTTTTAGTATTTGTAGTAAACTGAAATATTAATCATACCACTAGTCTAGCAAATTATATGTAGAAACTGATGAGATTTCACTGAGCTAAAACTGCAGTAGTCCAGACTGTGTGATACAATACAGAAACCTGTGATTTAAAGACCCACTTTTTAATTTCTGGAAGAGCTGCCACTTATTTTCTTTTATAAAGGGAAATTAAAGTAAATAAATTTAAAAAATAATATTAATAATGAGTGGGTTATTTTGTCACTGACAAATCCTAGATTTACACCTTTAGATTTACGCAGATCCTACATTTACACCTTTCAGAATACGTTCTAACTTTTAGTCCTGCTTTGAGACAAAGCATGGAGCAGATGGCCTTCAGACAACTCTAGCAACCTGAATATTTCTATGAATTACTTGACTGATTTTTTCTTTAAAAGGGTAGTAAGCCTATGCCTATTTTTCCTTACCCAAATATGACAACCCTCAATTTGTAAACTGAGCTAATAAATGAAGCACAAGTATTACAATCCCATCATATTTGAAGTTTCACACCACACTAGGAAGATAAATTAGCCCCCAAGAATGGACAAAAAGTGATTTTTGTATGTTCATTAATCAGATATATACTCAAAATTTATTTCTGTAAATAACCAAATTCCACTTAAACATGAAATCAACTTGAAGATGAACAAAACCTGGCTTTAGTTTAAGCTACAGAATAATTTCTTAAAATAACGTGCTGAAACATTTTGGTACTGCTAAATTGCGACAAACCTTCATGTGAGGTGATGGAGTGCATATAAAGAAACAAAAACTAAATATCATTTGTTTTCACCTCACATATACAAAAGAGAATAAGATTTACAAAATAAAATGCACTTCTATAACACAGAATTCTGTGGCTCTTTGTCATATTACTAATTTTCCCTGTTAGATAACTAACATCACTTGAGTATAAAACACCAAGAGACAGCTATAACCTTCTTCACTCTTTAACTCACATCAAATATTTGTGGAAGGAATGTGTTTTCAAATTATGAAGATACATTTGCATTGTAATTTTCTGTCAGTTTGATAGCAAAAGGAAGAAAATGTTAACTTGATCACTAAAATTATGCTTTTATTCAGAATGTTACCATTTATCTGTCTTTATCTTCTGACATGATAAGCAATTAAGTAAAACAATTATAATTTATAATTGGAATTATTATTTAATTTCTGGGCTAAATACTCAGATAAAGCTCTTCATTATGTAACTTCTACTACTATTTCAATAATTTCAATGGAGAGGAATTTGCAAATACCACCATAACTTTGTGAAAATCTTCAAGGAGAACTAACAGCATGAATAAGCAGGCAAATGTGGAAAACCCCACAGAATAAGTGTAGGAACTGCTCATAAACCTGAAAATTAATCACAGCAGAAAAAGATTCTATAGGCATTATCTTTAAAAGTCTTAAAGTTACAAATGCTTAGATCTGAGCTCAAATCTAAAATTAAGTTACAATAAAATAAGGTCTTGATCATTGTTTTGATTTTTATTTTTCTCCACCTAACTCTGGTATGTATGCAGCAAGTACAGTTTTGCTCTTTCACATTTCTAGTAGAATTCATGCTCTTCTTGACTGTATCACTCTTCATCTCATGGGAGTCAGAAATGGTGGCCTGTGTGTGAGAGCATGTCTTTAGCTCGCTGATAGTGTCCTGTGGCTCATTCACAGTGCCCGGAAGAATGCAATCTACCATAAACGATTAGCTGATAATTTTAGTGAAAGCCTCATGATAGTTGATGGCTTTCTTAAATAGCATGTCCCAGAATAAGAATCAGCCTTCACATGATAAAAGGGAAATCCTTATAGATGTAGTGGTTGCAGAAGAAAACTGAGACTGAACCAACACAGATCCAAAACATTTGAAATTAAGCAGCCAAATTTAAAAATACTATGTTCTTTAAAGCTTATGCTATTTTGAATAGTGATAAATAGTTAGTTTTGGGCATGCTAGTTAAATGTTTGAGAATGAACCCATTTTCTGGAAAAGTTCATTAAATCAGTTCTTTTTTGGAGTTAAAACCCCCAGTGTACTGTATTTTATAGACACTGGCTGAGATCACCCATATTGCTTTCACTCTCAAAAATAATCCCACTCTTACAGATTGCCTTAATCTCATAAAACAATGCAGTAATAAAACCTCTGTTGGTATAACACTCACATATATTTCCCTCCACCTTTTTCCAACAATAATGCTCAGATTCTTAGATCTTGGGGTTTTGTGTTTCATCATTTTGTTGTTGTTGCTGTTTGAGGGTGTTTTTGGTTTTTTGTTTGTTTTAATCTGTCCCTGGTAATCTGAAAGTTTTGCACCAATAGCTTTCAGAATCTCATTACAGCTTTCTTGTTTCAGCTGACAGAAATGTCTGATGGACACCAAGGATGCTGCTGCCTTCTGTGCTGACCAGCTCAGGCAGAGAGAGATAAAAATACAGAAATTGCTGCTAGTAGGCTACACAAATACTTCTAAGGCAAAAAAGAACCATGTACCAGGGGGCCCTCTTCTTTCTGCAGGGCACTACACAGAGAGGCTCAGCACTTGCTAACAGTGTAGTTGTGCCTAAGCCCTGTCACCTGCCTGAGCCAAATCAGGAACTGCTGGATGCAAGAGCTAAAATTTCTACTTTTCAGGTAAAGGGCTAACACAGAAACATCAGAAGAGTTCTAATTAAGCTGTGGTCTAAACAAGGCACATCACTATATAGGTAAAATCATTTGTCCAAACACACAGCAAAATGAGGAGTGAAAAGTGACGTAGATCTGTTCCAGAAGAAACATGGATTCCAACACCCGCTCTTTCTGAGGTGACTGCAATAGTCTCACTGACTTCAAGCTAAGAACAATGGCATGTATACTGATCAGAGAGGCTTGCCACAGTCTGTATTTCAACTAGTAGTCCAGAGACCTGACAATCAAATTGAAGCTTGGTTGAACAACTCAAAAATTTTGGAACACTCATTTCTGTCCCAAATTTATCACATAGGTAGAAATATACAACTCACACCTGGCGCTGTATTGTATGAGTGAGCAAACCATTTCTCTCAACCCCTTTCTCTAATCACTAATTCACTAGAAGTTCTTTGTGAGATAAACATCATTATTATATATACTGTTATTGTTTCATTGACATATTGTTATTGCTCTATTATTGTTATATTGACAAAATGATTGGTAAACCACATTAGAGCTATATTTATTGCTTAGTATGCCAACCATTTCTTTCTCCTGAAATCTACTGGAAAAATAATGTCAGGGAAGCTACACTGAGGACTCAAATCCCTTTCAGGCCATCAGCATTTTTACTGGAGGACTGAAAATAAGATTATTATCATGGGTATATTTAGCACATGTGAATTTCTCATCAGATAGTGGTCAGAGGCAAAAATAGCTTTGAAGCAAGTGAATATTTTAAAGAGACAGACATATTGTAGAATTCGTAAGAACTACCACATAAAATACAAAATTTAACATCTTTTCATTGTTGTGCCTACCTGTGACATAATAAGTAAAGCTATATAAGTTTATGCATAATGGTACATTTTTCTCAAATTTTACTAATTCCTTCTGCAGGAAAGAGAGAGCAATGAATTTAAGAGTGGGTATTCATTTCCCCCAAAACAGTCTTAGAATTCTGTACACAGAAAAGATCGACTCCTGAAGCACTAATGCCCAGAACAATAATTATGTTAGAGATGTACTGTCTACGTTAATAACTGACAATCTACTTAATTTGTTTACTTATTTAAATAGGGTAGCATTTCTCTAAATTATGGGAACATCAACCAGCCCAAAGACAGCTAAAGATTATTAAGAAAATGAAACAACATCATTATTACTGGCAATGAGCAGCTTGCAAAATGAAGATTGGAGGCAGGCACAAAGATGCTGCTGTGGCTGAGGTATTATGCTGAAAAGGAAGGACAAAGTTTGATCCAATGAGTAAATTCACTGTAGTCAACAGAGAAGCAGAAGTGGAACAGCTTTAAAAATTACCCACACATATGACAAAATACCAAGAAATTGAAGAGTATTCTTTTTGACTTTGGTTTAGGATGGAAGTTCTTCTGGACAGTATGGGCTAAATTACAGATAGGTTTTATATAGGAAGATGTTGCAAATAGATGAAATAAGGAGATACAGAGTCTGTCTACTGCTTATACAAGATCCAGCAGAAAGCCACAAATGTGCTTTAACCATATAGGAAGCGTATCTGGAAACATCTCATCCCCTGCAAGAGCAGTACTCAGCTAAAGTGAAATTCATGGCAAAGTGAATTCCAGGCAACATCTACAGCCTGAACACCGGTGCACTGCACAGTGCACATTCCTTGCCCAGATCAGCAGGAGAGCCTGCTTCCCTGCACACTCCATTCCTGCTTGTATGGGTCCTTCAGATTTAGGATGTCTCAGCCAAGGAATTTGGCTGCTCCAACTTCCTTCCATCTTACATTACTGCTCCCAATGGACCAGTCAAAAGTTGTTTTTAACCATGTCAATGAAACAGGACAGCATATTAGTCTCAGCCTTTGAGAAATTCAGTAAAAGTTCATCATTTCCTGAATCCTGAATCCTTCTGCTGCTGAATATATGTGTATTTAATATGGAACCAACATCTACATTGACTAACTTCTAATATACAGTAAAACTGAAAGAATTACAAAGCATCACAGAATCTGGACTGAAGACATTGGGTTTCATTTCTTGCTTCATCTCTTATTGTCAGGCAAACTTGGACAAGTAATTATTTCTCTCAATGCTCTACAGTCCACTTCTACAAAACAGATGTGCAAACAATGTATATAAAATACCACAAACATTTAAGATAGGATACTCTCTCCTTAATAGTGTATGTAGCATTTGACTAAGAATGAATCCTTTCCTCCCAACACCCAGAATCTATAAAAGGGTTAATTCAAAAACACCCTCAGAAACCAGAGAACTACAGGTACTCTTGATACCCTGAACATGTAATATTTATAACAGTCATACAACTTTAATTTTACTTCTTTGCCTTAGAAAAAAAAAAGAGTGCAATTTTTCTAAGCACAGCACTGCAGAAAAAAAAAAAAATGAAGCGCTCGTTAGTTTGGAATTTTCCATTCCTTTTTGCTTCTGCCTGAAAGGCAGAGGACTGTGGGGGTTTCATAGCGGAAAGAATTTAGGCCTGTCTCCCTTTGACTTGCAAATTCTAGAAACAGCGAGCTATCCATCTAACTGGTTGGCAAGGATTTAAGGTTGATTTAATATCCCTTAAGCTAGTCATGAAGCATTGTCTCCTCTACCTCCTCCCTCCCTCACCCTTCAACTTCTGTATAAAAGCTCAGTGCATGTAGAATTTACACCCATAACAGTGGTGGTCACTAATGTCACTATCAAATGTCAGGGTAACTGCAGTTAGAGGTCCGACAGTGATACCACCATAAACTCTGTATTTCCTTAGGTAAAATGATGTCTCACCTGTTAGAACTCATGCTGGTCCAAAATATGGTGCTTATGCACCAAATACCACAATTAAAATATAGTATTTTCACAATGTGGACTACAAAGTGGTAAGACATTTTCCCATCACATTTTCAGCACTATATCAGCATGCATTTACATGTCCTCTTTTTCATATTTTAGGTTTTTTTTTCAGATCTCTAGAGTAGGTAGTAAAACGAGAGACCTAAAATACTAAATATAAATTATGATCAAAAATGTATCATTATTGAAAAAGCTCTTCAGAAAAAAAAATTTCTGAAGTGATTCCATCTGTTGTCCTCAAGCCATACCGGAGTTCTTCTACTCTGCTCATCACAGTGACTATATATAAAAAGACACTTGTCCAGTATATGCTTGCGGGTTTTTTTCCTTCTTTGACTGACTTGTGCTTTGAAAAGCAGACTTTTCTGCTGAAGGATCTAATTAAAGAGACAAGCACTTCTAAGCTAAAATTGAGTACATTTTTTTAAATTGCTTGATTAGTCATAGGAACAGGTAAGACTGAAGGAAAACCTGAATATTTATTGTGTCATGGCCCTCCTTGTACTTTCAGGGGCAAAAGGTAATTTGTATCTAAAATCCCATTTGTACATGTTGCGCTCTCAACTGGACATGACCTTTCAATGTAAAAAGGCAGGTTGCTGCAGACATTATCTCCCACAGGGGGGAAAGGTGGGCTACTTATCATCCCATCAACCTCAAAGCCTAAGTCACATTTGACATCAAACTAATGTCGCTGAAATGAATGACATTCACCTGTTAGATGGTACTCAGAACCAGATAAACTAGAAAACTAAGGTAGTAAGATGGGGTCATAGAGGAAATAGAGGCACTCTGTTTCATGGCTATTGTGCTCACTTTAGTCCATGTAATACAAGGAAAATAATATTAATACTACAGAATTGATATATAATTTCATCAAAATCTGCATAAAGACAACAGAAATAGTTAGACATAGTCAGTAACCCAGTATTTCATTACCTCTGCTTACACACTACAAGAGCTTTGTATACATCTAATCGTTCCAAAAGAAAACAAGATTTTTAGCACAGTTAATGATTAAAAATCATCTGAAATGCATAGCATGTTTTGTGTAAAAACTCATTGTGTCTTCACATTAGGTATTAGAAGTACTCTGGTACAAACTTTCAGACATGCTACTCTCAGGTTTTTTCAGAGGATGAAATGAAAGTCCTACGGCAGGATCAAACTGAGCTCACAGACCCACTGTGCAGTCATGTTAATGGACAAAGTATAGCAAATCAGCTGCAAATGGAACAGCAAAGCAATCTTATCAGTCAATCACTTGCTACACTCCAAATAGTTGCCTTTCAAAATGTTGCTTGCATTACTTGAAGAGCTATATTGATTTTATATCTATCCCTGAACTTGTCTGTGTTTAAGTTTAGAGTCTGGAAATAACAGTTAGCTTTTAATAAAATGCTATTTATATAATTATACTGCAAACAAGGCTGAATTTCACACATACAGGAGTGATAACTCTCTTCCAAAGTATGGAGAGGACTGACTGCTATGAAAGGAAATGTCTTTTTTTTTTGTCATTTTGGTGGTATTGTCTGTGCTTTTATTTCCTGCTATGGATCAAAGAAGGAACAGCTAGTGGCTTTGCTTCTTCTCTCCTATTAGCAGAAAAGAATGATCTTTGCATAGCCAATAATTTATTTACTGACATTTTCAGGCTCTAGGGCTAAAGTGATTTGGGCAATTTAATTATGTTTTTTTCTTTGCAGCACATTGCTGGATATGTTTTACCTTTGGAAATTTTTCCTTTTTTTTTTTTTTTTTTTTTTTTTCCCAGTGGTCACAGTGGCATCCTGTCCTTTTGACAGAACTGGATTCAAGGCCAGGATCCAGCTGTTGAACTTACCTTTTCAACTGGCACCACCCCATTGCTGTTTTCTGCCATTCTGTCGTCCGTACACCAGGCAGCTGGGAGAAGGGTAAGACTAACTAGTTAAGCACAAAAAAGTGAAAAGATACCAAAACTGCCTGCATTCTGTCCTTATGTGTCTATGTTTTAATTCCAGAGGATGCTGTATTTTCAAATAATATTTTACACAACGTTTGACTGTATATCATCTTCCAATGTTTTACAATGAAAATGTCCCACTGTCATAATCTGTACATCTCCATTGCCCAGCTCCATCCTCTCTTGCCAACAAACACATATTAAGCATTTTTTCCATACAGTCTGCCCTAGGTTAACCAATTAACAACATAATTAATTTAGTAGTGAATAAGTTGGCTTTGATATTGTGTCACTCTGTACTGGGGAAGTCTGGCAGCTAAAGGCCTAAGGCAGAAAGGCATCCCTTCTCTGAAATCTCTGTGGGGACCAAGTCCAATGGGGTCAGGAGCATTACTGGCTCCGACAGAGCGGGACACTCCAACCAGCAGCCACAGGCCTGAGCAAGCGTGAATGATGTGTCTATTTGGCAGCTTTTCTGGAGAAAACAGCTTTGTAACAAGTACAATGGAAATAGGAAAATGGGAAGGCTACCAAAAGTAAATTAAAAAAAAAACAACCTTTGATAAAGGACCGTATGGAGTATGTTATCTTTGGAAATATGGCTTAAAAAAAAACGAATTTGAAGAAAATTAAAAATATGCAAGATACCTGAAGATGGATTTTCAAATATTTAAATGTGGGATTGATGTTAGCTACAAGTGAAGAAACTAAGGCAGCAGGTATGGTAAATGACAGATTAGATACAGACCGTGCTACCTGGATCAGGGTGTATACAGCATGATAGATCTGCTGGGTTTTCTGTAGTGTGACCATAATGTCATTTAAACTCCAGAAGAGGCTAAAAAATCTGTACAAAGTCTTTTCCTTCATATATTTCTCTGGGGCAGAGCAACATGACTGTGTGTGTAGGAAAGCCTTCTTGCTTGTGTCAGGAGCTTCATTTAGGAGATCTCTAGGAGCTGAGGAGAAGAAGCTGCCTTTGGCTTAGCACTTAAAAATTGAAAGTTCTTTTGATGTGCCCCTCATAACTTAAAAAGTCCCAGCCTCAGATGCCTCCACCCGTTTTCAGAAACATATTTCACTATACTCTGCACTTTCACTAAATTAACCGTATGCACAGAGTCTTTCCTCCACCGCACACGCTGTAAGCTCAGAAAATAAAATTTTGTTCTACTTCTCAAAGGCTTACAGCTCAGTCAAATCAAAAGCAATTTTCTCTAGAAAAAGTAATGGCACTTCTCCTTCATGAGAGCTATTTCCATGCCAAATTTCAAGTTACTACCTACAGCTGAACAAGCTGTCAGAGTCCACAAATATTCTCTGAAAAAGTGGAAAAGTATGTTTTAGCTTGGCCCATATCAGAAAGCCATGTCCAGACTGAGGTTTCCAGCTACATATTCAGCAGGAGTGTTTTTAGCCTCCAAGTAAACACTCTGGTAAGTTTTAATTGACTGAAAACAAGAAGTTTAAATGAAAACTACTATGCAAGTTCAACATATAATGCAATCTGTAAGAGCCTGTAATTGCATCCAAAAATTTGTTAGTGACCCATGCTTCAAATAACAACAGAAGACAAAAGGCATTTGAGAAAATGAGCTCTGTTTTCGTGTTTGTTTTGCACACATGGCAGAAGTTGCACATCATCAGTTTTACTCTTCCCTGAGCACTTGCTCAGCTCCTGCCATTTGTTCGGGCATTGCAGGCAGTAACCAGGAGGAGAGATCTGTTTTAAGGTTCATGATAAAATGATTTAAAGACACAAAATACAGCAGCAAAATAAATAGATGGGTTCTAAAAATCCTGCAGTCCTTGTGGGCCTTGGATTGCCACTGTTTGCTCTGCAGTATGGAAAATCAGGCCACCTACTTTTGTCCTAAAAAGAATTAAAACATAATTGAGGCATCGTCTTTGGAAAATCCTTGCCATCACCTTTAAATTTGTGATTCTACACCTTAAAAAGCAAATCAAAACAACAAAAATCCTAACCCTAACCTAGCAAATAGTAAAATTATCGTGCCTTTTCAGAGACTGCTTGCACTTATATCCTGTCTGACATTTATCTCACATAATATGATCTAAGATGAAGAAGAGAACATTTTTTTTCCTTCCTTGCAATTTCAGTTTTTCATTTTGCATGGAAAAAAAGTTACAGCTAAAATTCTGTTTCCATTAAGTGCTTTACAAGGTATTAAGTGAGAAACCAAAAGAGTTAATTCACATCTAAAACCAAATCAGAACATGCAGAAACTAAAGCCTGTAAGAAGTCCTAAGATAGTTGTTTGTTTATGATAATAACTTTATTTATTTATGTGGACTGCATGGTTCCTCTGGCAGACAGAGCCAAGACAAAATTTGTAAGAGATGCAACCGGATACAGTCCATCTATCTGACTCTGATAAAATAGCAGTAAAGAGACATACAACCTTTTCTGCTTGCTCACTTTCATTACTTCTTATGTTACTGAAAGCCTAAACTAATATTAACTTCTGTATTATGTACAGTTATTCCTAAAATGGTATATTATATAACCTAGAAAAAACCACCATAAGCCAGAAATAATTAAACGCCTATACAAAATAGCTTGAGTTCTCTCCTGGATTAAGTTGTGTTTTCATATTTTCAAATATTTTAACTTCTAACAGGAATATACACACCTTAAGAAAACAGATGTGTGCATATGCGTACATATATAATTAAAAATTACATATACATTTAAAAAATTACACACTCCTAAAATTAATAAACACATTTTATTACTGACAGTTAACAGAATTTGCTGGACTGGTTCTTTTCAATGGCAAAGCTGAATGAACTTTCAGAGTGATAATTTCTAGGGTTAATTGTCATAGCTTCCTTGACGCAATCTTCTCCACCAGCTTTATTTTATCTGCCAGAGCACCAATATGCCATGATTAGCATAAATTAAACTAAATAAATTCGGTGGGTTACTATATTATTCTATGTTAATCCGTTTATTTATTTATTTTTAAGCATTTCAAGGTTAGGGATCGGTGAGCAGTGCGATGGCGAATTCCTAACACCAGTTTGTTCAAATTCACCTCAGAAGTGCTTAAAAACTGTGTGTTTTTTTCCAGAAATGTTAAAGAGAAAAAATTCTGGGTGAAAAATGTTGTCAAGTACAAACTGCTATATCATTATATACTGACCTTTTACAAATGTACCCATGGCACGCTGCTATGAGGCAAAGAACTCAATATGTGCAACTCAATAGAACAGAGCAAGAGAAAAAAACCCCACCAAGCAAATTTGCCTGCCTGACAAACGAGAGGCTTTCCTGGTGTTAATAAAGATACATCCTGACCCCTTACTGCCCCCTTTCAGACTTTACAAAGTAGTTTACACATCTCAAACAACTGGTTCATGCCAGCTACCCTTTACATTACTCACAAATACCTTCCTTGTGAATCTGCTGACAAGTAAACTGTAGGCAGCTGGAGGATGGGGCAGTGGTGCACATGAGCAACATACACCCAGAGCCACACCAAAGACCATTGAGCCAAGCTAGTGCCTCTCTGATGCCATTCTGCTCTGACAGGAAATTTTCTTAAAAGGGATGTGAAGAACATATGTAGTATGTGTATCACTTACTGACTCTCTCTTCAGGAGAAGATCTAACTCAAAACCATAGCCAACTAACATTTTATAAGACTGTACTTGTTTAAGGTAAGTATACATTCTCCATCCTATCTGTCAGCACAGCTTGTGCAAATACACTGTACCACATCATGTAGAAATGAAACTAGTAGTGAGATTCACAAAACACTTTAATTTGCTTCTTGCACATGACAGCACAGTAAAGACATATGCTGTTCTGGTTTGTCAAGTGTGCATCAATGTAAGAGGTGATGGCTACAGAAACAGACCTTAAAGGAAATGCAAAGACAGGATGAGATTTTCGTCAGAAAGTTTGAATGAAGTGAGGAAGTGGGTAGAGCAGCTGAAGCAGGAAAAAAATGGTGAAATTGTAATTGTTCCAACTGCACTTGCATGAGCAATTCAGCTTTCCATTTATTGATGATGTTAAAATTATCTTTGTTCTCTATTAGCAAATTTTAAAATATTTTCTTGTTTGTCCAGTTACACTAAGACAAACTGTGACTCTTACTTCTGTTCCAAAGAAAATGAAGAAAGAGCATGACAGTACAGTACTGAAGAAGAGACACAGTCCCTGTGTAGGCAAGAGACAGAATTAAACACAAGGGGCCAACCAGTAGGGAAAAAACTAAACGTCACATCCAAAATGCACAGCTAAGACATGAAAATTCAGATTTTAAGTACTTAGTATTGATAACAGACAAATTCATCACTTAAAAGTAGGTCTGCGTAATCTCTGCCAAATTAACTGATAGCCATAGGAATCTTTTATGGTCTTTGCTTAAATTAAGTGCCAAAGTGGCAAATGATCTGTGTATGTTCTATACATTTCACAGAAGCAGAAAACAGATGAAGAAAACATCAAATAAGAGCAATGTTCCACTAATAACTTACAAATTTCTACTAACCCTTCAAAAACCAAAGTTGCAACCTGATTAGTCCTGCCAGTGGACTGGCTGGTCTTATCGTATGTTTTCTTTCTGTATATCATGAGAGCTAATAGGGCAGGAAAGATACACAACAGCACCTTCTGCCATCCAGAAGTATACGCCAGCAAGAATTTGAACTGAAAGCCTCCAGTCTGGAAGTCAGAACGGGCAGCAAGGAAGGGTTAGAGCCTCTACTCAGATCTTATTGTGTTCAGGGCTCATATGCTGTTGATGCCAAATCTCAGACAGGTCTCTTATTTTGCTATCCACTAGGATGCTCCCTCCCCAAATCCAGCAGCCAGATGTGAGCCCTTCCACTAGCACTGCACTAAGGCAGTAGGCAGCTGAGATGAGTGCTCTGAGGTAACCCTTGTGAGATCAGCACCACAGCAGTCAACACTCTGTAGGACCCAGACCTTGGTGAAGACTATATGAAAACTGTTGTCAGTAGTAACTGTTGGCTATGGAAACCAGATCAGAAATACGTATGAGTTTAAAACACTTGAAAAAAGGGCAGTTAAAAAAAAAAGCACGGAAGCAGATACCAGATGCATTGTATCACATACATCATAGTAGCTTTCTTTCACAATGAATTTCAAGATGGTATCTAAGGATCAAAACCTAGAAGCATTAATAAGGGTGTCAGACGCTGAAAGCCATCAGAATCCCTTGTTCTATCACTTTGAATACATTATTGTATCTCACTCTCTAATGCTGAAAATGGATAGATTTTCAGATAAAAATTAGAAGTTGAATTGCACTCTCTCTCTGGATTCTTGTAATGTATGCATTTTCATAATGTTTTGTGAAAAGCATTTGGGGAAAAAATTGTACATATTTATGGTCAAATTACTGGCAGCTTAGCTTTGCCAATGCTGTAATTTAACTGTTTAACAGTAAATTAAATTTACGGTTCGTAATGTAAATAAATTCTTCTTTTTAATTCAAATAATAGAAAATAATACGTGTATAATAGAAATTCTGTTTAACAATGACAAACTATTTTAACAACAGATAAAATTTACTTATTTCAGCTTGTATTTATTGCTATACAATCTCACTAGAATAGAAATTATTTCCAACTATAAATATGTGTTAAAACATTTAACTTTAATAGTGGAATCTTGACATATTTATATACAGTAATAGGACGTCATAAAATATTATTCCAAATTGCAAACTGAAGCATTAAAAATTAAGTTTATATACAAAGAAGGACAGGTTGAAGTTACTGCTATATGGTCAGAAAGTTAATCTAAAGTACTGATTAAAATTTTGATTCTGCTCAATACATTTTAAAAAAAAATCTTAAAATTGTTGAATATTTCTAAAAGAATCAGGAAGAATTTACGTTTCAGTTCTGCCAGGATGATCTCTGCTAACAAATGTTGCTACCCTATCAAGCCGCTCTGACTTTAATCCTCTAGGGTGTGCAGAGGTAGACAAGTTTGCGAGATAAGGGCCCTTACGTTAAAAATTCATAGGAAAGGTCATGTTTCTACCATTTCTGAAGTGCTGAGAGGATCAATGGAACACACAAAACAAGACAGCAAGACAGAAATTATTCCCTGCTGGTTGGCAGTCTTGGAAGCAGCACTTGGGAAATACAGAGGATTAAGGACTGCCACCGCTTACCCAACTTCGGGGCATTCTTTCCTTCTGGCCTGCAACAAAGCAAGGTCTGGAGAAACAGAGTCCCTACTCCACTGGCAGGAGCAATCACAAGGATACCTTCCAAGGCCCCTAATGAAATCAATATGCTGAGCTAAGCCGACAAAACCTACTTCTTAAAAAACAGGACATAGTTATGTGGGAACCTTCTGGTGAGCAAGCAAGGCTAAATCTCTGGTAATGAATTCCCTCTGATGCTAGCCAAAAGACTTTGTGCCACAGGGAGGTTGCCCATGCCTGGAGCAAGGGGACCCTCTCCATGCAAGGCTGGGGCAGTTTAAAAGCCCACGCTGGCCAACAGTCATCATAAACATGAAAGGAAACACTGAGTTGTGCAACATGCCTCTATTTCAGGTCCTATGGTATGAATGTGGCTATATCAACCCCTGCCTAGTCTGGGGCTGCAGCCAGTCCCACTGGAAGCTTTTCCCTTCACTCAGTATATGCCTTTCTGAATCCAGCACAACCTGACCCTGAATTTCAATAGCCAGCAGTAAGAAAGTCACAGCAACACAGAGTTTATCTCACACAATCAAAATTACTCTTTCGATACTTTTCTTTCATTTATACCAGTCTCTTAGTTTACTTTCTATTTCATCTGCTTCCCAGAGACCAAATATACCTTCCTCAGCAATGTTTTGCCCCATAACTGAACACTTCATAATAGATGCATTACTATACCTTAAACCTGACACTTCCTGTAGAGCAAAAAAGGCTCTTAAAGAGACTTTGTGACTTTACTCGACTGAAGCTGAAGAAGCCCAGATATAATTAAAGATGGCAGTTGGCTGGCAGTCCCTCAACAGCACCCCATCACGTCAGTCCTTTCAAAATCAGCAAAATAAAAAGCAGGTCATTCAGAACTGTGTTTTGGGGCCAGAAACTTGCAAGAGTACTGAAAATTATCTAAACTCACAGCCTGGTACTATTCAAAAGCACACCACAAAATAAAAAAAGCTTATTGATGATTTGGAAGTAGAGGTCTTAACAGTTTTATTTCTGAAAGCTCTGAATGTTATTTTCCGAAATTTTCCTCTTCCTGTACAGTGGATAGTTTTGTAAGAGGCATTTGCTCAAACCGTATCTATTATATACTGATGTGTATTCTTTTGAGGATTACATCAGCTACCCTAACTCATGTTTAATAATATTGCATTCGATACACATCCCCACTGAAGTTGATACTGGATCAGGTACTAGCTAGTATGAGGACTAGCATCAGAGTCTGACCCTTGGCACTGGAAAACTCAGCATCTTAACCTCACAAAGAACCCAAAGTGCTTTACAGATTGAATATGCAGTAATTGATCATTCAGGCTGAGCTGTCCTCAAAAATCTCTCATCAGGGTGTAAGTTGTATATGAGGTATAATAAGACTACAGCAAAGATGGCACATTTGCAAACATAAGCTGAAAATATGTAGCAGTCTTCTAAAATGAGGGACAGTCTAGCTATTAAGAGCAAAATCAGCTCCCATCTTTTAGCTGTTCTAAGTCACTGACAGCTGGTTCAATCTTCCTACAAGTAGCTCTAGTTTATTTAAGAATGCTTCATTTTGCCTGTGCCACCACTTTCAATTTATTTCCTGCTTAAAGAAAAAAAAAAGATGGTTCATTGAAAATGTAAATTATATAAATCATGTATCAGAAAAATTAAAAGACATAAGTCAAAAGCATTGCTTTACTTGTTTTACAAATTACAAGAGTTGAGACCCGTGTCTCCTAATGCTACGCCAGAGCTGTGCCAGAGCTCTGCCCACTATATCACACTGCCTGCAAGAGCACTGATGAGTTACTCCTTGCAGCTTTCTCTGCAATGGAAGTATTCCTTGCAGATTCTGCTTCATTTAGTCAGCTATTAGTCAACATAATTTCCAAGTGGTCAGGTACTGGTGAATGAACAAGTTGTTTTCCAAGTGCTGTAGGAAAACGTGATTTTGTTCCCATATTTGTTTCCTTTGGAATTTAAAAATAAATGTGACCATCATCCCTATAACAGGTTCTGAAAGAAGCTGAAATTCTAGAGTAAGTTAAAAAAAAATTAATGTAAAAAGGATCCATTGTTTTCCAGCAGTGGACAAAAAAACTTGGTCAGAATAAGAAAGCGAGCAGTACTGCTAAAGTGGTGTGTTGTCCTGTCACTCTGCCTTGCACTTGCCTAGCTTTCTTCTATGCATTTTCAAATAATGCAAATACTTTCACACAGAGCATCTCTGTGATGCTTTTTATTTATCTAGTTCTTTGCACTTCCAGCTAATGTCCAAGGCAGGAAGTCCCAGCTCTGTTGTGAAGGCATCTGGTTCAGCTTCACAAGAGAGCAAGCTGTGAACTGCACAGTCTTTGCAGGAGTTATGCTGCTGGACTTTAACAGCAATTCTCACTTAGATATCAGCATCCAGAAACCACTTTGCATTCAAGTGATCCTAACTTAAGCATAAAGTATACAATGCTCACAAGAAATGAAGTGAAAAAAAGGAAAATACTACTTGTGCCTACACTGAGAAATCTGTTGGCAGGGCTGTGCTTTCCACTCTTGTACAAGGGACAAGGCAGTAGAGTTTTCATTAAGCTTTTTAACTGTATCACAGAAAAACTGGAGCCATGCCACTGATTTATATTCACCCTCCAGTAAAGATGGCAGCTTGCTCCACCTCTTGTTTCACTTCAAGGATTTTATCCAGAACAGTGGCAGTGAGAACTGTGCCTGCTAATGTCATGGTGGTCTAAGTTTAAACCCTGTTTTTCACAAAAGCAAGAGTATTTAACTACGGCACATCCCTGAACACAATGAATCAACCACAGTCAATGAGCAGGATTTGATGAAGTTCTGCAACAAATTCTGTTTTAAAACTGCCTTTTTTCATGTGGAGTCGACATATGAAAATCAGGCTGTGTGGGGAAAAAATTAACAAATCTTTGAAAAAAAAAACAAAGCTGCATAATCTGTGGTATTTCAGTTGGTCTTTATCCACAAAATCGCAGATCTTTGTTTAAGCTACAAACAGACTACAAAAATCAGCTCGCTGGCCTCTCTCCTTATTATCCACATCCCTGCACAAATCAAATGAAGCTTTTGCTGTAAAGCTGATAAAAAACACCACACACATGAGCAAGCTGATGTATTTAAAAAGTGGTTATCATTTCTAATCCTTTCCTCTCTCTCCAGGGAATATCATATTTCCAAGGAACACACAAAACTCCACCACTGAGCACACATCAGCACTTATACTTGTTTTGATTAGGGATTTTCTAGAATAACAATGAATGAAGTAGTCTGGCATTATTGTTGATTTTTAGCACCTAGGGAAGCAGTACAACAGTCATCCAATTGTTTAAAATCATTGAATAGCCAAGACCAGTTCTGACAAATATTTGTGTTCACATAATCTATTTCAAACACCTCCCAAAATGAACTACAGTACCTGGTTTGATAGCATGCAGATGCTATCCATATCTTTGTAGACAACCTCCTTTGTAGAACCTCATGTGTTACCCGGAACGAGAAGCGGTTACAGATGCTAAACTTATGCCTGAGCTCTCCTAGCAGGCACTGGGATTTGTCTGAGATTCAGGGTATCGACTGAGATGCTCTCCAGTTCCACTTGCTTGCCAATTGAGACAGGAAAACAGAGCAATTTTTATTATCTAATTTAGACATATCCAAATGATATATCTAGATCCACTCTAGACAACAAATCTTAGATTTAGGCATGAAAAGCCTAATGCATATTTCACACAAGTTAAGTCTAGTCTTGCAACTTGCCACAAACCAGTGAGTGATAACACTGGGAAACCAATGTGGTGTAAGATTCCGGTCCCAACGCCTAGAATTCAGTTTTTTAAATGGGAAAAATTCCCCCTAGGATAAAATTCCACTCAAAAGCTTAATCAATCAGCCACTGCATTCCCTGATTTCCAACTGATTTGTTACAGGCTTGAGCCAAAGACTACAAAGTCTGACTTACAACTTATGCAGTGCTGAGAGGTTTAAATGTCTCTCTTTACATTGTGCACATTAGAACTTTGTCCACTCAAAGACTGCTTTACAAACAAAACTGCAGACACGAGTTATGATTTTTTGACTCTTGAAAATATACACACACACATGCAAAGAATATGGAACAAAAACAAGGCCTTAATTTAATACACAGATTTCTGATGGCTGCAGAATGGAGAAAGGTGCTTCTTCAAAGCGGGCTTGAGCACAGTGAGTCTTCCATTCATAGCAGTGGTTTGTGTGTCAAATGCCATTTGCATTTCATGTCCTGTATGATATTTAACATGTGTAACACACCACATGCATTATGATACTTAATTTCTATCAATTCAACCTCCTTCTAAGATCCTCACCTTTTACACGAATGCAGTAGGCCATTTACATTTACATACATCATAGGGAACAGGGTGAGGTAACAGCCCCTTCCCAGCCAGGCAGTGGCTGATCTTGAAAACAGAAAAGGACAAAGAACCAGAGATGAATCTACTAATGCAAAAAATCTTTGCTCTTTGTAAATTTTTCAGTTTCAGTAAACAGCAAGAATAGCACTTTAGAAACAGCAGAGAACTTTGGGAATCATGAAATATCAAAATGAAATCTACTCAATTGATTTAAGCCAGTAACAACTGTAGAACTTTCTCCTGTAAATAAGGTCCTTCTGTTTCAATTTTCTTTGATATATTTCTTTTTCTATTTCTTTTTTTTTTTTTTGGACATTAGAATATATAAAACACTCAAGCATGACTTCCTTCAGAAGCAGCACAGACAAGTAGCTGTTTGAGAAAATTAAACTTAATTGAACATGGATACATATTTTAAAGGAATGGAAACAAAACTGACATGAGAGAAGGAATAAGTATATATTCCAGCAAATTCTCCTCTCTTTAGCTAAAAGAAGTTGTCAGAGTTTTTTTTATTTGGCAATTTCTGTTAAACGAATAATCAGATAAAACAAATAAAACCAGAAGTAACACCTGCGTAGTCTGACATGAGCACAGACTTGAATCAGATTCAACCTTTAACAGCCGCCCTCGGGTGCCTGAGGAATCATAGCAAGGTAATTCAAACACCGTTAGGCCAGTTTTCAATGGACTTCTGTCAGTTGAACAGTTGATAAAAGCTGTCTGGATGATCAAATACTGCATAGTTCAAGATACAGAAAGTGGTGAATATATGTAAGCCCAATCACTGTGAATCTGCCTCCTCACTGCCTAGTTTTTTGTTACTGTTTTTGACATCTATATATATTCCATTTTCAACAGAGTTCAGAAGTCCAAGCCCTATCTATATGGCATTTTTAATTCACATCTACAAAAATGTCGTGGTATTTCTCTACGGGGAAAGAAGTGTAGAAGTTGGTTTTTATGCCAGTAAATAAAATTATTGTACAATTAATTCAATTATATTTTCTTAGACATGTATTTATATGGTTACCTAACAGTTACAAGACAAATAACACACATAGACAAAATTATGTAGTCTACACAGGCTGTCACTACTACCCAAAAAGATATGACTGAAGAAGCGGTATGGAAAAGGCTTGGTCTTTCACAAGGACTAAATGGGTTACCTCTCCTATCCAAAATGAGACACCTATGAATCATTAACAGTTTGGTCTCACAAATCTTAAGCACAACTGCCATGTGATTGAACAAGTATTGCCCTTTTCTATCAGACATTTAATAACAGGGAGAGACACCAGCATTTATCTTCTGCCTCTAAGAAGCCTTCTCACCTACAGGTGAGAAACTTAGAATTATAATTCAAAGGTATCCTAAATGCTAGAAACTTAACCTGTGAAAATGCTGGCTATTTGCATGGCAAGCTTTTTTCACAGCACAGATTTGCTCTCTAAATGTTCTTTGATATACAGGTCTGTATTTTCAACTGCACTAGTAATATCAGCCACCTCACACTGGCTTGACACATGCATGCAGCATTTATCTCTTCTGTGTGCCTATGACAATCCTCCCCTCAACTATGCAAATAACTTTCACTGATTTTGTGGAAAATTAGGTGTTTTGAAATTATGAAAACGAGGCCAAGTTTTAAGGCTTTAGACACATTTTAGAACACATTCTAGGACCCTGTTGTGGAAACTCATTGTCCATGTCCATAATCTTCACAGTCTAAAGCACTGTCTTGGTAATAAGGAATGGAGATACCACAATACATGTAACTAGGACTGGTGTTGCAAGTAAAAACAAATACTTTATTGCAAACGTAGTGACCAAAATTCACACCATCTAATGCCATCTGAGATGTAGATGGACTTCTATTTGCAGGAGGGTCAACTAGAAATTCTTTACAGTTGATCTGCACAGATGATAACTCTCTGATGAGCCTGGAAGCTCACAGCGCTTGCCCATGTGGAAAGACAGTTCAAGCTGTCTGATATCATCTCCCACGTGTGGCAGTGTTTAGGACTGACAATCAAAGAAAGCATCTGAACCTGTCCAACAGAAAAAATCTTACCTGAATTAATTGCCACAACCTGAGTAGAAAAGATTTTGATCCTTTGCTAGCTGCGTCCCTTAGACCCCCTCCACTTGTTGAGGTGTAACTTCCGTCATAAATCATAGCAGAAGGCAGCAGCTTTGTTTAGCACACACAGTACATTGTTTGCACAGTTTTAACTACAGATTTTGTTTATGAATTAAAGAAAAATTTTGTAAAAGGACAGATTTCGTAACAGAACAGTTACTGGACAGGAATCACTCTGTATAGAATTTTTTAACCTCCAGAATGATGAAAGTGGCAGAGAAAAAATAAATGAGAGCATGGTAATTTTCCTCATGAAAACTAGAGCTTATACAATAAAAAGCTGAAAAAGACTGTGTGATGAAATGGAAACTATCTCCATTGATAATATGATTCAGTCAGACACAGAAGATTAGAAGTAACCTGCAAGGTTTTATTACCTTTAAATTTTAGCTCTGTGCTTCATAAAATTAATTTATATTTTGCTGTAGAAAATGCAGGATTACTGATGGCAATGTGGAAGAGAGGTTTCTTTCCTGTGCAAGATTCGCGAATTCTTCTCAGACCTCAAGCAGTATTTACAGCATGAGAAAAATATCTGCCTTGCATTTTATGGTGCTATACAACTCACAAGAGGTCCAGTTTAGGTCATCCATGCTTTCAAACTTCTGGTTACATAGCTAGACCTCATTGACTCTGATCTTAATATCAGATTTGATCTCTTAGAATGATAAGCAACTTAGCATGGTATTTGACAATTTTCCAGATCCTGAGAAAACAGCAGTTCCCATGCTATTTCAATGCCTTCCATCCAAAATGAGGCAAAATGTGGCAAGGGTGACAATATCAGAAGAGTTAGAGTAACAAGTAATAGTAAAAGAAGAAGTTTACAAAAGAAATAATTTTCTAACTATGCAGCATCTTGTCCAAAACTTTAGGAATGATAGTCTAAAGAAAAATCTGATTTTGTAGTGAAGGTTCAGGAATGACAACTCAGGATTTGTGTTCTCTTCCTATTATCTATATATAACTAGAGCAAGACAATTTATATCAGACTCATTATTTCCAGAGGTTTTAGAATACTGCTTATCCAGGTCATATGTTGTCTTTCACAAGAGATAAGATGTCAGAACACTCAAAAATTAGATTTAAAAAAATAATCCATTTTGATGTTTACTTTAAACAAACTCTACAGCAGTCTTGGGAGGGTCCCTATGTTTTTCATGTGCTAGGTTTCTCTGCATGGCCCTTATTGCTATAACCCAAATACTGAGGCTCAACTACATCTTAGCAATGAACACACAAAAATAAGTATTTGTGATCTGTTCTTCTCCTACCCCCTTCTTCTGGGTTTACTCTGCTGGCAGATACTACAAACTCTTACAATCCTTTATTCTACTCTATGACAGGGATCCCTCAAGGTCTCAGGTCCTGTTTCCCTGGCAAGCCCCAGCAGTGACCTTCTATCTCCAAGTAGAAGAATTTGCTCGTATGGTAGGGCCCCTGCTGTCTCTTCTCATGCACTGGAGAGGAAGGGATGAAGTGGCAGGTAACAGGGAGCTTGGAGGAGCTCAAATGTCCAAATACTGCAGAAATGAGAGTAGAAAAACTGTTCCCAACTGTGTTAAATTTGTAGACCATAACACTTCTCAGGATTCTGAAGTGTGGTGCTCTTTTAATTCCAAAAGACACTTGTCTGCCCACAGACTTGTAGCACTAATGAACACCTGTGTCCCACTAAACTTAAAAGAAACAGTACAATCTGACCAAACTTCAGATGAAAGGCAGGTGGTCTTCAGTAAAATTCTGCATAGCAGTGTATTGTTGTTTGAACAGGGAAGGAAGGTCTGAACTGCATCTTGTGGATTTCTTACTTGGACCAAAATTAAGAAAAAAAGAATCCTAAACCCCCAAACCAGGCAAATCCAGATACCTTCTAACAGATGGCTCAGTTGGGTGGGAGGAATCAGTAAAGTTGTAGTTTAAAAACATTTCAAGGATCATAGAATCATATAACAGTTAGGGTTGGAAAAGACCTTAAACATCATGTAGGGATCCTTGGAACTCTAGGCATAAAAGTGCATGGCCGGCTCAACACCTGGAATGTAAACATTCCCAAACAGGAAAAACAGATGGTTCTTTCTAATAAGAGGTAGGGAGCAGTTCCTAGAGCCAAATCAGCTTCCAACCACATGGGAATTACAGTGGCCCCAGAGGCTGCAGAGAGGCACTTCTGGATGTCACATAGCATGGAACTATGCACTGACAGCTTAGGATCTGGGAAGGGTAATGAGTCCTTCACAGAGGGAATCCAACAGGCCAGAGCCCCTTCTTGCCCTCTCCCACTTTCATGTTCTCAGATTATGCACAAGGTCAGGATGTGAAAGTGTATGAGGGAACTGGGCACTCAACTCTCATAGAGAAAGAACTGTCAAAAAAGAACTTAGTACTTAAGATGTCATCTTAAGTACAAGCAAAGGAGGACTTTGAAATATCACTACCCATCCTCTTATGCCTTTTTTTTTCCTTCAGGTAGAAAATTGGACTTTTCTACTCTGCAGCATGTCTAGAGCACTGGGTGGAGGATTCTGATGAGATACACCTTTAGCAAAGTATCTTATGACTTTTCAGCCATCCTGAACTAATTTTCATTGCACTTTTGACAATGGATAAAATTGGGCTGATTTCAAATAGAAGGATGCTCTCATGTGGTCCATGGGAAAACAAATAAGAGCTTGAGTCACTTGTGACATATCTTGAGGAATTCAATGCATCAGATTTAATAGCCTATATTAAATATATTATCCCTGAAATAACTTCTTACAGTTTTGAAGCACCTGAGAAAATACTGTGGATTGGAAACTTGAGGAAGATCATCTTTAGTGCCACTGCAATTGTAAATTGTAATGATGGCAGACAGATGAAAGCTGCTCTGCTGTTTTGAAAGATAAATACATTACAGAAATCATAAAAGCATCTTCAGTGACAGCAAAGGAATCTATACAAAAGCTCTGTAAGAATAAACAGGATATTAGCTGAGATTCATTACTGCAGTCTTTGTAGATGTCTGTATTTAAGATAGTTCAGCAACAGGATAAATCTGATTATTGTTATTCTCAGTGAGCATAAGGCATCTGAGATGTGAAACAGGAAGTTAGATTTCTTCTGGTAGAACAAAAAGAAGAAAATGTAACTTGTAAGAAAGGTTTTCACTGATCTAAATCTGTCAATGGTTCTCAGCAATCTCACTAAAGAAGACTGAACTATATTTGAAATAGGAAAAAAGAAAGAAAATACCCTTTGAAGATTTGTAGACATTTTCACATCATCCAAGGAAACTTTCACATGTTTTGTTAAATGATTCTTGTGTAATCTGTTATCCCTACAACATGAACTATGTTTACCTTTACTCTGAAAAATAAGTGATGAGTTAAAATGTTGGTATATATTTTTCTATTTTATAAATTTTAACAACCAGAGTTAGAGGGGAAATGGATAGGCAAAAAAAAAAATCACTTACTCTTTGGTTTGCACTGGGACAGGGAATCCCTGTCATTTATTTAGAGCTGGTAGAACTGGGTAGAACTCATCCAAACACAGGCAACTATGACAGGGTTACAATGTTGGTGATGAGAGAAGAGAGACTGACATCATCTACCTGGACTTTGACACTGTAGCATATCTTTGTCTCTAAACTGGATTTGATGGACGGACCATTCGGAGGATAAGGAATTGTCTGGATGGTTGTACACAAAGAGTTGTGGACAAGTGGTATTCCTCAGGAATCTGTACTGGGACCAGTGCCATTTAGTACCTTTACCAATGACATGCGCAGTGGGATTGAGTGCACCCTCAGCAAGTTTGCAGATGACACCAAGCTGTGTGCTGTGGTTGATGCACTGGAGGGAAGGAATGCCATCCAGAGGGACCTGGACAAACTCAAGGAGATGATCAGAGGGCTGGAGCACCTCTCTAGGTGGTGAAGAGAAGATTCCAGGGAGTCCTTAAAGCACCTTCCATTACTAAAGAGGGCTGCAAGGGAGCTGGAGAGGGGCTTTTTACAAAGACATGTAGTGACACGACACGGGATAATGGCTTTAAACTGAAAGAGCATTAGGTTCAGATTAGCTATTAGGAAGAAATTCTTTACCATGAAGGCAGTGAGATGCTGAAACAGGTTGCCCAAAAAAACTGTGGATGCCCCATCCTTGGATGTGTTCAAGGCCAGGCTGGATGGGACTTTGAGCAACCTCTAGTGAAAGGTGTTCCTGCCCATTATAGGGCTGTTGGAATTAGATGACCTTTAAGGTCTCTTTCAACCCAAACCATTCCATGATCCTATGAACTAAATATGGTGAAATTTGAAGTATAATAGTAGAAAGAAGTAATGGAAAAATAGAGTGGGAAATGATGAAGAGGAAATCTGAAAAAGAGCTTCTTACTTCAGTCCAAAAAATGTCAAACTAAGTTAAAATTTCAGACCAATATTTTGATGAAAAGTGCTGGTGCTCTACCATGAATTAATGAGAAGATTATTTTTCTTTATACAGACCTCGTTGGACACTAGATTACCAAGGTAATTATCAAATGAAAGAGAACTGCTGTATTACTGTGAACCTGCATACTTAAAGTTACTGATGTTTTGGCACATCTTTGTTTTAGAGGAACCACACATTTTAATATTTTTGCATAAAATATGTTCAGCTACATTGTCTGAAATAGTAGGTTTACTCATAAGTAATCAATCAAATATTATCTCTCTTAGACTGCTTTTCAAATAGGAAGGCTATATATGCATGACATTTTACCAAGTCAGTTGTGCCAGAAACCTGGGAACACTAATAATTATTTTATGAAAAAGCAAAAGTATAAATTTAATAAATGATGGCGAGACTCTAAATACATAAACCAGTATTTACATTAACAAGTTTTCTTTTCTTCAGCTGGCTGTATATAATGGCAAGCATGGATGTATTAATGACAGGTTTACATGAACACTTGTAAAAGTGACAGTAAGTATTCTCTGCCTCTGAAAATTTTGGTCTTTGTCCCTTTGATTCATCATTGCATAGGTAAGACACAAGAGTACATACCAAAAGCCCTGTTGACACTGTTGACTTCATTATGGTTAGTATATTAGGATGCTATTTTCTTGTTGCTTCCTTCCTTAATAACTAAACTAGCTAGACATGTCAAATATCATCTTTCATAAATTAAAACTGACAAAAACAGTATAACTATGATGTTATAAAAAAAGGAGAAGAGAAAGACATAAGCACTTGAAAAGTTTGCAAAAAAAAACCTATAACATTTTTCAGTGAGAATGAAATCATATAGTAATGCTGTTGTAACACATCTGTCTGATGCAGGCTCCCAGCACTTTTTCTCATATTAGTACTGTTCCAAAATTTCATAGTAAAGGACTCATAGTTGCCCCTTTCAATACTGCTAACTTTTGATTGAAATTCAAAGCACACAGAAGAAGTACAGTTTAGATCCTATCAACAGGTCTAGAGAAATGTGTCATGGTCTGGTGAATAAATGTATCAGTTTCATAAAGACAAATTATATAAGCTGTGCAATTGCAATAACCCTTACTTTAAAAAAGAAGTGACAGAAGTGGAATACTCAGTTGGCAATGCATGCAAACCAGAAAATTCTCACATGCCAGTATTATCTCATTAAAGCCTTGCTTAAAAATGGCTTTAACATGCTCTCTGTAAACAACATTTTTTGTTTACTGTCTCTGCATATTAACTAGCACTTTTAGTAGATACTAAAATGTCTTTAAACAATCATTCAACTTAAACAGAATTGAATTACTATCTCATGGTGCACTATACAAACAAACAAAATACTGATGTTCTCCTCCTTTCTAGAAGGACTTCTACATGCTGGGTAATGATGAATGCTGGTCCTTGCTAACTCTCTTACATGCCACTTCCATTTTTTTTCTTGTAGCGAGATGCCTTAGTGGTGACCGGGTCCAGAGGAGGCTCTGTTCTGTGTACTGTGTCACAGCTCTCACTGACCACTTCTGCTGAGAAGCTACACTGCCATTTTAGGTACTACCTAATGTTCCCCATGGACACTGCATTCATTTCCTTTACTCCTTTTGTGTGCTGCAGGTGACCAACGCACTCAGAATGATCAGGTCCACATACCTTTGTTTAGGATAGCAGTGACTTGCCAAAGAGAAACAGGCATTCATCTTAATTCTAGAAGCTGCAGCAAAAGCCTCACCAAAAGATAATGTTGCATTGCAGTGTGCTCAGACATCAGGGGATATTCAAATTGAAGCTGACTGCACAGTCTTAATCCTGCTTTCCTGTGCATCTATATTGCAATAATGCAGATCGTAATTACATGATCACATATATTTGCACAAATGAATTCGACAGCATATAGATTTACTACAATCTAGATATATATGTGCACCTTCCTGCAACCAAGAAACGTATCAAGGTATATTAATATTAATCTGAAGTCATGGCAGTCGACAGTATATCTACTGACATATTGGTTACATTCTGTTGAAAAAGTTATTGCTAGGAGCAGCCAAAGTTATATTTATTATATCTGAGCTCTTCACTGTAAAATCAGACCATCGTATTCTAAAAGGTCTTTTGTCTTTGTTATTACTAAAGAGAATTGATGGAGGGAAAGAAACTTCAGAAAAAAGCATTTTGGGATTCAAGACCAGCTTTCAAAGTATGTCAAGAACACACATGATGACCCCATTCCCTGAGGAATGAGGTTTCCATACAGCACTCTAGGACTGTAAGCTGGGGCTAATTGCTTGAATCAACAGAGGGAAGTGGGTCCAGAGCACAAAAACAAGCTACCACTGAGCCTGGCCACTGGCTTACTCTGAGGGAGGTCAGCACCACTGGAGGGACTGAGGCACAGTTGCAGACCCCACAATAATTAAAAGAAGTAAAAAGGTTGAGAGACTGTGTGCTGAATAGTCTATCTTCTCCACATCTCAAGGAAAAAAAAAAAAGTCAAGCTGGTGTTTGAGGAAAAGGAATTGTCATATGACCAGAGAAGAGTATTATTGCAGGAACTGTTGCTGAATATAAATGATATCAAAACTAAAATTAAACAAACTTTTCTACCCAAACATTATCACAAAGGGGTTCCTTCTCCATACCTAAACTCACACTCACTGTTTAGCTCAATTAAGGGATACCTGTCTGAAGTCAGTGGCTGAATCACCCTGCTTTGGTCTGTGTTGTGGAGAGGTCTCCAATCTCAAAAACTGTATGCCCTTCACAAGAAAGGAATAAAATGGACTCCAGGAACGGACCTAATGCATGCCAGCCATTAACAGGCAGGCAGCTCAGTAGACTGGACTAGAGTTAGTCTGAAATAAACCTCTGCAAAACATGTGCTGTGTGGATGTCATGTCCTCAACACCGCAACTCCTACTGCACTGCACTGCTTGCTAATGTCAGTGCAGCATCCAGCTACTAGCACAGCAGATTATAAATTAAACCAACAAGTTGCCCCTGAGAGTACTAACAGTACAAACTCTACCTTTCTGAAGGTAGTTGGAATGTATTGTCCAGACTTCTTCTTTCTATTTAGCCAAGAACACTATCACAATACAATTCCCAAGTTGTATACAATCTCACATTACAGGTTGTGCACATTTTACTGAGTTAAGTTTAACCCTTCTCAGCATGTATTCATTTGTATTTTGAAACTATTAACTAGTGTTATTAGTTGTGCGTACACAATGAAAAAAAGCAGAATATTGAATAGAAACAGTCTGGAAAGGACAGATATTCCTTTGTTCTCCAATTTGATATGCCTTTTCTCAGTACAAGGTCATATTCTGGTTCAAAATCTCTTTGCCTGGACATTTTCCTCCTTCTCTTCTTTTTTTTTTTTTTTTTTTTTTTTTGACCATGACCTGGAGCATCCCTTTGGATTACAAAATTTGATGCACAGCCAGCCATGCATGTGCAACTGTCCCTAAGAGCCATGCCTCAGCAGAAAAGCTGGTGTGCATACAATCTTGAAACAAAAATAGCTGTCAAATCAAAGCCAATTTGCCACAAAAGAAAACACAGATCCACAGTTAGGGAATACCAAACTATTTTGAGTTCAAAATTGCTTAAAAAACCCCAGGAACTTGATTTTATAAAAGTAAAGTGTATTTTTCATCTAATATCATTTAATAATGAATGAACTGATTTTTCTTAAGACCAAAGGTGGGGATGTGGGAGGAACAAATAGGGGTAATATTGAGGTATACTGAGAATGAAAAAAGTTTTAAAATCTCTTAGCAACTAAAAGAGGGGAGGGAAACACAAAGAGTTATACAGCAGACTGTTGCTATCGCATGTGCTACCAAAATATGTTAGTTCAATGTTCCCTGGACCGGGGTTTCATTTTACCTCATTTTAGTGAATTAAATCATGTACTACAAAGGAACTTGGATCTGAATGAAAGGAACAAGATTGATATCAGGATGAAAAGTAATGCTGTATTAATTCAGGTTCAGACATTAAAGACAAAAATAAAATTGAATTACACAGTGTTCTAATATTTCTGGACTAGAAAAAATTGTGTATAAAAGCCTTTTTCATAGCCAAACAGAGGTGGGAGTAATGAATTTTTAATAGATACAACAAAATGGTCAACATCTACTTTCTGGTACTCAGTGAACTGCATCGATGGTGTTGACTCAAAAGCTGCCGTTGAACAGAAGCACACTGGTGCTTCTCTGCACACATTCCTGCACTATATCCAAAATGGTAAAATTCTAAGATTAGCCTGAGTCATAGATAAAAAGCACATATTTGAAGTTGAATGGTGTCAAAAAGGTAACACTGTTGAAGGAATAGTACTTTCAAGACACTGTAGTTAAGGTGCAAGCCCCTTTGGCTGAAGGAACACTTACATTTAGAAAGTTTATTCTGGAGTAGAAGTATGGAAGAGACATCACCTAGACTCTGCATGTGATAGTGCCTTTGAGCAATAAACTTTTCTCAAAAATTGACTGATGATCCACACGTCTTGGCCGGGTGACAGCAGTGAAACCGACCTACACAGTGAAACGACGAGGCTGCAGGCAATGCCATGTGCTGGGGCATTGTCTCCTCAGCAGCCTGGGCCATCTCTAGTGTATCAGAGCTAGCTTGTAATCCTTCTCTTGGCTTTCTCATACAATAGAAAATCAAGATACCAACACTCCTAGTGATTTGAAGCAAGCTTCTTCAGAGAAGAGCATATCTCGAACGCTGGACCTGGATTAGCACGTTTTCCTGTGCAGGCAGAGCTGAGGACTGTCCTTCAGGAGTCAGGACAATCCCAGCAGCTCAGTAGAAGACTAGTTTAAACTCCACAAAAGCAAAGTAATATCACAAATCTGAATCATTCTGTTCCAAATCCAATGCATATACCTATAAACTGTCCTCTCTGTTGTAAACTTTTAATAGCATCTATATATTGAGTGCATTTCTCTTGAAAAATCCTAAACAAATACATCACAGAACCCACTTCTCTTAGAAAATAAGGACAGAAGAAACAAGAAATGCAAGGTACTGCTTACACTGCTATATGCACCAGAATAAACTTAAAATATTATGGTATAAAACTTATATGGATCAGAATAGTGGAACAGCAAAATGTCAGCAACATTTTAAAGGTAATATAATTTGGAGTGCAGAATTCAATATGATAAAGAACGATAGCCACTGTATAATATCTCAGCCTTCTCATATACAGCAGACTTTTAAAAAAAAATCATGACTACATTAATTCAAGGAAACTTTCAATATGGAATTGAGAACAGTATCTCAGTGTCCAGAATCAGCTTTGGGGTCTATTTCTACTAATCATGGTGCTGCAGCTGACCCAGTTTAAATGTATTTCTATAAAGATTCTATAATTTTTGGTGATCTTGCATATTGTGTTCTCCTAAGCCATTTAAAAATATTGCACTACAGTAAATACCTAGAGCCTAAAAATAAGGTGCATCATGTGGAATAGCATTACTGCATCACAGAAATACAATGTAACAGTTTTGTTAAAGTTTTATTTCTACACTAAACAAAAGTATGCAGGTTTTGTGTAATAGAACCAACACTATTTTAAGATGCACATTTGTATATTTGACCATGTTCTATTCATGTTTGCATACAAGTCTGCAAGATAAAATTTGCGGGTAGAGGAGCAAATATTTTATTGTCTGAGCTTAAAAAAGATCATCTGCACATACAAGCCTTGTCCTGACAGTGTGCTAGAGCCATGAAGTATGCAGCAGCACTACCTCCACTGTTTAGAGTAAATGCAAAAGATAGAATTTATAAATTATTATAACATTATCATAATATACCTAAAGTTCCCAGAACCAATATGAATGATGTTCTGATTCACCTACATTTGTGGATTGAAAAGGGGAAGAAAAAAATGTGATGGCCCACTGTTTAGTTATTCAGTGCTCTATAAAAGGAAATCTGTTTGTAATACCTCAGGGCAATCCATGTGCTCTGAAGTATTCTATACTAGTTGTGAATAAAACTACTATAATTAGTTAAATGCCTCTCTTTAGTCTAGAAACAAGATGACAATATGAAAACATCCTCTGCCACAAAGCTTTCATTTTTATTAAACGGAAGTTTATAAAATAGTATTGCTTAAGTAATTCATAAAGTGGGGGTGTTTCACTTCTGAGAATGAAACAAGTGTAAGAAAAGAAAAGAAACAAAATGAAAAATGCAGGAAAAAAATTCCTGACTACTAATTGAAACATGAATATTCTGAGTCTTGTTTCTCACAGGAACTCTGTAACTATGTTAGAAAATTTTTCTGCTAGAACTTAACATATATTAACTGATCATATTAAAAGTCACATGATAATTTCAAAAGCTGAAGTAATAACCACGAAACACTTTCAATTTCATAGAAAAACAATCAAATACCTCTGTATAGCAACATTTTTATTTCTCAATTAAAAAAATAAATTTAATGTACTGACACCATTTGAAGACAGACACAGTTATTCGGTAAAACAGAAAAAGTACTGACCAATTCCTCACAATTGCCATTACACTGTGCACACAAAAAATAAAGAAATTATTTAACCTGAGTTTGTAATAGTAAAAAGTTGTTTAATATTTTGATGTAAAAAGATATTGAATTCCATTATTTTTTATGGGCTTCCAGCATTTTATTAACAGTACCTGCAGCAGATAGAAAGAACTGAATGGTATATAATTTGGACCAAATGAGTAAACAAAAGCCTACCACACCAAAGGGATTATTTGTGTTGGGCAGGGGAAAAGCCTGTGATTCTCTCATGTTAATTTTGTCTGTATTCTTTCTGCTCTCTGAATGGACCCTAGACTCCTAAAATGTATCATGTCCTGTTATATTATGATTTCTCCCAAAGAAGGCTTATCACTTAATCTGTTTACATAGCAGCAGAACCAATCTGGTTGACTTGGATTTCAGTATGCCGTTATAATTAGAGGCTCTATAAAATTGTGCAATATTCACATTTGGAGTTAGTAGCCCTTAGTACACTAGCACTCCTTTCTAGGTGCCACTTTACAGACATAGGGTCTCCAATAGTGATTTGTATAACAAGCTTAGTTACAAACAGAAGATATCTGTGATTACATTATTTGTAAGGCATTTGAAAAAGAGATTGAGAGAACAGATTTGATGATAAACCTTTCCACAGAGTACCTAACCGAGGTTGTGTTTGAACACACATGCAATGAACAAACATGTTGCACATGGATGGCACTTTACAGTAAAGCAGCCTGTGTTTGTATTTGAAAGGTATTGATAACTGAGGTGTGCAGGAACATTATGCTAGCTAACAAGACTGCAGCTGGCGGAGATGAAGGTCTAATTCATATCTGCTAATCGCAAATCAAAAGCTAGAAGGAATTATTTCTTCAACATCTACAGTAACGTGGAAAAAAAGAAAAGTGCTTTTTCTGAAGGAAATTGGTGGAGATTCAAGTGAACAGTCTTGCACAGCCAGCGGTATCAGAAAAACATCATTTCTATTGCTAAAAAATCAGAAATAGCAGGGTGTTTTTAATCACAAAAAGTTTTGCATCCAAGAGGAGAAAATTGTTCCCGAACAGGTTACAATTGCTGAGACTGAACTGAACGGTAGCCTGAAAGCTGGTACTTGCTTTGGGACCAGTGACTTCATGGAATTAGAGGTGAAGGTCAGACAGTCCCTTTACTAGGGAGGCTCCACAGCCTCCCCAAGGAATCTGTTCATGTGCCTCATTTTTTTCATTGGTAAGAACTAACCCCTCTATGTAATTTTTTTTTTAATGCAATTTAAGGCCAGCATCTCTTCCCCTGCTCATCATGGATATGGAAAAAGATATCCTTGACATGTCTTGTTATTATGTCCCCTTTTCCCCTCTCCTTTTTGCCATGTCTTTTCTTCTGTAGACTAACCAACTCAAATTCTTTCATTTTTCTTAGTTAGTCTTATTTCAAGACTTTTGTTTTCCCCTGGACACCCTCCAATCAGATCACATATTTCTGTATAAATGCCATCCAAAACATGCATTCAGTATGGACAAAGAAAAGGCAATCCCAGTCAGTAGGAGAGATACAGCTGGTGCTCCAGAATACTGGATTCACCAAAGCTCAGTTGACTCGAGAAAATATGGATAGCAACTATAATGTGAGAAAGAAAACAACTTGGCAAAAAAAGTTTGTAGAAAAATGAAGGCAATAGCTAGAAGGAAAAAAAATCCTGATAATGATGATGACTATAGAAAAAAATAGCAAAGATAAAAAAGAAGAAAATGTTCCATAAAAATACATCATGAAATATAAAATATTAGAATGAGATGCTGAAGTTGCCAGTGAAAAATCCATATCTGTATAAGCTAGTGAAAAAAAGACCTTGAATTTTATTCAAAACTTAAATTAATGTGGAAGGAGATATCAGCATCGATATATAAGAAGCTTTTTTGTTCTACTTTTGTAAAGAATGTTGATCTTGAATGAAAAGTACTTTCTAGTCCATCAGCTGCTAAGATGGATCTTAAATAGTATCTATGAAAAGTAAATGTTTTGAAATTAGCAGTTCTAAGGTTTTTTTGCACATTTCTATCTGTTGTTACAAAATAATAACTAAAAAAAAAAAAAGACCTTCTGAGGGAATCTAAAAAGACCACTACTATTGTGCTGATATTTAAGAAGGGACACTATACAGTCAGGGAACTACATAACTTGCTTGATAACAATACAGACCCAATAGTGAAAAAAATTATACAGGATTTAACTGACAAAGATTGAAGTGAAAGGGATGTAATTAATGCCAGTCAACATGAGTTTATGTAAAATAAAGTTTTGTCAAACAAATCTCATTTTATTCTGCGATGAGCTTACAAAAGTTTGGGTGATAAAGATAAGTGCATGGAAGTAATACACTTAGACACCTGTAAACCATTTGACTTACTAGTGCATTGCTTATATTCTTAATAAAATTTACAGTTTTAATAGAGCATATTGAGATGACTTGAAACATCAGTTTTAGGAAGTAATTGTTAATTAGCCAGAGAGTGAAGGGGCTAGTGGGGATCCAGGCACTTGTGGACCTGTTATACTTGATTTTAATGAAATTTTCATCTATGTTCTGAAATTAAGCTCAAAAGTATTGCCAAAAAACTTTGAAAAAACCCGAAACTAGAAGAGGGGTATATAAAGATGAAGAACAGGGAGTCACACAAAATAATCTGTCTTATTTACTAAGCTAGGCCAATTTACTCTGTTGGACCTGGATGCTCAAGTCATGTTTAATGACTGAGATTTCTCGTGGGGGAAAAAATAAAGGGAAAAAGAAAGAACATGATCCTGGAAACACTACAATCTGTTTCTCTTGGCAAATTTAATTTTCTCTCTCAGAGTTATATGAGAGAAGCCAGACAACAGTTTTATAGAAACCTGGGGTGATAATGTAGCATGCTGGCCTCTCAAAACCCTCTCTTTGACAATAGTTATGCAGTAATATGTGTGGTGAACTTTCCCTGTTTATTCCCAAGCTATGTTCCCTGCTTGTAAGAAATACCCACTAGATGTAGCTTCCCACCATTAACCCCTGTAAAAGTTTTTCAACAAAGGGCTATAAAGTTACCTGTATTGCACAGGTTACAAACAGGGACAAAGGCAGAATAAATCTGTGGCAGCTCACTCACTGTGTATTAATTAAATAATTTGTAGTAAAATATAAGGTACGCCTATGTAATATATTCTAAAGGCACACAGAATAACTTAGATAAGCACTTAAAAGCTGATGATTTTACCACTTGGCCCAAAGTTCACTGTACTCTGAAACTACTGCCCAGAAAACTCTATCTTTCTTTCTTTTTCTTTCTTTCTTTCTATCTAGCTATCAAAAAAACTAAAAAAAAGAAGAAAAATCAAGCAGGGTTCATGAACAAAGTAGAGAAAAGGACATAAAATGCAAAGCATGGTATAGTTATATTGTACATTCCAAACACAAACTGCAGTAGAAATTATAACACAAAATACATATTCAATTATCAGCTACATATTCAGAGCAACAATAAAACTGAAATCACTATATTTTCCTAGGGATAGGGAGAGCAAAAGAGCTCAAATCATTCCTTCTGAAATTTCTACAGTGTAACATTATACAATGCCATATAAAATTGGGTGATGGAAGCCCATAAAAAGTGCCTGAAACTCTCAATACATTCTACATCTACAGGCTTAAATAAATCCATTTTGAGGACTCCATCATACCTACCACACATGAAATTTTTTTACAGCTACAAATGTGATAGATCATGCTTTTGCTTGCTCACAGCATATAGCTGCTCCATGGACAGAAAGCATTTAGTGAACAGAAGAGAAATGTAGACAAGCCCTAATTTTCTGTACAGTGGCAACTGCATCCGTTCTGCGTTACAGTTGCACTTTGCCCTGAAAGAGTTAACTTTCTAGCTCCTATTCTCTGCAGTGCTGCATAAACACTGCACATTATTCTTACTGAGCATGCTTCATCTTTCCTGTCTCCACAGTCTTGGGCTGTCAATCACCTGTCAGTCCCTACCACATCAGCACACTGCGCATCACCAGGCTGTCAGCACAGCAGCTGATGAGACTCTGCTAAGAGCTGTCAATCAAACTTGTTTCTCTTATCTGTTCGGGAAATATTTTGTCTCTAAGAAACAAAGAACCTGGGCAACAATGGATCAGAGTCTAGTATTTACCCTTTTACAGGGATAGAAGCCTCTTAACAGAAAATGAATGCTTTAACCATAACAAGGAAGCAAAAAATCTGCTCCATTAGGCCTATTTTCTTATTTTAGTTTTGTTGAAATCCTATTTACTTCTTCATCAAACTATTTAGGGCATAAGACATTAGAGAAAATTTCTTTTTCCTCTCACTGTAGAATGAACTTCATGGGTTTACTTCTTAGTTTTTGATGACTATAATTCAATGCAGTATAAAACAGGTAGCATCTCTTTGGTTTTGGGAATCTTTTCCTGCCCTTAGGCATTGGAATGTGTGAGGTTTCTCTCCATCTCATGGTAGCCAAAACACCAGACTAGAGAAACCTATAATTTACACCTTTGTTACATTTAAATACATCTACATTTTCTGTAGCATTTCTCATTAAAATTTCAGCATAGAATGTGAGTAAGGTTCATAGATAATAGCAGACCAAAAGAATAGCTGAAGAGTATAAGCAAATAGGAGAAAAACATACATTTTCAGTGGCTGTTTGAAAGAAGACAGTATATTCTTTTTTGGAATGCTGTGCCAAGGATAAAGAATTGACGAAGGTAGAGTTCTTGCATCTACAAAAATCAAATGCTGAAGAAAGACAAAAAGAGCTGCAAAGATGGGCACAGGAGCTATTTCAGGTCTGACACAGAATCTCTACATGAAAAAGTTAAGCTGGTCTTTCAACTGAACATCTATCCAAGGCAAAATACTGTTCTGCAAAGATAACTGGTCTAGGTCTAACAAACTTGGCAATCAAATTAATTAGCACTGGTGGATCACTGAACTAACAAACCTCTGCTCTTTCCAGGTTATAATAAATATCTTTGCATGCTGTGCCATTCAGATATACAGGTACATTTAAAGCTAGGTCAAGTACCAGTATATAGTACTGTGTTATGCAAATCAAAGTAAATATAACCCAGTGACATAAAATCCCCATTTTGACCCATATCTGTTTTTCCCTACTAATTAAAGAATCTGAGAGCTGACAAGTGATGAGAAACAGTGAAAGTGGCAAAGGGAAGAAAAACTGCTTTTCTCAGTATAGAGTGCTGTAAACATGGTAATATCAATGGTAGACCTAAAAATATTTGGTGTTTTTCATAAAGCTTCAGTTTTGGGCCATGAAATTAAATAAGCAACATAGTTTTCTGAGATAAAAAACAGTGAGTTTACAAACCTTACAATTCCTTGGACAGAACTGTATATTAAAAGTTAAAAAGAAATTGTAGACAAAAAAAAGTAATTTTTTTTTTTTACATCTTCTAACACTTACTTACATGAACAATGATTTACAGGCCTTATTCACATGCTCTGAACATTTGTGTTGGCTGTGGGATTGGACTGTTCAGGTAAGAGCAGAGGGAAGAGAAAGCCAGCTGGGAAACAGGCTATGATAGGAAACTCATAGAAAAGAAAAGTTTAAAGTAAGCATGGGGAAGAAGCCCCCAAAGGGGTTTGGGAACTGCAGTCAAGATTAGAGAAGAATAGAAGAGACCATGCAAGTTCCTAGCAGCCTCACACAATTTTCTTCAGGGGCTTTGAAGAACGGACCTGGGACAAAACACTTTGTTCCTCCACATCTCTGATGGCTTAAGGCAAGATCTGGGTAGCCCCTGAGAAGAAGGAAGGAAAAAAACTGGGAATTGCCATAACCCAGAGAGAAACCATGGCCACTGACAAACTATTTGTTCTCTCCACATATGCACACACACTTAAGATTATTTATGGAATTTGTTTGCTCCAATTATATTTTAGTTTGCAAAAGAGGGAAACTTTTGCCCAAAGGAAAGAAAATGAGGTGGTGGCCACAATCGATGTCAGAGATGTAAGCAAATCTCTCAGAGGCTGAAGTAAGACAAAGGCGGGCAATTTTGAATTCTGGAAGAAAATGCAAGAGGTTAGCATCTTTCATCACTTTCAACTTTATAAACAACTTCTCAAAGGATGGCTATTTCTCTCTTTCTGGGCCTTATCTTGGTTCCCTCCATTACTGTTTGTGCCTGCAAGAGTAATAACAAACAATTTATCTTTTCCCCCTCTGCAAACTCCAATATTTTTAATGCCCACTACATACTAAAGAGCATGCATACTGGGCAAGGAGGCAGTTGTCTTGCTGTGGACAGCAAGTATGAAGACTTTTGTTTCATCTCTGTCAAAGCTCCATGCTTGGTGCTGCAACCACTCAGAATACTCTGGCTCACCTAACAGAAGCCACAGCCCTTGGCCAAGAATTTCACAAGTTACTTGGAGTAAAGGTACTAGGTGACATTATGGTCTTTGGGAGATGCCAAGAGCATCCATAAAAGCATAACGGAGCATAAGCATGGCTTGGGCAGGCAAAAGGGAGACCTCAATCAAGTCTCTGTGCTCATTGAGTACCTGTTACAGGTGAAGTGATTTTCTGCTATTTGTACTCAAAAAGGGAGCAAGCTGCTCTGTTCTTAACTCCTGAACATGGTTTTGGACACAAACTTCCCTCCTAGGAAGAGAAAGCTACTCTTAACATGCAACCTCCTCTCTGCAGCCTCCCCTGGCAATGCTGAATGTGTCCCCAGGCAGGGACTTGGACAGCACGGCACCCCCAAGGCTGCTCTCAAGCCTTCTCAGAGGGCAGTGGAAGTCCCAGACTGGAACAGCACAAGCATGCTCTTTAGAGTATCACTGTACAGTCATACTGCTCATGTCAAAAAGAATCACCAATACTGTAGTTCAGAATTACAGAAATATTTACTAATGAAGGAAAGGAAATAGGAATGAACAGCAAAGAGCTCCAAATTAGGACCCTCAATTTCAGATGCTGAGAATAACAACAACAAAAGCAACAACAGTTCGTGCAGAGGTCAGAAATTAAAACCGGAGGGAAAATCCTGTGTACTAGTTCTTTTAAAAACATACCTACAGTAATTTGATCTTTCAATCATGCTTATCAGAAACAATGGCAAGAATTACAGTATTACTCTGTACCAAACCGTCCCAGTTACACACAGTATAACCATTATCAAGCATTTGTGACAACAGGAATATTTTACACTTTGACAAATCCTTTCATATGCAGCACTGTTTTCCAGAATCACAACTCCCTCTGAATCTAACTGGACATTAATTGCTTTTTTGCTGATGTATCTGTGCCTTCTGGACTGATAACACAACTAGCAAATCTGATATCTGACAAGTTGACTCAACCTAATCAGGACAGATCAGCTGTTACCAACGTTGCTATAGGCTGTAATTTAAGGACCTTTACAGAGTTATCACTTGCTTTGAAAGGCAAGAAACTGTAATTCTGTCAACACTAATCCCAGAACGTGCTTTCAAAGTGGCTGTTATTTTTTCTCCAGGAGAAGGTAACACTTGTCAAATAAATACCTGAGATAATTGATAAAAGGAATTAGAAGTACGTGAGTGATAGGCTGACAATCAGTCACTCTCATGAAAAAGAAGAATCTCACAAGATTCAGAGCATTAAACAGAGAGTACAAGCTGTCACCATAAAGCACGGGTCACTCTGAATCGAGTGAAACAAGTGGCAATGCAGTTTTTCAATGTTTACTTCTCTCTCTGTTGCTTAGTGCTAAAGCTGAGTGAATTATTCACTTCAAACAATTTGTTCGATGAATTTTATCCCTTTTTGCTGCTCAGCGTGTGCAGGCAATGGATACCAGTGCCATCAGATTTATTCACTGCTGCACTTCTATTCAAGCTTTCATTTAGTGCCTGATTGAGAGTGTTCTGGACTTCCACTGCTGTTCAGACAATATCCAAGGCAGGTCCTTAATGTGTGCAAGTAGCATAGATCCACACAGCTGATGGAATACTTATCTACATTAGCAAGGATAAAGCTTTTGATTTGTTGTTTTTCTGATCCCTGTTTAGATTTGGAAGCCCTTCCAGCAACAACACTGAAACTTGCTACGAAGTTCCCTTTCTGTGAACAATTTTGCCCACAAGACTCAACACTTGAATCTTTGCAGAAAACAAATTAACAAAGAGTGCAAGCACAGCCACAAAGCTTATTTATTAAAAATAAAAATCCAAATATTATATTTTATTATTTGCTTCACTCCACTAGGAAATAATTTATTTTCATGTAATCAGATTCAGAGAATTCCACAAAAATAATGGATCCCCAACTCATGCGATTCTTTAATGGAACCTAATGGTCACTGAATACACACAGGTGACTTTGTCATTGCCAGGGTTGCATCTGTCTTGTACAGACAAACTGTGTTTAGAAACTCAGACTTAACAGTAGATAAAAAAATATACATTTCTTACTGTATCGCTTTGGTCCATCTTCCAAACAAAATGAAAGGGTTAAAGTTGCATCATCTTCAAAAAATTCAGTTGCAAAGGCATCCCACCAGAGGTTGTCACTATCCTAGGAAGCAACAGATCATTAACTTAATAGGAGGCAAAATAAATATATATTCATATGTTGTAAAGGATATTCCACAGGATCACACCTAGTTTATCTTCTTCACCCATGGTTTTGGGGTACAGGTGTCTATATGATATTTCAAACTAATTTTCCTAAAGTTCCATTTCTAACTTAAGAAAAAAATAAAGTGCTTAGTTTATTATACAATAGTCTGTCTTTCATTTTATCAGGCACACTAAATATGTAAAAACTCATTTCAATGAAGAATTTTTTGTTCAAATGTTAAATATATATTTAAAAATCAGTAGCAAATTAAGCAACTATGATTTTCCCCTCCTTTTCTGGGCTATGTGTCTCCTAGTAACCAAAAAACCTCAGGACTTAATTCTATAATGCTACATCACCCAATCATCAGCATGAGCTGACAATAAAGTTATTTAGAAAGTACATATATGGCCATTCCACTTCAATGTATTTATTATAAATACGATGCTACTGCAGGTTAAATACCAGTTAGTTACTTAAATGTAATTGTTGTCAGACAACTTTACTTTTGTAAAGTGTGATACATGAAGTGAAAACAATACGTTAAGGTGGCCGGTGTATACTTAGACTTAAAGTAATACACAAAGCTGGAACATGGCAATTATTAATATAGTGTACAATGCAAAGCATATACCAGTACACCACTACAGGTAGTTTCTTGGCTTTGACAATTGAACCAGGCATTTTCAGACCTGAATGATCAAAAACAACCACCCAAACTTCAATGTCTAGGACCTGACCAAGCGGTCCAGCTTGCAAGGTTTTTCACAGAAGTCAGAAAACACAAAACACACCAAAGGTTTAATTTAAAAGCTATGGATATATTTAATAGCTGGATTAGAAATTTTTGGTACAGTCTCTTCTGCTCTTTTGAGGCCCCTGAGACTTAAATCACTTGCAGCACACAGGAACAGCAACAAAGCTGGAAATACACTTGTGAAGATGCCCAAGTTGCACTCAGAGCCACTCTGTCCCACTCATGGCAGCTGTCTAATCAGTGTGCAAGGCCAGGTTCGCTCAGCACAGTGAGCACTGAGCACCTCTTAATGCCTGAGCGTTATAGATCTAATCCAGAAAAATATTTGTTCCCTTCACAGGGAAAAACCCCCTGAGATAAAATATCAGTTTAAGAGAAAATATACATCTATCATAGTCATTATACGTATACATGCAGAGAAATAACTATCTGGCGTTTTTAGTTCTGCTGCTGTATTTCCAGATGATGTTACTGTTGGATTTCACTCCAAAATGCTGAGTAAGGTATCTTTCCTGCCTCTCCACTTTGATTTTTGTCAAGCATACAATGGAGAAATGGTAAGGAGAGGTTTTAGCAATCTGGGTCGTACCAGAGATGCCAGAGAGACTTCTTGGCTGCGTCAGAGCCTGTAACACTCCTTCCTTGCCAAGGCCCGTCCCACCTGGCAGTGACAGGACCATATGGCCCTGCAGTTCAGTCACACAAAGAGGTATCAAAGTTGTCCCCACATCTGCAACATCTGTTGTCACAGAGTTGCTGCTCTTTCCTGGTGTAAACCTGATGAGCGTTACCATGTGTTACACTGTTGTGTTGAGGAGCTGAGTAGCCATGGTAAGTATGAAATATATACACAGGTGTTCAACACACCTCTGCACATGGACCCTTCACTCAGCACAGCCTGGTGGGTTACATTATAAGCCCATACAAGAGTATATTGTCCAACAAGTAGTGGCAAAG